>NW_024870918.1:5187500-5785000 GCF_019054845.1 Dipodomys spectabilis | reverse complement strand
ACCAAATGAGCGCCGTCTCTTCATGATCCATCATTAGTATCATTATCACTGTCACAAAGATCATCTAATTCGCTTACGCTGCATTTCTTGCTATAGAATCTAGATAATATTCCTCAGGCTGTCTCTACTACCAGACTTGTGTGGTGCTCGCCCACAAGAACTCAGACCACCGTGTAGTAATGCAGCGCTCCGTTCCTTCTCTGTGTCCTCTACGGAACTGAGAGCTCCTTAACAAGAATTTCATCCTCGATTTTCCATGTGCTTGGGACCTATTATATGGTGTCCAATACATGTGTGTAGAGAGTAAGTGTTAGAAGTAGTGATTGCAAAACAGAGAAGCAGAACAACCTGAAAAGACTGAAGTCCACTAATTACAAAAATAACTGTACTAACGATCATGTAAGCTCACGTGGATTGAGTGGTCCAGGCTAGATAGGGAGCCGTGGGCTTTGGATGCCCTATACCCTGGAATCATCTGAACATTCCCTACCTCCTAGGGGATGCACTATGACTTCATAGGTGAGGAAGACGAGGGTTGTGGAGTAAGCTAACAGCAACTCACGTGACAATGGTAGACTTAGAGTTTTAACCCTGATTGTAGATGCAGGTTGTAGCCATTAAATGAATGCTACTTACTGAAAGGTAAAGTGGAAACTAGAATAACAATCAACAGGACATCCCCAGAGCCAATCACATCAAGTGAAATGTCACATAAAGACATTAGGCTCGTCTAAATTTTAACTAGCCGAGGAATCCAAGAGAAGAACCCAAGAGAACTAGCCATGCCCACAAGGTGGTTTCAAAGCCGTGGAAACCGTACCTGCTTTTCTCCCCGACTCCCCTTCCCACTGGGAGGTAGAAAGAGTATGGATTCTTACAAAACATGGGGTCAGAAAGAGCAGCACAGGTGAGTTCTGCCTCCCCCAAGCTGGCTTCACCTCTCTCAGGATGGATTTAAGCAGCCGAGCCCAGGATTGCATTTGTCAACACTGTGTGAGCTGCTGCTCCAGCTACTCCTCTTCACTTCCCCATAGAGATCTGAGCAGGAGGAGAGGAAAAGGCAGAACAGAGTAGCGACCATCTCAGCAGGTGACTGGGGCCAGAGGAAAGGGGTGCAGCAGGAACTCGCTGAACACAAGCTTCACAAGGTTTGTGGGCAAGTACACACCAGAGATCCTCAGATGCAGTCAAACACGGCAACCCTGCTGGCTAAGCCAAGGATAGGGCTTCTGTGAAGGCCCAGGGAGAGAGTCAGCAATCCCCCAGAACAGGGAAGCTCATCAATGAACCCGTGGAGTGTGAGAAGTGTATCTGTTGAATGGATTCTTTTATTCACTCATTAATCGTGTACGGGTATATATGGATACACTCTGTGTATCCGAAAGATGGAAAATCCTAGGAGGAATTCCCTCTGGGAATCTCTTCTAAGATACAGGTTCATAGAATGCCAACAGCAGTATAACGTGAGCGGATGTGCGGGGTTCAGGAGGAAATGGCCTGCTCTGCCTTGGCTGGAAGAGGTAGAAAGTGAGTCAAGGTGGGCTTCAGAAGCAAGTTGGACACTAAGAAATGAATGGGAATTACCCAGGGGAAGCACAGGAGCGGGACCAAGCTGTCCAGGGGCAGCCACAGAAACACTTGGCTCCTAATCGATGAATAATAGGCAATGTGACATTTCATTTGAGATTTGCAAGAAACGCAGCCCAAATTGCACCCAAAAGGAAAGATACAAAGTGGTAAAAGAATGGCCATGATCCAGTCACCTTCAGAGTCTGGACTTTATCCTAGCCAGTGCAACCACTGTCACTAGATTTTTCTTCCAAGGGAAGAAATGACAAGAATCTCTTACAGAGTCTTCCTGGGTAATCAGTACCCCCAAGTACCAATAACAAAAGACCCCAGCTCCTTGTGAACACCTCATTCCCACATGATCTTCTTGCATGCAGAGCCAAAGGAATCATTTTGGCCATGTTGTGCTGGCCAGCAAAACAAGGTCTTGTGGCCTCGATGTGGTTAAAACCCTCATAGACTGAGCAGCTATATTGGGATCTTCAGAAGATGTCGAGAACTGTGTACCTTTTCCTGCTCAGTGGGCTCAGCTTGGGAATTAGCTGGGAAGTTTCAAAAGAAAACGCCACTACCCGGGGCCTCTCGGGGATTCTGCTTCTAACTATTAGAGACAGAGCTGCGCAGGCTTTGTTTGTAAGCTTCCAAGGGACCCCTGGGCAGCTAGGATGGAGGGTCCTTGCAGAGAGAACAGCCCAGCAATCAGAATACTATCGAATGCAGTCCATCTCTTTTGCCAGGATTCTGAATCCCTTTGCAAACTCAGCATCCTGTGGCCACTACAGAGCCCTCGGCCCTCCTGTCACTGCCCTCAGCCTAAGTCTTTTTCACAGATACCAAAAAGCTCTATTGGAAGGCCAGCTTGTAAGACAGCTGGAGCTTAGGGTCATCACACCTACTCCAGCACCTGAGGGCACCGATCCCCCTCAGGAACCACACTATGCAGGAGTAGACAGCTTTACCAAAGTCCTCCCCCCGACCCTTGCAGAGGGAGGGGTCCTGCATTTACCTGGAAACTCCACGCAGGCCTCATTCGAACAGTACTTACACTTACCCAGTCCCATATATCCTCCTCACCTCCACATCCCCACCCCCAATTTGCCCCTGTAGTCACTGCCTTTAGGTTTTGTTCCCTGTGCCCTGCAAAAGCACCTTTTTTTGGGGGGGGGGGCAACTGTAAAGGATGCTAGAAACAAAGCAAGTAGCTGTGAGTTCTGTGGTTCCTGGACCTATTACCCATCCCTCCCCTTCCTTCCTGATGAAATCTGCTCCATCAGGAGCAAGAGTACTGAGTGACAAGCACTCCACTTCCCAAGGCCCTACTGCCCCTGCCTGTTCCTCCCACAGTCAGACAGCAAATCGTTAGCCCCAAACCCTTCAGCGGCTTCTCACAGCCATTAGCATGTGCCCTGGTGTTAATTCCCGATCGATCCATAGCCTGCCTGTGCTGTCATAGCACATTTTCGAAAGGAACCTCGTCTGGGGGAGCCCAAGACGGCTCTCAGCAGGCATCCTCGGGACATCAAATGCCCCTTGCCATTTTTAAGGGGACAAAGCAGATAGCTGCAGCCACCACTTCCAGCCAGATGACAGGTTGGGGACACAGGTCGACCTGCCTCCCCTCTGGAGTGGGGGCTCTCTGTACAATTCACCAAGCTCTCATTTGTCACCTTGGCATTTTGGAATTTGGTGTTTGTTGTTGCTGCTGCTGTTTGGTTGTTTTTGTTTTTGTTTTCAAATTAGAGATGGCTGCATTTTTCTTCCATCCCAAGCCCTCATTCGAACCAGTCTTCTTGTTGTTGTTGTTTGTTAATCAAGTAGCCACGATTCTCACTCCTGCCCTGTATTGCTTCCTCCAGCTCCCTGCGGACAGAATGAGACCCGAGAAGACGGCAAGATCATCCAGCTGCCGCCCTGCAAGACAGGGGCATGGATCGTGCCAGCCATCATGGCCTGCTACCTCTTAGTGGCTAACATCCTACTGGTCAACCTCCTTATCGCTGTCTTTAAGTGAGCCTCCCCTGCTTCCAGGGATGCGGGCAGTTGGGGGAGTCAGGTGGAGGGAACCCATGCTTCGGACGGCAGTGCATGTAGTCACTTACCTCTCTCTGGCTTATTTCAGCAACACATTTTTTGAGGTGAAGTCGATATCCAACCAAGTGTGGAAATTTCAGCGGTATCAGCTCATCATGACCTTCCACGAGAGGCCGGTCCTGCCTCCACCGCTGATCATCTTCAGTCACATGACCATGATATTCCAGCACCTGTGCTGCCGATGGAGGAAACACGAGAGTGACCCAGATGAAAGGGACTATGGCCTAAGTAAGCTGCAAGTGACACCCCTCTCCCCACCCCCCCGCAGTCAGAAATCAGCGCTTCCTGTAGGCAAGCTTGTGGAATCATGGGTCCACCGCCACCCTTGCTTTCTGCAGATTTCACACAGGCTCTGACAATCTAGAGGGGACATGGGGCATGGGACAAGGGCTGGAAGGAAGCCAGTTGCTGAAAGAAGCTGAAACTTGAGCATTATGAGCCTCACACCCTTCCTAGTGACTAAAGAGCAGTCATCAACCGGGCACCAGTGGCTCACGCCTGTCATCCTAGCGAATCAGGAGGCTGAGATCTGAGGATCGAGGTTCACAGCTAGCCAGAACAGGAAAGTATATGAGACTCTTCAATTAATCACCAAAAGAAAAGAAAGGAAAAGAAAACAAGAAAGTGGAGCTAGGGCTCATGTGGTAGAGTACCAGCATGGAGCACAAAAGCTGAGGGAGAGTGTCCAGGCCTTGAGTTCAAGCCCCAGTTCCAGCACAAAAGCAAAATTTAAAAGAAAAAAATCACCAGAGGATTTTTTTTTACCCTTTTCCAGTTCCTAAGCTTCTTCCCTTTCAGAGATCCCATCACCCAAATCCATCAATCATGTTGACACAGCCCACTGCGGGTCATCTTTAGGCACTGTGGCATGAACTGAGTTTCAATGATTGTCTGATTTTTCCATGTCCATTGTGATCGTTTCTCTCAAGTCTTAAAACATTTTCCTCAGCCTCAGGGGCTGTGATTTTTTTGTACTCCTAAAGAAACCAGTCTTGCTTTACTATTTTTCAAAGGAGAAAACTGAAGACTTTCTCCCCACCCACCTTCTAGCTCAGTATTTCTAAGAGGAAGTTTCAAAGCCATTGGGGTAGAACGGGCCCCTCACCGTGTGAGACGGTGCCACTCATGGCAGGAGATTTGCCATCTCCGCCTCCACACACTAAGTACCAGTTGCTCCTGCAGATTTCTAAACACTTCTTGGGCACCAATTCTCATTAGGAACCACTGGGGATCCAGCCCTACACTGACAAGCTACTGTGGTTATCCGAATGTGTTGAGTTGCCTCCTACATTAAGTCTATGAACAAGAGCCTGGATTTGTAGCCCAGGAATCTACATCCCCCTATGGGATGCCAGTATATCTAAGGCATAAAACCAAAGCCTTTAATCAGCTGTTTCTCTGAGCCTGAAGTTCCCAGCTATCTCCCTGAATGGCCATGGCCAATCGCTCTCTACCCATTCACCTCAAAGACTCGGAAAGCACTCAAAATTCCAAAATTTCAGATGGGAATCTGAAATACAAAATGAGGCACACGGAAAGCTGGAGGGAGATGGGTGGGGGTGGGATTTCCTGTGGTCTAGGCCTTAAGCCCTGACTTCTCGGCCAGCAGAGGTAGAACCCACACTATCCAACGGAAGCAGAAAGAGAGCTCTGTAATGAATGACATCATGCTGAATTGTTAACTCAGGGGCCAGAACCATTTACAATGAAGCTTGCTTATTCAGACAGCTTAGGAAGAAGGAGCGTTCAGGGCCCACTTCACAGGTGGGAATGGGACATAGTGTACTTCTTACTATCACCCACAGTCGCATTAAAAGTATTTCCAGGTCTCTGGATACATGGCAAGGAGGGGCCAAGTGTCAGATTTCCCAGAGAAATCTGTGACTGGGCGGGAACTGGTGAAGCACAAGGAGGGGGGACCTTGAATTGTTATTTATACATCAGAGAAAAGGGAGCTTGTCACCATCTGGGACTTGTGCATGAAGGAGTACTTCAGAGAAAAGGACGATCGGTTCAACTTGTCCTACTAATTAAAACATCCCAGGACATTGCCAAGTCCTGGCAGAGCCTCAGTAAACAAGTCCTTTGAAGTGTAAGATTAAAATTGCATTGTAAAATGTGACACATTGATGGGTCTTTTAAATTTGTAGATAGATAGATAGATAGATAGATAGATAGATAGATAGATAGATAGATAGATAGATAGATAGATAGATAGATAGATAGATAGATTTTAATGTCAATACTCAGGCTCTAACTTAGTGTCTGCTGGTGCTCTACCACTTGAGCTACAGCTCTACTTCTGGCTTTTTGGTAATTAATTCAAGATAAGAGTCTCATGGGCTTTTCTACCCCAGGTTGGCATTAAACCACCATACTTGAATTTCAGCTTCCTCTAAGTACCTAGGATTATAGGCATGCACCGTTGGCACCCACTAAAATATTTTTTTAAAGAACGTTACATATAACCAAAGAAGTAAAATGGAGCATTTGCTTAAGATGCCATCAGATAAAGGCTTCAGCATACTGTTTTGGATCTCTGTTGCTCTACTAGATCAAGGCAGAAAGGAGATTGCTCTCTTTGGTCTTTGTGGGGGGAGGGGGTCTGTACATTCTCTCATTTCCTCTCTCCTCTCTCTCCTTTTTCTTCTCTCCCGTCTCTCCTCCCTTTCTTCTCTCCTCCCTTTCTTCTCTCCTCTCTCTTCTCTCCTGTCTCTTCTCTCTTCTCTCCCCTCTCCTGTCTCTCTCCTCTCTCCTTTCACCTCTCTGTCTTCTCTCTCCTCTCTGTCTTCTCTCTCTCCTCTCTCTCCTTCTCTCTCCTTTCTCTCTGCTCTCTCCCCTCTCCTCTCTTCTTTCTTTCCTTCTTCCCCTCCCCCCTCTCCCCCCTCTATCTCCTCTTTTATTCCTCTCCCTGAAGCCAAAGGCTTTATGTAATTTCCTGACTCAGTGTCACCCATGCTCTACTGATAAGGATTTTCCTCACTTCAAGAACCTGCCATATTTGAAAAAAGTGATTAGACTTCTGGCAACTTCTGGCATTTTCTTTACCCTCATCTGCTTTCACAGTCATATCTATACCATGCTTCCAGCAAGTTAAGATACTGATACCATGACACCACAGAACTAGTGAAAGCAATCTCAGAAAACAAAAGAGCTAGCAAGGGGCTAAAATTCAGAACTCCAGACATTTGAGACAATCCCCACACCATCTCAGGAGCGCATGAAAGAACTTACTGATTCATGGTTTATCCGAAGCCACTCTCCTAATTTAATCTCAATTTATAAACCAGGGAAAAGGCTCACATTTCCACTGGGATCCTAGTACCGCTGTATCCAGAGTGAATACATTTACTTTCACTTAACAGAAAACCAGAATAACAATAGCAAAGAAATAAGGCTTCCTTTTCCTTACATAACAAAAATCAAGGAGATGATATATAGGCCAGAACTCAACAATGGGCTGTTGCAGCCAGAGATCCAGAGTTCTAATTTTAGATTCAGCTATTTGTATTGTGCTATCTTCTTTTATAGTCACAAAAATAATTATTACATGTCCAGTCATCACACTTATGTTCAAGATAGGGAAAAGATTTGACTTACAGAATCGTAACCTCTTTGTATATCTATTTAATAATATTTTTTTAAGATCGGGAATAGAAGGGCAGGTGAGCTGGATGTGGTAGCACAAGCCTGTAATCCCAGCACTTGGGAGGCTGAAGCAAGAAGATTGAGCAGATCAAAGGCCAGCCTGGACTACAGAGGGTAAAAGAAAAGAAGGTTTAACAAAAACAGAGAAGCAACCACAATCTCCATTTTATCAGGAAGGCAAAACTCTCTTCCCCTTTTGTTTCTTGTCCCAAAGTGGGCTTTGCTGCTTCCATACTGCAAAAGGATTGTCTGTCAATCAACAAGGTCTGTGCACCACACCTGCTAGCCTGTTTGAGCCTTTAAGGCATGTTCTTTCGCTAAAGCTTTTCTTCTCTGATGTGTGATTCTAACCAGCTCCCGTGATATGCTTTGTACTGAGCTGAACTTGAAAGAAAGGAAACTGTGAGAAGAATTGCCTCATCGGGTATTAGATCTATTTGAGACTTAATCAAGACGCCAAGGCCCTTGGCTTAGCCTCCTTATGAATGCCACAGGTCAGCTGCTATCACCTCCAGCCTCACAGTTCACCTTTCCTCCCCCCCACAGAACTCTTCATCACCGACGATGAACTCAAAAAAGTACACGATTTTGAAGAACAGTGTATAGAAGAATATTTCAGAGAAAAGGATGATCGCTTTAACTCATCCAACGATGAGAGGATTCGAGTGACATCAGAAAGGTTTGTTGTTCTATGGCACATGCCTCTCACAGATACGGTTTGCTGCAGCCAATGTTACCAGTTACAGTCCCCGCACCTCCCACCCCCGCCGGAAAAAGGTAGATTTAGGCTAATTTTTTTTATTGTCCAAGAGATTATGGATCTTCTGAGAAGACAGACTTATTAGCCAGCATATCTAAAGATCAGAAATTCCCCAAACTTCTCCAGAAGGCAGTAGCAGTTGCTCTCCTCGATGGAAGGGGTTGGCAGATTGAAAACAGGGCTGACTTTAGACTTGAAAGAGGGTCTGCCTCAGTCACAAAGTGAGAGACCAAGCCTGTCTCGGGATTCGCCAGTAGGTTTCGGCTTCATTGAGAGCACTGAGCATCTTCTCCAGAGAAGAGCTTCATCCCACAGCCTGGTTTATCTGGGTGCTCAATATCTTCTAGACAGCAGCAAACGTCTTAGAAATCCATGAGAATAATCATCAAGGGTTTGGGGTTTCCCAAAAAAAAAAATTATTTTGTTTTTTCCCTCTTCCTGAACAATGTAAAAACAAAGAAATACAAGCAAATTTTTCCCCTCAGTGGTTATATTGACCAAATAGTTCTAAGAGCCAGTAGGGCTTTAAGAAAAATCTCCTAACTTGAGAGACGGTGGGGGGGGGGGGGGGGGGGGGCGGGTAGCCCTTTAAATGTAATAAGCCTTGTGATTGCCAAATGCTCTTACATTTTTTTTCTCACTTTTCATGTTTGTCTTTTTCTTTTTCTTTCTTTTTTTTTTTTTTTTACCAGTCCTGGAGCTTGAACTCAGGGCCTGAGCACTGTCTCTGAGCTTCCTTTTGCTCAAGGCTAGCGCTCTACCATTTGAGTCACAGTACCACTTCTGCTTTTTCTGTGTATGTGGTACTGAGGAATCAAACCCAGGGCTTCATGCATGCCAGGCAAGCACTCTACCACTAAGCCACATTCCCAGTCCACTTTTCATGTTTTCTGTAGACTAATACAAACTTTATTCCAGGCTACTGCATTTGAAACCCAGCACTTGGGGACTGCTGTTTGAAAGAATACTCAAGAGTCACAAAGCATTGGTATAGCTTTGCATTTTAATCATTTACAACATAAATATGCCAGAAGCAACTTAAAAATAGTGTAGAAAAATATAACCGCTTGATTACTAGAGCCAATATGACTCAGGCTTTTAAGAATGGAAACAGTTATCTCTAGTTTTCATGAGATACCATTTTGTTTGCTTATCTACTTCAGATAGTCTCTACAAACTCTTCAGAAATCACATAAATGGTAGTATATACTTTTTGGTCCCTAGCTCTTTATTTCATTAAAGAATAAAGTCCAGGTAAGTAGATATATTTCCATATGGATCCACAGATACCAAACCAATATTAATACAGTTGACAGCCATGCACAGATTTACACACATCTGTCACCACAAAATAGAGCGTTTTATGATGATAGGAGGTGGAGTAATTTTCTGGCAAACAAAAGAAGGAGCTGCGAATCTGAAAATGTCTCTCGTTCTGAGGCTTATTTATTAATAGACATATAGCCAGGTGGTTCCCAGTAAATTGTGCCACATGGACCCATTACCATTGCTCAGACATATTTCCACAAACATATGTCTTACGGGCCTTTGAAGGGCTCTTTGGGAGTAAAGAACGGTAGGAAGGAGTGTTAAGCAGCCAAGAAGGTTCTACCTCTAGGAAACTGCAGTGAAGAGGGGCAGACACCAGCACGTGTAGAAATATTGCAACCATGTCAGCAGTTCCTTCAGAGAAAGCCAAGAAAGACCTGTGATACCCGCACTGGGACTCGCTCCATGTCTGTAAATCCTTCGAGACCACTTTGTCTCCGAGGCAGGGTGATTCCTACAGCCTACGACAGAGTGCACGCTCCCCTCCCTTCTCTCTATCCTGGGAATTATTCTTACCCTCCAGAATAATGGGACTTAATTGCATGACCTCACTACCCAACCCAAACACCTAAGCCCAGGCCTCATGCTACTTGGGTGGCCTCTGCCTGTTTGTTTTGGTTTGTTTTGGTCTTTTTTTTTTACTTTGGTCTTGTTGGGTGTTTTACATTTATATCCCCCCAAATAATCTTTCTTTTTGGGGGGGTGGTCCGGTCATGGGGCCTGAACTCTGGGCCTGGGCGCTATCCCTCAGCACTTCAGATCAAGGCTAGCGCTCTACCACTTGAGCCACAGTGCCACTTCCAGCTTCTTTCTTTTTGTTTTTTTGGTGCTGAGGAATCGAACCCAGGGCCTCGGGCATGCAAGGCAAGCGCTCTACCACTAAGCCACCTTCCCAGCCCCCAAATAATCTTTTACTACCGAAATTGCAACCAATAAAGCAGAAATAGCATGGGGCATACCAAGTCAGAGATGAGGGAGCTATATAGCCCATTTCGCATGTCCTTCCTGAGCGGTATGGCAAGAGGCATAATTTATCCTGTGCATTCTTGAAAAGGGTAGGGAAGGAAGGGCGAAGAATACAAAGGGACGGAAAAAGGGACATGTGTCAGTGTGTACATAATACGCCAAACTCTGGATAGAGCCATAGATTGAATTTACCCATGTACAAATCCATACAGAATATAGAATACTGCATCACTCTCTGTACGTTAGACAACCTTAAAACAGAGATTTGACATCAGGAACGCTAAAAGTTTCTCCCAGCTTGCCAGCACATATCATCTCCATCTTTCCAGAGCCCTAATATGATCACGTCCTGAGTTATTCTGAAGTGAGTCACTCCAAGTGTAGAAAGATGAGAGAAGAAAGCTAAATAAAGTGTTCTTCCCACTGAATGTCTTTATTTTGCATAATGCTTTTTTTTTTTTAATTCCCATAGTCACGATAAGTTTCTATCTCTTTGGGCATCCTAATTGATCCACTGTATCTTCTAAGTTATTTGGTCAAAATCATTTCTGAGTGGCCACAATCAAAGCACTTGGTGACTCCTCAGGCCTATTTACAGCTAGCATGCATAGCTATTTACACTGAACTTTTCAAGAAAATGTTTGAAAGATTAAGAAAAGCAGTCCCTTACTGAACAAACATCATGTTGACTCCTGACTTATTATTCTTTATAGTTCCTACCTTAAGACCCTATAAGTTAAATCCATGACCTAAATGACAGTTAGGTGCTAGTTAAATATACCCAAATGGAAAACACCAATCATGATTGCTTTTGGCAAGATTTGCATTCCACTCCACCTCTAAGCCATAGGAATGTTAAGTGTTATCCCAGATGAGTTCCTCAGGCTGGTAATTATGTTGCCCACTTATAATTCCAGCAACCAGGAAGCTGAAGCAGAAGGACTCAGGATCAAGGCCAGCCTAGACCATGCATAGTGAGTTAGAAGCCAAGCTGAGCACAAAACAATACATAAATAATAAATTCTAAACTCAAAACAGTGGCAACAAAAATGAATAGATTATATTAGGCTTTTCTCCTCTTCCCATTCCCTCAAACCATGCTACTATACTCTTAGCGCTTCTATCAGACTCCTCCTAGCTGTCCCTGCAGACCTTTCTCCTGTTGAACCCCTCAAACCACACCCGGTTTTGTATCATCTAATGTGTCTCATGTCCAAGTCTTACCTGCTAGTTTTCCCTATGATCCTGGATCCTATGCTTGAGGCAGGCGGGGTGTGGAAAGGAGATACCACTCAGTTCTTGGACGTGATCACAGACACACACGTGTACTAGAGAAACGTCTTCATCTCTGTAGAATATTAACCTTGTCTACACTGGATTCCAGAAAAAACTAAAAAAGGAACTAAACTGGTCTTTTTGGGTTTTTTTGGTACTCTTCTGGCACTGACCCAGTGTCTAGAGTATGCTATCACCAGAGAGATTAAAAACCACTCAAGTCAGTCAGATACGGTCATACGCCTGTAATTCAGGCAACTCTGGAGGCTGGGTCGAGAGCATCACTTGAGTCAGGGAGTTGAAGACCAGCCTGAGCAAGGCAACTTACCTCTTTCTCAAAATAAAAATAAAATCACTAGGTCTGATCACATCAGAAGTCATTTCTTGCACACACACACACACACACACACAAACACACACACACAGATCTCTCTTCCCCATCCCCTCTGTCTGCCCATGCCCCTCACTTTTTCCTTGGCCAACAGATCTAGGATGGCTCTCGAAACACAGAGCTCCCAGAGATGTGAGCACACCTTAGATGCGCTCTGCCCTTATAGAGGCCAACTTGAGTGACTCTCATTTCCCCCTCACACAGGGTAGAGAACATGTCCATGCGGCTGGAGGAAGTCAACGAGCGAGAACACTCCATGAAGGCTTCGCTCCAGACCGTGGACATCCGGCTGGCGCAGCTTGAGGACCTCATCGGGCGTATGGCCACAGCCCTGGAGCGCCTGACGGGTCTGGAGCGAGCGGAGTCCAACAAAATCCGCTCGAGGACCTCCTCAGACTGCACCGATGCAGCCTACATCGTCCGCCAGAGCAGCTTCAACAGCCAGGAGGGGAACACCTTCAAGCTCCAAGAAAGTATAGACCCTGCAGGTGAGGAGACCATATCCCCAACTTCTCCAACTTTAATGCCCCGTATGCGAAGCCATTCTTTCTATTCAGTCAATATGAAAGACAAAGGTGGTCTAGACAAGTTGGAAAGTATCTTTAAAGAAAGGTCCCTGAGCCTACACCGGGCCACTAGTTCCCATTCAGTAGCAAAAGAATCTAAAACTCCTACAGCCCCTGCAAACACCTTGGCCATTGTTCCAGATTCCAGAAGACCATCGTCGTGCATAGACATCTACGTGTCTGCCATGGACGAGCTCCACTGTGACACAGACCCTCTGGACAGTTCCGTGAACATCCTCGGGCTGGGTGAGCCGAGCTTTTCCGTTCCAGCACCTTCCACAGCCCCTTCAAGCAGTGCCTATGCCACCCTGGCACCCACAGACAGACCACCGAGCAGGAGCATCGATTTCGAAGACATCACCTCCATAGACACTAGATCTTTCTCTTCAGATTACACCCACCTTCCAGAATGCCAAAACCCCTGGGACTCGGACCCCCCAACAGGTCCCACCATTGAGCGCTCCAAGAGTAGCCGCTACTTGGCCACCACGCCCTTTCTTCTAGAAGAGGCCCCCATGGTGAAGTCTCACAGCTTTATGTTTTCCCCTTCGAGGAGTTATTATGCCAGCTTTGGGGTGCCCATGAAGACAGCAGAATACACAAGCATTACGGACTGTATCGACACCCGGTGCGTCCATGCCCCGCAAGCGATCGCCGACAGAGCCACCTTCTCCGGAGGAGGTCTGGGAGACAAAGTGGAGGACTTAACATGCTGTCATCCCGAGCGAGAAGCAGAACTGAGTCACCCTAGCTCTGACAGTGAAGAGCACGAGGCTCGAGGCCGAAGGGCTGTCCTGGCTGTGTCCTCCCAGGAGGGTGACATTTCCGACAGAACCCTGGCCAACAACATCACAGTTCCCAAGATTGAGCGAGCCAACAGCTACTCAGCAGAGGAGCCAAGCGCGCCATATGCACACACCAGGAAGAGCTTCTCCATCAGTGACAAGCTCGACAGGCAACGGAACACAGCAAGCCTACGAAATCCCTTCCAGAGGAGTAAGTCCTCCAAGCCTGAGAGCCGAGGGGACAGCCTGTCCATGAAGAGACTGTCCAGAACATCGGCTTTCCACAGCTTCGAAAGCAAGCACAACTAAATCTTCTTACTGTGTGTTGCAGGAGGCTCGAGAAGCTAGCCCGAAAATTCTTCCCCAAATGTCACCTCTCCCCCCCCATGACCTCCACCCCCCCCCACCCACCCACTCTGCTTGAATCATTTCACTTTATTCTTAGCTGAACAAAACAAGCAATGCATTAGGGAGATGTTCCCACCAAGGTGACTTCTGGGCCTCAGACCCAGTGCCAAACACAAGGGGAGTTAAAGCATGTTCACACCTGTTGGGTAGGGAGGGGAAGATAGGGGAGTAGCAAGGGTAGAGGTGAAGGTGTATTGCCAGTTACTACAGAAAAGCCATGAGCTCTAGGGGGTTCAAACACTCACCATGCCAGGAGGCATCTTATGATTATGAGGATTTTTTTTTCTTTTACTCATTATCAAGAGTTGAGAATGCAGAGCTGAATTGCAAAATAAAATAAAATAGCCAGCATACAAAATGAGATATTCTAAACTTCAATTCTGTTTTCTTTTCGCATTCGCTCCACCACTGGTGACTGATGAAGAGCATCCTTTTTATTCAGTATAAACCGGCAGCAAGCAGTTCTACCTAACGCCTCACATGCTTCTCAGGCCAACACTTCTGTAATTGGTCATTATAAAGAAAAAAACAAGGTAACAGTCAAAGTTCACCTGTCTCTTCTCTATTCACTTCTGGTGCCACAACTGTTTGATCTTTTTCTTTTTTTTTTTTCTTGTGAAGAAAACAAGGGAACAGAAATGCCTTTTTTTGGTCTTGCAATCAAAATGAATGAAGTGTTGATGTGAAAAAACAAAGTCATGTGATTTATTCTAGACAACTCCAGTAGAGTCAAGCAAGCTCAGGATGAATGTAATTAAATAATTTTATATTTTTAAATTTATCTTCTATCTCACCTGTCCACAGTGAATTCACTCATGAATAGATAATATTGAACTTACAATGCTAAGTGGGTAAAATGAACCTAAAACTGCCATGTGAGATAGTGTCGTATTCTCACCATTCATTATGTGTGTGATGCTGCTCTCTGGCCTTCACCATTTGCATGATTCCACCGTGTCCTCGGCACCTTCAATGAGTAACTGCCAATTGCTCGTCACATGTCATTTTGTATATGACACATGGTTGAGTGTGGATATTTTCATACCTAGAGTTTTGCCATCTAAGCTGAGCGCAGCATAAATTTAAATTGGAGTTTTTCAAGGGCTGGTATCTTTTCTATGGAAATGTTCCAAAGCACTTTTTAAGGAAGTTTCAAAACCATAAATAACCTTAGAAATGACTTGGAGTTTGGTATCAACCCAAAGCCATCCGTGGCAGGCATACCGTGAATATTTTTTCTTATGTACAGAGCTATTAAAAAAGAGATACACTAGATCAAAATAGAAAGCAAATAAAGCATATAAAGAGTTCTATAGTATATGCTGCTTACATTCATGTACATTTACACAGAGACACATGTTTATATATAGTATATAAACAGACATAGAGAGCTTTCTTAAGAGGCTTGGACTTTTTTACCACCTGGAGGTATTTTTAATATCCACTGAAAAAGTTGATTATACTATCTATTAGACCAACTATTGCAATTATGATTTTTTTTAAATCTGTCACCTTAACTTCTCCTTCTACCAAATGAGTTGCTTAAATGATTTCACCACCCGCCCGTGTCTGGCCCCTTTTTGTCTGAAGGAACTCAAGTGTAATGACACCCATGGTATGCTGGTTCTTCCTACCCAAAACTATTACCCACTTACAATTGAAATACACATGCCATTCTAAACCAGTTAGCATTATAGATTTAAATTAAAATAAACACATCTTAGCCAGGCACTGGTGGTTCATGCCTGTAATCCTAGCTACTCAGGAAGCTGAGATCTGAGGATCGTGGTTCAAAGCCAGCCTAGGCAGAAAAGTCCATAGAGACTCTTATCTCCAATGAACTACTTAGAAGAAGCCAGAAGTGGCACTGTGGCTCAAGTGGTAGAGTGCTAACCTTGAGAATAAAGACACCCAAGGACAGTGCCCAGGCCCTGAGTTCAAACCCCAGGACCAGCAAAAAAGAGAAAAAGAAAAAGTAGAAGAGAAAAAAGTGAAAGAGAGCAAGAGAGAGAGAGAGAGAGAGAGAAATCTTGACCACCAACTCTTTAGGTTCTCATTTTTGGGTCATTGAAATTTTTAAAGGAATAAAAGACTTCTTTGAGAAAAATGATTTCATGTTTCCAGTCTAAGGTACTACCTGGCTCCTTAATTGTAGTTGTAGACGCCAAGTAATGTCTCATTTTGTAAAAATCAATAAAATGGATTGAAAAACCTCTAGCTTTTAAATTATTTTTTAAGGAACAACCTTTTCAATATAGGAAGAATGACAAGATCATGTAATCTTGTAAGGATTCCCTCTTTGCTCCTTGGTATTTACATGAGTTAGTAACACCCAACCTCTTCATTTACAATTGCCCAAGAAATAGCTCCACTTTACTGACCTCCCACATTGACGATTCTCCTCTCTGCAGACACATGATCAATCTGAGAATAAATCACCTTTCAACTTCCCTGAGCCATGAGTCCGTGTGAGGGTCTGATGAAAACTCTGCACGTATACATGACATTGCAGTATAACTGCAAAGGGTTCGTGATCCTCTCATTCCATATTGATTCACAATAAGGGAATCATCTTCAGCCGTAATCAGTATGGCTGTAGCAGGTACCTTACATCATCAGACCATTTCTCTGTGATTCTCAGGAAGGCCATGTTTCAGCACCAGATTTGAACCGAGGTCAGGCTATTTTTGTTCTTTAGTCTAGATGTGGTTAGTCCAATTTGCCCTTTGGTCCTAAAGTTTGGATGAACTGTAAGTAGGGAGGTCACTCAAAGCCAAAGGCTTCCTAAGAGTGTCTATAGAGGAACCCAAGAAGGAGCTAGAAACCATTATTCTTTAGCCATAGAGCAGGACATCAAGCAGCTCCAGGGACGTGTTGGAACAGACTGCAAACGAGGGAAAGGAAGAGAAAAGAACACAACCTAGGAAACTGATCTTGTGGCTACCTGGCTCAGTGATTGTGCATGACAATTAAATGATCACACGTTCGATGCAGTGTGTGAAATACACAAGCCAAATTAAACTGACTTTAGACACAAACTGTGTGACTCTCACAAGCCATCTCTTCCCTGTGCACATGCGTGGATGTTTTTTTCCAACCCCATCTCCCCTCCCCTGCCATTTCTGGGTTCTCTGCACACCATCGTGACATTGATTCTGTGGCCTTGTACAGTCAGCTCGTGCTGAGCTCCTGTGTTCCTCGAGGTTCCCGATCGAGGGGACGTTAATTACCCGCCTCTGTGAATTAAGCAGTTCAGAGCAGCAAGCTATCGAGGACCATAAATATAGAGCTCAAGAAGTAAGAGCTTCAGTCTAATCATCTGCTTTCGGAGGTGCCAATTTTTATATACTAATATACGTAATGATTTGTTCCAAGTTGCTTGTTCCTTTGCATCAAAAGAAAAAAAAGGAAATTAAGGATGTTTTAGGAGAATGACCATAGCAGTTTCCTGATTAACCCATAGACTTTATCGTTAGAGACACCCCGACCCCCTCTTGATGGCTTTGGATGGAGAGCTGTAATGCTAGAGTACAATTGTCATGGCTAATTTGTGTACTTCTGCAAGCCAAACTGTGTATCAACAGCACTTTATGGACTGGAATTTTTTAATCTATGCTTATAGGATCAGGCTATTGTTCAGCACTTTGAAAGCCCCTCCCCTTTTACATATATATGTCTATATATATGTAAGAATAATGCAGTGGGAGAAATGTATTCTTAAAAACACAAAATGTGTTTCTTCTGAATGTTGCAAATGTATTCTAAAACATGGTTCCTATAGATATTATGGTAGATAACTGGATAGTACTTGTTTTCCTCTTTCAGAGGCCGTTCAATCTAGTCACCTTGAATGTATGGGCTGTTTGATTTCTTTAAAGATAATAACTATTATCCAGTCATCCATCATGCTATATCTGTAGACTATACTATACAGTATGTTGGGCAATGCTGTATTATAGAACACATGTAAACATATATGTAACCTTGTGTTTAACCCAGCAATAGTTGTAGCATGTGATCGTATTAATGAACGTTACAGGATGGCTTTATAATCATTTCTAAATCTGTAACATTCAATAAAGAAGCACATGTTGCAAGAATTCATTATGTTCTCAATTCCATGTTATTTAGCATCCTCGTGAAGGGGGCATTTTTGTTCCTGATTGGCTTTCTGTTTTTTGACCATTTCTTCAGACCACTGTAAAATATTTCTGTGAGTTTCTGTATGTCCTTTCGAAGTCCTGCCAGCTCTGATAGGCACGTTGTGGTTGTGTGAAAGATGAACTGGCATGTTATGCCAAAGACTGTATGACAGATGAACTTAAAAGTCACATTTTTAAACTCCAGTTGAATTAGCTGTTTGTTTACAACTGCTGCCCCAATGTGGAAGCAGTGTACAGTATCTTATAAATATGTTCATTCAGTAACACTCTGCTGTTTCTTGATAAAGTGATGCTAGTGTGTAGGTGGTTATATACTTGGCCTAGATATTGCATTATATAATTCACTATCCTTTACCAATAACAATGTGACTGAAATGAAGTGGTCTCTCTCCAAACCTAGTCTTAGTTTTGTGTTCACAAAATTGCATGAACTGCCTTCTGCATTTCTTTTCTGACTTTTCTGAAGCACTTAACTTTTTGCTATTGCCTGCTGTGATGTTTAAACCGGTAAGGAACTCATTCAAATTGTTGAGCTTCTTACACTGGAAATAACGTTCTGTTTTTAAAAATTAAAAACAGATAACCAAGGGGATTTTTCCCATCTTTTTTTAAAGCTCTGAACAAATAGTGTGAAATATAGCATCCATACACAAGCTGCATAGCTTCGGGACTCAGGCAGAGCAAGCCAGTGGGACTTTGAATTCCCAAGATCTAGGTGTTAGGGCCTCTGTGATACAAGAAAGACACATTTATGATTCTTTGGGGCTGCTGGGTGCTAAGTTGCTAAACCTCAGATGCAAATGAACAGTCTGTTTGAGATGGAGCAGACCACCAGAAGTGAGTGGCCTCAAAACACACCATGTAATCTCTCTCCCTATCTTGTAGCTTTCTTACCTAGTCAGTAAGCCTGGCCTAGAGAGGGGAGGTTAATGATTGGGTATCTGATGGAGTACCCGATGTCTCTGAAGAATGTTTTCTTTAAAATTACCCACCCCATTCTTAGAAGCCATTCAACATCTGGAAAGAAGCAGCGAGTGCCTTTCGAGCCTTGTAAATGACCCAAACAAATGGGGGTAACTTTTTTCTTCAGCCTGCTTTGACCTAAGCTTTCTTTTCCTTTGACAAATTGCCATTCTGTGTCAGATTGAACTCAATCCAAGAAGATACTCATTCTGGTTTCAACGAAACAGGATTGTTTCCTTGCTAACATGAAATTTATTTCAGAGGATATTAGGATATTGGTGTTGTTTTGCTCTGATGATTTCCTGGTATTTAGCACTAGTAATAAAATCACAGTGCGACAATCTCTATATGTTGTCCAAGAGCAGGTTTATGTGGCCACATGATCCGCATGCCAATAAACAAAACCACTGAGGTTAATATTTTTTTCTTAACATTGTAGAATAAATGGCCACCCAGAGCGTGCAGCCCAGCGCATATTTTTGCACAGTGTTTGGGTGCTGGAATGTAAAAAAGACATGCATCTTTCTAGAGTCTATAGGTTTTATGTGGAGCATTTGCCAGCCATGACCCTAGCCTTCTTTAGGAGAGACACCTTGCTCAGGACTATCGGATGTCGAGGGGCGTTCAGCTTCCTCGGGCCTGAGGGACGTAGCCTTCTTCATCCCCTTCACTTCTTTTCCTGGTCCAACACAAGCTCCTTTTTTTGTGAGATCTACAGACCCTCACTTCCATTACCTCAATACCCATGGACCCAGACAACTTAGAGGAAATAGCAAATACTCGGGGGAATAAAAAGCCACACATTCAGACTGTAACCCAGGCTGAGCCTTCACTTTAACTTAGCTTTCTTCTAATTCCACTCCATGCTTCCGACTTGGCTGGCGTTTGCTGCTGGCTCATCTAATCCTTTGCCTAGCTGAATTGCACAAGAGTCCCTCACATCTCCACCAGCTTCGCACACATCAGACCCAGTCTATGCAATCTCAATCTAGGGACCTGATTTAGGACACCATGATGGGAATGGGCCTGGTGGAAGACAGCAGAAGCAGGATGCGGAGGGCATGAGAAAATATGCATCCCGCTACAAAGACCTTCAAATCCAGGTCTTCAAACCCTGTGCTAGCTGCAAATGTACAATTCCCATAGACAATCGTTTAGAGCCTCCACGTCAGAGCAACAGATGAGTGTCTGGATTCTGACAGTGAACATTTGATGTGTGAAATCAAATACACTGAGAACTAAGAGCTGGGAAAAGGACTTCACCCATTTGGGATTACTCTGGTTCTGTTGAATGATACATGCATGTATATACTTGTTAGCCACATCATTCTGGACCCAAACATAGGATTGTTGTGAGACTCAGAGGAAGGGTACGGTAGCATTGTATGAAGACTTACCTACTTCTTGTCACCAAACCATCTGACCTGAGTTTATATTGCTGCTACTGTTATATAAAACAGCCCAAGCAGTATACTATACTCATAGCCATTTCATAAGATAACACATAAACTCTCTTGTTTGTCTAACCATAGTTTATAATGAGGGGAAATATCTCAGCTACCATTTTTTAATGAATTCCTATAAATATAATTTTGAATTTGGGTATGCTAACTATATATAGACCTTTTCTTTCTTTGCATATGGATAGACAGCAGTTTGCATATCTCTTGACACTATGAATATATATGTATATACATAAATGTATATATATATATATTTCTTAGAAGAAGTGTCCTTTTTTAAAAATCTATTACTGGAATCACAATGCACTTTGAGCTTGTTTGTTTAGATATATAATTTGAAGCAGAAGTTGGTAGATACCATGGGAAATTTTTTTTCTGAAATTTCTGTAACCAATGTTTTGCAATAAAAAAAAAATCTCAGTAGTTTAAAATATGACTTGGATTTCCTTGTGCATTTATTTGTCTTCATATGATCTTCACCATCCTAAGATGTCCACCCTGTTAAGAACTTTGGAACTTCCTAGAGATGATTGCGTAGGGCCCCATAAAATTATTTATTTTAGCTGGGCACCGGTGGCTCACACCTGTAATCCTAGTTACTCAGGAGGCTGAGATCTGAGGATCAGGGTTTGAAGCCAGCCTGGGCAGCAAAGTCCCCATGAGACTCTTATCTCCAATTAACCCTTCAAAAACCGGAATTGGTACTGTGGCTCAAGTGTAGAATGCTAGCCTTGAGCACAAAGAGATTCAGAGACAGCACCCAGGCCCTGAGTTTAAGCCTCACAACTGACAAAAGGGGGAAAAAGTATTGATTTTTGGTCAATCAGACATTACCAACTATTCACGTATGAATCATAGCTAATTAGCAGAAAATGGCATGGTGGCCTAGTACAATGTGTTCATCCTTTGAAATATTTGAAAAGTAATTGATTTTTTACATCAATTGTAAACTTATGACATCTTTTGAAATATCGGAAGATTTAATCACCTGAAGTGTGGTTTTCCTTTGGAAGGAAGATACATTCCCCAAACATTTCACAGTCCCTACCACTTCTTACTGTCTCTTGCCTCTGCTTTGCCTCTCTCAGGGACTGCAAGGTCCTATTCACACTGAAACCTGGGTGCCTCTTCCCCAGTACTCCCATACTGAAAGATATAAAGAGGTAGCAGCAGCTCTAGAATTTGTAAGTAAGAAAGACTCAGACTATCAACTTTTTGGATGAAAGAGAGATGGGACATCGTGAGACTCTGTGTCCAAAACAAACAGAAACAAGCAAACAAAACCTGTAGGCATGTTTCACAATTCCGCCTCCTATATTATTTGGAATTGAAGTACTTATAGGGATAGGGCTCATTGCTGATTCTTCCTAGTTAGAGCTACAACCAGGGTTGTAAAAGCAGTCCAATGCAAAGGACAATGAAAACATCTCTACTCTGTACTCTGTGATGGTGGTGGTAGTGTGTGTGTATGTGTGTGTGTGTGTGTGTGTGTGTGTGTGTGTGTGTGTGTGTGTGTGTGTGTGTGTGTGTGATCTTGGGGCTTGAATGGGATCTGGGCATTGTCCCTGAGTTTGTTTTTTCTCAAAGCTAGTATTCTACCACTTGAGGCACAGCTCCACTTCTGGTTTTTTGGTGATTAATTGATGATAAGAGTTTCTTGGATTTTCCTGCCTGGGATGGCTTCAATCCACAATTCTGAGATCTCAGTCTCCTGAGAATTACAGGTATGAGCCACCAGTATCTAGCTAATTATTTCTTTTTTACCCTACCTGATCAGTGGTTATTTATTTAGCCTTTGCCTACATAGTCTGTACATTACTTTCTTACCATTTAAATCATTTCCCCAAGCTATTGTCCTTCAACATATTATTGAAATAAACTCACGGTCATCCCAAACAGTCATCACTTGACTCATAACCTTTTGCTCCAATATTCTCTGTCTCCAGTATTAAAAAGTCATATTGTAGTAAGTGTATTAATTTGCCATGTCTTCCTTGAAAAGCCCTATAAACAAGGTGATTAAACAACAGAAATATATTATTATTATCTCACAATTCTGGGGCCTAAAAGTCCAAGTTTAAACCATGTACTGGTGGCTCACACTGTAATCCTAGCTACTCAGGAGGCTGAGATATGAGGACTGTGGCTTGAAGCCAGGCTGTGAGACTTATCTCCAATTAACCAACCTTCTCCCCCCCCCAAAAAAAAATCCAGAAGTAAAGCTATAGCCCAAGTGGTCAAGTGCTAGCCTTGAACAAAAGAGCTCAGGGACAGTGCCTAGGTCCTGAGTTCAAGCCCCACGACTGACCAAAAAACAAAAAGAAGAAGAAAGAAAAAAACAAAGGAAGATATTCAAGTTAAGGAGTCAGTAAGGTTCCTTCACTCTGAGGGAGAATTCATTCCATGATCTTGTTTTGCTTGTCATGTTTTCTGGTAATTTTTGCCTTTCATCCACTTGTAGAGACATCGCTTTGAGCTCTGCCCTCATGTCCATATGATATTCTGCAGATACACTGTCTCAAAATTTCTCTTTTGATGAAGACACAAATCAGATTAGATTTGGGGACCACCCACTCTAGTCTGAACTCACCATCACTAATTACATCTCCAATGACCATATTACCAAGTAAGATGGCCTCATCTGAGGTACATAAGCTAGGATTTTGACAGATGCATTGGAAAAGAGACAAAATCAACCCATAACACTGAATCAATTTGTCAGGTAGATTTAAGGTATAGAAATAAAATTCAAGGTCAATTGGAAATAATATATTGCTGAGCAAGGCAAAAAAAGACAAATAACTGTGCCACACTGTAGAGTCATTAAAATAGTATCTCTTCACATAATCAACTGAAAAGATATTACTGGTAACTTTTAAGTCTACGGAAACATGAAGCCATGTTTATGATGTAATCCCAATTTTTGTAAAACCCATGCCAGACATATAGATAGGGATGTAATACATAGGAAGAGTAAAAGAAACAAAATTGGAGACCAGTTGCTAATGTATGCAATCCTAGCTTCTCAGGAGGCTGAGATCTGAGGATAGTGGTTCAAAGCCAGCCTGGGAAGACAACTCTGAAAGACTCTTATCTCCAACTAACCAACAAGAAGACAGAAATGGAGATATAGCTCAAATGGTAGGGTACCAACCTTGAACAACAAAGTTAAGTGACAGCAGAAGACCCTGAATTTAAGCCCAAGCATTGGCGAGCGCGCACGCGCGCACACACACACACACACACACACACACACACACACACAATGCAAAGATTGGAAGGATATTTCAAAAAGTAGCAAAAAGTATGTGATACAACTTTCTTTTTCAAAAAGTCAAATACTGTGCAATGGTAACCTAAAGTGTCCTGAGAGAAGTAAGGTCAAACATCACAAGGCATCAGCCAGAAGGGTGATCTTTCTTTCTGTTGAGAAACCTCTTGCAAACATCATCTCAAGACTCATGAGCCTTCGGATGGCAAGCTGTCTCTTCCAACCAAGGGAGAAGTTCAATTTTTTTAAAGGCATAAAATTAGTAGGAACAGTTTAACTGCTAATGTCATGAAATTATAATTTTAGGCACAAATATAATCAATGCCTTTTGAGCAGCTACTTTGTTCCAGTAGAAGAACTGAATTTTTTTATTAAAAAGGCAAGACAGTCATGACTAAAAAGATAATTATATGTTTTCCTTATTTAATTAGAGCTGTTGAAAAAATGGGAATGAGCAACCTAAGTTTAGCTCATCAACATTAAAACCATTCAAGTAGAAGCAAAATGGCCCCACGGAGACAGCGTATGTGTGATTACCCACATGGGGGTAGGAAACAGGCTACATAATCTACTCTGAGATACTGTGTAGAACAGGATTAGAAATTCTCAGAATTAAAAGATAAGAATTAACATTCGTAGCCTGGCAAGGCCTAAAAGAATAGGAAGAACTAAACAAACAGGACAGAGTCAAGTAACTCCAAGGCTAGACTCCTAGGTAAAACAAAAGTTCAGCCATGGAAATAAGTGAGACAAATACCTGGAGAAAGGTAGGAAACTAGCCTGACCAGGGCAGAGGACTCATGCTGGAGAGCCATTAGAAAGTATAATTATCCCTCAAATTCACCTAATCTTTTGAATACTTGAATGACATTGGCAATATTGTACTACTATTCTCTTGCTCTTGATGGAGAAGGGGTTCATCTGTTGCTTGGTTTTGTTTTGTTTGTTGACATGCTCTTGCTATGTAGCTGAGGCCCAAACTCAAAATCCTGTCTCAGCCTCCTGACTACTAGAATTACATAAATGTAACAACATACACAGCAATATTCATAATTTCATACAAGTTGAACTTTATTTCCATGATAAGAAGAAAGTGACTTAAGAAAATAAGAAGCCCGGGCTGGGAAGGTGGCTCAGTGGTAGAGCGCTTGCCTTGCATGCATGAGGCCCTGGGTTCGATTCCTCAGCACCACATAAGCAGAAGAAAAAAAAAGCCAGAAGTGGCGCTGTGGCTCAAGTAGTAGAGTGCTAGCCTTGAGCTGAAGAGCTGAGGGACAGCGCCCAGGCCCAGAGTTCAGGCCCCACGACCAGACCAACCCCCAAAAAAATGTGCCCCCCCCAAAAAAAAACTGTCATGTGAAAGGGGGAAGTGCAGTGAAACTGATTGTCAGGTTCCTGATGATAAAAAAATAAATATAACTCACAATTCAGCTCAAGTCAAAATATTATTCTTGATTCACTGTTCAAGCTTGGATATGAAGTATTCCCCCATCCCCCTAAAGGCTCATGTATTGAAAACTTGGTCCCTAGCTGCTGGTCATGCTATTTTAGGAGATTCTAGAAACTTTAGGAAGTGGTGCCTAATTGCAAGAGGCAGATGACTAGGGCATATTGTTGAAGAGTGTACTTGTCCCTGCCCCCCTTGCTCCCTACCCTTCCTGTCCACCATGAGGTGAAGAACCTCTGCCACACACTCCACCTCCATGATATTTTGTCTCATTACAGGCTCAGAAACAGAGTCAAATAATCTTTGACTGAATCCTATAAAAGCATAAGTCAAAATATATCCTTCCACCTGAGCACTGGTGGCTCACGTCTCTAATCCTAGCTACTCAGGAGGCTGAGATCTGAGGATTATGGTGTGAAGTCAGCCCGGACAGGAAAGTCCATGAGACTCTTATCTCCAATTCACCACCAGAAAACCAGAAGTGGAGTTGTGGCCCAAAGAGGTCGAGTTCTAGCCTTGAGCAAAAGAGCTCAAGGACAGTACCTAGGCCCTGAGTTCAAGCTCCGTGACCAACAACAACAAGAAGAAAAAAATCTTTCCACCCTTACGTTGCTCATCTTGGGTATTTTGTCACAACACTGCAAAACTAACACACTAGACAAGGTGCTACGTATCTGTAATCCCAGCACTTGATAGAAGGAGGTAAGAGGATAGAGAGTTCGGACCAACTGAGCTATGTAGAAAGGCCCTGTCTCAAAAAAATACATTTTTTGCTGGCTTCCCACTATTTAAAGAATACTAAATACTAGTACATTCTATCTGAAATACAACTTTTCCTGGTGAGTAAATAGTTGTTCTGCATAAGGGACTATTTTTCTGTGTATGCTCAGCAGAGCCTCCCTTGCAATTTTTCTCACTGGCATTTTACCATGGGGAACAGTTCTGCCTTTTGGCTACTGCTCTAACTTTGGCTACCTGTTTGGTGAAAGTGGTGTTGACCCAAAAGTGCCAATCAGAGTTTTGCCCTTGAGAATCTGGGCTGGAGATAAAAGAAGGGCAATTGCCAAATAATGAAATCACGATTCACAGCACAGGCATCCTCAGCAATTGTGTTCCTACACGTTGGCTGAGGTGCAGAGGAAGAAGTCAGTCTGCCAAGAGAGAGGAAGAATACAGACTTGAAGATAGGAGCAGATGCAGGACATATAAAGATTCCAGATTCTTCCAGAAACATAGCTATAGTCCCACCGTTAGGTGCTCTCTAAAGATACATCAGGACTCTTAAAATAAATCCCCCCTGTGACAAATTGAACGATTGTTCCCCAAAGATGTCCACATCCCAATGTCCCAAACTTGTGCATATTATCTTACCTGGCACAAAGGACTTTGCAGATGAGATGAAGTCAAGGATCTTAAGACAAGGAGATTACCTAGGTGGGTCTGATGGAATCACTTACGTACTCCTAAGAGAGAGGCAAAAGGGCCAGAGTGAGAGAGCATACGAATTGACAGAAGCAGAGACTGGAGCAAGGCACTTTAACTTGGAAGATGGGAACACAGGATCCTCTGGAAGCTAGAAAAGATAAGAACCTGTTCCCTCTCCTCAAGTCCCCAGAGAAATGTAGAGCTCATGGCATATTCACGCTCACGTTTGGTTTCTAACTTCCACAAATGCAGAACCGTTTGTGTCGTTTTAACCTGTATGTCTCGGTGATTTATTATGGCAGCAAACAGAACTCTTCCCATCTTCTTCTCATTCCCAAGTTTTAAAGAGAAAAAAAGTAATGCCAGCCAGAAACTGGTGGCTTCTGCCTGTCATCCTAGCTACTCAGGAGGCTGAGATCTGAGGATCACGATTCAAAGCCAGCCTGGGCAGGAAAGTCCGTGAGACTCTGATCTCCAATAAACTACTCAGAAAAAGGCAAAAGTTGTGCTGTGGTTCAAGTGGTAGAACGCTAGCCTTGAGCACATAGAAGCTCAGGGACAGAGCCCAGGCCCCAAGTTCAAGCCCCAGGATTGGCAGAAAAGGAAAAGAAAAGAAAAGAAATCCAGTTATTGGTGGCTCATGCCTATAATTGTGGCTACTCAGGAGACTGAAGCCAGCCCTGGCAGAAAAGTCTGTGAGACTTTCATCTCCAATTAACAAAGAAAAAGCTTGAAATGGAGGTGTGGTTCAAATGGGCCTTGTGCAAAAAAGTCAAATGAGGCCTTGAGTTTGAGCTCCAGTACCACCAGCACACACACACACACACACACACACACACACACATATACACACAAATCAAGTTGGTACTTTGGATTACTGCAGCCACAAGAATCTAAATACCAAAATGACACATACTATAAGATACTCTGCCAGGTTTGGGGCAGGAGAGCACCATTGCCTCATTGCCTATATACCTTAGTTTAACTAAAGAAAGACACTGTGGTTTGGGAGCATACTGAAAGGATGCAAGATTAGAATTATTAACACAAGGCAATATACCTATCAAACTATAAGTCAACTATATCTGCCTCTATGAACCTATTTTCTAACTCATGTTTGAAACCTGGCATCTATCCTCCATCATAACAATTGTCACCTTACATGATACTGATATTTGTCCTACCCACCCCCAGCCAGATGGTGAGTCTTGGCATATCCCTAGTTACTAACTCAGTACCTGTTCATGGAATGGATTAAAAAAAGCAAACGCAGACAGTTCCTGGCCTTAGCAAATTCCCCACTTCATAGAAATCTGTTAAATACACATACAAATCAGACTTCAAAGCACCAGAAATAAACTTTATAGACAAAATCCCCTAGAGTAAAGGGTGTACTTTCAACGTACATTCAACTTAGCAATAACTAGAGAGCAGAGTTGAGGAAAAGTTCAGAAAGACCTCTCAGAAGAGATGGTATATGAACTTAAAGATCCCATAATGAATTTGCACTCATTCTTGAAGAATGAGTATAGTTTCTTAAGATAGAAAAGAGGTCCAGGGGGCAGTACTCAATACAAAATAGTATAACATAATTAAGAAAAGTCACACTGGCATGAAAATAACACTAGAGTACTGGAAAATAAATGACAGACTCACTGTGGCTGTAGCATGTACCAATATGTCCTCGATGGAAAGAGGTAAGTTCAGTAAATTTGAACTAGGTGAAAACTAAAGATGAACTAAGAAAACAAATGATGGACAAGGCTAAAATGGAGACAGATAGACTAGATGGGGGAGGTAAAAGGGCCATAAAACTGGTCAAATAGAGAACCCACACTTAGATAGAAACTACAGAGTAAGAGTAGATACAAGTCAAAAAAAAAGGGAAAACTTTAAGATGACTTCAAGGTCTTGTGCCTCAATTGCAGATTCAACAAATATTTGGATGGGAGCACCGTTACATATGGCAATTGTGGTTCAATAAATATCTTTCATATGGATGTGTGAACACATATATGACCTATGAAACAAATGAGTGATACATTGAATGAATGAATGAATGAATGGCGGTTCTTGGTTCAAAGAGTAACAAGCAGACACAAAATTGAAGTCAGAGGTACATAGACCTTTAATCTGAAGTTGGATTGCAGCTGAAAAGCATTTAAGGGGCCAGAGCCAAAAATGCTTACCTACCAACATATTCCACCATCATCCCCAGTGGAATTGTGTCTGAGTATGCCCATAGTGAACTTCCAATTTAGTAGCAGTAAATATATGTATAAATTCCAACAGATATCCCTTACAGAGACTTGGGGAAGATGGTGCAGTATCAATAGCAAATCAGTTTAGGATCCTAAAACATACTTCACCTCAAGAGAATGACAAGGAAAATATAAGCTGATAGAAAGTCACAAGAATGAAGAAGAACATATGCTTAGAACACACAAGGACAGAAAACTGTAAAGTGCCCTCCCCACAAGCCCCAACCAGCACCCCCAGAGCATGGCCATGCGATCATGCTGTCCAGCAAGAAAGCAACACAGCTGAAGATCCAGAGTTGCAGAACAGAAATGTGAGAGCACCATATCCAGACACAGAAAATTTCCACCACAACACTGCCGGTCCGCTAAAAACCAACACCAGGAACCATAAGTACTCCACTGTGGGAAGGGTCCCACAGAAGACCATCATAGGTGGTGACCCAGAGTACTTGGCTTGGACTATCTTCCTCCTGCCTGAGAAGGGATGCCATACTAGAAGAGGAGAAAGAGGCTGGAGCCCTTTCTCCCACCCCTTACTGCAGAAGATAACCAAGACACAACACCATCCCCACTCACCCAGTCAGAGAACTACAAGGTCCAGCAGCCACTGGGCATAATTTAGGTCCAGACCTACTTTCCACTAATGGAAAGTAACTGACCTGCGAAAAGTCAGCCAGTACAATCTCCCAATACTACCCTGTGATAATCCACCCTCTCCAGTGCTCAAACACAGTAGGGACACTAGAGCAGGACTCCTGCCCAGTGGGAAGTAAACACCAGACATCCTGGCCCTGCCCTGCAGGAATCCACCTATCCCAGGCCCAGATTCCAGCTGGGTTGCTACACTGCTGTGCCCTATATTGTGGGAAACTGTCACCAGGCCTAAACCCAGGCCAGGATATCAGATCACCCAATCTCACCACATGTGACCTCACCACAGAGCCCTAGCATCTGGCCAACACCCATTCCACTGTTTACACCACCCTATGTGAGAAGTAGCCAAACCCAAAGTCAGACAGAGATCCATCCAGTGACTCATACACCACTAGCACTGAACATAATTCATAATCTGAATGACTCCTACAGTCCCTGAACCCAAATATGCAAATCACAACAAAAGATTACGAAATTCACGAGCAATAAGGACAACACGCAAATCTCAAAAAGACAACAACAATCCAAGGAAGGATTTTAATGAGAACAAAGAAGAGATGGAGAACAAAAAGACAATTGAAGCAATGATGGATTAGATGGCGAATTAAAAGAGCACATCCAAAAACAAATAGAAGAATACAAGGAGGAAGTGACCAAGAATGTACAGGATGCCCAAGAAAACATGGAGAGGAAGATAGAAATGCTGCACACCTTATTAAAAGACAACATTAACACCCTGAGAATTGACATCAACAAAGAGCTTAGAAGCATGAAAGGATCTATCCCCCTACTGCAAAGCACAGTTGAAAGCATAGGTAATAGATAAGTGAAGTAGAAAATAGGGCATCAGGAGCTGAGGATAAATCAGATGAATCGGAACAAAAAATAAGTCAAAGGCATAGGAAAAAACACTCAGATCACATAAAAGGGAAGTTTAAGAATTTGCAGGTTCCGCCAAAAGATCAAATCTATAGATAAAGAAGAATTCAAAACTAAAGGCATAGAAAACCTATTTAACATAAAAACAGAAAACTTCCTCCATCTGAAGAGAGAGAATCTCACCCCTCTGTTGGAGGCATACAGAACTACTAGTAAACAGGATTCAAGAAGAAATATATCTAGTGGGGGAGAGCGGGAGGGGGGGGGAGGGATTGGGTGGGGGGAGGGGGGAGGCTGGGAAGGGAGGTGAAGGGTAAACAAAGGAGGAGGCTGCAATGCTTGGTAAGAAATGTATGCATTATCTTGCCCATGTAATTGTAACCCCTCTGTACAGTATGTTCACAAATAAAATAAAATTTTAAAAAAAAAAAGAAGAAGAAATATATCTAGACACATCATAGTGAAAACTCTGGAGTTACAACACAAGGAATTCTAAATGCAACAAAATCAAAGTAACTATATTACAATGGAAAGATCAAAATTACTAAAGATTTCTCCACACAAACTCTGACTGCAGGGAGAGCCTAGGGTGGTATAATTCAAGCAATGAACAGTAATTGCCAATCCAAACTGATGTACCCAGCAAAGCTAATATTCACAATTCACAGCAAAACTAAAACCTTTCACAACAAACAAAAATTAAAGGATTTCATGAACCAGCACTACAAAAGATACTAAAGGGAAACATACAATCTGAAGAAAACAATCAAAGTCAAAGAAACACAACATTAAGCAAAAATCATCAGAAAACTAGTTTCATAAATACAGGAGGAGGAAAGAAACAAACTACAGGAAAACAAGAAAATGACAGAAAACACGACATATTTCTCAATAGTAACATTACACTTTAACAGACTCAAACCCCCAACCAAAAGACATAGAACAGCAAATTCGATTAAAAAAAAAAAAAATGATCCAACCATTTGTTGCCTCCAAGAAACCCATCACAGTCAAAAATAAACACAAATTCCAAGACAAGCAAGGGGAAGGAAAACAATCTTTCATGTAAATGCATCTTGAAAGAAAGCAGAAATAGCTATGTTGGTATCTGATTTTTAAAGACTTTTCATTAAATTCAGTACAAAGAGAAAAGGAAGGTAGTACATATGAGTAAAGGGAATGATCCATGAAGAGGAAATCAATGGTTAATATTTATGCACCAAGGAATGGCACTTAAATACATTAAACAAATACTCTTGGACTTACAGAACATGATAGGCCCCAATACAATAATAGTGGAAGACTTTAACACCCCACACATCACCGAAGAACGGGTCAACCAAACAAAAAAAAAAAGCAAAGCAGCCTCTGAATCAAATGACACCATAACCCAAATGGACTTAATAAACATCTATAGAGTACTTCAACAACTACCCAACTCACATTCTTCTCCACGGCCAATGGAACATTCTTCAAAATGGATCATATCATAGGACACAAAATGAGCCTAAGCAACTACAAGAAGACCAAGGTAAGTCCTTGCATCCTTTCTGATCAGAGTGGAATTAAACCAGTTCTCAACAATAAAACATACTGTAGAAAACACTCAAGCACATGGAGACTGAACAGTACACTACTAGTTGTCACCAAATGGGTCACCAAATAAATAAAAGAGGAACTTAGAAAGTTCTTACAATTCAATGACAATGAAAATACATCACATTGGAACCTCTGTGATACAGCAAAAGCTGTGCTGAGAAAATCCATACTCTAACTCTACACATATGGAAAACAAAAACAGCTCAAATAACCTCACGATGAAACTAAATCAGCTAGAAAAACAGGAACAAACCAAGCCCAAAACTAGACTGAGAGAGATAGCAAATGTTAGGGCAGAAATGAAATATAGACGAAGTACATTAAATCAATACAACAAAAAGCTAGTTCTTTGGGGAAAAAATCAATAAAATTAACAGAGCATTAGCTAAATTGATGAAGAAGAGAAGGGATTCAAATAAACAAAATTAGAGACGCCAAAGGAAACGTTACCCAAAAAATCCAAGCAGTCCAAATCATTATGAAGGACTACTTCCAAAACCTATCCTTGAATAAAATGGAACAGCTAGTAAAAATAAATTCCTAAAGACATACAAATTGCCTAAGCTGAACCAAGAAGATCTACACCAATTAAACAGGCCATAATATGCAATGAAATTAAGGAAGGAATCAGAAATTTCCCAACAAGGAAAAGCCCAGGTCCTGATGCATTCACGGATGGATTCATGTCATACAGAATGGTGAAAAACTAAGCCTATTCCTCTAAAACCAGGAACGCAGCAAGGAAGTCTCCTCTATCCACTCCTACTCAAGATTGTTTTGGAATTCCTAGCCAGAGCAACAGGGAAGAAAAAGACATAAAAGCAATTGATGTGGGGAAAGAAGACAAATTATCCCTATTTGTATATGACATGATCTTATACCTAAAAGACCAAAAGCCTCCATCTCCATGCTCCTAGAATCGATCAACCACCATGACAAAGTAGCAGGATACAAACTTAACCCACAAATATCAGTAGCTTTTCTATATCCTAACAATGTACTAACAGAAAGGAAAATCAGGAAAACAACTCCATTTGCAATAGCACCAAACAAAAATACTTGGAATAAAATATCTTTACAGCAAAAACTGTAAATATTTGAAGAAAGAAATCAGAGAGAATCAGGAAACGGAAATACCTTCCATGTTTATGGACAGGTAGAATTAATATCGTGAAAATGACCATATTTCCAAAAACAATATTCAGAGTCCATACAATCACCATCAAAATCCTAATGACATTCTTTACTGAGATAGAGAAAACAATCCAAAAATTCATATGGAACAACAAAAGACCTCCAACAGCCAAAACAATTCTAAGAAAAAAAAATGCAGGTGATATCACAATCCCAGACCTCAAGCTCTACTACAAAACTGTAACAGAAACTGCCTAGTATGGGTACAAAAATAGACCTGAAGATCAACGAAACAGATTAGAAGACCCAGAAACAAAACTATATACTTACAGGCAGTTGATATTTGATAAGGGAGCCAAAGATTCACAGTGGACAAAAGATAAGCCTTTTCAATAATTGGTGTTGGGAAAAACTGGGCGAAAACTAAAAGTGGATCTCTATCACCATGTACTCATATCAACTCAAAGTGAATCAAAGACCTCAGTGTCAGACCTGAACCTTGAAATTACTGTAAGAGCAAGTAGGAGAAATGCTAGAACTCATGAGTATAGGTAAAAACTTACTGAAAAAGGTCCCAAGGGCATAGAAGATAGGTGAGAGACTATATCAACATATAAAGCTTCTGCACAGTTAAGGCATAGTTACTAAACCAGAAGGACAGCCAATAGACTTGGAGAGAAACTCCTTACCAGCAATATATCAGACAAAGGCCTACTATCCAAAATATACAAGGAGTTCAAGAAACTAAGCCCTCCCAAAGCTAATAAATGGGTACTAAATGGGCAACAGGACAGAGCTAAAAAAAAAAAATCCCAGAAGAGGTAAGAATGGCAAAGAAACACAGGGAGAAATGTTCATCATCCCTGGCCATTAAGGAAAGTAAATCAAAACAACCCTGCACAAGATAGAATGGGCAACAATGTGAATTTGACAAAGGAATCCTATTGCACTGTTGGTAGGAATGTAAACTAGCACAGCCACTCAGGACAGAAGTCTGGAGGCTCCTCGAAAAACTAGACATAGACCTTCTCTACAATCTAGCCATATCACACCGAGGCATCTACCCAGAACACCACAAGCCAGGATACCATAAAGACCTTTGCACATACATGTGCATTGCTTCATGATTCACAATAGCCAAGATGTGGAAACAGACCAGATGCCTTACAGCAGGAGAATGGATCCAAAAACATATGGTAGCCATACACAATGGAATTTTACATGGACATTAGAAAGAATAATCTTGTGTCATTTTCAGGAAAATGGATGGAAGGAATCATGTTAAGTGAGTTAAGCCAAGCTCAGAGATACAAATAACACATATTTTCTCTGATATTGAACCATTAGATCTAAAATACACTGGGATATGATACATTATACAGGACTCTAGACATTCACACACAGTGAGACCAAAGAGGATACTCTTCGGGGAGAAACACAAACACAATGCCTGTGTGCTTCTTTAAATTTATATAAAATTATGTATATCCAAACGAACTCCAAGAATGGAAAACAAGAGTTTTGTGGTGGCTGTTGTGGATTCTGTTTTCTTTTCCTTCTGTATGGCTTATTAGTGTGTTTACCTTTGAGAAGGCGGCAGGGTACACATAACTCAAGGGAAAAAGGGTGAAAACGTACAGCACTGGTGCTCACTGGACACTGTGTCAAAAATAAACTCTATAACTCTCTAGTGGAGACAGGTGGGAAGGAGAGAATGAGGAAACAGAAGACACTGTACAAAAGGAAATGTGCTCATTCCCGACTTATGTAACTGCAAACCCTCTGTACATTACATTGATAATAACAATAAAGCAATTTTTTTAATGTGTCCAAAGAGCTGACTTGATGGTGGGAAGAATCTAGCAAGAATGCTCTGTGAGAAATGGCTTAGTCAACAAGTGCTTACAAGCAAGCATCAGCAAGACACATGAATAAGAGAGACTGAAAGAAAATAGCATGCTTCCCAACCCAGAGTCAGTCACTCACCACTGGAAGAAGGCAGACTCTTTCCATTCGACACCCAGATGCCTGAAGCTTTTCCATCATTATTTCTATGCCATGGTCCTTGCTTGTAATCCCTTCCCCTTCCTACCATCCCTACCCCTGGCCCTCTCCATTTTAATTTAAAGACTCTGTTGTGTCTTGTCCTATTTGTTAAACACCACGATGCTTCATTAAATAGAGTGCTTTCTCTGTTCCAGAAAGAAAACTGAGCCATCTCTTTCTTTTCATTTCTACCAAGAGACCATTTCTTCCTTGTTTTGATACAGAAGTGATAGAGGATGAAGCAAAGAACAGGTAAAGAGGTGAGTACATTGACATCCATATTCTACACTGACATTTTTTTTCCCTCCAATTTTGAAAAGAGCCCAGGTGATGGAACCTGATTGATGTCCCCCATGCCAGCGGCTCCTGGGGCCTACAGAGCTGCTGTTCAACTCGGGTCTCTTCGTGGGGATTTTAACTAGACTCGTCTTTGCTATTTGGGGCTTCTGTCTGCTGGTGAAATCTCCCTCATGACTCAGTTTCATTCAACCAATTTTCCAGGGCCATTAGCTCAGGCTGCAACGGCAGAAAACCAGGTCAGTTCTATAATTCTACACAGACATTCCAGAAATTTTAACGATTGCTCTGGTCCCTCTGTCTGCTCCTCAGTTTCTCTGTTCAGGGGTGGAGGGGACTGGCTGGTTAGGCTAGATCAATGGCTCTTGAATTGCTTCAAACTATAACCGCCTATCAGGATTGACCGAGAGCTAGGAAACTTTGGGGAGAGGATTAATCCACAGGTAGGGAAGGCCCCGGGAACCGCAAGTCAAGAGTCATTTGCCCCTCCAGCTCTTCTGCCCTAGGTCTCCACACATCACCTGCCAAAGTGGAAAATACACCACGCAGTCACTGTGGAGGCGTGGCAGAAAAGAGCAGCTGCCAGCTGTCTGAGCCACCCTGGCTGCTCTGCTCTGTAAGCAGAAGGCACAGGCCTGTCCCCCACAGCAGCTGCTGCACAAAGGCAATGGAGGCAAGACAGATTCGGAGCTGAGCAAGTCCCGTTGCTCCTGATGCAGAAAACAGGGGCAGGCTGTGCCTCCTTCATATCTCCTGAGAGTCCCAGAAGCTCCCAATGAGGAGCTCCACATGCAAATGAAGAGTCCGTCACCCCCCTGGTTTGCCTGAAGATCAGCCTTCAGCCTCCACCTCCTCTGATAGCAAGGCTACCAATGTTCAAGCCAGTGGCCCTTCCTCTTGTGAGTCTGTGGGATGAATGCGTAGCTTTCGGTCACAGTCAATATCCTAAGTGAATAGGGTACATTTCTATTTGTTGAACCATGAGCTCTGGTCCACATGTACATGGCACCACATCTCTTAGTTTTTAGAGAATCTTCCAATCTTCATCTCTGGTTGCTGGACACCAACTCACTCTTCTATAGTCTTCTGTTTTGCTTCTCTCACTTTATGATAAAATACTCAAATGCCTGTAATTCTAGCTACTCAGGAGGCTGAGATCTGAGGATCATGGTTCAAAGCCAGCCAGGAAAGCCTGAGAGACTCTCATCTCCAATTAACCACCAGAAAACCAGAAGTGGTGCTGTGGTTCAAAGTGGTAGAGCACTAGCCTTGAGCTGAAGAGCTCAGGAACAGTGCCCAGGCCCAGAGTGCAAGCCCCACTACCAACAAAAAGTAAATAAATAAAATTATCAAACACACATAAGCATTAAAACAACAATAAAACATAGCTGGCTGCTGCTGATTCACACCTGTAATCCTAGCCACTCAGGAGGCTGAGATCTGAGGATCACGGTTCAAAGCCAGCCCAGGCAGGAAAGTCCATGAGGCTCTTGTCCCCAATTAACCACCTAAAAGCTGGAAGTGGGCCTGTGGCTCAGGTGGTAGAGCGATATCCTTTAGGGAAAAAGAAAGAAAGAGAGAGAGAAAGAAAGAGAGAGAGAGAGAAAGGAAAGGAAGGAAGGAAGGAAAGAAAGAAAGAAAGAAAGAAAGAAAGAAAGAAAGAAAGAAAGAAAGAAAGAAAGAAAGAAAGAAAGAAAGAAAGAAAGAAAGAAAGAAAGAAAGAAAGAAGAAAGAAAGAAAGGAAAGAAAGAAAGGAAGGAAGAAGGGACGGAGGGAGGGAAGGAGGGAGGGAAGGAAGGAAGAAAAGAAAGAAAGAAAGAAAGAAAAAAGAAGGAAAGAAAGGTAAGAAAGAAAGAGGCCCAGCAATAAAGTCCAGGCCCTGAATTCAAGCTCCAGGGCTAGCACCAAACAAAACAAAACAAGAAAAAAAACAACAAGCTAAAAAGAAGGAAACAAACCCAAACCTCCACATACCCCCTATCTAATCCACAGTGATTAAAATTTTGTTCTGTTCACTTTCTTTCTGTGTATGTGCATTTCCTTCTGAAAATAAACTATACTCACCAAATCACTTCAGTTCTACCCATCATCAATCTCCTAAGAACAACGGCATTCTATGCCTACAATCTTTAAGTCTCAAGATGGTCTACGATCCGGTCCACAACCAGATTCTACAACTGTTCCCAAATTTACTTTTGCAGCTATGTTCATTTTCTAAGCCATCCCATTTGATGGACCTAGCTCTTCAGACCTTTAGACCAGAGCAACTGCACATGCACTGTTTTCATGACACTGGCTTTTTAAAAGAGCTCAAGAAACGGTCTTGTTGACTGTCCTACATTCTGAATTTGTATGGTTGATGCTCCTCTGTTCCCTGAATGCCTTAGAACCCATTAGAGTATGTTCTGAAGCCTTTATGAGACTCACTGGGAAAGAATCCTGTACAAATGCCTTGCATGCATTTGCATCCTGCCAGGAAGTGCACAGTATTTCCATTGGTAGTGAGGCTCCTTTGATCGGTGGCAATGGTGGATTCTACCAGGTCTTTACAATGTAAATGTAAAAGATGTGTGTGTGTGTGTGTGTGTGTGTGTGTGTGTGTGTGTGTGTGACACACCTGCAGCTTGAACTCAGGGCCTAGGTACTGGTCCCTACACTTTTTTTCTTCTTCAGGCATATTTCTCTACCACTTGAGCCACGGCTCCACTTTGGCTTTTTGGGTAGTCAATTATCTCACAGATTTTCCTGCCCTGGTTAACTTCGAACTGCGATCCTCTAATCTCAGCCTCCTTGAGTATGCAGGATGACAGGCATGGGCCACTGGTGCTCAGTTTAACGACACATTTAACACGTCTAATTCATAACAAAACAGCCAGGTAAACCATAGACCACTTGACGATACCACTTCCCCCCCTTAATGGTCTCATAGCCCCTCACACAGCCTCCACTAAATCAGTGACCACAGATGTATCTCCCCTCTTCTGGAGTTCTCCAGGCCAAAAGATCAGTCTTACCCTCACCTTCAGGTGAGCCGAGAATTAGGTCAGATCTGTTCAGCACTGCCATCGATCCTGTTGTCGCAGTGCTGCTGTTAAAGACCACACAGTGCTCTGTTTTGGTCCACGTTGGGATGCTGTCACTTTGGTCCAAGTCCCTGAATAGCCCGCTGTGAGGCCCACGAGCCTGTGCCAAGTGGAGCCGAGCGTGGCCAGCCCTGGTCTTCCCCATTCAGTCCCTGGGTCACACACAAACACTCATCTCACCTCAGGAAATGTGATGCACAGTTGTTCTGTGGGTCAAAACAACTGTATTAGTCGCCTCACAAACTCGAGAACCGACACCATTGTTTTCCCAAAGCCCCAGGCTTTGGGGCAGGAATCCTTTTCTCCAAATAAAGGTGGTTCTTTGGACTCCGTTTCCCCAAGCTTTCTTCTCCTGGCTTGGGGTTTTGCTGTTTCGTTTTTGCTATGGTTTGCATTTGGTTGGTTGATTTGGTTTTTGAGACCAAATCTTATCATGTCTGTCAGGCTGGTCTTGAACTTGTGATCTTCCTCCCTCTGCCTCCTGAGTGCTGGGAGCCCGCTAGCTTCTTTTTTAAATAAACTTATTCTTCTTGCCTTTTGGAATATATTTTAGATGTCTGAGGGGGAAAAAAAATAACCAAGCTACTATGATATAGAACACATACAAGAAAATGTACGCAACTAAAGCTCTAGCTGATAAATGCAATGAGTTCTAGCATCTAAGAAGATTGAACTCCGGCTGCCTAGATACCTGTCCACATCTGCCCACAATAAAACATGATTGTGACTCATAAGCACTGGCATTCTAGTCAATGTTTAACACCCAGAGAGGATCTGGTGATTTCTATGAAGTAAACATTCCAGGGTAGCAGACTCCAAACTACCAAGATTTGCATTTGCCACCACAGCAGGCAACGGTGTTTACCATAACACTACATATCCTTTCTTCTTGACCTCTCGTCTTAAAACCTAAAGCTTAACAAGTCTGATTTTCTATAGGTAGGTTGACTAATACTAAGATTTTTCTTTCTTTTTTTTTCCCCATCCTTGGATCTTGAACTCACGCTGCCGCTGAGCCTCATTGAGCTCAAGGCTACACTTGAGCTACAGCGCCACCTGCAGCTTTTTCTGAGAGGTTTATTGGAGATGAGAGTCTCAAGGACTTTCCTGCCTGGGCTGGCTTCAAACCACGATCCTCAGATATCTCAACCTCCTGAGTAGCTGGGATTACAGGCATAAACTACTGGCACCAGAGTTCTTTTATTCTCAAAAGTATGTGCATGAATGTTAGCACTGTTTCTGAGAGTAACTATAGTGTGATAATTTTCACAGGCATAAAGAATATCCATGTATAATTTCCCCACAGTTTAGATTGTTTCCAGTTTGAGCTATTTAAAACAATAATAAAAATTCTATCGAGAGCCTACTTCCGGTTGAAATTTTGGTTAATATAGTATGTGTTTTTTTGACTTTAGTGGATTATACAAACTTCCAAAATACCAAATTATCTTCCCTCCCACTGTGGATGACATTTTGTTCCACTCCGTGTCGTCAGTAGTTATTTTAGTCTATTTAACAGCCTTTGAAGAGAATCATAATGATGTTTCATTGTATTTTAAAGTTTATTTTTCTGATTACTAATTAGCATATTGTCTATTGTTTTGGACACTTGAATTTCCTCTAGCTTTCAATTGCCTATGTCTCTTTTGCATTGGTTTCTAGGAAGTATTTTCACATAACTTGGAAGTAAGCTCCTTGCTAGTTACATGAATTGTCAGTATCTTCATCCTCTCAGTAACCTGACTTTTAAATTATGAGACTTTTATGAATATAGTTTCTTAACTTTCTTATCATGATTAGTGGTTTTTGTACTTTTTCAAAAGAAAAAACCTACTCCCAATTGGAACAGTAGAATTCAGATTAGACGCTGTCAATTGCTGGTTGAAATTGGAGAAAAGGTGATCTGTTTCATATCACACATACCCTGCTTTTTCTCCTTCCCCCACCTCCTCCCATCCCTGCCAATCCTGGGGCTTGAACTTTAGGTCTGGGCCCTATCCCTGAGCTCTTTTTTGCTCAAGGCTAGCGCTCTACTACTTGATTCACAGCACACTTCTGGTTTTTGTGGGGGTTTTGGGTTTGTTTGTTTTTTTTAGTTTTTCTTGGGGGGAGTGTTTATATTTTTGTTTTTTGTGGGGTTTTTTTTTGGTAGTTTAGTGGAGATAAGACTCTCTGGACTTTTCTACCCAGGCTAGCCTCTAATCACAATCCTCAGATGTCAGTCTCCTGAGCAGTTAGGATTACAGGTGTGAGCCACTGGTGCTTGGCTCAGGTGAATCTTTCTGAGGAAAGGCAGATTCATGATGTAAGGCTCTTTGCCTATCTAAGACTGTCTTCTAAGGTATCTGTAGCCCCTTTGCAGAAATTTTGCCTTCAATGATCCAAAGTTATTTGAGAAAAACTCTCTGATGGACCCTCCAGTATCTCTCAGTCATGTGATATGGTATCTGTAGTTGAGCTTATGCTGACATAATCTGTATATGTTCGTCTTCTTTGATAGTTATCAATATACTGCCTTCTTCTGGGTTGTTTGTGCAGCTTATGACTACATATGTTGTCAGTCAATTAATTAGTTAACTTCTCCCCAAACTTAGTAATTTTTCAGTCACACTAAAGGATAAACTTTCAAAGAATATGCTATGTTAAGCTTTACTTCCAGGCAAATCTATGAGGTAAATAGCTCTGGTTAAACTTGGCCTAGTTTAACCTGAATTTATCTGCACAGATAGCATTATTATCATCAAAGCTACCTTTTATTAGGTATCTCCAATTGCAAGAAGCTTTACATACATTAGTCCTAATCTTCAAAACAGCTCTACAAGGATATGATTCTATTATCTCCAACTGGATGAGCAGACTAAGGCTCAGCATAATATAAACTATGTCCAAGGTCACTTATCTAGTAAAAAAAAAAAAAAAATGGCACCCAAGTCAAGCCTAGATCTCATGAGGTGCAACACCTCTGTTTTTCCCAGTATTCTGCCTCTCCACATTTATGCAAAGTTGGAGTTTGGATTCCTGTAACTCTTTGGTCTCTGGGCTACTAAATAGTCACTCTTAGCAGGATTTATTTTAGTGTAACAAAGTTAAAAGTCAGGAGAAATGGAAGAAAGAGAGAAACATCTAACGTTCCCCAGTGAAAGAAAAGGGAGTTAGAGACTTAAAATGTCACTTCCTATCTGAGGATTTAATCCTTTTTGAGATGCCATCCTAATCCTTAGACAATCCTTAGACCCACCTCCAAACCCAGGTAACTGTCAGGACTTCCTTTTGCCAGACTTGCTTGTCATTCTTTACCCATCTTAGATATTTACCATTCTAAAGGATGACAGATTTTATATAGCCCCTCCTATATTTGAAAGAAGGCAGATTTAGACAGTCCCAGCTAAAGTTCCTAATCTTGAAATTTAACTTTAAAAAGAAGTTGGAAGGAGCGATTAATTGCCTTCTCAGTTTATGTCCCCGTATTAACTTGAGTCTAATCCTTTTGATAATTGTTATCCTTATCTAGCTGGCTAGCTAGCTTCATTCTTCTCTTCACAACGGGAACTCATTTAATGGAACAAACCTAGGAATTCCAATCTTTCAGAAGGCGGATCATATTCATTTAGGCAAAGTAATGTTTAATGGTCATCATGCTTATTTTCTCCAAACATTTTTCCGCCAAGTAAACCGACAAACGCCACTTTTCTGGCTCTTTTTGGTAGTAATTTTTAAAGCTAGTAAGATAGATATGGAGAGAGAGAATCTGGGACCATAACTGTCCATTTCCTGCACTTGCTGTTACTCTTGCTGGAAAAGCTTGAATGTTTCCCCTTTCTACCTCACAGAAGAATGACCACAACATCCCATTACTTACTATGTTGACACCAAGCAATCCATCTCATGCAACTCACCTGTTAGAAAGCAATGGCTCCACTAAGCAAGCCAAGAGATGATAAATGGGTAACTAAGCCTTGCCTGGCTGTGGTTCATTCATCATGTCTCCCAGGAAGCGGCCCAGGGGAGCAGGTGTGAGTGAGGATGTATTCCATGTGGCAGCCTGGAAAGAAAAGGCCCCCAAAATGGCTTCTTCGGACCTATCTAGCTCACACTGCAGAACCACAAATCCTTTATCTATCCAGAGGTTTTGGAACCTCACCCCTACAAGGTAGTACTGCCTTACCCCAAGAGCTACCCTAAAAGGCAGATTTTTTTTTTTTTACATATGTTTTCATTGTCTATTTGCCCCTTTGAAAAAGAGAAGGCAAGCGGCACTTACTGAATACTGGGTGCCAGCTGGCTGGATTGATGTATGATTCCTCACTAATATGACTCAGGATACTGGGGTGCCACTTAGAAATGAGGTCACTAACTCGAGAGGAGAGGAAAGCAGCAAGACAAAATGTTACTTCTGCAAAAGGACATGCTACTTACAGGAAACCAAGTATGCATGCAGGCTGGGAGGGTAGTTTATCTGGGTTTTATCTTTCATGGTTACTGCCTTCCTTCTACAATTAACCAGAATTTAGGTTCACAATCTTGTGAGGATGTCTAGTTTGAAAGAGGTTAAGCATTTATCCAAGGGCTAGGAATGTGGCTTAGTGCTAGAGTGCTTGCCTAGAATGCATGAAGCCCTGGGTTTGATTCCTTGGTACCATGTAAACAGAAAAAGATGGACGTGGCACTGTGGCTCAAGTGGTAGAGTGCTAGTCTTGAGAAAAAGAAGCTCAGGGAGAGTTCCCAGTCCCTAGGTTCAAGCTCCAGGACTGGCAAAAAAAAATTATCCAAGCCAGACCACAATAGCCCACATATGTAATTCTAGCTCATCAGGAGACCGAGATCTGAGGATCACCATTCAAAGCCAGCTTAGGCTGAAGACTCCATGAGACTCATCTCCAATTAACTACCAATAAACCCAAAAGTGGAGCTAGCCCTGAGTTCAAGCCCCAGAACCAACACCAAAGAAAATAATAATAATAAATTTATCCAAGCAATCGTGACACCTGGCCAAAGTAGGAACTTGTTAGTAAAACTAGGTACGTGTCTTAACTAAAATTACTTCTTCAACTAAAACGAGCACCCCCTCAGAGTGGTGATACAGCAGTACCACCAAGCAACCACTTTCTCAGAAAAGATTCTCACTCCATAGCCCTCTGAGATGGGCATTTTGTCCCCCTTTTCTTGTGTATGTGTGTGGGGAGGGGGGTGGTGGTGGTGGTGGTGGTCCTTAAACTCAGAACTAGGCTCTATCCCTGAGCTCTTTGCTCAAGGCTAGTGATCTACCACTTTGAGCTACAGCACCACTTCTGGTTTTTCTGGTGGTTCATTGGAGATAAGAGTCTCACAGACTTTCCTGCCTGGGCAGGCTTTGAACTGCTATGTCCAGATCTCCATTTCCTGAGTAGCTAGGATGACAGGTGTGAGCCACCAGCACCCAACTCTTGTCCCCGTTTCGCAGAGGGATTATATCTCTTGCTTGATGATACACAAAATGGGCGGCAGACTTGAGAAGTAATACCAGGTCTATGGTAGCAAGTCATAACAGTTCAATCACTTTGAAAACAGTTGCTACATTTTCCTTTGAAAGCATGTGTCTACAGGTTAGGAATCAAACTGCATTTTAGACCCCTAGGGGTTTTGAGGTGGAAAGAGCATTATCAGATCATCTGCTTCCACTGGTTCTTTACCTTTCTTTACTCACAGTGACTTCTCTCCCTCCAGCCACTCTATGATAGTGGTAGACCACTTTAAAAAGGACATCAAAGCTGTGCCAGCACCCCTGGTTCAATCTGCAATCCTAGCTACTCGGAAAGCTAAGATCCTGGGATCGTGATTCAATGTCAGCCCAGGAAGATAAATCTAGCAGAAAGCCAAAAATGAAGTGTGGCTCAAGTAGTAGAGCACCAGTTTGGGGTAAAAAGGCCAAGCAAGAGACAAAGTCTCTGAATTCCAGCCCTTGTATCAACATACACACACACACACATACACACACACACACACACACACACACACATTAAAACTCCAGTATCAAATAACTGGCTCATACTTATAATCTTAGCTACTTAGGAGGCTGAGATCTGAAGATCACAGTTCAAAGCCAGCCCAGGGAGGAAAGTCTAGGAGACTCTTATCTCCAATTAATCACCAGAAAACTGGAAGTGGTGCTGTGGCTTAAAATGGTAGAGCGCTAGCCTTGAACCAAAAGAACTCAGGAACAGTGCCCAGTTCAAGCCCTACAAATAACAAAACAAAAACAATTCAAATATGGGACAGGTATAGTGGTACACATCTATAATCTCATCAGTCATCACTCAAGAGGCTGAAGAAGAAGGTTGTGAATTTGAGGCTAGCCCAAGCCACATACAAACTACATACATAGTGAGACACTATCTCAAAAGGAAAAGAAAACAAAGAAAAAAATCAGACATATGGCTGGGAATATCATTCAGTGGTAGACACTTTCCTAGCATGGGTTCAAGCTCCTAGAAGGCAAGAAAAATATGTGAAGGTATAACAAGGCATGGTGGAATATATCTGTATTCTCAGGACTCAAGAGGCTGAGGAGGGAGGATCATTTGAGTCCAGAAATTCAAGACCAACCTGGAAAACACAGTGAGGCTAGGCCTCAAAATAAAACAAATTCACCTGGCGCTGGTGGCTCACTCCTGTAATCCTAGCTACTCAGGAGGCGGAGATCTGAGGATCACGGTTCAAAGCCAGCCCAGGCAGCAAAGTCTGGGAGACTCTGATCTCCAATAAACCACCAGAAAACCAGAAGTGGTGCTATGGTTCAAGAGGCAGAGCGCTCAGCTTGAGCTGAACTGTGCAGGGACAGCGCCCACGCCCAGAGTTCAAGCCCCATGACTGACCAAAAAATAAATAAATAAATTCAATTAATAAAATAAGTCAGATAAAATACCTCAAGTATGTAATCCGATATTACGATGTGAAGCGATGCCAAACTTGCGTTAATTTTTTGTTAAGCAAATGCAGACTTCGCTAATCTTACGTGTTGTTTTATCTTCAGCTACATCTATCACCATAGTTTTCCATTATTTGTCACCACGTGAGCTGGAAGATTCTAAGGTGGTTCTTGTTTCACAGCCAAGCCAAGCTCAGCCAAGGGGAGCCATTTGCCTAGATCACGACATTGCTAAGCAATTTTGCTCAAAATGTCTCCCTTCTTGTCATGTCTTGGCTCCCACCTTTACACCATAATATTCACTTGCCAGTTCTGGAAAACAGAGAGCCATTCTCCCAGGGTCTCAGCCTCTCCTCCTGATGCCTCCCATCCACCCCCAAATCTTCCAGCTACCTTTTCATTTCCTAAGGCTACCTTCTCCTCCGTCTGAGCCCATCTCCCTCCGCTCCCCTGAGGCCTCTTACCATCTGCTCTCTCCATGATAAAGGGCAGAATAGCGATGCTGCAGAGAAGTAGTCCTCACATAACTTAGCCTCAGGATTCTTTACAGTCTCCCAAATCATCAAGAACTCCAAAGCAAACAACCATTTAGTGAGAATAGCATGGTGTGGTGTGTTTGCAAACCTCGTGAGTGTTTGGCGTAATGGCAGGCAGCTGGGTTCTCATCCCTACTTCTCATTCTAGGCTTGTGTTATTATCACATGCCTCTCAGCCTCTGGAACTGTCCCCCGTGCTCGTGTTCCTAAGAGAGTGAGAGCAAACAGGATTATTCTGAGCGTACCTCTGACTTCACAGAACCTTAGAAAGGTCTCCCCTAGCCCCTCCCCACAAGGCATCTCGTGATCTTACCTTTTAAACCACTGCTTGATGTCATAGCTCAATTCCTGGGGACCACTCATACAATGAAACCCCATGACTACATACATAAGAAAGAGCTTGAAACCTACTCTGAATGCTTTAAGGCTTCTCCTAAAGACCTCAGTTTTAAGATATGTAGCATGAACACTACCAGGATACAAAGAAATGATCTCTGATAGAACATGTGGCAGGTGAAGGGCGGAGATCGGAAGGGAACTGCACAATCTTTGGGCATGGGTAGAGATCCCTTGGGCCTTCTTTCCCAGAACTCCTTGGATCTCATTATGGAAACTTGATGGAAAACTTCCAGCTGTATGCATGGTTCTACCGGCCCAGTATCTACTTGCAGCCTTATCTGCTGTATCTGAGTTTCGATCCTCACTGACTCAGCAGAGAATCCTCTGCCTATGGCATTGAACGGGGCTCCCAGGAGAGGCCGCCCTGCAGACAGGAGGCTTCTGGTTGAATGTCCTATTTGAACCTACCGTTGAGACTCTTTTTTTCCTTCTCCTTCCAGAGACCAGCTGGGGAATGCCCGGGAGAGTCCCAGCCCCACCCCTGAAGTCGGCATGGAAGAGCCTCATAGCAATCTATTTCTGAGCTAGATAATGAGCAAGAATTCTTAATTAGATTTAGTTTCTTGGGGAATTATTGCTGTAGATGTTATAAATAATAGAGTGCAGTCTGCATGCCGAATGGTTAAAATTAATTTTGATTGTCCAGTATGCTCTGCTTTACGCACTCAGCCATTTTGTATGACTATGTAGGGCCCAAAACAAGCACTAGGGCCACAGTCCTGCTACCAAAGCAGCTAAGTTTCAAGGGACTTCTGATGGTCATTTCAAATCCATTGTAAGTTCAACCCTAATGCAAGCAAAACAGAGTTCTGAAGAAGGACGGTAGGCCCTAGCAACCCTAACACGCAAGTCCTCTGAGATTCAATTTGAGCACAGTTGTGAACCCGCATCTGGAATGTTGTTCAGGGAGAGGAAAGGCTATTATCAGCAAGAAATACAAATGCCATTCTCTTCCACCCAATTAGGCATAAGCCACCTGAGAGTCAAGGCTCAGGTGAGTAGCACAAATAAGCAAGTGACCGTGTTAGGCAGACTGAAGTGAGCAACAGTACACTCCCTTAACCTGTAGGGGGAGCACTTGCGGCCGCTGTCCCAGGCTAAAAGGGTGAACTTGTGGTGGCCCTAAACCTGGAGGGAGTTTTTGTTGTTGTTCTTGTTGTTGTTGTTTCTGGGATTTAACTCAGGGCCTGGGCGCTATCCCTGAGCTTTTGTGCTCAAGTATAATGCTCTACCACCTTGGGCCATAGCTCCATTTCCGGCTTTTTTTTTTTTTTTGTAATTAATTGGATATGAGTCTCATGGACTTTCCTGCCTGGGCTGGCTTTGAACTGTGATCCTCAGATCTCAGCTTACTGAGATGCTGGGATTACAGGTGTGAGCCACTGGCACCCAGCAAATCTGGAGTTTTAAATGGGAAAGTTCCCAATATTTAAATGCTTAAACTTGTTCAGCAATGTGTATATATAATGTATACATGTATTTACTTATTTATATGCACAACAATAAAACTTCAAAAAAATCTGAAATAAAAAAAAATATATCTTTGCTGGGCACCAGTGGCTCACGACTGTAATCCTAGCTACTCAGGAAGCTGAGATCTGAGGATCACGGTTCAAAGCCAGCCTAGGCGGGAAAGTCCATGAGAGTCTTATCTCCAATTAACCACCAGAAAACAGGGAGTGGTGCTATGGCTCAAGAGGTAGAGTGTTCACCTTGAACTGAAGAGCTGAGGGACAGCGCCCAGGCCCAGAGTTCAAGCCCCACGATGGACAAAAAAAAAAAAATCTTCCAATTTATGTCCAGTAGCCCCCAATCTCATAATACAAGGCAATTCCAACCCATAATATTGTAGTTCCTACATTATATTTTGGCACTATGTTTCCTGGAATTTTTGTTCTTATTCCTGTTGCTTACCTTCCATTGTGATGAAAATTTGCACTTTACACATTACAGGAACTCCCACGGATATTTTGCAGTCTCAGGATCATGGGTAGCATACTTTCGACAGATCAGGCATGTTTATGCAAGAATGTTCTTCCTTCTGGAAGGTTGCAGAGATCAAATAAATATACCCTTGGGGTTTTCTCTTACTAGGGTCTACCAGTGCTGCCTTCCTCCCATTCCTCCAAGGAGCATGGTGCCTCGCAAGCTCAAGGCTTACCTGTTGGTATTTCTCCACAAGGATAAGTCAGAGTGGAAATCGAGAGAGAAGACCAGTCCTGAGGGAAAACCAAAAGGCAATGCATGACAGCGGCAGAGAAACAGAGAGAACACGATTTAGAAATAAGCAAACACCGTGGATCCCCAAAGCACTACTCTTCACTCCCATCACCATGAGTTCAGAACATCTTTGGTGCGAATTCATCCTTTTCATAGCTGAAGACTCCCACAATCGATTTATATAATCAGAACCAATCCATAATATTATTTTGTAGGTTTAAATTTCACATCAATTTGTTGTATGCCATTTCCACATACCCAATTTTATGTTTTAAACTATATTGTAATTTAATATAAATATATAAATATCAAAATATAATCTGTATATATGCACATACATTTTTTTTCTTTCTGGTCCTGGGGCTTGAACTCTGAGCCTGGCACTGTCCCTGAGCTCCTTTTGCTCAAAGCAAATACTCTGCCCACTTGAGCCACAGTGCCCCTTCCAGCTTTTTCTGTGATTAACTGGAGATGATGAGTTTCACAGACTTTCCTGCCCAGGCTGGCTTTGAAATGGTATCTTCTCAGTTCTCAGCCTCCTGAGTAGCTAGGATTACAAGCATGAGCCACTAGCACCAGCTATTTTTTAAATCTACATTACTATGTAGTAAAATCATTTCAATTGTTGTATAATGTTCTGATATGTAAATGTGCCAGAACTTGATTTATTCATTTTCTGTATAATGAAAACTTAGTTGGCTTTTTTTTTCAGTTTGTACTACTATGACAATGCCAGCTTTTAACATTAAGAGTTTCTCTAGTGAGAGAATTGCTGGGTTGTAGCGCATACACTTTTATCCTTTCTGTATTTTACCAAATTCCCCTTCAAAGTGATTGCTCAATTGACGTTCCTATTAATAATGTATGAGATATTGGTATATACTTCTAAAAGGGTTTAGGTTTTCCCTTTATGGTCCTAAAGTATTAAGATCTGTATAGTCCATGAACACAGTTGAAAACATACACATTTAGGAATGAAGGATATCTCTCTATATATACTACTAAGGAGTGATCTTAAAATAGATTGTCAAACACAAAAAACAAAAAGGAAGCTTGGTGTGGTAATACACACCTGTAACCCCAGCACTCAAGGTGGGAAGATCAAGAGTTGAATGGCAGCCTTAGCTACATAGTGAAGCTAAGGGCAGGTGGGGGGGGGGGGGGGGGGACACAGGGTATATTTATTATAGTGCATCTAAGAAAGAGAAGGATAGAAGCAGACAGACATTTGTTTATTTTTTTATTCATCATTTTTACTTTTTTATCATTGTGGTGTTGGAGATCAAACCAAGGGCCTTTCACATGCCAGGCAAGAACCACATGATTAAGTTTATATAAGCCCATCACCTATATTTTTCAAAGGGAATAGTAAAACACTTAGGGAAGAATATAGAAGAAAAAGATACAAGGGCACCAGGAAAGAGCTAGTCTTCTTTCAATGTCTTGTTTTAGCCATTTAATTATGGAGATACATTTTACATACTTATAAAAACAACCCTAAAGTCAGAACCAAAACAAAGCAAATAAACCTAAAATGTGTCCAGTTGGTGGCAGAACCACAGAAATGAACAATTCTATATTACTTTAGCTATAGTACTGATCATTGTTATTTTGGTGTGTGCATGTGGTAGAATAAAGCAATCTGTAATTAGTAGTCTTGCTTTGAGTTCACAGTATATTTTATCTTTAGAAAGCACATTGCTATACCAGCCACATGTGGCTCATACCTGTCAGCTACTCAGAAGGCTGAGATGTGAAGATGTTGGTTTGAAGTCATCCCAGGCAGAAAAGTCCATGAGACTCTTATCACTAATTAATCACCAAAAAGCTGGAAGTAGAACTATGGCTAAAATGATAGAGTGCTAGCCTTGAACCAAAAAAAGGCTCAGGGACAGTCTCCAGGTTTTTAATTCAGGCCTCCGGACCTGCACAAAAATAAAATAAAATAAAATCATACATACATACATCCATACATAGCTGAGCATGGTGGCTCACACCTGTTGTCACTGAAGGAGGAACTGAGTTGTAGGCCAATCTGAGCATGTAGCTCAAGAGTGTCTTTCCTAAGTTCAAATCCCATTATTACCAAAATAAAGCAAAAAACAATCTTCAAGACTTTGTCTCAAAACAAAACAAAAGCAAGTAAAATGTGGGGTTTGGGGACTGTAGAGGAATGATAACATGAATGCTTAACATCTATAAGGTCTTAGGTTTGCTCTCCAATACTGAAGAAAAAAAAAAGAACAATAAAACACTAAATAAAATTTTCTACCTCTGTCCACTAAAACACCTAGAAACAATGACAAACTTAGTCCTAACGAGTTCTTTCAGACCCTTGGTTGTGGCATCTAAATATTTCCAACACAAGGACGTGAGTCTCCTTGGAGAGATGAACATAGAATATCTTCTATCAACAAGTGAAGAAAGCAGCAGAGCTCACTGGGATCACATTGGAGGACTAGGAACCACCTACTGATCTGCAAATGGAATCATTTAGCCATCAATAAAGATAAAAACTGCAGCAGGTTGAGAAATATAAGATGCATGTATCTATATGTTTATAGCGATCTTTTGTAACACGATCACTGTGCTGTCTTGTTTTCTTTTGTTTTTGAAGAATAATAGGGAACCAAATGTGTCTATCAGAAAGGAATAAATCAGAAAAAAAAATCAACTATCCATTTTTATTTCCCACAGGACCCACATGTCAAGGCAGCCAAATAGTTTATGTTGAGTAAGTTTCTCTTCACTGATACATTCCAGCCAATAAAGCAAGGCAAACAGAGAATGCTATCATGTCGCAATTCTAACGAGTGGATGATGTACCTAGACAATGAGTATCAGTGGCTCTTCCAACCCTATGAAAAAGACAACTATGTCAACACATAGCACAGTGCCAAAGTTTCAGCCAATATCTGACTGAACTTCTAGGTATAACTACCAGTTTATATGTGGCAAAAGAGACAGAGAAACATTTTTTATGGTATCAAGGAAGATGCAGATAAAGCACTGTCGCTTACCAGGTCATTCTTGGATTGACATCACTGCCAACAACTAAACATTCTAAATGATTCTGAGCAGCACATTCATTTTTAGTGATGCTGACCCATCCAATAGTTTAGATCATTTCACTACTTCTGCTTTCTTAAAATAAACAACACTAACTCACTATCTCAATAATATCTATCCCTTCATAAAAGCGTCCAACCTATTTATAAGGAAGAACAAAATCCATCCCCTTCTGATGTTAAGTACTTTCCACCAGAGTTCTATTGACGCCTTCCCAGACTTTGAATAACCCTGGGAACCTGCATTTTGTGAGGACTAAAGAGAGGATTAAGAAAAAGGATACTTGCCTGGTGCTGGTGGCTCATGCCTTATGATCCTAGCCACTCAGGGGGCTAAGATCTGAGGATCATAGTTCGAAGCCAACCCAGGCAGAAAAAGTCCAGGAGACTCTTATCTCCTATCAATTACTCAGAAAAAGTTGGAAGCAGCACTGTGGCTAGAGTGCTAGCCTTGAGCACAGAGAGGCTCAGAAATGGCGCCCAGGCCCTATATTCAAGGCCCTGGAATAGAAGTGGGGGGAGAGGGAGAAGAAGAGGGAGAGGGAGAGGAGGAAGGGAGAGAGGAAGGGAGAGAGGAAGGGAGGAAGGAAGGGAAGAAGGAAGGAAGGAAGGAAGGAAGGAAGGAAGGAAGGAAGGAAGGAAGGAAGGAAGGAAGGAAGGAAGGAAGGTAGGAAGGAAGGAAGGAAGGATGGAAGGAAGGAAGGAAGGAAGGAAGGAAGGAAGGAAGGAAGGAAGGAAGGAAGGAAGGAAGGAAGGAAGGAAGGAAGGAAAGAAAGAAGGAAAGATATTCTTAGGAGAGGAACACAAAGGCACTATGCTGATGTGTCTCTGTTCATACAAAGTAATATTTATCAAAATGAACTCCAGGAAATGGAAACCAGATTTTTGTTCTTGGTTGCTGTTTCCATTTACTTTTATTTTTGTCTTGTTTGTTCATTTCTCTGTCTTTGGGAGGGTAAAGAGGGGCCACAGAAATGGAAGGACAAAGGGTAAACAAATGGCAGCAGTGGTACTCACTGACACTATGTTGAAAATGAACTATAAAACTTGGGATGGCCGGGCGCTGGTGGCTCACGCCTGTAATCCTAGCTACTCAGGAGGCTGAGATCTGAGGATCGCGGTTCAAAGCCAGCCCGGGCAGGAGAGACCATGAGACTCCTATCTCCAATAAACCACCAGAAAACCGGAAGTGGCGCTGTAGCTCAAGTGGTAGAGCGCTCGCCTTGAGCTGAAGAGCTGAGGGACAGCGCCCAGGCCCAGAGTTCAAGCCCCACGACCGACAAAAAAAAAAAAAAAAAAAAAAAAAAAACTTGGGATGGAGGGAGAAACTGGGAGGATGCAAATGAAGGGTTGACATTGTCCAACCTAGCTTATGTAACTGTAGCCCCACTGTATACTAGCTTTATAATAACAATTTAAAATTTTTTTAAAGGAAAAGAACTTTTCAGTTGAGCATAGTGGTGCATGCCTATAATCCCAGCCCTGAGGTCAAGCTGTCTCATGAGAATCATAAATTCCAGGCCAGCCTGAGCTACAAAAAAAAAGCAGTGAGATGTTTATTTTTATCATTTCCATATGCTGTACATTATTCAGAGCACTAGAAAATATAAATTTGAGAGCTTTACTGTTTATATTTAAATGGAAGCTTAAAGACAAATTCCAGGAACTTACCATTCAAAGTCTGTGACTTTTCAATCAGAAAGTTTTGTTGTTGCTTTTTTTTTAATATCTTGTTCATATAGCATGAAAAAGGATGAAATAGATTCTTAAAAGAAGGTCTAAAAAAGGCAGAATAGTTCCTCTGTTTCTCATAACGTCTCAATCTTTTCCAGATTTAGTGAGCAGGAGTCAAAAATACGAAAACTCCTGGGAAATTCTCAGTAAAAGCATTTATTTTTGCTCAGCATAATTTAGTTCCATTTGTGGCTTCCTCATGCAAGACTCAGGATTCCTTCCACTTAAAAGAAGGAAAGATACAAGACCTGACTATCAATCAATGGTCCAAATACATTCCTTTATCATTTGCCCATTTTCTAACATTCAGATGAAATTAAGAAATGAACTCAAAAAGAATCTGATCATAGTCTTAAGTAACAAATAATCCTGAGATGAAAGAATTTTAACCTGTGATCTTATATGTCGATGGAGATGAGGAAAATCTATTATCTAACATCAAAAGGAAAAGAATTTATGATAAACGTTGATGTTACCATATATTCCAAGGCAGAGAATCCAAGGCAAGACTTTGGAGAACGTAATGAGTGTTTATTTTTTTGGCAGTTCTGGTGTTTGAACTCAGGACCTCATGCTTGCTAGACACATTCTACCACTTAAGCCACAGCTCTAGCACTAGATGAGAGGGGGTCTCTCAGACTTTTCTGCACAGGCTGGCTTGGAACCTCAATCATTTGAACCTCAGCTCTCTGAATAGGATCACAGGCAAGATCCACCAACACTTGGCTACTAATGATTACTTCAGAGCTGAATTCTCCCTGAGCCACTCTCTAAAACCATTCTCTTTCCTCACTCTCCAACCCCACAAAAAAGCAGTGTGCACCTTGGCTTGTATTAAGATCTTGAACCTAGAGTAATACTTCCAGCTACTAACTGTGCGTGCACAGAAATGTCAGCTCAGAAACACATTTAGCGTGGTATAGTTAAAGCGGATTTTTTAGAAGCTATAATATTTGCTCTAGGTGTTTTGTATATTCTATTTTTAATATCCATTAGTAATGGCTGATTTAAAATTAGTACCATCCAAACTGGGATGAATCTTTAGAATGAGTATTATCCCCAAATGACCTACCTGCTACTTTTTAAATTGCCCAGAACGATGCTATAGACAAGACCCATCATGCACAGGGATCTTGAGTTTCTAATGCAGTGCACAGCTGCAGAACTTGGACATTTCTGACTTTAAGGAAATTTTCTCAAAAAGAATCGTGCAGGCCTAGAATGGCGCATATCTCGCCATGAGGATAAGTGTCTGAGGCACTGTGTTGAAAGCTGGACTCGAGGAGTGAAAATACAATTGAGGCTGCAAGGACCTTAGAGTATGGGTTGATCAGAGGAGGTGGGGACAGGAAGAGACAAGTCAACTCATGTGCCTTAGGGTCTGCCTCCCCTGCTCAGGCTCAGCATTCTGTCTGGAGGCAAAGGATTCAGATCAATTACTAAACCTTCCGTCAGCCAGGCTGGGGCAATCACACTAGAAAACAAAATGGAGTACCTGCCTGGGCATTGGAGCCTCTCAGAGCTGCTCACCAGGCTGAGATCCCGAGGATCAAACTTTAAAACCAACCTGGGTAGAAGAGTCAGACTCTGATGGTTCATACCTGTGATCCTAGCTACTCTTGTAGGCTGAGATCTGAAGATCACGGTTCAAAACCAACCCCGGGCAGGAAAGTCCTAGAGACTCTTATCTCCAGTAAACCACTAGAAAACCAGAAGTGGCGCTGTGGCTCAAGCAGTAGAGCACTCGCCTTGAGCTGAAGAGTGCATGGACAGCGCCCAAGCCCAGAGTTCAAGCCCTATGACTGACAAAAAAAAAAAAAGTACATATAAGAGAGGAATGCAAGCCAGGTACCAGTGGCTCACACCAGTAATCCCAGCTACTCAGGGGGCTGAGATCTGAAGATCACGGTTCAAAGCCAGCCTGGGTAGGAAAGGAGTCTTATCTCCAATAAATTACTCAAAAAAGCTGGAAGTGGGGCTGGGAAGGTGGCTCAGTGGTAGAGCGCTTGCCTCACCTGCATGAGGCCCTGGGTTCGATTCCTCAGCACCACATAAACAGAAAAAGCCAGAAGTGGTGCTATGGCTCAAGTGGTAGAGCCCTAGTCTTGAACACAAAGCGGCTCAGGGATAGCACTCAAGCTCTGAGTTCAAGCTCCAGGATCAGCAAAAAAGAAAGAAAAAAAGAGAGAACATTGAAAGCACAGCTCAAGTGACAGAGTGCTTGCCTACAAAGGCCTTGAGTTCAACTCCCAGTATTAACCACAAACACACACACACACACACTAAACTTAAAACAATAAACATACCCGATAAACTTAGAACTAATGGGAAAGGGCAAAATCTCACACAAGATAGAAATGTTGGATCTGATCTTCTCGGCAACCAAGGGAAAAAAATAAAACAACACAGCTTCATGAATCTCATTTTTAGAAAGGAAAAACAATGTTTACTCAAGAATTCTAATAAAAATATATTTTCTTCATTATTCCAAAGATAGCCAATATCTTTCCATTGAGGTCTTCATTTACACGGGCAAACGTGGTGCTATCTGACAGTGTTTCTTCAGAAAACCCTAAATACAAGAGTCATGTGACCCGGAAGGAACATACCTCTGATTGTAGCAGCATAATCCCAAATTCAAGGGTCAGTACAGAACATGTAACCAAGCCAGGCACAGGGGCTCATGCCTATAATCTTCCTCAAGAGACTATGATCTGAGGATCTCAATTCAAAGCCAGCCTGGGTAGCAAAGTGTGTGAGACTCTTATCTCCAATTTCCCGTCAGAAATGTCAGAAGTGATCTATGGCTCAAAGTGGTATAGCACTAACCTTGAGCACAAAAACCTGGTGACAGTGCCCAAGCCCTGAATTCAAGCTCCAAGACGCACGTGTGCACGCACGCACGTAACCAAGAATCCAAAATTGGTTCAAATCCCATGTTCACTGTCAGTTGTGTCAGTTGCTTGTGTGACAATAGGGAAATACTTTAATTCTCTCTCAGTTCTCTCAGCTATAAAAAGCAATCATTGTTTCTACTTTGGAGAATTGAAATAAGGAACAACCTATCTGTCAAACACTTTATCTGGCAAGGTACTAATGATATGTTTTGTGTGTGTGTGTGTGTGTGTGTGTGTGTGTGTGTGTGTGTGTTTACATTACTAGGGTTTGAATTCAGGGCTTAGCACTTGCTAAGCAGGTGCTGTACCACTGAACCACATCTCCAGTTCTTTTTGTGCTGGTTATTTTTCTGATAGGGTCTCCTTTCCTATCTGGGTATGTGCCTGGTCTACAATACATCTATCCTAGGCTTCCCATCCTAGCTGGATGACAGTTGCCCACCACCGCCCCCAGCCTCTCCCATTGAGATGGAGTCTTATGAACTTTTCTACCAGGGCTGGCTTCAAAGCCTGACCCTTCTATTCTCAGCCCCACCCACAAGTAGCTTGGTTAACTATTATTTACCCTGGTGTTTTACAGTTATTGCATCCTAAGCCAATATATTGCCTCTTAGAGATTAAAAAAATGTACCTCAGGGATGGGGTACAGTTCAGTTAATGGTAGAGTGCATGTTTAATATATGCACACAGAGAGAGAGAGACAGAATTAAGGTGTACAATGGCTATCTTACATAGAAATTATAGGAGGCTATTGTTTTAATCTAAGCTCCTGCACTAGCCCTCCACAGACAAGGCTAAAAATCAAAATAGATTTACTCACACTAAAATTGCATATCACTGAGCTGTTTATCTGACCTTCTGAGAAACAGGATTACAAAACTGACCACCAAATGTCCCAAATAGGACAATCTCAGCCAGTGACAATGAAGTTCCCTCTATTTTAATCCCTACATAAAAGAAGTAATCAAAGAATCTGATGCTAACTAATCGGTTACTTCCCTATTGTTCAGCCTCTAGGTCCTACCTCTAAAACAAAGTAGCACACTTGTGTGTGTGTGTGTGTGTGTGTCTGTGTGTCTGTGTGTCTATGTGTCTGTCTGTGTCTGTGTCTGTCTGTCTATCTGTCTGTCTTCTTTCTTTAGTCCTTTTCTGTCTGTAAAACCAACCACTGCTCTGGTCCTGATTTGATTTTACAGAATGAAGTGTTCAGAATTTAAAATTCAGCCAATTAAGCAGAATAGAATGGTGCACACCTGCAGTCCTAGAAGCTAGGAGGTTTGAGGTAAAAGGATTATGCATTTAGACCAGCCGCAGCTACTACACGTGAAGGTTTTGATGTCTGTTCCTTTTGTCTTGCTTGTAAGTTTATCTGATTTGGGGAGGGTAAGGGCGAGCCCAGAAATGGTGGGACAAAGGGGAACTAATTCAGCAGTGGCATTCACCAGACACTCTGTGGAAAATGAGCTCTACGACTTGAAAGGGTGGAGGGTCAGAAGGAAAAAAACTGGGAGAAAATGAGGGAGAGAGTGACACTGTTTAAAAAAAAATGTACTTTTACCTGACTTGTGTAACTGTAACCCCTCTGTTCATCACCTTCACAATAAAAAAAAAAGAAAAAACAAAAAAAATGAAAATCATTGTAATGTTGCCCTTTGACAGCTGCTTTACCTAGTTCAGGCTAATAGCTATCATTAAATATTATAAGCATTATAAAATTAGATATTATATATCAGGTAGAAATCTTATTAAATATAGCTGGGCCTCAGTGGCTCATACCTGTAATCCTAGTTACTAAGGAGGCTGAGATCTGTGGATTGGCATGAGAGTCCAGGAGACTCTTATCTCCAATAAACTTCTCAGAAAAAGCAGGAAATGGCACTGGGCTCAAGTGGTAGAGCATTTGCCCTGACAAAAGAAGTTCAGGGACAGTGCCCAAGCCCTGAGTCCAAGCCCCAGGGTCAAACAAAGATAAAACTACATAAGAATTATTATAAACTATTCAAACTTTTAATCAACAGGAGTGTATTTCTCATAGTTCATTGTCTGCAGAGGCCAGTTCATAGATGGCTACTATTTGCTCACATGATGAAGGGATAAACGAGTTCTGGGAATCTCCCATACAAGAATCTTAATCATGAGGACACCGCCCTCACCCCTCAATCACCCCTCAAAGGCTCCGCTTCCTATTGTCACCTGGGCCTCTAGGATTTCAATATGAATTTCTGGGGAGGACACAAACATCTACTCCATAGTATTGGCATACTGGAGACCTGAGGAGTCCTAAAAATAAAATGCTTTGATTTCATTGCATTTCCAGACTTCTTCAACTACTGACCTCATTTTCTATTTGCATGACCCATCTTTGGGAACCATTAACCTAATAGCTTTCTCATTTAGAAGTCATTTTGCCCCCTATCCTCAGAGACAAATGACAGAATGTGAACATGCACTGGGTTCTCATACCCGAGGTCTACACAAGGGAGGAGATGGTAGTGTCGGTGAATTATAGAAGGCAGAATGCTGCTCAACATCTCACACTGCACAAGACACCCCCACAACAGTGACAGAGATCAGAGCTAAAAGCCAATAATGTCAAGGTTAAGAAAACTGAATTGATCTCTTCTTAAAAACACATTTAACTTTCCAGGGATGAGGATAGCGCATTGCCTCATATATGCAAGGTCCTACATTTGATCTCTAGCATCCTAAAAATAGGCATATTTTTTTCCAACTCAGGGGGTTAATAACCTCAGAGATGTATTATCTTTGATGAGCCATGATATCTCCTTTTTAGTAGTACTGGGTTCAAATTAAAGACTTGTGTTTGCGCTCTACCATTTGAGCCACATTCCCCCAGCCACTTTGCTGTCACTGTTTTTCAAATAGAGTCTTGTCTTTTCCCCCTGTGCCAGCCTGGACACAGTCCTATGTACACTTCCTATGTGACTATGTGTACACTTCCTATGTAACTGAGATGACAGGTGCACAACATATTGGTCTTGGGTCTTTGCTCTTACTTCTTGGAACCTCAATCCTCCCAGTATTACTCTCCCAAGTTGAAATTACAGATCTAAATCACTCTGCGCAGCGCTGCCATATCATTTCCTCTTTCCAACCCCGTTCGGCATGGGCCTATTTTCTGTACCTATAATGCTCCAGACTTCATGAATAATCCACTGAACTCTTCTGCGGCAGCAAAGTTTCACTGTGGTCCTCTAAAGCTTCAGTGGAATGAACTGCCAAAAGAGGAGGAAAGACACAGACATTAACATACACAGAAGAGAAATCTCAGCACCAGAGTGCAAGCCTGGTGAAAAGGGCCAGATGGTTGATCCTTAAATAACTTCCCAAGCCCTGGAGAGAAATAGAGGCTGGGATAGGCCAGGCTTGTGTGTCCTAGAAGGGGATGACAAGCTATGGACAGAGGAGAGGAAGAGACCTCTAGGCTCCTCTTTCTGGTTGGTTATTCTTTCCTGATTAATAAGACTTCATGACAACGGCATTCTGCGCAGGAAGGAGGCTCAGGAGGAAGTCTCTCCTTGAACTTTGGGGAGAACGGGGTGAGGAGACAGGGCCAAGGGAGAGGGAGGAGGCAGACAGACACCCTGAGCTTCTTCCTTTAGTTCAGTCTCCATTCTTTGAGGTTGGTGTACTGTTTTCCGAGCTCCAACACCAACTTGGACTAAATCTTTTGTGAGCTTTGTGTATTTTAGACCAGAGTCTACAGCACATTGGACGGTTCTAACGCTCCCTCTTCTCTCATGATGCCCCCTACCCCATGAACCTTCTCCAGGCACAGCCCTTCCTTCATACAGGACAATAGCCAAGGTCGGATCAAGTTTTCAGACACAGGAGCCCTGGCAATGAGCAGAGTGCTCCTTATGGCATGCCAAAGAGTCAGAACATGCCAACTTATAGCATAATTTACATAGTGCCTATATGGAGTACATATAAATATCACTAAGATGTCCCTCAAATGTACCTTTTATTAGCCAGGCATGGTGACATTCACCTGTAATCTCAACATTTGGAAAATTGAGGTAGGAAGATTTTGCATTCTAGGCCAGCTGGACTATAGCAAGACGGAAGGAAGGAAGGAAGGAAGGAAGGAAGGAAGGAGGGAGGGAGGGAGGGAGGGAGGGAGGGAGGGAGAAACAAACCTTTCATTACTTTTTGCAACTAACGCTACCTTCCCTTTCAGTTCTCATTCTGCTCAGTGACACGAATGCAGCCCCCGAGGTTCAGGATCCTGTAGAATCCCATTTCTTCAGGGCTTCCATGATATTGTGGGAAGGAGCGCTGTGGTCTTTAGAGTTGCTTTTGTGCTTCCTGCCATATTTACCTATAGACGTCAGGTCTATACCATAGCAGGTCCCCTCTGCCCTCCATTTCCCAGTCTCACCTGGGTCTCCTCCCCTCCTCACCCACATCTCTCCCAGAGACATGCAGGGAACAGGAGTTGGTATTTTTCCTCTCTGCGCCAGTTTTCCTTCTAGGACAACTCTTCCTGGCTCGTTATGTTCATCGCTCAGCCTTGAGTCCCCTTAGGAGCCAAGCTTTTGAAGCTCCAAATTCAGCTCTTGAACTTGGAAAGGTTTTCCTTGTGATTGTTGTGTTTGTTCAAATTACCGTCTCTGCCAGCAATTCCAAGTCCGTTTCAACTCTGAGCTTTCCCTCTACATTTTTTTTCTTTTTTTAAATGTTTTTTATTGTGAAAATACCGTACAGAGGGGTTACAGTTACATGAGCATTTCTTATCAAACATTGTTGTTTCCTCCTTTGTTTTTCCCCTACCATCCCTTCCCTCCCATCTCCACTACACTTTCCCCCACTCCCCGACCCCCACCAAAGTTGTAAAATTCGTTTTTCAACATAACATCTTGCACATCTCATTGTTGCAATGGGTCCACCTGTATCCCTATTTAAACAATTTGTTTTTTCCCTTCCCCTCCACAAATTATACCAACATCAAATACAGTGAAAGCAGGGGTTATACCGTGGGGGAGGGACATACAAAGCAACAAAAAAAAAATCACCTTATAAATACATTAGAAACATTAGCAAGAAAGAAAAAACCACTTATCTTGGGGTTTATTTCGCCTAACATCAACTTATCTGACCTTTTCTGCTTGTCTCAGACATACACTAGTTATTGCAAATAAGGGAAACCATGGGACCTATGTTTCTTTGGGCCTGGCTTACTTCACTTAATATAATTTTTTCCAAGTCTTTCCATTTCCTAACAAATGGGGCAATGCCATTCTTTCTGATGGAGGCATAGAATTCCATTGTGTGTATATACCACATTTTCTTGATCCATTCATCTACTGTCCTACATTTTTTATAGAGGGAAAAGGTAGATCAATGGGGTGTTGGTACACCTGCAATCTCAGCTACTTAGGAGGGAACTAGGAGGATCTTGTATACTAGGTCAACCCAGACAATTATTGGTTCGGGTCTCAAAACAAAACAAAGCCCTGGTGGCACATGCCTGTAATCCTAGCTATTCAGGAGGCTGAGATCTGAGGACCATGGTTTGAAGCCAGCCCACCTAGGACAGTCCATGAGATTCTTATCTCCAGTTAAACACCAGAAAACTGGAAGTGGCATCATGGTTCAAAATGGAAGAGTGCTAGTCTTGAGCAGAAAAGCTCAAGGACAATATCCAACCTTGAGTTCAAGTCCCACAAGTGATTAAAAAAAAACAGGATTGGGCTGTGGCTCAAGTGGTAAAGCCCAAGGCTCAATCTGTATGTGTGTGTGTGTGTGTGTGTGTGTGTGTGTGTGTGTGTGTGTGTGTGTGTGTGTACACTATGTATATACATTATATATACATATATATATATACATATACATATATTAAGGCCTTATCCTGAAAAGAGCTAAGAGTAGATAAAAATGAGGCAGAAAGACCACAAGTCAGTTCTTTGCCACATTAGTGTTCCATCCATGACTTCTCCAATCTCAACAAGCTCTAACATTTTACCCAGAGCTAGGCTTGGGAAACACAAATGGATTTTTCTTTTTAATCTCACTGTCCACATTCAATCGATTGAAAATGGCTGCCTAGGGTCAGGTTGAAAAAACTTTCTGAGGCCTCTTCAGGGCTAAGTGGTCCAAGATGTATCTGTCACCTCTGCCAAGGAGGGAAGGAGAAGTAAAGGCCAACAGGGCCACCGCTGACTTCCGGTTATTGCACACCTGGGGATTCGTCTAGAACCTTCTTTTTCTAGATCACTTGAGTACATATATCAAAGGGTCCAAAGGAAACTTCAAGCACAAAGGATGCAACGAGGTAGGGTCAGCTTGGGGCCAACACTCCAAGGGTCCCGCTGTGGGGCTGGCATGAGGAGATCCGCAGCACACCATCCTTTCCTTCTTCCAGCCTTCCCTCAGGGAGGGGCAGTGGAGTGGAAGGGTTGGGGAGGTTTGTCCAGACTCCCTGCAGAAGGCACTCTCTACAGGAAGTTTGGCTGCACAAACTAGTCCTTTGTTCCATGTGTGTGTGCCCGTGGGGGGTTGGGGGTGTGTGTGGGTGTGGATGTGGGTGGGTGTGGGTGTGGGAGGGTTGGGGGGGGTCTGTGTGTCTGGGTGTCTGTGTGTATGTGTGTGTTTGAGCATGTGCATGCACATGCCTTATTGAGGATGGACCCCAGAACATCATGCAATCTAGGCATGCAAGCACTCTGCCACTGAGCTATACCTCTAGCTCGACCCCATTACTAGTTCTTTGGTTTCTCTTTTTTTTCTTTTTCTTTCTTTCTTTCCTTCCTTCTTTCTTTCTCTCTCTCTTTCTTTCTTCTTTCTTTCTTTCTTCCTTTCTTTCTTTCATCGCAGGGCTTGAACTCAGGGTCTGGGCACTATCCCTGAGCTCTTTTTGCTCAAGGCTGCTTTGAACCTGCTCAAGGCTGGCTTTGAATCAGGATCCTCAGATCTCAGCCTCCTGATTAACTAGGATTACAGGTATGAACCACCAATACCCCGCTCTCTGTTTTTAAAAAACAGGGTTTTGTGTTGTTGTTGTTGTTTTTGGTGTGGGGGAAGGAAGGAAGGACTAAGGTTTGAACTCAAGATCTCATACATACTAAGCAAGCAATCTATCGCTTGAGCCATGTCCCCAGTCCCCTCCACTAGTGGTTTTTAAGTAGAGGAATGGCAGGTGAAGAGAAGACTTTTCTTTTTAAAGCATTTATTGTGGTGCTAGGGATTGAACTCCGGCCATTGAGAAGGGTACACAAGGTAACATCTCCAGCCCCAAGAAAGGACTTTTAACAAAATGACTGCAGCAGCTGCAGATAGAATGAATTAGAAGGGAAGGCTCAGGGGCCAGGACGCATCCTAAAAGGCCCAGGTGAGTAAGTGTTCCTGAATGGGACCAAGGGCAGAGATAACATGGGGAGATCAGGCTCTCCTCACCTGACTCCAGCCAGATGACAGGCCTTCACCAAGACAGCGATCCTTCCGACCCCCTGTGCTCAGCCTCTGTTTCCACTCCCACAAAGCCAGAATGTCTCAAAGAGAAGGCTGCCAGCCTGGCCTTCTTTAGGAAGGTCTACCAAGGGCTCCCAAAAGGAGACACGTCCCCTTCCCACGTGGCTCACGGAAACTTCAAGTGCTAGGGTAGCTCTGGGCCACTGTGAGAAAGGTCGAGCTGCTGAGGATGTGGCACTAGCTCCAGGCCTCTGGGCATTTCTCCAGAACTTGGAACAATTCCTCCAAGGCACAAGGCAGCCCCTCCCACCAAAAGAAACTAAACCAGAAACACAAAAACAAGGCAAGCCCAGCACCACACAGCACAGAGATTGCCAACCGAGATGCACCCTGGCCTGGCTGCTTTTCACCTGTTCTGGTAGGCCCCGAACTCTGGGGAAGCTGTGTCTCCTGGTGAAGAACACAGAAATAATGGAGCCACTCAGCAAAAGGTTGAACCCTCCTTCTTCTCACCCAAGGTTTAAGGTCCCTAAATCCATCCCCTTCCCTCTCCCCGATACTGACTTGCTTTTCTATTTCTATTCCATCCCCTTTTCCCAAGGCACTTTGCTTTTATCCCATCCCTATATTCCACCCAAACAAGCTAACAACAGAACGTACTTGGATCAACTGAAATAACTCCTAGCAGACAATCCACAGCCACCTCTTGCCAATTGCCAATCACAGCAAAAGCTAGTCAGACATCCCTAGGAGATGGCTGAGCTATCCAGAGTCCCCCTCCTTGTGTTCCTAACCTCTCATGCAATGATCAGAAAGCATTGCCTTCTGCTAGCCTCCCTGATGCTTCGTTGGTTTCCCTCACCCAGGAGACATGGACTGGGGGTGGGCAGGTGAGTTTGCAGATATCAATCTTCTGGGGATTAACGCTGTTCCAGACAGAACTGGACATAAACATGCCCGGGGTGACCAGCCTTAATAGGCAATAGACATACATCCAAGGCTGCAGAGACCCAGGGAAAGAGAGCGAGGGGTACCAGACAGGTTGAAAGGAGATAATGGGAAAAGTTTCGGAGGCAGAGAGTAGGGGGAGGGGAGAGAGAGAGGGGAAAAAGAGAGCGCCTTCCACACAGTATGGAAGTACAAAAGACTCCAACCAAAACTAAGCAAGGCCATTTGGGATCATTTGGCTTGCAGGACAACCCAAAGGTTACAAAGAATCTGTGTTGGGTGTGGCAAAAAGAACAAGCCATAAAGTAAAACTGGAGCTAGTTTGTGGAAGGCCTTGAATGCCGGGGCCAGAGTTTGGAATTGATTGCACTCAGAACAGATACATAAGAAGCCTTTACTGGTAGGTCACACTTGTAATCCTAGCTACTCAGGAGGCTGAGGTCTAAGGATGTGGTTCCAAGCCAGCCTGGGCAGGAAAGGCTGTGAGAGTCTTATTTCCAATTAACCACCAGAAAACTAGAAATGGAGCTGTGGCTCTAAGTGGCACAGCACTAGCCTTGAGCAAAATAGCTGAAGGACAGCACACAGGTCCTGAGTTCAAGCCCCACAATGGATAAAAAAAGATAGGTAGATAGATAGATAGACAGACAGACAGACAGACAGACAGACAGACAGACAGACAGACAGACAGACAGACAGACAGACAGACAGACAGACAGATAGATAGATAGATAGATAGATAGATAGATAGATAGATAGATAGATGAGAAGCATTATCAAAATAATGTTATGGCACAAAAGGTCCATGGCTGGAAACAGTAGCAGCTAAAGGACTTGCAAAGAACACAAGACAAAGAGTAGACCTTGATGCCATTCCTTTAGCCCTTTAGACTGCAGTTCTGCTGTCATCCAATCTCCATGAACTAAGCTATTGGAGCACTGAGAAGGGAGAGATGGAGAAGCGGGGAAAAACTAGCCCGAGACTCTGAGCATCAGGATCAAGCCTCGTCTTCCTCTCCATCTCTCCCACCCCCAGATAACTTCTGCTTCAGCAGGACATTCTCACCAAGGTGGAGAAGGGACCACAAGAGATTCTACCATGGAGACTTGGATTTAAAAGAAGGGGAGGCTGACAACCCCAACCCTTGCTTAGGCAGCTGATGCTGAGTTCCTTGGGAGCCAGGAAAGAAAAGAAATCCAATTCAATGCAAGGGAAGAGGGCTGCAGGGCATTGGGCACTGCCACCATTACAGAACACTGTGAAAAATTACTTGAAGTGTCATGAGGACACTTCAAGCAGTAGCTGAGTTTAAAGACACACACACCTCCCCCCCCAAAAAAAAATATATTATGTGATTCAATTTGTATGAAGGATCCCAATCCATATGGAAAGAAAGCAAATTAATGTTTGCCAGAGTAGAAAGAGAGGGAGGATCAAGTGTCCACTCCATGGGTACAGTTTCTTTGGAGGTGATGAAAATGTTCAAACACTTGAGAGTGTTGATGCCACTGAATTGTATACTTTAAATTTATTGTACTGATCAATTTCATGTTAAATATACTTTACCATAATCATTTTCTGAAGAAGGAGCAGGAGGGGGGAGAGGGGAGGAGATGGAGGAAGAGGAGGAGGAGGAGGAGGAGGAGGAGCAACAGCTGGCTTTCAGTCATCTTGTTACTTGTCACCCAAGAGTGGTCTACAAGGAGTGGAGGTCCATGGAGTGGACTTCAGTGATGTGAGAGTTGGGACAAGAGAGCCATTAGATGTGTCAACGCTCCCTTGCTGGAGAATGACAACCCAGGACCTCCGAAGTCACATGCAGGAGCTGAGGGTGGGTGGGGGTGGGGGGTGGGGGGGAGTCATCAGCTCATCAGCACTGTTTTCAAATATTTCCAGAGCTCCCCCTTCCGGGAACAGGGCAATATTGTTCTCCCTGACAATCTCTGGTGTGGGTGAAGCCATTTGGCTACTTCGAGCCAATGACATAGAAAGGCCCACTCCAACATTTAAGTCCTACAGCAAGGCCTAAAAGCGCTTGTTCCCTCTGCTACAGAATCTGCCCCGTGAATCTTAGTCCTTGAGAGATGCATGAGCAGAGCTTGTGCTGACCTGGGGTGGACACACAGGAGGCCTGTGTTGCTCTAAGTCATCTAGACTTGGTGGTAGCATCACATACCCCACCCATTCCAGTCCAGTAGCAACTTGGATGGATCTCCATGTTGGCTGGGGTGTTAGTGATCAAGAAAAGCAAAACGACTTCAGCAGTAGTGAGGAACTATAGATGTGGCCTTTCCCCTTCTAATCTTCTGTTCCTCCCAGCACACCAGAAATGCCTGGTAAAGACAGCAGGCTGGAAAAGATAAACCGTACCCTCCTCCTTGGATTCCCCTTCATGAGCAGAGACGAAGAGATGGGCGTTAACTCAAGACAAGAGATTATATTTTTAACCCCACACACAGATGCATATTTTAATAAGTTAGAATATGTAGAAAGCCAACTGTCCTTGGGATAGGAAAGAGACGTTCACAGACCTTGATCAAAGTGATTGGCCCTTATGACTCATACAACCCCACTGAGAAATAGATGAAATCCTCACTTAGGGGTAATTTGAGGAAGTTTCATAGGGTAAGATTCTCTTTTTCAACTATATCTTCTGTCTTTTCTTTATTTGGTACTGAGGGTCAAAACCAGGATATTGCACTAGGCTAACGCTTTGCCACGAAGCTACAGCCTAGCATGAGCGTAGGGTTCTTTACAAATGTACGGCAGGTTGAAGAAAGCCACAGGGATAGCAGCAAATGAGAGCAGTATTCTGCACTGCCCAAAAGAGGAAAGGTGCAGGGGCTGGGAAGTTGGCTCAGTGGTAAAGCGCTTGCCTTGCAAGCCTGAGGCCCTGGGTTCGATTCTCAGCACCACATAAGCAAAAAGCCGGAAGTGGCGCTGTGGCTCAAGCGCTAGAGCGCTAGCCTTGAGCTGAAGAGCTGAGGGACAGTGCCCAAGCCCAGAGTTCAGGCCCCACGACGGGACCCAAAAAAAAAAAAAGAGGAAAGGTGCGGTAGCTAGATCACAAGACCTGAGTCTCTAAGACAAGAGCACAGCCATTCAAACCAATTGTTATACACACATGCTCATGTGCCTGGTCTCTAGCTGGAGGACTGCTCCCTAGCTATTTTGGAAGGTTTTAGAAACTTTAGGAGAAGGTCACTGGAAGAAGGCTTTTGAAGATGATACCTGGTCCCTGGTCCCTTCTCCTTCCACTCTCTGCTTCCCGCATGCCACAAGTAAATGAATAGATTCCTTTTCTATATGCTCCAACCTCTATGATGGTGGGCCAGCTCATCACAGTCACAGAAACATGGTAGGGAGGAAACAAAGGAGGAGGCAACAATGCTCAATAGGAAATGTACTCATTCCCTTGCTCATGTAACTGTAACCCCTCTGTACAGCATTTTTACAATAAAAAAATACCAAAGAAAGAAAGAAACAAACAAACAAACAAACATGGGGCTGAGTAACCATGGACTGAAGCCTTAGAAACGATGAGCTGAACTAAGTTTGAGTTATTTCTGTTATGTGTTGTGGTCACAACTATGCAAAAGTAACTAATACACCAACTTTGGGCCCATCTAGTTAGGCAATTCCCAATGTCATCTTTCCCAGTCCTGTGGTTTCCAACCAGTGTTCTGATTGGCTGAGCCCTTTGTTGCAGCTGTAAAAAATCTGGCTTTGGGGGTTCACAACATGGTACAGAAATATGGAGAGTTCATCAACAGGAAAAAATGAAGATGAGTCAGAGCCTACCTCTAGGAAGTTAAGATGGCTCCAAAAATTGATTCCAGATCTTTTAGGAAGATTTTTTTTTTATAGTTACTATTCCAAATGGGAACATGCAGGGGAGGAGAGTGAAGGGGAGGGGAAAGGAGGGGAGGGGAAGGGAGGGAAGGGGAGGCTATTTGCCAAGCCTTGTTCCCTAGAGGATGCTTTGCCCAGAGGTAGAAAGACAGGTTTATTTCTGGCTTTATGCATGCTCACAGCAACCCTGGCCAAATTTGTTCTAGTTGTTAATGGTGCATTCACTCTTCATATCTTGCTTGAATCTTGCACCATAGTCAGAGGATAAATGAGAGAAATTCAGAACGATAATAGGACTAGCGACAACAATAACAACACAGTTGTTGAGCCCTTCACATTAAAAAAAAAAAAAAAAGCACTTGCTCTCTTATGCTGAATCTCACTCAAGCCCCAGAGCCACACCTGGTTCAAGCTTTTCTTCCTTATATAATAACTGTGGAGCTGAGTGAAACCCAAAGGGCTAGGACTGAAATCCCCAATCCTCTACTCTTTACCGAATACAAAGTGTAAAATAAAATAAAATAAAAGCCTACACATTCAGGTACTGAGTTAAGCAGCCAGCACCAATTCACCTGTCTCCTGGGTAACAGAGCAGTAATTCTTCCTCTTGGGACCTGCTGCCAATCTCAGTTGACATCCATCAGCCCAGGGAAAGTTATTCAACTCAGGCATGCCCATTCTGAATACTGCCATAGTGACTAATCCAAGAATGAGCATATGATCCAGCCAGAAGCAACAAGGGACAAGGAGACATGTGCAGCAGGAGGGGACAGGAAGAGCCCCACGTTTTTTTTTCCTTTGGTCTTGAACATGGAAAAGGTATATCTAGGGTTGGTGGCTGCCATCTTGCTCCCATAGGGAATGAGGCAATGAAGCCAATGTTAGTGGTAGAGAAGCTGTAAGTGACTCATAGCAGGATCCTGGTGACGTTATTTGAACCTCTGGATGGGGTAACATGTCTGTGCCTTTTGTTTGCTTGAGTCTATTCATATTCTCCCCATCCCTAATCCTGTTCAGGAGCCTCAGCATGCAAAGTCCACACTGTACCTCTGAGCTATACCCCAGCCAGTGCTTATGTAAGTTTGTTTTGTTTTGTCTTGTCTTGTTTTGTTTTTGTTTATTAAATTTAGGCAGCTTGGGTTGCATCATTGTCACTTACAGCTAAACCATCTTGGCTAGTTCAGGTAATTTCTTCCTCCTCTGTCTCATTAGCCATGTGCTGATGAAGGCAACACCATTATGGCACTGGGGACTGGCAGAAGGGCCAGCCTCCAGAGAAAGAGCCACAGGAATCCCATCAGTGAGGTAGAATCACTAGCTCTACTCAGCAGCCTGGAAAAGCTAGAAAAGGTCCCTCTACCCAGATGTCTACCATCGAGTACCCTGTCCAGCTGAGCCTTGTGAGGCCATTATGCACCATAATGAATAACATCCTACACTTAGTAGAAGTGGAACTCTGTTCTTATTTTGTTGTACATCTACATCTGATTACAGCCTGACGATGAAAAGAAGGGTCCTGAGCCAGCCACTAGTGGCTCATGTCTGGAATCCACACTTATAACACTAACCTCTCAGGAGACTATGATCTGAGGATCACAGTTCAAAACCAAGGGAGGAAAGTCCATGAGTCTCTCAGCTCCAATTAACCAGTAAAAAGGCAGGATTTGTGACTCAAACAGTAAAACACCAGCTTTCAGAAAAAGAAAAAATATGCCAAGAGACAGCACCCAGGCCCTGTGTTCAAACCCCAGTACAGGCACAGGAAGAAAAAGGAAAGGAAAGGAAATGGAAATGGGAAGGAAACAAAAGGAAAGGGGAAAGGGGAAAGGGGAAAGGGGAAGGGAAGGGAAGGGAAGGGGCATCTGATAGCAATGATATTCTTTTGCCCTATGCATGAGACACAAGTCTATCCTGGAGCTCAAAGTGGGGCCAGCTTCTTTGAGTCACCATGAGAAGGGACAGCGCCCCAAATTGCAGTTCTGTGAAGAAAAAAGAAATAAGGGGTAGAGATTGGGTAAGATCAAGAACGACAGAGCCACTATTTGAGCATGTGGCCCTGGGCATAGTCTCCTGATTCTTTGGGCCTTTGTTCTGGGCTGGCAAATTGAAGAGGACAGAACTAAAGGCATCAACATTCCCTTCCTACTCTAACATGCTATGACTCTATTGGCTTCCAGCACAAAACAGGAAGACCAAGCAGATCATGTGACGAAGAACGGAAAATTGGTGACGGTGGCGATTGCTCATGCTCATTCATTCCGTGCTTGCTCACTTTGGGAAAGAGATCTTGATGGGACCCAGATGTGTCCTACTTTAAGAAAACCCAAAAACAAAACAAAACAAAACAAAAAAGAAAAGATCTACAAAACACATAAACTTAGGCGGGGTGACACACCAGGTTAGGATTTACTGCAGTTCTCTTTTCTATTTTCTATTTACTTCTAGATCCTAAGATGCAATGGTGTCATTAAATCTGAAGAAATTGCTCTTGAATTCTTCTGGGGTTTCTCTTTTTGTTTTGTTTGAGGAATTCATTCCCCACACTGGAGAGGGCATCACAAGCTGTCTTGTGTAATGAGGAGGGAAGAGGAACTAAGGATTCTTTCCAAGAAAAATGTAGAAAAACAACCTTTCTGTGCGGCAGTGTGCACATAAATCAGTTTTACATCCTGCATGTTTTAATAGCTTCTCTTATCACTTCTGGACCTTATTAAAGACACTTGTACCCAAACAATGGCTTTTCTCCATTTCCTCTGATATTTGTCCTTCGTCTTTGGCATACTCCACAGTGATGAGCATGAGGAAGCAGCAAAGCAACTATATCCACTGGTTCTACAGCCGGGATGTCATCCCCAAACCTACCAGCTTCTAAGAGCATCTGCACAAAGCAGCCTTACTCCAGTCTGGCTTTCAGCACTTCCTTCTACCAGGAGAGTTGTTAGACTCCCTTCAGAGGTCCTACCCCCTTCCACCTGCATCTCAACCTTGATGTCATTTGCTCCACAGGGGCAAAGCCACCTAGGCGTTAGGAACTCTGCCAACATTCCAAATTCCTCCACGACATTGCTCCGCCTCTTCTAGCTCCAACCAGTCCCACGGTCTCCAACCCCACCCACCAGAAGAGTTCAGAGGATTTTCCAGGCCCCAAAAATACATCATGGAGTAGATCAGGGTCCTTTAAGCCCAGCATGTTTTCCCCAGACTCCCTGTCTACCTGGCCTTTTCACTCCTGGAGGCTTAGGAAACACCAAAAGAATACACTGACTTGGTCTCCAGTCCTCTCAGGAACTCTTCTTTGTTTAGCAGAGTGGCCCTGGAGGAGAAAGTCAATACATAAAACAGTGAGAGTAAAAGTAGGACATAGACATGGGAAAGGTTTATTAAAGAAAAGCAGCTTGATTGGAATACGCGTCATCTCCATACAGGCTTGGAAATCACAAAATGGCGGCCCATGGATCTACTGCGCAAATGCGCTCCTTGGCATTCAATCTCCTCACAACTGAGAAACTCTGCACGGGATTCCTAATGTCTGACCTCCCCCCATCAAACATCAGGAAAGATTAATTTGGCAACAACCAACCAACCAGAGTCAGGTCCACAGTTCCCGTGAGAGTGGACGCTTGCCTGGTCTCGGTTTCTGCTGCTCCTTGCTGTGTATTGGGCCTCTGTCTCCTCCAGCACCAATCTGCCTGCCTACACACAGGGGGCCATCTCGCCACTGCCCGTCATCTTATTCAGTTTATACAATTGCCTAGAGCAGGTGAGATGTATGTGCTAACTTCCTCCCGTACCAATCAAAACAACAAGCAAAAGACTCCCACACGTCATAATGAAGCCATTTCTGGGTTGTGGGTTGTGGAGGTAGCTCCCTGGTAGAGTCTAGCATGACAAAGCCTGTGTTCAATTCTAATCACTGAAAGAAGGAGGAAGAGAAAGAAGAGGAGGAGGTGGAGGGGACGGAGAAGGAAGAGAAAGAGGAAGAAAGAGAAGCAGTAGGAAGAGAAGGAAGAGATAGAAAGAGGTTTGAAATTCATGTTCCGTGGCATATAGAAAGCCAGTGCTAAGTAATGATGACTTTTTTTAAAAATCTATGTTTTCTTTTTAGGTGTGTTGTGGTGGTGGTTGTTGCATTATTTTCTGATCAGCTCATACAACTACAGCACATTATCAATTCTTGGGGAGATTTTTAGTTTCTGGTGAGAGGCTATAGACTTTAGAATTGCTTATGTAAGCCCCAAGTGTCAAGGGAGCTTACTCCTGGGTTGATTCTATTGTGTCCCCAAGGCTGTACACTGTCCCTAATGTGCCCTGAAATCACTAACTTCTCAAGCTTGATGGAGGCCAGGAAAAAGGGAGGCAAGCTCACCATTTTCCCACTCCTGACTAGAAGAATAAAGTTCTTGCCAGATCTTTGAAGTCTAATGATTCCTGGGACATATGCAGAAGGGAAGGTGTTATTCTTTCTCAAAAAGGATCCTGAGCTTTATTTATGGAACTAGTGGAAATGGAAACTCTTATTCCTAACAACTTTGAATTAAATAATGCTCTTGCTCTCTTTTAAGATAGCTCTCTTTTTTTCCGAACTTTTCTGAGAAAAGGTCACACTGTGTAGTCCAGGTTGGCTTCAAACTCAAGATTCTCAGTCTCCCCCATGCTGAGCTTACAGGTATGTGAGGTCTCCACTCTTAGCTATAAAAAGGCCTGTTACCTGTTCATCTCCTGCATATCAGTCTTACTTCTGAACAGACCTCTGTAATCAGGGTTGTCAGAAAGTGACTAAAATTATTTTCTCATGATGAAGACTTATTTAAAGAAGGCAAAATGCCCCTCAGGCAGAAGCAGCAATTAAGCAACAGGGACACCTTCCACTGGAGAAGTTCCAACCCTGGTCTCAGCCAAGAGAGAATCCACATGTGGCCTTAACTGAGACTAAATACAGGCACAACAAGTCATCTCAGGCAGCCTCGGGACATTTAAGGTGAGACAGTCACTTAATCCAAGGCATCACCTGTTCTGTTAAAAGTATTTAAAAATGTTCCCCAGCCTCAACTTTGGGGACTCACAATATTCCAAGAATCCAAGACTAAATATTGGAGGAAAGGAAAAATATTCCTACTACTCACTTAGAAATGTTTGATTATTCCTTCAGCCGGGGCTGAAGATGAATACTATATTGTGTTCCAAGATTCCTACACGTGATTGTTCTGTTCGGTCATTTCTTAAATGAGGTGTGGAGATCAAATCTCCAATTGGGAACCAAAAGGTTGTTGTTGTTCTCTGTTGGATTAGATCTCAAAGTAACTTCAAGGCTTCAAAAGCACTGTGTGTGTGTGTCTGTGTCTGTGCGTCTGTGTCTGTGTCTGTGTTCTGGTGCTGGGACTTAAACTCAGGTCCATAATTCGCTAATCTTTTTCACTCAAGGCTGGTGTTCTAGCCCTTGAATCACACTCCCACTTCCAGCTTTTTCTGGTTAATTGCACATAAGAGTCTCTCAGCTTTGTCTTCATGGGCTGGCTTCGAAGTGTGATACTTGGATCTCAGCCTCCTGAGTAGCTGGGATTACAGGTGTGAGTCACTGGTACCCACTTATTAAGTTAGTGTATGGAATGAACAGAAAGTTTTAGTCTCTAGGTTCTAGCTGGTACTTATTAAATGTCAACTGATTGATAGAGTGACTCATTTATAAGAATTAATCAGAGAACAGATGAAGGGCGCACTCAGCAGCCACCACCCACATGCTGCATCATTAAAGGAAGATGATAGCCCGTTCCCTTTCCTTGTCACCTACTCGACACCTCAAGCAAAACACAGCTTCTAAGTCCACTGTAAGCCTATGAGCACATTACCGTAAATCCTGCTCAGCACAGAGTCCCATCTCCTCTCAAGCAAGGCTGCAAAGAAAACTACTTGGGGAATGTAAACTAGTACCACCACTCTGGACAGCATTCTGGAAGTTCCCCCCAAAACTACACATAGACTTTCCCTATGACCCAGCTGTACCACCCCTGGGCATCTATCGAGGATATCACAAGCCAGAATACCATAAAGACACTTGCACACCCATGTTCCTTGCTGCACTATTCACAACATCCAAGATACAGAAACAGCCCAGATACCCTACAATAGATAAGTGTCCAAAAACTGTGGCACCTAGACACAATAGCATTAGAAAGAACAATAGTATGTCATTTGCAGGGAAATAGGTGGACCTAGAACAAATCATGTTAAATGAAGTAGGCCAAGCTCAGAGACAAACAGCATACGTTTTCTCTCATATGCAGAAGCTAGATCTAAAATACACCAGCACATAATAAATGTATACAGGACTCTGGACATTCACCCACATGGAGACCAAAGGAGGATACTCTTAGGGGAGGAACACAAAGGTGCGATGTCTATGTACCTCTGATCATCATATCAACTAATATTTACCAAAATGAACTCCAGGAAATGGAAACAAGAAGTTTTTTCTAAAAAGAGGAGGAGGAGAAGAGGGAGGAAGAGGAGGAGGAGAAGGAGGAGGAGGGGGAAGAGGAAGAGGAGGAGGGGGAAGAGGAAGAGGAGGAGGAGGAAGAAGAGAAGGATAAGAACTCAGGCAAAGCACTAAGGACAGGATACAAAGCAAACAACAACAACAAGAAAAGTCAGTGCTCACTGTGACCTGGGAAACCATTTGACTGTCTTTAATCTTGACCCTGAAACTAACCTGTGCTAGAAAAGGAAATCCATAGCCGGGCGCTGGTGGCTCACGCCTGCAATCCTAGCTGCTCAGGAGGCTGAGATATGAGGATCATGGTTCAAAACCAGTTCAGGCAGGAAAGTCAGTGAAACTCTTGTCTCCAACTAACCACCAGAAAACCAGAAGTGGCTTTATAGCTCAAGTGGTAGAGCGCACACCTTGAGCTGAAGAGCTGAGGGACAGCGTCCAGGCCCAGAGTTCAAGCCCCACAACCAACCAAAAAAAAAAAAAAGGGAAATCCGTCTAGGCCAGTTAGGTTCTGCAGAACTACTTCAGGACAGGTGCCAGAACCATTATTGACTTGCAATTAAACATGGAGCATGAAAGTTGTCATCAACAGGCCAAACACTTTGCATTCTGGGTTAAAGAAGCTCAACTGAAACTGTCCTAACCCAACGGGATGGAACTGGCTTTAAGCTACCGTATTGGCTGGATCTGAAGTATTCAAAAGATGCTGTGAAGTTAGTTATCTCCACCCCTCAACTCTCCATTCAACCGGGCCCTCTCTAAGCGGTGATAATGGTACTCACAGGCTCATGGCCTACCTATTTAGCAACCCCAGATAGTTCTAGCAAGAAAGAACCAGGGACTGACTCCCATGGGACCAACTGCATTAAGATCCCCTCTCTCATCCAATACTCACTAGCCTGGCCTCTAGCACAAGTCCTCTTCTCTCTCCTGGACTTCTCACTCCTGGTCCACTTACACTTACCTCAGGGGAGAGGTATTCAAAAGAAAACGGGGTGGGAGGGGAGGGTTGGGTTGGGAATGTGACTCAGGGGTAGAATACTTGCCTAGCATGTGCAGGCCCTGGGTTTGATCCCCACCCTCGCCCCACCCCCTCAGTGGGAAAGTAAATAAATAAGTGAAATATTTCCTGGCAGGTGAATGGACACTGAGTATCAAAAACAACAGCTCTGCGGGACACTGTGCTGGTGGGGTCTGGGGATCCTGGAGTTATGACATTTGTTTTTACCCTCCTCTTCATCGCTGAATTGATTTCCAATGTCTGGGATTTAACCAGCAATTTGAACAATCATTTTTTTTTTTTAATGAATGAATTAATCCAGCTGAAGGCATAAAACATGACCACTTAAATATTCTCCATTGTTTGGTGATATTCTTTTTTTTTTTTTTTGGTCGGTTGTGAGGCTTGAACTCTGGGCCTGGGCACTGTCCCTCAGCTCTTCAGCTCAAGGCGAGCACTCTACCACTTGAGCTACAGAACCACTTCCAGTTTTCTAGTGGTTTATTGGAGATAGGAGTCTCACAGTCTTTCCTGCCGGGACTGGCTTTGAACCGCTATCCTCAGATCTCAGCCTCCTGAGTGGCTAGGATTACAGGCGTGAGCCACCAGCGCCCAGCTTGTTTGGTGATATTCTTAAACGAAAAATATATAATGCAAAGGTGTGGAAAGACAGAAGAGAATCTGGGGAAGCTCTAAGAAAGAATGAATAGAGGAGATGCACAGCACAACGCTAGGATCAGAGAGGCACCACCCATCCAGGGGTGGAAAGAAAAGCTGCCAGCCTGAGCTTCCTGTAGAGACGTGGGCAGGGTGGGGCAACTGTGATCTGGGATGGCTGCCGAGCTAGAACTTTCCCCTGTGGGTCCTAGCCGGACATTGGGCCTTGGAGAGGAAAAGGAGGAATTCTGTGTGGGGCAGGATGAGTGAACAGTGCCAGCAAAAACCAGAGAGTGAAGATGATGCCAGAGCTGCCTTGGAGAGCGAAGCCTGGGGTGGGAAGACCTGCAGGGTGGCTGGAGGGTTGGGGTAAAGGTGGAAGCCCAGAGTTCAGGCCAGGTGATGAATTCCTAAGTGACCAGAGTCACAGACCAAGCCCAGAAGCCAGTCCACCCTCTCACTATCCCCGCCCACTGCGCTTCCGGGCTCCTATTGGTTATCTGCCTTCACTTTTTGTTTCTGTTGGCTTTGCGGTTTGTCTCTCTGTTTGCTTGTTTGTTTTTGGCGTCTATCACTGAATACATCCCCAGCCCTAACATTATTTGAGACGAAGTCTCCCGGTGTAAGCCAAGGATTGCCTCCAGCCTCAATTTCCCAAATGCTGGGATTAAAGGTCTGTTCTACCACACCCAACGGGTCTCCACTTCCCAAAATCGTATCCTGTACTTGATGCTTGTAAACTGAAAAACGCTCCGCTGAGAACAGCTGTACAGAGGACAGAGAACTAGAGCAAGCTTTGCTAAGAATCACATAAAGAGTACCCGGATATGATCAGCTGTGCAGGACTCCAGTGGGACCAAGAAGGATACTCTAAGGGGAGGGAGGAACACAAAGACGCCATGCCTATGTGCCTCTGATCATAGAAGATAATAGTCATCGAAATAAACTCCAGAAAATGGAAACAAGAGGGTTTTTTTTCTTTGTTGCTATTTTTTCCTTTTCATTCTGTCTCCTTGGTTTATGTGTCTTTTGGAGAGTAAGGGTGTACACAGACATGGAGGGATAAAGGGTACTCACTAGACACTATGTTGAAAATGAAGTATCTATCTTGTGGGTGGGGATGGGAAGGAAAAACTAGGAGAGAAGAGGGAAGAGTGTGACATTGCGCCACAAGAAATTTACTTGTTACCTGACTTATGTAACTGAGACCCCTCTGTACCTTACCTTTATAATAATAACTGTTTCAAGTTTTTACGTTTAAAAAAAGAGAGAGAGCCAGGTGTCAATGGCTCACACCTGTAATCCTAGCTACTCAGGAGGCTGAGATCTGAGCGTGGTGTTTGAAGTCAGCCAGAGCGGGAAAGTCAGTGAGCTTATCTCCAATTAACCACCAGAAAACTGGAAGTGGCACTGTGGATCAAATTGGTAGACAGCAAAAGAGCTCAGGGACAGCACCCAGGCCCCAAGTTCAAATCCCAAAATTATTTTAAAAAAATAAAATGAGTCAAACTGAGCACCTCTCAACTGCTCCTCAACAGACCCAGGAGATACCACAGCTCCACTCTCTACTGAGAGATTCCCACCACTAGAGGGAGAGGGGAATGTCAGAAACCATTATCCTTTAACTTAACCACTGTCGGGCAAAATGTAGCTTTGAAACACTTGCACCTGCAGTACCAACTTAATGAAGCCAACTAGCAGTTTCTTTTTTTTTAAACCAATAAAATAGAAGAGAAAAATACTAATTTGGAAGATACCAAGCAGTTATTGTTCCAGAAACCCCATTGATTTTGTCCTACAAGTATGTCTGCATAGATATCCTGGGTCTTTAGAGAAAATGCATTTCTCACTGTGGTTCATGTCCAACTCTGAGAAAAGTTTAAGAAGCACACCTTCAAGGATGTGGGAGGAAGAAAAGCTCCGTCGACAGATACCAACAAGTCTCAGGCCCACAGCTCATTGTTCTGTGCTAAAGAGTTAGAGGATTCAACTTAACTAAGTCACCCAACCTGATAAGAGTCATTTAATTTCTCAGCTTCTCTTTCTCTGGGGTTCATTATATACAGCCACCTCTCAAGGTCAAACGTGGGCTTCCTTTCCCAGGTCTATAAATGGCATGTCGGTTCTCTTCTCAAGAGACAGCGTAGCGTTTACCACGATTGCCCCCAAGGCTTTTTCTCTCTGTGACTAAATCCTGAACTGCTCTAGCTCTTCATATTTCCAAATAGCAAGAACATTCTCCCTGCGAATATAACATTGTCTAAAACTCAGCTCATCATCTCTTGACAAAAGGAGAGGCTAAGCTAGGCACTGGTAGCTCACACCTGTAATCCTAGCTACTCAGGAGGCTAAGACCTGAGGATTGAGGTTCAAAGCTAGCCTAGGCAGGAAAGTCCTTGAGACTCTTTTTTTTTTTTTGGGGGGGGGTCCAGTTATGGGGCCTGAACTCTGGGCCTGGGCACTGTCCCTCAGCTCCTCAGCTCAAGGCTAGCGCTCTACCACTTGAGCCACAGCGCCACTTCTGGCTTTTTTCTTTTTTTGCTTATGTGGTGCTGAGGAATCGAACCCAGGGCCTCATGCATTGCAAGGCAAGTGCTCTACCACTGAGCCACCTTCCCAGCCCTAAGTCCTTGAGACTCTTATCCCCAATTAGGCAGAAGGAGAAGGAGGAGGAGGAGGAGGAGGAGGAGGAGGAGAAGGAGAAGGAGGAGGAGGAGGAGAAGGAAGAGGAGGAGGAGGAGGAGGAGGAGGAGGAAGAGGAAGAAGAGGAGGAGGAGGAGGAGAAGGAGGAGGGAGGGGGGATGGGGAGGGGGGAGAGGGAGAGGGAGAAGGAGAAGGAGAAGTAGTAGTGGTGGAGGAGGCAGAGAAGGAGGGGGGGAGGAAAAGAAGAACTCCACAGTCCACTATTTAGATAGATAGATAGATAGATAGAGATAGAGATAGATAGATATACTGAGTGAGTTCCTACCTCCCTCACTAGACAATAATTTCTTTGAATGCAGTGAACATGTATTCCTCATCTCCCAAGATCCTAGTCATTAACTTAAACATGGAAAGCATTCAATGACAATTTTAAAATGAATATGCTTTTAGTTCAAATGAAATAATTTATTATTATAAAAAATAATAAATAGGGGTGCTGGGAAGGTGGCTTAGTGGTAGAGTGCTTGCCTCACATGCATGAGGCCCTGGGTTTGGTTCCTCAGCACCACATAAACAGAAAAAGTTGGAAGTGGCACTGTAGCTTAAGTGGTAGAGCACTAGCCTTGAGCTGAAGAGCTCAGGCCCTGAGTTCAAGCCCCACAACTGACAAATAATAGTAATAATAATAATAAAATAATGATAGTAAATAGTGCCAAATGTGATGACTCATACCTAGAATCCCAGCTACTAGATCACTGTCTCAATAAAGTAGACCATCTTGGGAGGTAAACAGCTATAATCTAAGCTATTCATGTGATGGAAGCAGGAGAATTTCATTCCCGGACAGCTGTAGCAAAAGTGTGCGACCCTATCCATAAAGCAAACTAAAGCCAAAAGGGATAGAAGCATGGCTCCTTTAAGCTCATGGTTTATAGATCAAGCACTCTACTGCTTTCCTAAGCAAGCTAGAGACCCTGAGTTCAAATCCCCAAAAAGTTCATCATCATTGTCCTCATCATCATCATCACCATCATCTAGGTGTAACGGTATACCTAAGTATGTGGTAGCCCCACCTACTTATGAGGTTGGATTGCTTGAGCCCAGAAGCTCAAGGTCACCCTGATCAGTATAGTGAGGCCTCATCTCTTAGAATCAAAAGAATGATGGTATTATACCATTTGTCAATACACGGAAAGACTTGGAAAAAATATGTTAAGTGAAGTAAGTTCAGGCCCAGAGAAAGCAAAGGATGCAAGCTTTCCCTTATATGTGGAAGCTAGATTGGGCTCATAAACTTATTAGTAAGTACATTGGGTGGTATGCAGATACATATAAATGTATTACCTGAAAAATGATGGATTCAAGGGTGACCTCAAATTTTGAAATTCTTTAGAAAGGTAAACTCAACATTCAGTAAAATAAAGACAGGAAGCAGGTACTCAAAAGGGGTGGGGTAGAGCCAAGGGAAAAAAAGATAGACAAATGAAGAGAAGATGGGGGAAATGCAGTCAAAACTCCAATAGAGCCGGGATCCCGTGGCTCACACCTGTAGTCCTAGCTACTCAGGAGGCTGAGATCTGAGGATCACGGTTCAAAGCCAGCCTGGGCAGGAAAGTCCGTAAGACTCTTATCTCCAACACACTACCAGAAAACCAGAATTGGTGCTGTGGCTCAAGTGGTGGAGCGCTAGCCTTGAGCTGAAGAGCTGAGGGGCAGTGCCCAGGCCCAGAGTTCAAGCCCCACAATTGATAAAAATAATAATAGCGGGGGTGGGGGGGATTGGGGGGAGATGGGAAGGGATGGAAAAAAATAGAAAAGAAAATAATAATAATAATAATCCTATATATAGCCTACAAAATTTAAAAAGAGTAAGGGAAGGAGTAAGTAGAGGAGGGCTGGGTTAGAATATTGAAAGGGGTGACACTGATCAAGATATATAGTATTCATAAATTGTTTTCTTAAATGGCAACTTCTTTGTACAACGTGTAAAAGATCATAAGAAAAAACAATTCTAAAAATTAAAATAAAAAGAATGATGATTTAGAAAACCAGTATAATGTAGCCAGTCTCACTCCCTGGCCATCTACACAGCCTTCTAAACCTTTGGTACCCTCAAGGTGAGACAAGATGAAGACAGTTTTAAAGAGAAGTTTCAAGCCACCTGACCACGCATTAAAAGCCTCTCTGCCTGGTCATTTGTATGGAGGTGAACTGAACAACCCCAAGTCCCTGTTATCAATTCTCTCCAGGCTTAACAGCAAATTGGGGAACACGATTTATAAAAGTAAGATAACCTGAAAAACCAAGAAGTCACAGGCTTCGGCTGCCTATCTTTCTTTCCTTTATAGGAAAACAGCTTTTATTGTTGTTGTTTCTCTGATGCCTAAGGAGGAGGAAAAAAAAGAAATTGAAGAGAGACAGTGACAGACTTGTTAATTCCAGAGCCCGTGCCAAGTCCTGTCTTAAAGGAAGGACATCACAGGCGTTTTCTTCTTCCAAGAAGTGTAATGCTTAGATTTCTCGCTTTCTTTCTCTTTCTTTCTTTCTTTCTTTCCATTTCCAGCAGCGAAAAGCACATGGCCTGAGCCCAAATCGCAGGCAACACCACAATTTCCACAATTCAAGGGTTATCTTCCCTGTCTTTTTCCTCTGTGTCTGTGTGTTTCCTCCAACAAAGTGGACTGGAAAAGTTCAAGCTCAGTTCACAGAAGGGAACATTCTGTACTCGGCAAAACAGGCAGGGCTGCTCTGTGTAAAACAAGATCAACAGGCTGATCTCAGCTGCAACCCAACAACAGCAGCAGCAGCAGCAGCAACCCCGGCCAACCCCGGGGGCCTGGCTTGGAATCCCTGGGCTGTCAGAGGCTCTCTGTGCAGTGGGCTGCGAAGGTGGTCACAAGTCCCGGATGACCTTCCTCTACTCCTAGTCAGTGGCTAATACTTCTCCCCGGAGAGATCGAGGAAGGTGTGTGGCTCTGTCTCTGTGTCTGTCTGTCTGTCTGTCTGTCTGTCTCTCTCTCTCTCTCTCTTAATTACAGCTGAAGCATTTCCAAGGAAACAGCCCCCTGCACGTGCACTTTGGCTTGGCATTGACTGGTGCTGTACAATCTGTTTGGATGTTACTGTAATCAGATGACAGCTGTAATACTAAATTCACTGCCACTGCCCAGACTTGGGCTAAGAAAGGGAAGGGGAAAGAGGCAGGGAGGGAGAAGATCCCATGTTAGAGTCAAGTTCATTGTTGTCCCCGCCCCATATCCACCCCCACCCCCACCTTCACCTCCTAGCTTTTCTGTCTCCCAGATCCAAAGCTCTGTCATGCTCCTGGTGGCATTTGCGTGCAATTCAATACACACTGAATCCTTATTTGGTTCCAGGGCCTGTCCATAAAAGAATAAAATAACACCTGTCCATAAAATAATAAAATCATACCCGAAGCAAGGTTTTCCTAGAAAAATTAAAAACCTGCCATTGAAACCAGAAGACTGAAGACAGACAGACAGACAGAAAGAGGCAAGCAGTGTGGTCTGTGGAGAGCTGGGAAGACCAATGGCCATTTCTACACCCAGGTGGATGTTTTGACGTAGGGCATCGCAGATGGCTGGAACGGAGCTGCTTCTCCCAGCGCTCCCTCTGGGTTCAAGTCAAGTCTTTCTGCAAAAGGAAGAAATCATTTTAAAAAATAAAATAATAAAGCTACAAACAACTGCTCAGCAGGGGAGTGGGCTGGGCCTCAGGCCTCTTTTATTTTTAATTAAGTCATTAGTGATTTGTTTTTGTTTGTGAGACAGGATCTCTTGATGCAATCCTGGTGCCAATGCTCCATCTTTGCATTTCAGTCTCCCAAGTCTGGGATTGCAGGTAGGAGCTACCATGCCTGGCTATCTCCAGCTCCCTTTAAAGGTAACCCCATCCTGTTCTATGGTAGGATGGTGGAGAGTAAGAGGTGTGAGGCATCCTGTGGAGAAAGACCAACCAAGATGCCTGACCTTAGATCCTGTTTGACAGGACATGACCGTGACATTAGACAAGTTCCAAGACTTCGTGCCCATCCGTCCCTGGGCTCGGCCCTGTGAAGTAGGAAAAGAATACCCATTCGTAGAACTATTGCCTAATATGAAATTTAAGGAAATAATAGGTGCCTTTGCTTGGCATAGAGTGGGTTATTTAGTCAATCATAACCATTATAATTTTTAACATAGGTACTGGGGTCAGAGAAAGCTTTTAACAGGTTGTCAATACAGAACCTCCACCCGCCTGTGTTCTACAGGATCATTCGTCACCCGTGTTTCCACTGCTTATTTACTTAGTGAATATCTATTGGACAGCTGCACGTGGCCTGGAGTTTTGTGCCCTGCCCGAGGCCCCAGGGCAGCAAAGCCTCGTCCCCAAGAAGCTGCCTCACCTTTCTGCTGTGGGTGGTTGCCATGGATGGTCAGGAGCAAGAGATGGATGATCAGAAGCAATTGCCTGATTGAAGACAGCGCTCTTCCAGAATGTAAACAACTCCTCCTCACTTCAGGACCAGAACTCTTGCCAGGGCTTGGGAAAACAAGTTACACAAGCACCTTTAGAGGAGCCGGGCATGCCACAGTACAGCTCTGCTACACACCAGGGCAGGAGGTGATGGGTGGCCCTGAGGACTAAGTCCTCAAGTGACCAAAGACCAGGCCAGAAGTGCAGTCAAGCACCAGGCTCTGAGCCACCACCGCAGGATAAGTTCACAACTTCTCTCCTGCCATCTTTGCCATGATCCCATCATTCAAGAGGCAAACCCATCATAGGCCAGAAGACCTAAGGCCCAGGCCAAGTTGGATTTCCTTGGAACTGCTCAGTGAAACATTCTGAGTTCTTTCTTCCCTATGTAGATCGCCTGTCTTCACTCTCTGGCTCTACCCCTGAGAGACGGTCTCAGAAACAGCATAGAAACAGCATGTCCCGTCTGGAGTCCTCTACCAAAGACTCATGCCAAGTCCAGCCAGTCACACGTGAATTCAGAAGGCCAGAGCCGACATAGGGGAGGAAATCTGAAGGATCAAGACACACAAATCCAAGGACTAGGCAAGGAACTGAGATCCCAGAGGGAGTAAATGAAGGGAAGGAGTTCCTGGAGAATTAAACTAGATTTCGCACCAACCCACACACATCTGGTGGGAAAAGAGACTTGAGGGAGTGATGTTTGCTGATCATTCATTATGTGCCAAGTGCTTTAAATATATTCTTTTATTTAATCCCCACAATAATCCTGGGTGGTAGGTAGATGAAGAAACTAAAACTCAAAAGATCTTAAATAACTTGCCGAAGGTCCTTGGCTAAGGACATGATAACGCTTGCACTTGAACCCGGATCTATTCTGCTTAAAAGCTCAGCTTTCTTTCATTACAATATTCTCCCCCCTTATATGCAAGAATCTCATTAAGCCCTCCTGGAACCATCTTACACTTTTATTTCAGTTATTTAGTAACTAAAATCTCAGAGTATTTTTGTTTCTGTTTTTGTGTTTTGGCAGTACTAAGGCTTGAACTTGGGACCGCATATTTGCTAAGAAGGCTTTCTACCACCTGAGCCACGCCCCCACCGAAGTCCTTAAATTCTCATACCAAATTCCACTCTCTAGTCTTCTATATCTTTCTCTATCTCAGTATATGTCATCAATCATCAATGGTTATTGAACATCCATGAGGTGCTAAGCTCTGTTCCACAGGACCCAGAAAGAATAGTTGAGCATAACACTGCCTTCAAGGTAATTCTAGTCTGTCTAGATAGCATATCTTGTATAGCAGAAACAAATAAACCTCTGAATCTTAATGAATTCACACAACCGAAGTTATTTCCTATCTTCACCACATGCCCGTCGTGATCACCCGAATCCTCACCCATACAAGAACCTAGGCTAATTGGAAATTCTTGGACAACTAAAGTTATCTTAAAAGATGTTAGATGATGGCAAACCTACCACAAGTCTGGCAATGGAGGAAAACCTGAAAAAATTGAGTGATATCTCTAATAATGACAGTCCCAGAGCCTTGTACCCCAAATTCTATACAACAATGCAAGACCAAATAATTCAATATTCTCAGAGATAGTCAAGCCTTTTATCTAAGAACTCAACAGAGAAGGAATCTCTCGCTTAGAGTGGAGAAGTCATGAAGCAAAAGATTTTTTGCTAAGCATTAAAGAGTGGAAAGAACTTAGATGGGCCTATAAGAAAAAAAGAATCAGTTGCATCCACTTTAGCTCTTAATAAGGTGTCCATCATCAGACATGGATTGTTCCAGGCCTGAAAGAACAACGTGGGTGAACAAGTCTGAAGGTAAAAGTATGCACCATGGGCTTGAACCGAGCAGAGTGCTAGAATCAGGGGGAAACGGCAGCTCTTCAAGAGTATGGAAGATTTTTGATCAGGAGAATACTATGGATATAGTGGTACTTTGTGGATTATAATCAGCGGTGATAGTCTGTCTTTTATTCCTTCTTCTATGCTTCCAATATTTTAAATGCTTTACACACAAGATGCAAAGATAGATGAGGTTCGATTCCTGCCCTTAACTTGCTCCAATCTTCAGCAGGAGAATAAATGTGTTGCTTATTTATAATATCCTTGCCTTCCAAAAGAGATTGACATCAAAGAGATACTTTGATGGGCAGAATTTGGAACTTCAAGGAAACAAGATGATGACGAAAAGATCTGAGGGTTGAGCGGGATAAATTGATAAATAGGCTTGGCATGGTGCTAAGGAATCTAGAGATGGAGAAGGCCGAAGCCAGCCAGCACAGCTGGAAGAAAGAAAAGAATGGAGGGTTGGAAGAAGTGGAGAGATCAGGCAGCTGGAAGAGGAAGGAAAGGCTCTTGGAATGAATGGAGATTGTGGCTGGGAATTTATATGAAATTTGGCTGTGTGGTGTTGAGTGTAAACCCTCCACTGATCTCCCTTGTGAGCATTTCAGTAAACTTTACATTTCTGTGATGCTTTGGGAGAATCCAAGTGGGCAAATAGGTGGCAACAAAGTATTGACTATGGCCTCCAAGTGGATTCGAGAGCCAGTCATGGTTTGTTAAACAGATCTGTGCAATCAGATTTGTATAAGATTAACTGGCTCATTCTAAGAGCAAAAGAGTTAGCCAAGGAAGTGTTTATAAAGGAGAGGAAAAGGGCTGGGGACATGGCTCAGTGGTAGAGTGCGGGCCTAGCAAGCACAAGTATGAGGCCTTAAGTTCAAACACAGTATGGAAAAAAAAAAACAAAAAGTTCTCTAAAAGATGAAATATGATCCTGACACCGGGTATTCAGAAACTAGAAAATAACCCCATTCTACTTGGACTCCTACAACACATTCCAGTCCCAGGTTCCAAAAACCACACTTGCAAAGATACTGAGAGCGGATCAGCCTGGTTTAACTGCACAATCTGAGCAAACATCATTAGACAAGAGCATGAGGGATAAAATCAGGAGGGGCATATTCAATAATCTAATTCAACCATCAGGTTTTACGAACACAAGATGCCTATATTTACCTGCAGATTATTTACTCAGCATTTTACTGACCCTCATTTACTTTCTAGCTTTTACATTATACACACACACCAAAAAAAACAAACAAACAAACTTGGTTGTGATTTGGCTAAAAATCTGGTGAATTCATTGATTTCCTATTAGCTTACTGATAGGAAAAGCTTGTGACTATTAAAAACATACTTCTTGACTTACAGGCAACTGTCAACTCGGCAATTTTACCTCTACTGAGCAGAACCCAAGGTATCCTGAGTGTGGAGAACAAGTATGTGTGCCTGTGTAGATTTCAACTGTCCACCTGGGAAATCACCCAATCAGCATTTATTCCAATAATCTCATACACATTCATGGCTCCCTTCACTCCACAAATGCAGGGCGTACATTTTATATAGCCAGACAATTACCATGGCAAGAATAAAAGGAAATAGATACTTATCAGCCTCCCAGGGAGAAAGCAGAACTTTTGTTGCACTTTTGTTGAAGAGGAACAAGATCCAAGAATGTGTATTCCATTCAGAATATGAGTGAGTTGAAATCACATTGTACTTCATAAAAACATAATTCATTTTTCTCCTAAAGATTTCATGAGGGGGGAGGGAAAGAAGGAGAAAAAGGAGGGAAGGGGTGACAAGTTTGACAAGAAATGTACTCTCTACCTTACGTGTATAACTGTAAACCTTCTGTACATCACCTTGACAATAAAATTAAATTTTTAAAAAATGCATTAGGATTCAGTTCACCTTTCTCCTGTTTCTAGATTTAAGTCTACCATCAACACTGAATTTTGGTCTCCTCAAGAAATACTGTCACCTCAACCTGGGTATTGCTTTTCCTAAAATACCTAGAAGAACCGTAGCAGTGGCCGAGAGACCTCATGTCACTCTCCGGGGTCATACACTATGCCCAGAAAGGCTGAAAAGTACCCAGGAGGAAAGTAAGCACCTATAAGGAAATTGATGGTACTCTAAAGGTGGTACTTTAAGACATTCTTTCAGCCAATAAACATTGACTGAGCAATTACCATGCTCTAGAAACTACGCCAGGGTGCTAGAGATAAGGCTAAGAGCAAAAAGAGGGGGGAAAAAAAGGCATGGATTTTGACATCCTAGAGCCGGCCATCTGAAAAGGGAGATGGTTGTCAGTCACACAGACCATTACCAATTGATCACGGTGACAAAGGGTGACAAATGATGACTTTGAGAACACACGTGCAACACTTCACCCTGACTTGATGGAGAGGTCAGAGAAGCACTGCTTAAGAAAGTGAAATTCAAGTGTGTGTGTGTGTGTGTGTGTGTGTGTGTGTGTGTGTGTGTGTACACAAGTATGCACATTTCCGAAGTGAGAACTCAGGGGAAGGTGACTTACCCAAAAATCTGGAAATGGGACTGGGAAGAGAAAGGGGTCAAGCAAAGTGAAGAATCAAGCAAAGCCCCATAGAATGAAGAGCCCGAAGCGTGTGTTTCCCTGGACCCTTTAGTGACGAGTAAAGTCTCAAGAATTCTGCTGTCCAGGCTAAGATGCAGCACGGTCCTAAGTAGCTCAAGGAATGTCCTTCACCAAGAGGCCTAGAGCTGGCGGCCAGATACACAGCACAAGGTAAGAAGACAACAGACAGGCAGATAGGAGCCAGGACGTAAGGTGACGCTGGCAGAGTAAGGTACAAAGGGTTCTATGAATCAGCATACAGGAGGTAGCACAGCACCCTACACAGTAAGTATGCAATAGATAAGCGCTTTCACGGTTGTTTTTATTTATTTTGGCACATCAGCATGACCTGGGACAGGGTCCACTCTGCCCACTTATCTCTGCCTACTCGATCCTTCAGGAAACCCTTCTCTCCACCACTCCCTGCCACGTCTCTGGAGACAAACACCCATATAAATAGAGCAATATATATTTTTATTTCCCAGGATTGTCACATCTTGCTGAACTTGAACAGAACTGAGCAAATAGCTCTGTCATCCTCTGTAATACAGTCAATCATTCACCAGAGCTGCCTCCCTCCCTGTTCTCCCAGCTGCTGGGGCTCAGAAACCCATGTGATCCCTACTAACCTGATGTCATTCTTAGGCCTTCATTTCCTGGGAAAGTGGATAGGATTCTTTAGGCCAGAGGGTGACTCCTCCATCTTTTGATCTCGCTAAGCCATTGAACAATCATCTGCTACTTGAAAAATATCAGCATTCTAATGAAAAAGAAATGAATATATGGATACTCAAAAGATGAATCTCAGAGCTTGGAAGGTGGCTCAGTGGTAGAGTGCTTCCCCTGCATGCATGAGGCCCTGGGTTTGATTCCTCAGCACTAAATAAGCAGAAAAAACTGGAAGTGGCACTGTGGCCCAAGTGGTAGAGCACTAGTCTTGAGCTGAAGAGCTGAGGGACAGTGCCCAGGCCCAGAGTTCAGGCCCCATGATCAACCAAAAAATAAATAAATAAATAAATCTCAAAAAAATCAGAGAAAAAAATTTAGACTCAAAAGTAGACATAAGGTATCATTCCATATATTGAAACTTCTAGAAAAGGGTAAAATTAATTCATGGTAAAGAAAACAGGGATAGAAGTAGGGACAACTTGCTGGTTTCCAATGGCTCATCTATAATCCTAGCTATTCAAGAAGCTGAAATCTGAGGATCACAGTTGGAAGCCAGCCCAGACAGGAAAAGGCTATGAGACTCTTTTTTCTTGGGGGTCCGGTCGTGGGGCCTGAACTCTAGGCCTGGGCGCTGTCCCTCAGCTCTTCAGCTCAAGGCTAGTGCTCTACCATTTGAGCCACAGCGCCACTTCCGGCTTTTTTCTTATGTGGTGCTGAGGAATCGAACCCAGGGCCTCGAGCATGCAAGGCAAGTGCTCTACTACTGAGCTACCTTCCCAGCCCCAAGGCTATGAGACTCTTATCTCCAATAAACTACTCACAAAAAGCCAGAAGTGGTGCTGTGGTTCAAGTGGTAGAACACCAGCCTTGAGCAGAGAATGTCTCAGGAACAGCACCCTGGCCAAATTCAAGGCCCAGGCCCAGCATTAAAAAAAAAAAAAAAGAAAGAAAGAAAAGAAAAGAATTAGGGAGGGAAGGAAGGAAGGAAGGAAGGAAGGAAGGAAGGAAGGAAGGAAGGAAGGAAGGAAGGAAGGAAGGAAGGAAGGAAGGAAGGATAAGAAGGCTTAAAGGAACTTTTGAAAATTGAATATGACTGTGTCTCATTTTTGAAAGCAGTTATATTGCATTAACATTTGCAAATGTATGCTTAGAGAGAGTGTATTTTATTGCATGTAAGTTATACTTCAATAAAGTGATCTTAAAATAAATAGGCATTCCATTGCCTGACCAAGAGATCAAAAGTAAATCCCAAACTAACAGCAAGAAACTCCAGCTAGCCAGACACACTGAAGCCTTTGTATCATTCCCCATCCCCACCTCCTATTTTTCCTTTTGGCAAGATGTTTGTCTTTATTATTTGAACTAATGGAGGGAAACCATGACAAGGAGGATCTAGAAAGAGAATAAATAATCCACAAGTCATTTACATCTAGTGGCGCTGGAATGTGTTTTGGTGCCTCTGTGAAATATGAATCGAGTCAAATTAACATCCAAAAATACAATTCAAGTCAAATAATCAAGTTTCCCCCAGAAAGAGCTAGCTTATTGAAAGCTCCTCTTTTCTTGCCTGACCCCATTTGTCCCTTCCCCTCCTTCCAGCCAAATTTTCCCCATCTCAAACCTTCTTTCCAGCAGCCTACACACCCAGTGTCTGCCTGCCTTCCTTCAGCATTAACTTGCAATGAAAACAGGAGCACTGTTACTTTAACCATTGCAACAAAGAAAAAAAAGGGGAGAAAGAAAAGCTTGGAAGTGCTCTTACGAATGAACTCGCAAATAATTGAGAACAGATTCTACAAAACTCGAGTTCTTCTATTTAACATATAGCTTAGCTGCACAGGCTCTGGGAAGTCTTTCTGGGTATTCAGCACCCTAACCCCAAGTCCTGTACTTGTGAGGTTAGATTCACCCCCACCTCCTGTCCCTAACACTCTGTACTTTGTTCGTCATGGCATTTACCACGTGAAAGGCAGATGCCTGTTTACTAATCTGTGTCCTGGACCAGACTGAGAGCTCTTTGAGAACCGGGGCCTCTGAGGTCACTATTGCATCCCTAGCTGCTAGCACAGTGACTGGCTCATAGTAGGTGCTTAGTAAAGAGCTGTTGGGTTGTTATTGTTCTGGACACCAAACAGCAGAGTTTATTTAAGGTTCTCAACATCAAACTGCACAAACAGGAAAACTCTGGTGCTTCCAAGGGGAACTCCACCCAAACAGAGCTCCAGCAGGAAATTCCAAAAAGTCAGTATCTAGCACAGAAATCACTGTTGCAAGTATTTCAAGGCAAACTTGCCGGTGCTGATCTCAGAGATGCTGTGAAATCATCGAGAAATTTCAGTGCTTTAGGAGTCATCCCAGCAGAGCGCCGGGGCTCAACTTTGGGTTTTCTAGTTACTCAGGACGAGGAGACCTGGAAGGTCAAAGTTCAAGGGAAGGCCAGGCAGGAAAAAAAAAATCGGTGAAATCTCATCTTCAAATGAACCAGCAAAAACAAAAACAGGGCTGGAGGTATGTGTGGCTTAAATGGTAGAAGTGCAGCCAAGCAAACAGAGCAAGCCCTAGGCCCTGAGTTCAACACCACCCATAAGAATTCTCCTCCCGGGCAGGTGACAGTGTCCAAATGAGAAGAGAGGAAAATATGGAGCATGTTCCCTCTTGTCACTAGACCCTGTGGCAGTTAACGCAGTTCTGAAGTTGGCATCAGTGAGGATAAAGCCTGGCCACTTGGATTCCCAGTGTCCCAGTGAACTACGATCCTAATGCCACCTCAGACAGTGCTTGCTAAGTCCCCTCTGTACATTCTCCAGAGCGATACACAGTTTAGCTGCCTACCTGAATCAGCCATAACTACCATGACATAGGCATGGGACCTTAAACAGAACAAGAAGAGAGGAACAAGGAGGAGAAATCTCAGTTATAACCATCTATAACTGCTCAACGCTCACATACTGTTCAATATTCTAAGGTATGAATCACCCCAATTGTTTCTTTCCTACAGTGGCCTTCTGGGGGTTCACCTTTGGCCCACTTGCTCCGTGCTGAGTGAGGAGAGAGCAGAGAGAGAGAGAGTTTAAGTTCACTGGCATTGCCACATTGTCAACACGAGGATTAGGAAATAAACAACCGGCTAAAACAAGCATTTGAAAGTGTCTGTGTGTGGCTTTCCATGGATTCTCTTTGGTGTTGAAGTATAAAGCACAGACATTTGCTAATTGATTGCTAAAATGCATAGTTAAGAAGTGACTTGTAACCAGGCACCTGTGGCTCACACCTGTCATCCTAGCTGCTCAGGAGGCTGAGATCTGAGATTGCTGTTCAAAGCTAGCCTAGGCAGGAAAGTCTGTGAGACTCTTATCTGCAATAAGCTACTCAAAAAAACAAAACAAAAACAAAAAAATGGAAGTGGTGCTGTGGCTCAAGTGGTAGAGCACTAGCCTTGAGCACAAGAAGCTCAGGGGTAGTGCCCAGGTCCTGAGTTCAAGACACAGGCCCAGCCAAAAAAAAAATATATCTATATCTATGTATACATATATAGATATAGATATAGAGAGAGAGAGAGAGAGGGAGACTTGTGTGGGAGCTGGGCATGATGGAATATATTTATAATCCCAACGTTCAGAGGAAGAAGTGAGTGAGAGGATCATGAGTTCCAGAATACACAGTGAGACACTCTCTCTCTCTCTCTCTCTCTCTCTCTCTCTCTCTCTCTCTCTCTCTCTTCTCTCTCTCTCTCTCTCTCTCCCTCTCTCTCTCTCTCACACACACACACACACACACACACACACACATACATAGAGTGACCTATGCTTTATTATTTGGCTAGGTTTGATCATCAGTACCACAAAATAATAATAAAAAGCCAGATACCAGTGATTAATGCAGTAGTCCTAACAACTTGGGACTCTAATATCTGGATTCTTACCTCCAATTAACCAACAAAATAAAACTGGAAGTAGAGGTGTGGCTCCAATGGTAGAGTGACCACATCCTTGAGTAACAAAGCTAAGCAAGAGCTCAAGTCCTGAGTTCAAGCACAAATAATAATAATAATAATAACAACAATAAGGAAGCAGAAGGAGAGGAGGAGGAAAAAAAGCAAAAGGGGGAGGAGGAAGAAGAAGAACTTAAAAGTCCATTCAAAGAAATGGAGAGGGGAAAAACAGAGTGAAAGAAAAGATAACATTGTCCAAAAAGAAATGTACTCATTTCCTGACCTATAAAACAGTAACCCCTCTACACACCACCTTTACAGTAACAATAAAAGAAGTGATGTGGTGAAGGCAACAGAAATATGTTGTCACTTATTCTGAATTAAACCAGTCATTCACAAAATGAAAAGAGTTTCAAAGTCTACTTTAACTTTAGAACTTGAATCTTGGTCATATCCTTACCTTTGTAAATTACACACAGTGATTCCTGTCCTTGGAGACTGGCCATGAGCACTGAGTAGATTTGATTATTGATAATAATAGTACTAAGAACTCTTACTCTGTGTCTCAGAAGCTAATACATGTTACTGAAGGACTAAGCTAACTCCATTCTAACTCTAGTTAGACATATGCCCTCTCCTTCCAGAATGCCCATCCAAAATCGGGCCACAGTGTCACATGCCTGTTATCCTAACTCATCAGGAGGCTGAAATCCAAGTTCACAGCCAACTTAGAGAGGGAAGTTTGCAAGACTTCGTTTCCAAAAGAATCCGTAAAATGCTGGACTGGAGGCATGACTAAAATGGTAGAACACCACTCATGAGCAAGCAGTCTGTAAGAGCATGAGACCCTGAGTTCAAATCCCAGTTTAAAAAAAAAAGAAAGAAAGAAAGAAAAGAAAAGAAAAAGAAAGTCCACCTGTGGTGAGCACACATTTGTAATTCCAGCATGCAGGAGGCAAATACAAAAGGAGCTCTAATTAGAGGTCAGCCTAAGCTACATAGCAAGACCCTGCCTGGAAAACGGAAACATAACAAACAATGCCCATCGACCACAGTTTCCTTGGCACTTCCCACCTTAGGAATGTTCCTTCCAGCCTGACCACACCGAAGGCTATGACTGCACTCACGTTCCCACCAGGTGTGGACCACGAAGGGCCTCTTCTACAAGGCAAAGCTTGGCAAACTGCTGGGTTCCATTAGACGAAGCCATTTGACTGGTTTGGGAGGAAGTGAAGCGTTCACATGAATAGGAACTGGGAGAAAAGAAAAGAAAACACAGAGGGCCAAAGTAAATATTTAAGAAACACGATTTAAGGACCTCTAGTCAGATCTTCCTAGCATGGAGTTGTGGTGAGCACAACAGCTTCTCCAAACATGCACAATTCTAACAGTGCATTGTAAATAATACAACGGTGCCAACAGAGCTGATAAATACTTATTTATCATGCTTCCCCGGGGATAGGCAAGTTAAGAGGTAAGAAAATCAAATCAAATGTAAGTCATACAAGGGTGGGGCCCGCTCTCCAGAGGGAGCTTGGTCAATGTTAAGACTTAAGAGACACAGTTCTAGTTTATAAAGATTCCAGTTGTACTTGACCTTTCACCTGTCTGATAGGTGGGAGGAGTTTCTCCCAATCCTGCAGATGACATCTTATGCCAGAGACATTAGGAGACTGGGAAGGGTGATTGGCTAGTCCACTCTTGCTCCCTTCCCAGTCACTACCCAACAGTGCCAAGCCCATCTGCATGCTCAAAATTGATGTTGGCGCAGGCCTGTAATCCTAGCTACTCAGGAGGCTGAGATCTGAGGATCAAATGGTTCAAAGCCAGCCCGGGAAGGAAAGTCCATGAGACTCTTTATCTCCAATAAACCACTCAGAAACCGGAAGTGGCACTGTGGCTCAAGTGGTAGAGTGCTACCTTGAGCTGAAAAGCTGAGAGACAGCGCCCAGGCCCAGAGTTCAAGCCCCACGACCAACAAATAAAAAAGTTTATGTTGTAAATTTGGCTCAGGGCAGACTTCTGCTCAGAGGAACTTCTACACCTTTGCTTAGTGCACAGGGAAAGAAGAGGGTACTTCCATACATGGAATCGGGTATGTGGTCTAGGAAAGAATGGGGTACACAGCCTGCTTTCTTATGCAATCTTCCCAAGTATATGAAGTCTACTTTGGAAGAAAGGGTTCAAGGTAAAGGAATAACATGAGAATAGATAACATATACCAACAGTCTCTTTCTCCAGCATTTTCTCAGGCTTTATGAAAAATGGGGGTGGTTAACTATAGGCCGGGCAAGAAGAGGCTGATAGAAAGTCAGATGAAAATATAGGGACTGGAACTGGGAAGGTAGCTCAGTGGTAGAGTGCTTGCCTAGCCTGCATAAAGCCCTGGGTTCCATTCCTCAGCACCAATAAACAGAAAAAGCCAGAAGTGGTGCTGTGGCTCAAGTGGTAGAGTGCTAGCCTTGAGCAAAAGAAGCTCAGGGACAGTGTCCAGGCCCAGAGTTGAAGCCCTAGGACTGGCCAAAAAAAAAGTGTGGACTTAGTTGTTGGTGGCCTGTAATGCTAGCTATTCAAGAGGCTGATATCTGAGGATCTTGGTTCAAAGCCAACCCAAACAGGAAAGTTCATGAGCTTCTTTTCTCCAATTAACTACCAAAAATTGAGAAGTGGAGCTCTGGGTTAACAGGCTAGAGCACTAGCCTTAAGCACAAATACCAAGGGACAGCACAAGGCCCTGAGTTCAAGATCCAGGACTGGCACACACACACACACACACACACACACACACACACACACACACACACACACACATATATCACATAATGTAGGGTCTTCAGGAGAGATAATTAGATGACATGGGAAAGGCATGGATAAGAGTTATTGCAGGGAAAAATCCTTTACAAAGGAACTTGGAGATGATACAAAGTTTTATGTTATATTGTTATACATTCATACTTACTTCATTATAGAATATCATTCTATAGAATAACATATTTTTCCTTAGAATAATCCATTCTTATTATATCATCATGCTACCTACATTAACTTTATGATATTACATGACAGTACTGTCATGAGTCAGCCTCCTTCAAAAGGCAATGAGCTCAAAACCACCAATAGTAAAGTTAGTTGATCAGAAAGGAAAAGGTCACAATGGGAACACTAAAATGAGAAAGCAGAACAAAAACTGTAACCACAAAGAAGTAAATAAAAAAGCTAAAACTTTGACAAAAGCAAACATAGGAAATAGTCTTCTTTTCACAGGGCTCCTAAAACCCTAGGAATGTCTTGAGTATCTGGAATGTCTTTTGAGTCTGTTTTTACTACGCCAGACTTTATGCCCAGGAGATGGCCTGGAGTGACTAAAAGACCCTTGGAGGGTAGTTTCCAACAGAAGACTCCTTCCCTGTGTCCTGTCTTCACCTGGCTGTTCATCCACAGCCTTAGTTAGATCCTTTGCCACAAATTAATGTCTATACATTGTTTCCCTGAGTTCTGTAAACCCAACTTGCAAATTGGTCAAGCCCAAGGAAGGGTAATGAGAACTTCAATTTCATGTTAGCTGGTCAGAAGTAGAGGCCAGGCCTATTGCTTAGAACTGGAATTGGAAGTGGAGGCAACCTGATAAGATGGAGACTTTAACTCTGGATCTACCGCACTGCTATCTCCAGGTAAATAGTATCAGGACTGAACTGAATTACAGGCTGCAAGGCTGGACTGTGCAGGAGAATTGTGTCATGTGTGGGAAGACCCACACATAGCAAATCACAGAAGTTTGTTTTATGAAGAGTGAGTAGAGATGACCATTTTTTTCTTCATAGGGAAATTAAATGAGGTGACATAGGGGGCTCTTAAAGTTGTCTTTCCCTCATATTCACATGTGCATTCCATCAATAAACATCTCCATTGAGTATCAACAAAGTAGGAAGTTCGGTGTTTATAAACACCCCATCTTACCCCACACTAATGGGTTTCATAAGAATCCAAGAGTCAAGCTAAATATGGTGGCACATACCTGTAATCCCAGCACTAGGAAAGCTGAAGGAGAAGGATCAGGGGTGGATCTTTGGTCAGCGCTGGCTATATAGCAAAAGTTCACACATATAGACACACAAAAAACAATCTGAGTTCAGATTCTGCTGGGCATCTGTCATACACCACATGTTCCAGTGTTCAGTGCATACTGAGACCTTCCACCTTCAACCAGATGAATGCAACAGTGGAAAGTCCTGAGGAGAAAGGGCCTATGAGCCTGTGGTTGCCTTACCTGAAGGAGAGATTCCTTCTATCATGAATTGCCTGGGATGGTGGATAGTTAGGTAAAACAAAAATCAATGACGGATTCGATCAACTAAAATTACCTGCCTCTTATGAAAGAGCATTCAAATTCTGAAGAAGGGTTAGTGGTAGATAAAACCAACCTAACATAACAATAATAATGATAAATAACCTGAAATGACCTTAAAAAAAGGAGGGGGAATGGGTGAGAATCTGCCCCACCCCACCTTTATGGGCATGCCTGCTGACCCTCAACAGCTCCTAGAGAGATGGGTCTGTACATTTTTAGACACCATAGAAAGAGTTCTTTCTGCCTGGCCTGCTTCTGAGCATTGTACATTTTGATAAAAATTTAAAACAACGCAGCAGGCAAAAGAATAAAGGCTCTCCCTCTTTTCGTCTCAATATAACTATATATAAAGGGCAGACAGCCAAAAAGTTCACATCCAGAGACTCAGGTGCTATTTGTAGCTCCCTAATGAACAAAACTTTTCAGTAATTCACTTGTCCATGTATTGTGTTATATCAAGAACCTGAAGCTAGGCACATAGTAGGCATTCAAAAAGAGCTTGTTGGATGGATGGAGAGATGGATGGATGGATGGATGGATGGATGTGTGGATGGACAGAATTTCCAAGATCAGTCCACAGTCTGTCCAACTTCCCACAAGCCTACAGTGACATCAAGACTGTCCACAGCAATACTGTCCATCCTGCACCAGAGACTAGCAGTAGACATTTCCTTACATGCTGACCCCCAAGAAGAATAAATTGAATAAAGAAGCTAAATGGACTCATTAAAAAATACTGTTCAAGCCATGCTCTGGTGGCTCATGCCAATAATCATAGATACACGGGATACGGAGATCTAGGGATTGCAGTTTAGAGCCAGAATGAGCAGAGACTCTTATCTGCATTTAATTAGCAAAAAGCCAGAAGTGGAGATGTGGTCCAAGGGATACAGCATCAACCTTAAATGAAATAATTCAAGCAGGAATACAAGGTGCTGAGTTCAAATCCTAGTACCAGCAAAAAAAAAAAGGTTGAACCAAAACAACAACAACAAAGACAGAGATAAGAAACATAACCCAAGACCCACTTACAGCTAAGCAATTAACTTCAGTTGAATCACAAACAATAAGCTTTTATTATGTGCCAAGGGCTGAGGGTAGTGAGTAGAACCAGACATGGTGTTCCTATTCTTCCAGATCACTTTCTCTGGTCCCCTAATCTCTGGTCCCCGCACCCCCCCATGCCGCCATCTTGTTACTAACCAACTTCCCAGCCCACTTCATTTACCTGTCTAGGTTTATTAGAGAGTCCCCAGTCCAACGTGATGCTAACTCCCTTCAAGTATCTATCTCCCTGGTCCTGTCTCTCCTGTCACCCATACCTGACCATCTTCCCCTGTGAGTGAAGCCAGAGTGCCACTTCCTAAGCTCTCACCCAGCAGTGTAGACAAAGTCTCGTCATTGTACCACTGGAGGCCATTTATAACACATGAGCTGACCCCAGCTTCTTCCAAGTTTTCACCTAAGTCAGTAGCAACTACCTGCTCAGACACTCAAACCAGAAATCCTGTTGCATTCCCCTCTCTCGTTCCCGCTCCATGTCCAAACTGTTACAATGGCTATCGATGCCATTCCTGACATGAAGCCTGAGTCCCCATTCTCTCCAGCTCCTCCCCACAGTACTTCTCACCCAAACCCATGAAATGGTCTCTGACTTGCTCCCCGTTCGATTCTGGTCTTCTAGTTTGTTCACCCAAAGAACTTAAGGAGAATCGTTGACTCTTAGCCTAATACATACAACCACGTTGGGCCTCACTCACCTCACTAACAACTGAGTTCTCTGATTATGAAGTTACTTTGCTGACTTGCCTGCCCTGCCAGCTGTCCTCATCCTCTGTCAGATCTCCAGTGGAAGCTGAAAGGCAGAGTATGTAAAATCTCAAGTGAGATAACAGTTCTTGCACTTCTCAAGAGAGATGACTTGAGGGGCATGTTATAGAATAGCACATGAGCTTCCCAGAGGGATTAAGCTCCAGTCTATCCCAGTGAAACCTGGAACAATTCATCCTTCACTGCTTTGCATCAATTCTCCATGTCTCTCTCTTTCTCTTTCTTTCTTTCTTTCTTTCTTTCTTTCCTTCTTTCTCTCTCTCTCTCTCTTTCTTTCTTTTTTCTTTCTTTCTTCCTTCCTTCCTTCCTTTCTTTCTTTCTTCCTTTCTTTCTGTCTGCTTGCTTTTCTTTCTGTCTGTCTGCCTTTCTTTCTTTGTTTCTTTCCTCCTTCCTTCCTTTCTTTATTTCTTTTTCTTTTGGTGCCAATCCTGGGTCTTGAATTCCAGGCACTGTCCCTGAGCCTTTTTTTTTTCCCTCAAGTCTAGTGCTCTTCCACTTGAGCCACTGTGCCACTTCCAGTGTGGTAGTTAACTGGAGATGAGTCTCATGGACTCATGAGACTGCCCCAGCTGGCTTTGAACTCAGATCTCAGCCTCCTGCATAGCAAGGATTATAGGCCTAAGCCACCAGCACCTGGCTCATTCTCCACTTCCTTATTGAAACGTCCTTATATGGCCTCCGTGTACGGAAGCTACAAGTTTGACTTTGTCACCTTGTTGGAAATCAGATTCATGTGATGAGTCTTGTGCACTATGTCCTGACCCTGACAGGCCATTGTCTTGAGAATGAGAAACAACTTTCCTACAAAGTCCGGCACGATGCCTGTGCATCATTCCCGTTGTCACTTCCATCCCGTGGCCCCTTTCCTACCCCTTGTCTCCTTTCCATTCGTCGAGCATTCTAAGCACTTTACTACCTTGGAACACTCTTTTCTTTTTCTTTTGAGACAAGACATAGTGGCTCAGGCTGGCACCGAACTCATTTCATAACCCAACCTAACTTCAAATTTTTCATCCTGATAACTCAGCTTCTCAAGTGCCCCACCTCAGGACTTTGCACACTATTCTCTTGTTCTGGAGCATTCTTACCCAATTCCTCATCTGCATGCCTAATCTTCTTCCTTAGGGTTGCAGCTCCAATCGCCTTCCTCAGAGAGACCTCCTAACGCTTTTGTTGTACCTCCTCCCATGGCACTTAACACAACCCGTGGCCCTGTTTGTTTGTGTCTGCTTTGTCATTCTGTCTCTCCAGCTGACTGGAAGCCCTAAGAGAACAGCAATCTTGCTTTCTTAACCAGGACATCAATGCCTTTCTTATTTATTTTTAAAGATTGAACAAACACAGAGTCCTTGCCCTCAAGGAGCTCAGAAGACAGTGGAAAAAATCTTGCCCTGCACACGATGTTAGAGGTCAGATAGCTGTGAGCAAAAGGCACTCCTGGAGCCCAGGGAAGGGGCACAGAGCCCACAGTGGTGGACAAAAGAAATAGACCTCATGTTGCTAACCACAGCCTCCAAGTTGCCTGAGACACAGACAGTAAACGAATTCTTCTTGCTCTGTTCTATGTCCTCAGTGCTGGCCAGAGTGGACACAGCACGGGCAGATAGCCTGAATGAATGGATGAATGAATGAATGAATGAATGGGTTTTTCCCTCTCGTCAAAACCAAAAGGATTGACTACAAATCTGGGTTGAAAATAGTCAAAGTAGTTAAAAGTGTACTAAAATTCAAAATCATTAAAATACCAAGTCATAGGAGATGTTACAGGAAACCATAGACTATCCACTTAACTGGAAAAAAAAACATAGCCATTCACTGAGTACCAGTGAAGAATTTGTAATAAGATAGAAGCTCATACTATTGATCAGGAGGAGAAATGGGAAGGAGTAGAGTAATACATGTATATTACAAGTACTGCTATGTCAGACACAAAACAGCATCCATAAAATGAGGATCTAGGATAGGAAGGGGAATAATTAGGAAGAACAATGGAAAGGGTGACATCAATATGCATTGTACTCACAACCCAACTTATGGAATTATAACCTCTTTGGACAACTACTTAACAATAAAAATATTTTTAAAGGGCCTGGGAATCAACAAACATATTCAGATGATTTCCTTTTCATCCTCATTTTACTGCAAATTCTAAGCATCTGTAATAAATAACAATCTTTTTATACTTAAACATTGATTTCCTCCTCCTCCTCCTCCTCCTCCTCCTCTTCCTCTTCCTCTTCCTCCTCCTCCTTCTCCTCCTTCTTCAACCTCAATCCTCACATCTTAGCCTCTTGAGTAGCCAGGATTATAGGCATGAGCCACCAGCACCTGGCTGGTTTAAATCTGATGAGAAATCAAAACAAAATACCAATTAGTATTTCAATACCAATACTTGCTTCAGAATAATAACAGGATAGAAAAAAATAAGTATGTTAAGACTCATTAGTCCCTCTGTCCTCAATAAATTCTATGTCTACAATTGGTTTACATGTTTATTTACTTATCCTTAGCAGGCTTCATCATATCTTTAGAAATGGAGGCACACATTTTTATACATAAACCATGAATGGCTCTCAGGCCTTGTTTTGTTTTGTTTTGTTTTGGTCAGTCATGGGCTTGAACTCCGGGCTTGGGTGCTATCCCTCAACAATTCAGTTCAAGACTAACACTCTACCACTTGAGCCACAGCGCCACTTCTGGTTTTCTGAGTAGTTTATTGGAGATAAGAATCTCACAGCCTTTCCTGCTCCGGTTGGCTTTGAACGGTGATCCTCAGATCTCAGCCTCCTGAGCAGGCGTGAGCCACCAGCTCCCAGCTTCTCAAGACTTGTTTTTCAAAAATGAAGAGAAGTCAATCTTTAAAAGATGGTTGCATTGGGGAGTCTTCAAGATGTACTTCTTTGTATGCAAAGACATAAATCCATCCCTTACAATGTAGATTGGATTGAGGCAGGCTTCAGAGAGCTCCAAAGATGTGGGACAAGATGTGCTAACAGAAAGAAAGTCCTTGGAAAGGGATGTTTGGGGGGAGGGGCGGCAGGGGAGGTATGAGTTGATCACCCTGGCTGGATTTATTGACTCCCTTTTAAAACAAGGAAAGATGGGTCGTCACTTTCAATGCTTCCCTAAAAGGACTGGAGCTTCTATATGTTCCTCCCATTTGGGTCTCTCTCTCTCTCTCTCTGGGTGAAGTCCAGGGTCATAGCATGAGGTGGCCTGAAGGAAAGTCCCATGTGAGCGACCTGGGAAGCATATTTGAGGCCACATGAATGAAATTAGAGCAGGAGTCTTCCCAGTTACTCTTCTCAACTGCAGTCCTGGACAATAGTTTTATTGCAGACTTGTGAAAAACCCAGACCAGAGCTATTCTACTTAGCCATGCCCAGATCCTCAGAAATGGTTAGGTAGTACATGTTTCTGGTTCTCACCCACTAAATTTTAGGGTTATTTGTTACACAGCATAGATAACTAATATAGTTGTATCAGTATTCAGTATAGCTAATTAGAAGGCTAAAGATTGAAATTATTTTTTGAGCTTGTGATATTAGGTCTGTAAAATGAGCTTTGCCATACAGATCATAATCACAGTCCCTACTCCTGTTTCTACAAGTGCTCTAAACATAGACTTCTGCTTTCTCACATGCCCCCACCCAACTTACAAATATTCTCTATATGGGCAGGGAAGGTGGCTCAGTGGTAGAGTGCTTGCCTTGCATGCATGAGGCCCTGGGTTCAATTCCTAAGTGCCACATAAGCAGAAAAGGCTGGACGTGGCACTGTGGCTCAAGAGCACTAGCCTTGAGCTGAAGAGCTGAGGGACAGTGCCCAGGCCCAGAGTTCAAGCTCCACAACCAGCAAATATATATATTCTCTGTGTCAATAAGTACTCTCTTCTTTTTCTGGCTCTCTCCAGCCCTGATGTGGAGCCAACTCTGATGATTATGATGAGCAGTCCTATCAATCAATCACAATGTTTCAGAATCATATAATCAAAGAATAGGGATTAGAGAGAGACCAATGAGGTTTCTCTGATTGTAACTATAACAAAGGTAAAATTGTAAGCACAACCCGAGGGGAAAACCTCAGTACCAATTCCATTCCCTTCCCTGCCAAGATGTAAGCACCAACTGAGATTTCTTTTTCATTTTTACCTTTGCAAACAGAAATCATCAACACAGAAAAGTAGAGAAGTATATTGAACCCGTCACTCCTGTATCCATCATCATCTTCATCAATAACCATCAAACACTTCAGAACATTCTATTTCTTCTCTCACTTCTCTGCCTGCTATATATTTAATCCCCATTTGGTCCACTGGGTCATTCAAATTTCATACACCGTCTCATCTATAAATGCCTCATCTGCATATGTAGACCTAAAGGACAATTTTTTTTACAAAAACAAATCCAGAGCTAAGCTGGTGGCTCCTGTAATCTTAGTGCTTGTGACATGGCAACAAGAGAAGCTGAAGTTCAAGGTCAATGTGGGCTATACTGCAAGTTCCAGGCCAATCTATATAGAGTGACCTCATCTCCCAAACAAGTCACAATATAAACAACCAAAAGCAATAGATAGATAGATACAGAGAGACAGACAGACAGACAGGCAGGCAGGCAGACAGGCAGGCAGACAGAAAGACAGACAGACAGACAGACAGACAGATATAAAACCACAATATCCTTACGCTTAAACTTTTGAAATCATACTATTTCTTAATGGCGTCAAATATCAAGCTGATATTCATATTTCCCTAATTGTCTCATTTTACAGGGGTTTGTTCAAATTGGGATCCAAACAAGGTCTCTACTTGCATGTGATGATTATAGCTTTTAAATCCATCTTAATTATGGCCCCTTCCTCAATCTGCCCCACTCTCCAGGTTACATGTTGAGGCAATCTTCCCAAGTTTGGTGAGTACACTATTTTCTCATTGCTACTAGTAACATCTGCTAAACAAAGTACTGAACCCTGATTTTATTTTATTAATTTTACTTATTGAAATAATGAACAGATATTGTTACATATACCTCCAATCCCAGCACACAGGAAGCAGAGGCAGAAGCATTTTGAGTTTGAGGACAATCTGAGCTACATAGGGTGACCCTATCTCAAAAAGCCTAAATAATAAAATAATGCTGTTTTGCTTGTTTTCCTCCAAGGGCTTGCTATATAGCTAGGTTGGCCTTGAACTTGAAGTTTTCCTGCCTCAGCCTCCCAAGTGGGCTGGATTTGTTTTATTTTGTCATCCTAGGGATTGAACTCAAGATCTCATGTACACTAAGCAAGTGCTCTACAACTGAGCCACATCTCCAACCCTGAACCCTTATCTTTAAAGAGCTTTAAGAGGTATGTTTGGTCTTCTACCTACCATTGAAAAGTATTATTTATTAAAGAAAGAGAATCTGGACATACTTTGTTCTGAAAATGATAGCAATCCATTTCACCTGACAGTTGATATAACACTTTTTTTTAACTATACTATTGAGGTACATGTCATGAAAGTCAAAGATTGTGTTCTGTGGATGCTGCCTTTACCATAGCTTTTAAATAATAAATGTGAGACCAAAAAAAATGTGTTTCAACAGCAATACACATTCTGATGCTGCAGACCCTTCTCCTAGGACTCCTTTGGGTTACTTAACTTTTATAGTCTTTGCTCTATAAACTGAGCTAAACCTAACAGTATCACAGCCCGCTGTCTCACTGAGACCTCTTACCAAGCTTCTCCTAAGCTAAGCATCTGCGGAGAGTTGGTGTGAAGTGTAAACACAGGGGATCACTGGTACCTGTGAATTTACCTGGGTCCTTGGGATGCTGTTAATCTGCACAGCTCTGACTGCTGCTAATTCTCCTCCAGCCTACCTCCTCCCTGAGGGCCCAGGAGGAAGCCAATTCTCAGCACCTGTTCACTCTTCAGAACGGGTTCCCTGGGCTCACATCTCACCCCTTGCACCTAACACTTGAGCAGGCAAGTTCTGTCCAGTAAACTCAGACGTGTGAACCTCATTCCTGTTTACTCCTATGGTGTACCTGCCTGGAATTTATTTGTCCATCCTTCAAACAGGCAAGAGTTCAAAGCAGGCCTACACACACACACACACACACACACACACACACACACACACACACACACACACACACACACACACACATATATATCTTGACTCAATTAACAAGGGATTCTAAGCCAGTCTGGAAAACTTGGTTGCCAGAAAGTCCCTGGAACAACAATTGGAATAAACCAATAAAATTTTAAAAAAAACCTACAACAGAGCAATTTGTGAAAATGTCAAGTGTAGCACACCCTTGGTGACCCTCGTAACCCTCGAAGTGAACTTGGAGATGTCAGGCCCGGCCTTCTCCAGGATGGTAGACGTAGGTAGCTCTTCTACTCTTGGTGTTCCCACTTTTCCAAGTCTTCACCACACCTGGCTCCATGGATCGCCTATGCAACCTCTTCTACATGGCCCTGTGTACTTAGTCAGACAGTTGGGTTAGCTGGTCTTTCATGAGCAGATCCTTTTTCTGTGTAACTCTCTTCTCCTGGGAGTAGAAGAAGCATGTGTAACCCAGGTGGATGGAGCCAGTAAGATGACCATGTGCTTAAAAAGAAAAACAACAATAACAACAGCTCTTTTGAGAAAAGGGATGAACAGAGATGCCCAGAACCTCCATCCTTCAATGTGAAGATGCCCTGGCTTAACAGTTTTCACTCTCTTCTCTCTCTCCTCTCTGGCTTCCCTTTAAATGGTTGGAGGAATGAGAGTTTACTATTGTTTAAACAAAAGCAAATTCTTCTCTTAAGATGGATGGGCTTTCTGGAAACTCATGGCTGTATATGCAGAAAGTTACAGAGGTGATTAATTGATCAACAACCACAGCTGGACTTATATAGACAAGATTAAAGCAAGAGAGGGCCCTGATCCTAACTGTATTACTACTGTATGGGTGGAACCAGTGATCATTTTAGGATACTCACACTCAACTTACTTAGGAAGCTGGGGTAGGGGTCGGGGTGGGGGACAGAAAGGGACCAAAATCTAAAATTGGAAAAGAGAAGAAATAAAAGAGTATTTGCTTGTTATTTCATAGTGCCTTGCAAATCATTTTTTAAAAAAATACTTCTATAGGATCATGGTTCCCCTGGGGGATGGACTAGAGGGTAGTGGACAGGGAGTAATGGTCAATAAAATGTCACAAAGGAGATTTCCAGGGGTGACAGAAACATCCCCTATTTTGGAATGGTTGTGTGGATGCTTGCCTTATGATCAATCAGTGAACTATAAATTATACTATGCACATTTTTTTCCACTGGGTATGCAATTTGCTGCAATGTTGTATGCACATATAATATATATGACAAGTATATGTACATATGTATGTGTATTTCCCCATGGTTAACAGCTATTCCCTAAATAATACACAGTTCCTTAAAAAAAATTTCCAGTTACCTTTACATACTCCTTATGGAGAATTCTAAAAATTCACTCATTATTTTAAGTTTTCCCCAGTCTCTTTACTTCTGAGTCTATTGTTGTTGTTGAAATCAGGGTCTGGGTGCTGCCTCTGAGCCTCTTTGGGTTCAAGGTTAGCACTCTACCACTTGAGCCCACAGAACCACTTCCAGCTTTTTCTGAGTAGTTCGCTGGGGATAAGAGTCTCACAGACTTTCCTGGCTTGGAGCCATGATCCTCAGATCTCAGCCTCCTGAGTAGCTAGGATGACAGGCATCAGCCACTGGCTCCCAGCTTCTGAGTTATTTTCACATGACTTAATAAAACAGATAGGTGGATCTCACCCAAGCCCAACTGAGTGTAGGTGGGAAAGGAGAGCCTGGAACTTACCAGAATGAGAAAAACAAGAATGACCTTCCCTTTCTTGGTACCGCACACTGCCTGACACCACACCACTACCAGATCTATGGTAATGACCAGGCTCTGCTGTGGTCCCCTAACATATGGTTCGGTTTTATTCTTGCCCTTGTCCTCTTTTCTGCTTCCAGGAAAAGATGTCTAAGCCATGAATGTGACTCTTCAATGAGAGCCTCCTTTAATTCCTTCCCCCGTTCACTCCTACGCCATCAAGCCCAGCTACTGCGCACCATCCAGAACCTTCTGTCTCCTCCAGGACATCTGTGTATCCTCCACAGCCCCAGCTTTCTCTCTGCCTCTCAAACATGCCAGTCACTGCTGCACCCTCTTGCCTCTGCTAATTTTGTCTCTTGGAAGATCTGTCCACCACTCCCATCTCCAAAGTCATGTTCAAATGGCAATCTAAGCCCACAGCAAATGCCACTTCAGCTGTAGTTTCCACACTAGCTTCTGTAGATAGATGAGTCTATCTGTATGGAGGAAGAACTTGCCTACTGGCTTACCAGCCCAACAGAAAATGGCTCCATCTGTTTGAGTTCCATGGGTTTTGACTCGGCTCAATTACTATTTCCTCCTTTGAATGGGCTGTTGTGCTGCTTCTGTGTTTTCTTGGAGGGAGCATCTCAGGATCTAGCTCAGACCGACCTTGAACTCACTCAGTAGCCCAAGCTGGCCTGGAACTTGATCCCCTCCTGCCTCAACTTCCCAAGGGCAAGGATGACAGTGTGTTCCGCTACATCGGGCCCTCATTTGACCCGGACTCCAGTGAAAAATTAATAAATAAAGACTCCTAGTAAAAATTCACTGCTCTGCTCCCGGCCATGGGCCCTCGCTACTCACATTGTTCTCTTTGGTTCTTTGCCAGCGATGGTGATCGCTTACTTCTTGTCTGGCCACAGAAGTGATGCTGCAGATCCTCTTTCCTTGCTAAGTCTCCTCTCGCTGGCCAGCCTTGGGCCTCAGTAGCCAGCTCTGATGCCAGCAACTATAACTACTACAGGCTTCTTCTGCCAACAAGCAGCCATGACCCACGAGCAAGGTGAGCCTGGTAACTGGAAAACACACCGTGTCTGCCAGTTGCTGGAGCCTTCTTTGGTCACCTTCTGAAATGGCAGGCAGCAGATAGAATTACTCTAACCCTGAGCAGCGATGTCTGGTTGGACACTTAACCCCCTCTGAGCTACACTGACTTGCCTCTTCCTTCCAACCCTTTTGCCATGCGTATTTCCAGCCCCTTTCTTGGCAAGAGGCCTTCTTGGAGGGTGCATTTCTATCCTGACATGACAGACCTATTGTCCGGGGATGATCGGAGTTGTAGGGCTCAGGTGCTGAGCGCACTTGGGCACAGACTGAAGGCAGCTCAGGAAGGCCTGTGGCTGCCAACAGATTCCAAAGGACAAGCGCTGAACCCACAGAAAACAGTACAAATAATATGTATAGACCACCTAACAACGGATAGCATGTTAACACCAAAAAGGCTATGTGCTAAACCTGTTCAAAGAGCCTTGAAGCAACTTCGAGATCAACAAGTCTACATCCTCATTCTAAAGATGAGGAAACTGAGGCTCAGGTGGGGGAAAGAGCTGGCCCATATCACCAAGCCTGGCTCCACGCAAGCTCTCTCCAACTTTCCTATCTAAGCACTAGACTTCACAGGCCAAAACAAAGTCCAGGGTACAAAATACCACCATCCAGCCCATCTCCCATCTGCTCAATTGCTCTGAAGGGGTTTTATCCCTGACTCTGTTGCCTGTTAGTTTACATTGGACCTCTGTAGATAAGATCCACCATTGTAGATAAGATCCTGGTAGCGGTGCATTTTGGAATGGTTCTACATAAGTTGTGGTTTCTAAACCTGCATAGGACCACCCATGCACAAATTGTTTTCTTTTCTTTTCTTTTCTTTTCTCTTCTTTTCTCTTCTTTCTTTTCTGTTCTTCTCTTTTCTTTTCTTTTCCTTTTGTTGGTTATGGGGCCTGAACTCTGGGCCTGGGCACTTTCCCTGAGCTCTTCAGCTCAAGGCTAGCGCTCTACCACTTCAGCCACAGCAACACTTTCGGCTTTTTTTTTCTGCTTCTGTGATGCTAAGGAATCGAACCCAGGGCCTCATGCATGCAAGGCAAGTGCTCTACCACTGAGCCACCTTCCCAGCCCCTTTTCTTCTTCTTTTTTTTTTTCTTTGAGGCAAGATTTTACCATATGGTCTAGCCTGTCCTCAAACTTGTCATGTAATCCAAAGCTGGCTCTGAACTCACTCTCCTCCTCCCTCAACTTCCCTTCCCTTCCACTCCGAGCTTTTAAAATTCCTGGCTCCATTATAGTAGGTTAAGGACGAGGATGTAGACTATTTTTGTTGTTGTTGTTTTATTGGGGTTTTTTTGTTGTTTGTGGGGTTTTGGTTTGTTTGTGCTGGTCCTAGGGTTTGAACTCAGAGTCTGGATGTTGTTTCTTAGCTTTTTCACTCAAGGCTGGTACTCTACCACTTGAGCCACAGCTCCACTTCTGGTTTTCTGGTGGTTAATTGAAGATAAGAGTTTCACAGACTTTCCTGCCTGGGCTGGCTTTGAACCCTGATCCTCTAATCTCAGCCTGCTGAGTAGCTAGGATTATAGGTATGAGATACCAGCTCCCGCTCTCTCTCTATTTTTTTAACTCCCCGACTAATTCCCCTTTAAGACAAAATTAAACCACCTGTCCTTTCCTGACCTAGAGATTCCATGATTCTACATAATATGAACTCCCTTATCTCTGGCTCAATGATTACTCATCATTTCTAATTCAAAAAATAAAATAAAAAGGGCTGGGAAGGTGGCTCAGTGGTAGAGTGCTTGCCTTGCATGCATGAGGCCCTGGGTTCAATTCCTCAGCATCACATAAGCAAAAAGAAAAAAGCCGGAAGTAGTGCTGTGGCTCAAGTGGTAGAGCGCTATGCTTGAGCTGAAGAGCTGAGGGACAGCGCCCAGGCCCAGAGTTCAGGTGCCACGACTGACCAAAAAAAAAAGAAAAGAAAAGAAAAAAAGAAAAGTGTGTAAGAGTCTTACCTGTTTGTGGCTAAAGCCACAAGTACAGCTGTGGCTCTTGTACTAGAGCACTGGCCTGGAACACAAAAGCCCAATGATATTGTCTAGGCCCTGTATTCAAGCTCCAGAATCAGCACACATCCATACACACACACACACACACACTTTTTTTTGTTGTTTAGACATAAAGTAAGAAAATAGGCATCGAGAGAGAACGTGAAGGTGGGTCAGTCACCAAAAGTCTGCATCTGTACCTCCTTCAGCAGCGGAGTCCAGGAGTTCTCACTCAAAGTCCAGGAGAAGATGCTGTCCTGGAGAATAAATAGCAAAAAGGAGTCTTATGCAACTTGACCGTGGCCTGCAATGTGAGGAGTCAGTTAATGTGTCCATGTGCCGTCTCTCCATCCACGACCTGGCAGAGATCATCGGAGGTAATGCTTGCCCCATTGCACACAGCAGAGGTACTATAAGACACTGAGAGGACAAAAAGCCTGCTGGGAAGTGAGAAGTACCCGCTGAAATAACACTGCCAAGACATCCCCCCTTCCGTGTAACGTTCCCATTTAAATCCACCACGGTTGTATGAAATCTGAGCACCCTGACACCTTAAACCCCTGTTCATATAACTTGGGCTGGAAGGGTGGTCTCCCCCTCCCCAGTGGGGCTACTTCAATGTATAATTTATTGAACTCTGCCTAATGGCAAGACATGATTTTTTTTAAGGTCATTAGATTCTCTTTGTCTCCAGCTAATCCAAAATCCCAGTACAGACTTTGCACTCATGAGGATGCCCTGGTGGGAAGAGACACAAACCCTTGCAACAGCAAACACTGAGAACGGAGGGACAGAAGCTGAAGAGCATTGAATAACGTCCCTAGTGAACACCGGCCCCTTAGAGAACCTCTGTTTTATCTCTTCCTAGACTCTCTTGTCCCAGTTCCTACTCATCTTATGAGTTAATGAAAACCAGTCCTTAGAAATGAATGCCTTAGACAGGGTTGAAATTCCAAGGCTGGGAAGGTGGCTCAGTGGTAGAGCGCTTGCCTTGCATGCATGAGGCCCTGGGTTCGATTCCTCAGCACCACATAAGCAAAAAGAAAAAAGCCGGGAGTGGAGCTGTGGCTCAAGTGGTAGAGCGCTAGCCTTGAGCTGAAGAGCTGAGGGACAGCGCCCAGGCCCAGAGTTCAGGCCCCACAACTGGATCCAAAAAAAAAAAAAGAAAGAAATTCCAGCCCCCCGGTTGGCTTCCAGCTCTTGGTCCTCCTTCTTCAGCCTCCCAAGTGCTAGGATTACAGGCATGTATCCCTCGCCAGCTCATATCTTGTCTTCTCTTGTCTTGTCTTCTCTTATCTTGTCGTCTCTTCCCTTCCTTTCCTTTTCCTTCCCTTCTCCCACTCCGTCTCCCTCTCTCTCCCTCTCCACTCCCTCCTCCCTCTCTTTCTCTCTTTGTCTGGTAGCACCGGGGTTAGAACACAGAACCTTGTACTTTCTATGCACTCTACCACGCCCGCAGCCTTCAGATGTCTTTCGGAAGGGCACTAATTCCATTCCTGAGGGTTCAACCACCATGCCCTAATCACTTCCCAGATCTTAATTTCAAATATGATCACAGTGGGGATTAGGGCTTCCAGTATGGGTGGCATAAACATTCAACCATTACTAGTATTTGTATTTCTCTATTTCCCCTTTTTATTGTTAAAAAACAAAACAAAATGCTAATCATAGCCAGGTATACACTTACAAACCCAGAACTTGGGAGGCTAAGCCAGGAAGACCTAGACTATACAAAGAGACTCCATCTCAAAAAAAAAAAAAAAAAGTCAACCTACAAAAACAATAACAGGCTGGGAAGGTGGCTCAGTGGTAGAGCGCTTGCCTTACATGCTCAAGGCCCTGGGTTCGATTCCTCAGCACCACATAAGCAAAAAGAAAAAAGCCAGAAGTGGTGCTGTGGCTCAAGTGGTAGAGCGCTAGCCTTGAACTGAAAATTAAAAAAAAAAAAAACAATAACATAGGGAATGTGAATGAGGCTTAGTGGTAGAGTGCTTGCTTAGCATGCGTGAAGCCCTGGGTTCTATTCCTCAGTACCACATACACAGAAAAAGCCAGAAGTAGTGCTATGGCTCAAGTGGTAGAGTGCTAGCCTTGAGCAAAAAAAGAGCTCAGGGACACTGCTCAGGCCCTGAGTTCAAGCCCCAGGACTGGCAAAAACAAACAAACAAAAATAACATAAACCAATGTTTTCACCATGCAGATTTAACATGTGCAAATATAGCATGATATTATGTTGTATCTTCATGATTACTGTTTGGTCTTATTTAGACCTTTCCCTGATCCTGTTCTCTGAGAAGTAACTGCAATGCATCTATTTTTAGATGAATATTTATTTATTTTTAAATTAATTTACTCTATTGTTATCATAAAGGTGATGCACCTTTTTATATTCTTAGCATCTACCACGTATTCCTAAAAATATTACAATTATTTGGAGGATTTTAGAATTTGATTGAAAGATAGAACATAATCCTGAAACTTGTTTTTTTGTTTGTTTGTTTGCTTGCTTGCTTTATGTGCCAGCGCTGGGGCTGAATTCAGAGCCTGGGTACTGTGTTCCTCAGCTTTTTTTGCTGCAGGCCTGTGCACTATCACTTGAGCCACAGCTCCACTTCCGGCTCGTGGGTGGTTAATGGGATTAAGGGTCCACAGACTTTCCTGCCTGGGCCAGCTTTCCACTGCAGTCCTCAGATCTTAGTGTCCTGAGTAGCTAGGATGACAGGTGGGAGCCACAGGCATTCAGCAAAACTTGCTTTCTTTAAAACATGTATTTAATATTCTTTTTTTCCTTTGAGATGTATCCATAATTTTATATGTAAGTGCACTTTATTTAACTGTTCAGACGTTAAGCAAATTTAAAACCATTAAGTGGAGTGAGGGAAGGAGTGACACTGTCCAAAGAAATGTACTCTTTACCTGACTTACGTAACTGTACATCACCTTTATAATAACAATTAAAAAGTTAAATTAAGCTGGGCTCCAGTGGCTCACGTTTGTTATCCTAAATACTTAGGAGGCTCAGATCTAAGAATCGCAGTTCAAAGCCAGCCCAGGCAGAAAAAGTCCCCGAAGACTCTTATCTGCAATTAACCACTCAAACACCAGAAGTGGTACTGTGGCACAAGTGGTAGACTACTAGCCTTGATCACAAAGAGCCCCACGCCCTGAGTTCAAGCCCCACAACCAAAATAATTAATTAATTAATTAAGATAATTAATCTAAAAATTATTTTTAAAAATCACTGATTGAAAATCAGGACCACTATTTGGTCTTCTCTTTTGTAAATAGCCCTCAATTTATTTATTCCTTCTTATTCTGACAGAATTTTAGCTTTCATTTTTTCTGTTATAATACTGTAATGAAATCTTTGTCAGAGTTTCTGTAGGGCATATGCCTGGTGATAGGACCCGTATATCTTCCACAGAGAGTACCAAATTGCTTCTGAACTGGCTCCCAGTCTATGCTACCAGTTCTATGTGGGAGGTTCCTTGTTTGCCACACTCTCACTAATGGTAACTCTTAGTTTTCACTCAGCTGCTGAGTGTAAGATAACATCCCTACTTTTATTTAAGTTTGCGTTTCTGTGATTAGTGCTACGACTAACACCTCTCCCTGTCTTTTCCTCTTCGCTCAGCCTTTCAGGTCATTTTCTTGTTTGAAGTCTTCTTTTTTCTTTCTTGGTAGTAGGTTGTTTCTCAAGTCTTGACAGAATTTCTTAGTATATTCTGGATGCCAAGCCTTTGCTAATTATGTACAGTGCAAAGTATTTTTCTAAAATGCATTTTGTATTTTTAATTCTGCTTTTGATATGTTATCATCTAAGAGTCTTTCTCTGTCTCTGTCTGCCTGTCTGTCTGTCTGTCTGTCTGTCTCTCTCTCATTCAATATACTCAAATATATCAGATTTTCACTTAAGGTGGCAATTTGTTTGTTTTTGAACAGCAACTCTTCCCTATCCTGAGAGATGCCCTCCTATCAATTAATTTTAGAATGTTTCTTTTCATATTTAGATCTTTAATTATTCTGCAGTGCATTGGTGTGTATGACAGGGTGTAGGCATATAAATTAATTTTTGTTCATATGGATATCCAATTACCACAGCCATGTTTATTAAAGAGTCCGTTATTTCCCTTATTGATTGGTAACACCCCTTTGATTCTATATCATAATTTTGTGTTTTGGGGTGTCTTTATGGACTCTATTTTTAATTAGACTTTTTACTTCATTAATCAAACAGCATAGTATCTGATTAAATAGCTGCATAATAAGTCTTGATATCTACCAAAGAAAACCTCTGCCTTACCCCCTCATTTCTTCTCTATTTTTTTTCCAAAACTCATTTAGTTTCTTCTTGGCTTCTTCATTTCCAAACTAATTTGTGTATCTGCTTATGAATTTCTGCAAAATGTGTTAGTAGTGGGTTGATCAGAAATCCAGAAGCACTCTGAGCAGTACAGAATAGGGAGTTTATTTTAAAAGTTTTTTATTGTGCTTGTAAAAGTGATGTACAGAGGGGTTACAGTTACATAAGTCACCCCGTTCCTCAAACTGTCCCAGCTTTTCCCTCCCAAGCCCACCCCCAAGAATAAGGGATTTATCATAGAGTTTGAGATGTCTACAGTTGTGAGAGGTAGTCAAGCATTTATATAAGGCTGCTGGTTTTGTGTCTGGTGTCAGATCTGAAGTCTGCAGAGAAAGTCTTTCCCTGTCTGGTTTCAGACAAGAAAAGAAGATGAATGATAGAGGGCAAGAGCAATTAGGAGCCCATAAGGACAAGCCTGTGTCCACCTCCTCCTGTCTTTAACCTTGACAATGCTACACGCCAAGGGTAAGGATAAACCTGTACCTTTTACCACCAAGCAGCCCCACAGCTTATCCAACTGCTACTGCATGGATTGCAATGTGACTGGCCTGTATTATGCTGCACTTTGGACCCTAAAGAGTAGCTACTAACCACTTCTACCTTCAATCTTCATGTAGAATTTTCTTATGACCAGCTAACAAAAAGAAGTCTGTATAATCAAGTCCCTGCTTAGCTAAATCGATGCTGTGCAAAGGTATCTCAAAACAATGCTTTGTTGATAGTTTATAGATAGAGATTCATTTCATTTAATGAGCACCTTTAAAATATTGAATTGGCTGGGAATGTAACAGCAGTAGAGAGCTTGCCTAGCATGCATGAAGCATTCATTAGTACCACATAAAAAGCCAGGAATGGCGCTATGGCCCAAATGGTAGAGTGCTAACTTTGAGCAAAAGAAGCTCAGGGACAGTGCCTAGACCCTGAGTTCAAGTTCCAGGACTGGCCAATGTGTGTGTGTGTGTGTGTGTGTGTGTGTGTGTGTGTCTGTGTGCGTGTGTGTCTGTGTGTGTATAGATTCATTCTGTCTATGAAATTTTATTTATGTTTTCACTTATTGAGATCTTCATTCATTTTCCTTGAAATACTTTTATAAATTTCTCCCTAATATTTTTGCACCTATATTGAAACTTAAGTACTTTATAATTTTTTGTCTGATATTTTGATGTAATCATTTAAAATTACATATGCTAATTATTAATGATTGATAGCAAAATATTTGATTTCTCTAAGTCTTCCAAAAAGCTTAGCTTCAGCATTCTGACCTATTGTTATTAGCTCTATTTGTGTGCTTAGATACTTCTACTTAGACTATTGTGATCTGCAGTGTTTAAAACTTTGCCTCTGGGCTGAGAAGGTGGCTCAGTGGTTAGAGTGCTTGCCTCGCATGCATGAGGCCCTGGGTTTGATTCCTCAGTACCACATAAGCAGAAAACGCTGGAAGCAGCGCTGTGGCTCAAGTGGTAAAGTGCTAGCCGTGAGCTGAAGAGCTGAGAGACAGTGCCCAGGCCCAGAGTTCAGGCCCCATGACTGGCAAAAACAAAAAACAAACAAACAAACAAAATATATAAAACTTTGTCTCTTCCCTCCCAAGCCTATATCTTTAGTTACTTTTTCTTGTCTTATTGCATTAACTAGAACTTCCTTTACATTCTTTACTAGTAGTGGTAAAGGAGGCATTCTTGACTTACTTCTCACATTAGTAGAAAAGCTCCTAGAATTTTACCATTAGTAATATGCTTGTTACAAATTCTTAGACATTATATATTAAAGCATTCCTAATTGGCCTTTAACCATGAATACATTTTAAAGTCTAACAAATATATTCTCTCATTTAATTAGAATAAGTACCTGCTCATCCTTCTTGATTCTGATTGTGGGTTGTCAGTCATAATCTCTGGTGAAAGCCATTCACATTTTTTTTTTTTTTTTTTTGTCGGTCGTGGGGCTTGAACTCTGGGCCTGGGCGCTGTCCCTCAGCTCTTCAGCTCAAGGCGAGCGCTCTACCACTTGAGCTACAGCGCCACTTCCGGTTTTCTGGTGGTTTATTGGAGATAGGAGTCTCACAGTCTCTCCTGCCTGGGCAGGCTTTGAACCACGATCCTCAGATCTCAGCCTCCTGAGTAGCTAGGATTACAGGCGTGAGCCACCAGCGCCCGGCAGCCATTCACATTTGTCTGTTGCATTCTCCGCGACCTAAGGCACTAGACCAAAGAACTCATATTTAATGATACAATGGCAAAAGCAATGATATGTTATTTCTGACAATTTGATATGTTATTTCTGACATTATGTTCTATTGGTTTTTCTTGATTTATGAAATGAATTCATTTCATGTCTTTTACTATTCTACTGGTAGTTGTTGCAAAAAAGAATTATCTTTCTTAAGATTTAAACTTGCCTAGAAAATTACCTGTGAATAGCATCATTAAAGTTACAGTTTGTGAATTGCCAGGTGATTGGGGTTTGAAGTTGCGCCTTTGCACTAGGCAGGTGCTCTACCACTTGAGTCATGACCTCAACCAGACAGGTTATAATCCATTTACCCCAGCCTTCCTAGTGTTGAGATTACAGGTATGGACCACCATACTCAGCTCTCCTATTCATTGTAAATTCACTGAGAGTTTGACTTGAATAGGAATTTGTGTTACTTTCTTTCTCTCTCCTTTCTATTTCTAATCTTGCCATCTTGCAATCACCAGTTCATAGCCCAGATCTGAGGACTCATAACTGGGATTTTTTTAATCCCAGGACAGATGTCCTAGAATAATCTGGTGATGCTGCTGTAGGTGGCTTGGTTTGGGTCCTAGCTAAGAGGGTTTATGTGCTTCCCTCCCTCCTTGGCTACCTTACCTCTACCACCTAAGCAGTGACTGTTTTCTTCTTCGGCTTCTTTAAAGGCATAGAATGTGATGAGCCAGGACTACCTGCTTTTCAACAATGCATCTCTTGGCATTCCCTGGACACTTTTAGACCCCATTTTGGGCCAGCACTGGTTCCAGTTTCTTTTTTTCTTTCTCTGTTTTTTTTTCCAGGCAGGTCTTACTGTTTCAGCTCAGGCTGGTGTTCAATTCTTGAACTTTTTTTTCTGCCAGTCCTGAGGCTTGAACTTGGGGCCTGAGCATCATCCCTAAGCTGCTTTTTGCTAGCATTCTACCACTTGAGCCACAGGACCATTTTTTTTAATGTGGTGCTGAGGAATCGAACCCAGAGCTTTGTGCCTGTTAGGCAAGCACTCTACCACTAAGCCACGTTCCCAGCCCTGGTGTTCAGTTCTTAATCCTCCTCCCTCAGCCTCCAGAGCCCTGGGATTACAGCCCCGTGCCATCTCACGTGGCAAAGAACTTAATTTCTTAACTGTTTCTGTTTGAGCACGAAACCCACAAGAACCCAGAGGACTCTTGTCAACGCTCCTCATCTCTCTCCTCCACGTCTGATTGGCCAATACTTATCTTTTTTTAGGATAGCTATGTTTATTTCTTTCTTTTCATTTTATATTTTGCCTACCATTAGTATCATTAAAGCAAGGATAAGTCATGGATGCAGAAGTCTGGAACACAAATCTTGCCAGAAGTCCATGTTAGTTTTATATCATGCCTCAAGACACAAACTTGTCTATTTACATGGAAACAATACTCATGCAAGGGGCAAGAATGTGCCAGACATTAATTCAAAGCCTGCGCTTTGTAGCACAGTAACCTTCGATCTAGGTCCACATGTTCCCCCTAAGTAGAGGACAGTTTTCTCAATGTTGCCTCCAATTGCATGCCTGACCAAAGGATTGGGGCAGTGGCTAGCTACTATCACAGACTGACCCTCGTGACACGGGGCTTAACGATCTCTTTGTCCTTTTAAATCACTTGTCCTGTGGTTTCCAGTCAAAGAAAAGTAGACAGAACTGTTGTTCAGTAAACACGTGTTCAAAATGTTCAAAACAAACTTGTAAAGATCAATTGACCCTTGGACTCACCGGGAATATGCATTCCAAATGATGTGTGTGTGGCCACGTGGTGAGAGGCGAGGAGAGGCTACTTGTAAAGCCACCAAGCAAGTGCTGTGCACCTTCTTCTTGGACAAAACCATTGATCTGGGATGCGACCAATTGTTTCTATACTAAAATATTGAGCTAGGTACCAGTGGCCCACGCTTGTTATCCTAGCTACTCAGAAGGCTGAAATCTGAGGATCAAGGTTTGAAGCCAGCTGGGACAGGAAAGCTCCTGAGACTCTTATCTCCAATTAACTACCAAGCAAAAAGGTGAAAGTGTAGTTGTGGCTCAAGTGGTAAAGCCTTGAGCAAAAGAAGCTCGGGGACAGTGCCCAGCCCCCAATACTGGCACAAATATATGAGTGTGTGTTTGTGTATAATATATATTATTTAATTAGAGAGTATGTAATATTCTATATAGTTTTTATAATTATTTATATAATTTATAAGTTTATAACATAATATATAGCATATAACATATTACATAATATTGTAGGAAGACCCTTACTCAGGCAGGCAAGCCCACCTAGTCGCCCGGAGTGACAGAGCCCACCGCAACAAAGTTGTTAACAAAGAAGCAACTCTATTGAGAAGGTTCCTACCCTGCACAGTCTGGGGAGCTGATACTGGGATCCTGAGCGGCCTCCATTCTTTGGTTTTTAAAGGAAAAATCCAGGAGGTCGAGCCTGGTCACGTGCAGGTGACCAATGGGATTGTACAGTCATACCAGACCACACATACAGGTGGCCAATGAGGTTACAGTTTGTCTGTAATGGCTGTTTATACCAGCTTATCACCTTGGTTTAAAATGGCACGCAAATTTAGTTACCTTTTGGTGGGCAAAAGGCGGAGTTTACCATAGTGCAAAAGGCAGGGTTTTACCGTAAGCAAGTGGTGCAGCCAATTGATTACAACCTATCTTTATGTGTCAGTCTTTAACTCAACAATCAAGGGTGGGTTAGGTTGTTAAGGGGAGGAGGACCAGATGCATTTTTTTTCATTCCAGGAACTAGGGCCGTTGAGTCTAAAATCCCTAAAACAAAGGCAAAGTTCAAAATGGAATCATACCAGCTGGGGCCCCATCTCAGGGTCGGCTTCAATATAGCACAAAATTGTATATAACATATTACATATTTTATATATATTATGTTTTATATATCATATATTAGAGAGAGAAGAAACACTAATCCTGACTTCTTACAACAAGACACAGGTCTTCGAAAAACTAGGAAAAAGTAATTGTTTTCCTTTAAGTCAAATTCTTAGGATCTTAGAAGTTCACGTTTCTGAATTGTGAAGCTACTTTGGGTAGTTAAGCACAGGTGTCTCAGGAGTCTGAAATCTGAGAATCATGATTCAAAGCCAGCTCAGGCAGAAAAGTCCATGAGATCCTTACATTCTGTTCGTCAGCAAGAAGCTGGAAGGAAATGTCCAAAAGGTAATATACTCTGCTTGAGGTATGTAACTGTAACCCCTCTGTGTTTAGCATTTTCAAATTGAAAGAAAGAAAAAGAAAGAAAGAAAGAAAGAAAGAAAGAAAGAAAGAAAGAAAGAAAGAAAGAAAGAAAGAAAGAAAGAAAGAAAGAAAGAAAGAAAGAAAGAAAGAAAGAAAGAAAGAAAGGAAGAAAGGAAGAAAGAAGGAAAGAAGGAAAGAAAGGAAGAAGAAAGAAAGAAAGAAAGAAAGAAAGAAAGAAAGAAAGAAAGAAAGAAAGAAAGAAAGAAAGAAAGAAAGAAAGAAAGAAAGAAAAGAAGGAAGGAAGGAAGGAAGGAAGGAAGGAAAGGAAGGAAGGAAGGAAGGAAGGAAGGAAGGAAGGAAGAAAGAAAGAAAGAAAGAAAGAAAGAAGGAAAGAAAGAAAGAAAGAAGCAGCTAGAAGTAGAGATGTGTAGCTCAAGTGGTAGAGCACCAACCTTAAGCAACCTTAAGTGGGCAAGTTCACATGCACACACAAAGATATTTTAGTGAAAAAGAGGAGGTCATGATGAATGAATAAGGTAAAAGGTGGTGTGAAAAAGTCCATTACTCACCATTCACTTTGTTTCTGCCTTTCTACTGCATAATCAAAGAGGCTGTTACCATAAAACCTGTAAGTTTAGTCTTCTTCCATCAGACAAAAAACATGCAGGGCTGGGAAGTTGGCTCAGTGGTAGAGTGCTTGTCTTGCATGCATGAAACCCTGGGTTCGATTCCTCAGCATCACATAAGCAGAAAAAGCTGGAAGTGGCGCTGTGGCTCAAGTGGTAGAGCACTAGCCTTGAGCTGAAGAGCTGAGGGACAGTGCCCAGGCCCAGAGTTCAGGCCCATGACCAACAAAAAAGAAAAACATGCGAAGCACTATGTACACCCCATCATTCCCAAAAGTATACCAACAAACAATTCTTCTGGACCTTTCCTTTTTTTTTTTTTTTTCACTCTTGCTCTATTGCAAGTCTGTATAATCCTCCCATGACCACCATAGTCCTCAATCTGAAAGTAAGCAGCCTGTGCCCCGCCTGGTAAACCAACAGTCTTTGGAACTAAGTCGGTTCCAAGCTCAGTATAGTGGCGCACATTTGCAATCCCATCTCTCCAGAGGCTGAGGCAGAAAGATCATGAAGTCAAGGGCAGCCTTGGACACAGAATGACAGGGGAGAAAAGAAAGACAGGGATATAGCTCAGGGGTAGAATGCTTGCCTAGCATGCACTAGGCTCTAGCAACTTCAATCCCAAATACCACACACACACACACACACACACAGTCCTCAAAATCCATGATGTACAATCATTGGAATTATTCTACGATGCAGGCCATCCAGGACTCAAATGAGCTAGTCCCATCACAGCACCCAGCATGCACTGAACGAGCACTAGAATTTACCCAGGTTCCAGTTTGTGTACTTGGCTACTCTTCAAATCCCAGCTTCTCCACCATTACATGACTGCCAGGCCCCACGCTTCTCACATCAGCATGGGCTTCTTTCTCCCGGCAGAGGACTCCGCCACATATTTCCGTCTATTTGTCTTTCTTTTGTATTTTCTTTTACACAGTGGAAATGTTCCACCATCTTGGCCCTTGAAAAAATGTGCCACCTTCCAGTTGACAACTCAGGAATTAAAATGAAGAAGGTGATACTCCAAACTGAACCCGTTCTAGAAACACACACACACACACACACACACACACACACACACACACATACACACAAGGGAAAGAAACCAAGAAAGCCTCGTCTTTATGGAGAGACATGGAACAGGATCCTAGGATATACTGGAAAGGACAGTGACCTCTCAGCTCCTCTCAGTGAAAACGAGAAAGAAAGAAGGAAAAAGTAACTACAAGAAACCATTGATTGGGGGAGGAAGGGATAGTGGAAGAACAACAATGGAGTGGGTAACAATATTCAACAAGAAATGTACCTTACTCGTGTAACTGTAACCCCTCCGTACAGCATCTTTACAATAAAATAAAATGTAAAAAAAAGTAATGTGTTACATTATATATAAATTAACTTCTGAATTGCTATTATGTAAGTCATTTCATTATTCAGCTGGTATATATTTTTTCTTTCCTTTCCTTTTCATGGTTGCTGGTTTCTTGTTTGTTTTGAGACAAAGTCTCACTATGATACAGCTAAGGCTGGCCTCAGATCATGATCCTCCTACCTCAAACTCTCAACTGATGAGATTATAGGCATCCATCACCACATCCAGCTTAATGTATTTTTTTTTTTTTTTTGTCGGTTGTGGGGCCTGAACTCTGGGCCTGAGCGCTGTCCCTGAGCTCTTCACCTCAAGGCTAGTGCTCTACCACTTGAGCCACCTTCCCAGCCCCTTAATGTATTTTTCTATCTGTGAGTATCATTGGCTATTTTGGGGGTAGGATGCAACACAGTGTTTCCTATGAAAAGAATAGAGTTGTTTTCATTTCCATACAATGGCTTTTGATTTAATAGCAGAATTTCAAAAGTATTGAAGTCATTTAATAGGGTCTTGGGCTACTATTTTCAGAGGACATGAATTATGCACAAATCCTGCCTAGAGCTCATAATCTAATCTAATCTCATTTTTAAATTGAGTAAACAGATAACTTGAAAATTAATGAGACAAATATGCTGTACTGAAGACACAGGGGAAATGCTTCATGCAAAAGGAGGATGAAGTTTAGGTAAGCACATAAATTCCACGTAAGGGGAAATGAACCTCTCTGTCAGGAAAACAAAAGGACTTACCTACAAGTTAACTGAGTTGCTAACCTGTAATAAAGTAATATAAGGTGAGGAGTGAATGGCTAGAAATTATCCAACTGTGTACTAGACACTTGATTGACCACAGAGATCCCAGATTCAACTTATCTGCAGTACAGTCCCCTATCCTTGCCTTTAAAAATTTTGTTTTTCACAGTTATCCAAAGAAGAAATCTACTGTCAAGAGCTGATGGCTCATGTCTGTAATCCTAGCTAATCAGGAGGCTGAGATCTGAGGATCGCGGTTCAAAGCCAGCCCGGGCAGCAAAGTCTGTGAGACTCTCATCTTCAGAAAACCAGAAGTGGTGCTGTGGCTCAGTGGTAGAGCGCTAGCCTTGAGCTGAAGAGCTGAGGGACAGCGCCCAGGCCCAGAGTTCAGGCCCTACGACCGGACCAAAAAAAAAAAAAAATAAGATAAAATAAAATAAAATAGAAATCTTAGGTATCCTTTCATGCCACTATGCAGCCCAGGTTAGCCTTGAACTCATGACCCTTCTGCTTCGGCCTCTAATTGCTAAGATTATAGGTATGTGCCACCAAGTCAAGCTGATGTCTCCTGAACAGAAGACCTGCATGGCTTGCTATTTCTCTTAGATAAAAGGCATTGTATTCAGAGTCCTTTGAGATCTGGCCTGTGCCCACCTTTCTTGCCCTTCCCCCCCCCCCCCCCCCACTATCTCCACTTCTTCAGCTCCTTACAAGCAAAACAATCTCTGGAACCTACTACTTGCTGCTCCCTCTCCCTGGATGTCCAACTTCCACCCATTTCCACCTTTCTTTAAGTACCTACTTAAGTAACTTCCTTAAGTAACTATTCACCTTTCCTTTTTTCCTCCTTCAGTTCTTCCGGCAACAACCACCATTTGTTTCCTTGTATATTTTCGATATTATTATAAAGGTAATGTTCAAAAGAGAACAGCCATTTCTGAAATGAAGTCCTCTGTCTAAGAAATTAGCATTGCTTCTATTTTCCTGAAGATGTATTGGCTGACACAATAATGAAATCCTCAAGTTATCTTTTCCCATAGACTCAGTGATTGGACCGTGAAAGATTTCTACTAAGGATAGGATGGTAGCATGGGAAGAGATATAGATAAAAATGTTGTCTACTACAACTTTGTCTGAAATAGCAGAACACTGGGAGCAATCTAATTCCCAAATATCCCACAATTCCTCTCTTATAAGACACAAATGACAAATATCAATAGAATGGAATGCAACATGACATTCAGAAGTAGAAATGTATTATATGACTGAAATGAGTTTTTTTAAGTCAATACATGGAAAGGACATCACGAAAGAAAGTTGCTGGAGGTATGGCTCAAATGGTAGAGCACTTGCCTAGTTCAAACCCCAGTACTGAAAAATAAATAAATGATAAATAGATAGACAGGTAGATGATAGAGATAATAAAGGCCAGGGAGGCATAGGATCATTTCTGCAGATACAGAGAAAGCACTTGTCGCATTCATGATACTCTCTGTAAATAAAGAATAGAAGAATATGTTTTCCATCTGATAAGGGGCATCCACAAAAAGATCTGCAGCTAACATCATACTCACTGTTTATTGTTTCCTAGGCAACCCCGCATACTGAAGTGTAGTTCAAATTGGCTTAAACTTTGTGGAAAGCAATTTTACCTGTTTGATCACTGATAAAATTGAGAGCAAGGCAAAAAGGCCCACGTTCCCTACTTCTAGTCAACATTTTACAGGAGTCCTTAGCAAATTCAACATGGTGAGAGTAATTCTCTACACTATTTTTGGCAATTCCCAAAGACAGTACCATGGAAGTTCTTTTTTTTTCTTTTTCTTTTTTTTTTCCTGGTCGTGGATAACTCTGGGCCTGAGTGCTGTCCCTTAGCTCTTCAGCTCAAGGCTAGCACTCTACACTTGAGCCACGGCTCCACTTCCGGCTTTTTCTGATTATGTGGTGCTGAGGAACCGAACCCAGGGCCTCATGCATGTAAGGCAAGCACTCTACCACTGAGCCACCTTCCTAGACCCGTACCATAGAATTTCTTAAACAAATCAGTTATATAAGAATTCTAGGGGGCTGGGAAGGTGGCTTAGTGGTAGAGCGCTTGCCTTGCATGCATGAGGCCCTGGGTTTGATTCCTCAGCACCACATAAGCAAGAAGAAAAAAGCCGGAAGTGGTGCTGTGGCTCAAGTGGTAGAGCACTAGCCTTGGGCTGAAGAGCTGAGGGACAGTGCCCAGGCCCAGACCGGACCCCCCCCCCAAAAAAAAGAATTGTACTATTTGCAACCTTCATGGAATCTATTACACTTCACTTACTTCATTTGAAATCCCTTGCTTCCTACCTAGTGGGCTTCCTTTAACACTATCATCTCCAATTAACCAACAAAGAGGAAGAAATAAAGCTATGGTTCAAGTGGTAGAGCACTATCCTTGAGCAAAATCCTCAAGCCCCGGATTGGTACACACACTTACACACACACACACACACACACACACACACACACATGCAGGAGTTATATGCAAATACCATATCATTTTATATAAGCACTTAAGCATCTTCAGATTTTGGTATCCAGGGAGGGGTCTGGAACCATACTCCAGAAATGCCAGCATATAAATATAAATATATATATATATATATATATACATATAGACTACTATATCACTACACATACTGTTCCTTAGATACCTAGAACTTGTCCAATGTATCAGCAAAAGCTTTTATCCTTTGACCCATGTTCACTCTTTTCTCCTACCCAGGACCTTCTCTTCCGACCACTTGTTTCCATTTCCAGAGGCCTAGAGTAAGTATTTTGCTGGTTTAATCTTTTATCCAGAGTTTATAGTAGTTATATATGAGAGGTTTCCTATATATAATGACTTACTCAGCCACACCAGATGTAGACTGGCAAATATTTCTAGCTCTCTGCCTTCTGGGCATAGAGGAGAGTCGTGCTTTCTCTTTTCCTTAAGGATGAGATGTCAGCATATGAGATTTAAGTGGGACTTACAAATACAGTGTTCCAAATGGTGGCTGTTCTATCAATCTGGGCCCTGAATTGACAGACACCTCAGCCAGTCCTTGGTTAAATGCACTGTGAGCAACGGAGAGATCATTGTTATCTCAAGCAACTGAGACTTGGGGATCATTTGCTATTATTGTTTAACCTCACCTAACCCATCTAGACTTCATTTAATTCATGCTTGTATCCGTTCCCTTAGCTGTTGAGACCACACACTACAATTTAGTGGGTTAAAATTAAACAAATAGTTGGGTGCCTGTGGCTCCTACCACATGTAATCCTAGCCCCTCAGGAGGCTGAAATCTGAGGATAACAGGTTGAAAGCACCCCAGGCAGGAAAGTCCTCCAGACTCTTATCTCCAATTAACCATCAGGAAACCAGAAGTGGAGCTGTGACTCAAAGTAGTCGGATGTGACTGACAAAAAAAAAAAAAAAATCCCACAAATGTATTAGCTTACAGTTTTGGAAGGCTGAAGTGTCTGTAGAACTGCATTTCTTTGGAGGTTCTTGGGAAGAACATGCACCTGACTTTTAGGCTTCTAAAAACTGCCATATTCTGACACAGAGTCATCTTTGCTCCAGCCTCCAGCCTCTGTCTTATTAAGATCTTTGTGATTCTATCCAGCCTACTCTGATAATATAAGATAATTACCTCATCTCAAGATCCTTCACATAGTCACATCTGAAATGCGCCTTTTACTATGGAAGGTAATATATGCAAAGCTTGGAAACTGAGATGTGGACATCCTTGGAAAGCTATTTTCAGCCTACCACAAGATTTTTCAACAATATCGAACACACTGAGATATAGCAGGAACATGATCAAGTGCATTAATTAAATAAATCTTTACTATTCATCTTAGCATCATACAGGAGCTTGTTAAAATATAGAACTCTGGCCCCTTTTAAGCCTACTGAATCAAAACCTGCATTTTAATAAAATTTCCCGGTTGATTCTCATGTAAAACATCAGAAGTATTGAGTTAAGTAATCTAATCTAACCATAATAGCTAACAGACTTCGAGCACTATAACAGATGCTTTGCTTACCTCTACCACACACGTTCCGATCCACCGCTCCTTCTATTACACTCAATACTTACACGGAGGGCAAGCTTCACACAGAGTCTTTCCAGGACATACTTTTTGCTCCCAGGCATTCTTCAAAGCTGCAGAGTCAGGAATCTAGGAGGCGGCAAAGAAGAAGAGTTCGTAGTCCTAGAACAACCCTTCACCAATGAAAATCTAGTTCCTAATGATATATCCCTCTTCTTGTTTTTTTCTTTTGTGCTGGTCCTGAGGCTTGAACTAAAGGCTTGAGTACTATCGCTGAACTTTTTTGCTCAAAGTTAGAGTAGTCACACTTGAGCCATAGCTCCACTTCAGGCTTTTTTGGTGATTCTTTGGAGATAAGAGTCTCACAGACTTTCCTGCCCAGGCTGGCTTCTAACTGTGATCCTCAAATCACAGCCTCCTGAGTAGCTAGGGTCATAAGCATGAGCCTATAGCCAGCTCAGATGGACAGTTCTAAGAAGCATTTCTACTGTAGAGCTTTCAAATAATACTCCCAAATATTGGCTTTTCTTCCTTCTTTGTGTCTCTCTTCCTGCTACCTGAAGTCACCTTCCAAATAAACTACTTTCCCCCAAGTCCATTCTCCAGCTATTTCAGTCCGTGACATCAACATGATGTTATGAAAAACCATGGCACTGTCCATTCAATACTAGGCCTTCAACTCCGAGTTTTATGTCACTGATATTTTATACCCACAGCAGCCTTGTGAATTAGGTAACATTTTACTGCTTTCAGGTGAAATTTTTTTAAAAGTCTATATAATCTGTCCATTTCGAAAAACTAATGCATGAACCAGAACCAGAATAATAGCATCCAATGAGCTTGATCCCCCCCCCCCCCGCCCTCCACCCCCCTACCCCCCCACCCTCCCGCCAAAGACTAAGGACTCACTTGGTATACCACACTGCCTCCCTACAGAGAATGCACCATGGCTTCCATCTGTATGGAAGTTTTACATTACAAGGAATAAATCCATTCATTCTTTCTCCTTTTGGCCGTCAGGGGCTTGCTGGCTAGCTGGAGACACGCAGCCTAACTAGAGACATGCATCAGAAAATTCAAGAAACGTGGAAGACTAGATTTCAGCATGTAAAGTCCATCTCTGATGACGTGAACCTGCAGGGTGGCCTACATGCATCAGCTCCCTCTCCAGCACCCAGCTTACCCTCCTTCCTTCCTAACAAATCCCACCTGTCAACCTTCAGCATATGACCAAATCCAAGGAGACACACACCCCCTGGAGATTCCAACTGGTTGCAACAATCAAACCACTCTGCTAATCCTGACTTTAAAAACACAAACTTTCCTTACACATTCTTTATCCCCTATAAAGAATGGAGTCCCTATAACTTGGAGCCAATCTTCTCCAATTATCTGTTGGCTTCTGTTATTGGTCCCCAGATGTGACTTACAGTAGCCCCACAGGGGGGAAGGAAAGAAGCTTTGCTCTACACTGTGATAAATGTGAGTGAGTAGGCATAGAGTACTGGTCGCCTCCAGCATCATTTTCCACAGGGAAAACCTAGGCCAAGAATGAAACTGAGGATAAGACTTGCAGGAGAAAGACAGAAAGCATGGATGAAATTGTTGCTGATAACAGCTGGGGTTGAAGATAAAAGGCTGTTTGGAGAAGGTGCAGGAAGAGAGCCAGGCTGGGATCTTGGAGAAATGGCTTCAGGGAAAAGGAAGAGCCTCTGAGAATGCTTTCAAGACTGGAGCACACTGGTTAGTTTCCCAGTGTGCAAGGCACGGTGGCTGAAGTGCAAAGATGGCATGTGCGCGTGTCCCCCACTGGACAAACTTCACAGTTGGTCCAGACGAGAAAGTCCCTATGGAGTTCTGTGGAGAGAAGGGCTGTGACCTGATCTGCTTGTTTGGGGTTTTTGTTTGTTTGTTTTGCTTTTTTTGGGGGGGGGCCTAATTTTGGGGCTTAGTTAAGCACAGGGGGCATGCTCTTCCTTAGTTTTCCACTCAAGGCTGACATTCTACCACTCGAGCCACACATCCACTTCCAGTTTTCTGATTTTGTTTTTGAAACAAAACAAATCTCATCGACTTCCTTGCTTAGGCTGGCTTCAAACTGTGATCCTCAGATCTTAGACTCCTGAGTAGTGAGGATTATAGGTGTGAGCCACTGGCACCTGGTCTGACAGGCATTTTAAGAAGAGACTCTAGCATTGCATTTGAGAACAGAGACCAAGGCAAAGATGGAGTCAGGGAGGTCAGCTGAGGCTCTGCAGCAATTATGACGAAGGACTCAGAGGTGACAGTAGTAAAGGTTATGGGAAGGACCAGGTTCTGGAAATATTTGGAAAATACAAAATTAAAGAAGAAGATGAAGGAGCTGGGTATCAGAGGCTCACACCTATAATACTAACTAAATATGAGTTTGAGATCTGTGAGACACATTTCAAAGCCAGCCTGGGCAGGAAAGTCTACCTATCTCTCTCCAGTTAACCACCAAAAAGCTGGAAGTAGAGCTGTAGCTCAAGTGGTAGAGAGGTATCAAAGGAAGGAAAGAAGGAAGGAAGGAAGGAAGGAAGGAAGGAAGGAAGGAAGGAAGGAAGGAAGGAAGGAAGGGAGGGAGGGAGGGAGGGAGGGAGGGAACGAAGGAGGGAGGATGGGAGGGAGGGAGGGAGGATGAGAGGGAGGGAGGGAGGATGGGAGGGAGGGAAGGAGGATGGGAGGGAGGGAGGGAGGAAGGGAGAAAGGAAGAGGGAGGATAATTCATCCATTTTTTTGGCCTGAGCAACTAGAAGCGTAGGAATGTCATTAGCTAAGACAGGGAGAGCTATGAGAACCATTTAGGGCCAGATTCGGAGAGATAATGAATAGATAGTTGATTAGTTTCTGTGGAACTCAAGAGAGAGTTCTGGACTGAAAAATATAGAAGTGGCACATGAAATTCCCAATGGGGCAAGTAAAATGCAGATGCTGGAAGACAGAACTCTGGGATAATGCAGCCTCAAGAGAACTAGAAGAACCGAGGGTTGGCCTTGGTAAAACAGAACGATAAACCCACGGGACAGGATAGGTATGGGCTCAGTAGAGAGGCAGGTATGAAGGGGGAAGGATGGGTAGGGAGATGAAATGTTTGTCAGCTTGCTTTTATTTTCACAGTGAACTAAGCAGCAAGTTCCTCAGCTCAGCATGAGGAAGGCGAGGGTATGTGATGTTTGAGTATTTAAGATGCAATTCAGTTATTTCAGAGTGTGGGAAAGTAAACTCGCTAGGGACTGTAGAAGGTGGTATTGAGAGCCCTCAGGAGATTTAGGAGCATACATTTAGAGGGGCAACAGTTAATACTGTTGCTTTAGTTCCTGTGTTAAGCTGGATACAACCAGGTGGTCCCAGGACCCAGAAAGTGATGCTGTGTATGTATATAGAGTGATAGACCGTGAAATCTAAGCCTGGGAGGAGGATGGTCAAAGGGGAAAGACAGATGAATGGTGAAAAGGAGTTTAGAGGTCAAAATAGAGTCAAGGACTTAAGTGTTCCAGTGTGGTTAGCTGAGCAAACAACCTGGCCCAGAAAGAAGTGTTGGTCAAGGAAAGTGGGGTGTTAGAAGTGAAAAGTTCAGAAGTAAAGCTGTTATTTGGTTTGCAAAGGTGTAGAGTACTCACATGGCAGCAGAGTAGAGGAAAAATGGCTGTCATTCAGGTGTGAGTGTTTCTGGTTGGCCCTTGATCTCATCAAGTGGATGTAGGGGTGAGACTCTGAGTTCATATAAGTGTTGAACCAATGAGGGATGAGAGAGGGATAAAGAGGGGTAATACAAGGGCCTGCAAATGGGCTGGGAAGGTAGCTCAGTGGTAGAGTGCTTGCCTTGCATGCCTGAGGCCCTAGGTTCGATTCCTCAGCACCACATAAGCAGAAAAAGCCAGAAGTGGTGCTATGGCTCAAGTGGTAGACTGACTAGCCTTGAGCTGAAGAGCTGAGGGGCAGCGTTCAGGCCCCACGACCACCACTACCAACAAAAACAGCCTGCAGATGACAGCCATTAAAAGGGTCTGTCTGATGGCAGGTTCTTCAAAGCAGTTGAAGGGGAAGAGGGGGGGGAGCGCCTTTTCTAGTTGAGTCTTCTCAATTCTACTCTGGTGCATCTCACTAGGCTTTCTTCCCTGTTTCTTGGTTTTTTGTTTTTTTTTTTTGGGGGGGGGGGGTATTTGTTTGTTTATTTTGAGCCAGAATCTCACTATGTATCCCAGGCTGGCCTCAAATTCAAGACCTCTGACCTCAGCCTCCTTCCTTTCTCTTTTGGCAGCTGAGGAGGCCCAGAGTAAGGATTTATTCAGGGTGGTAGAATCAGAAGAAGAAGGAGGAAAAAAAAAAACAACAAAACAAAACAGGGAACAGTCAGATCTTTTTATTTCCTCTTCTCTGCTTCCCAAATACCAATGCTGTGTTTTGGAATATTTAAAAGAACACTTAAAATGCCCTTGTTTGTTTCTGCTCTATGCACCAGGAGGGCGGGCCGAGGACAAAGAGCTGGTAACCATAGCAGTGGAGCACGGAGCCAAGGGTGGTGGTGAAGAGGTGTTTATTTATTTATTTTTAAAGGGGGGGGGGGGACTTCAGGCAGGCAACACCAGGGCTGGATTCCTCTTGGCCTCCTTGGGTGTCCTTTGTTCATCCAGCTTCCTCTAGAGAGAGGAGGAGGAGGAGGAGGAGGAATGGTTCCTGTTGGGAAGCCAGGGCTGGCTGGGCTCCCTAAGAAAAGGGTGTGTCTCTGGGAGCAGGTTTGGGTGGCCTGTCTGCACAGCCTGGCTCTACCGTGCAGATGGGGCAGCCTGGTAGGCATGGGCAGTCTGTGATGGCAAAGCAAGCTGCCAGTCTCCTGCATGCAGAGTTCTCACGCGCTGTCCAACTGTCTCAGCACCTCTCTTTGGACAGGTGGCCACTCATAGGGGTGGCCCAGAATCCTGGCCAAAAAAAAAAAAGTCAGCCTGGCAGCCCCCCCCCCATCAGAAGGTATCTGGTGGGAGGGGCGGGGAAGAGGCACGCGGGGAGGGAGGGAGGGATGGCTGTCCCATGAGCCTTTCTCTCCAGGGTCCCCTGTGGTCACCAGCGCAGGCGAACCCAGGGCACAGCTTGGGTCCAAGGAAGTCCCATGACCGAGGTGGTTTGGTTTGGGTTGTTTTGTTGTTGCTGTTAGATTTTTCCAGCTGCTCCATTCGGGCACCCCCCCCCCCGGGGGGGGGGATGAGAAGGAGGAGGAGGAGGAGGAGGAAGAGAAGAAACAGAAGACCACTAGAAAGAGCCAGTTCTCGCCGGCGTTCAGAGAGCGCCAGCCGCCTCCGGGCCCCGGGTGGGTGTGGGTGGCTGTCAGTGTGGCCGCGAGCCCGGGAGGGGGAGGCAGCGAGGACAGGGCAAGTGCACACTTTGGGGGGGCTGTCATGCGCTCACCTTGGCTCTTCTCCGACCCTTGCTAGCCCACGCCCGGCACTGGGGCCGGGGAGGTGGGAGGGAGGGAGACGGCTCGCCAGGCGCCCACCCCCGAAGAACCCACTCGCAGGTTGGGCCGTGGGTGAATCAGAACTGTCTCCGTCGCCTGTCACCTGCTGTCGCTCGCTCTCTCCACCCCCACCCCAGAGGGCAGATCTGGGAGTCAGGAAGCCAGATTGGGGAGGGGGGGGGATGAGAGGCAGAGGCGGGGGGGGGGACAGGGGGTGTCTAACTCCCTCCCTCTCCAGGGAGGACATCAGGAGGGGAGGGCTGGGGAGAGGGGGTCACCCTGGAAGGGGGAAGGGCGTGACGGGCTGGCAGTGCCCGGGGGGGGGGGGGGCGGGCGCGGGCGGGGGCTGCGGGAGTGGCTGGCTGCCCGCGCGGGGTGAAGCGAGGTAACCGCGCGAGGCGGCGAGGGAGGAGGGAGGCGGCGGCGGGGGCCGCGGGCCGGGGTGTCTGGCGCTCGTTGGACAAAGAGATGATGAACGTGAGCGCTATATTTACCAAGGGGGTGGAGACGGGGCGGTAGGTGGGGACGAGGGGGGGGGGTCTAAAGGACACGGTGTTCCACCCCAAGCACAGGAAACACAGCCTTTCCCGGGAGGGCCAGGTGTAAACGCGCACGGGGCCTCGGAGGGCCTTGGGGGCCGCGATCGATCCTGGGCACCAGAGCTGGGGCGGGGGGAGAGGGGGGGGGGGTCCGGGTTGGATGGTTGATTGAACTAAAGGCAGAGCGGATCCAAAGGTGGAAGGCACGCGCGGGGGGCGCAGTGACCGGAATGTCGTCTAACCCTGTGACCCCCCCCCCGCCCCCCATCCCGGCGGCTTCGCGGGAGAGACGTGCCAGCCAAGAAGGAAGGGCACGATTCCTGCAAAGTCATCTCCAACCTCCGCCCGCCGGCCGGGCCGGGCCCGGTCCGCCCCGCCTCGCCCCTGCGCCGCGCGGGGGACCGCAGCCGCCGCGCGCGCGCGTGGGGCTCAGAGTTGGGGTGCGGTGCGATCTATGTTTAGAAACTGATGTCATCTCGACACCCTACTCCGCAGTGCTCCCAGGGGAGGCCGCAGGGCAGGTTTTCCTCTCCCTCTCGGGCGCTGGGGGTAAGGGGGGCTGGGGATCTCTCCAGCACGCCGCCCGCACACCCATCTTACCCGGAAGACTGGGGGAGAGTTATGAAACCGGGGGTGTGGGGGGTACGCTCACGTGGAGGGCGCAAGGTCCCAAGCCAGGTGCCCCAGCCCCCCCCCCCCCCGCCCATGGCCCACCCCCTCTCCCGCCCAGGTAGCCAGGGGGGGCGCACGGCAAGGTTAGCTCCCGTGGGCCAGGGTGCCCGGAGCTCCACGCACGAGTTTGGGGCGGGTTCCTCCTCCTCCTCTCCCCCCTCCCCCAATCTAGGGCAGTTTGTTCAACTGCAGTGAAGGGAGCTCGGTGTTCCAGCAGGGAAGGGATTTCTGAGAACTGGGGCTGTCCTCAGATGAACTCGCCTCCTCCTCCTCCTCCTCCTCCGGCGGCCGGGCGGCGGCGGCGGCCCGCCTGCGGAAGACTTTGTTAAAAGGGCGATGCCAGGCGAGGCGCGCGGCCCGCCAGTGGCTGAGGGCGCCTGTCAATCTGCGGTTTCCCCACCCCCTCCCTTCCCGCCCCGCCCCCCCGAGGGAGCCCAGGGCCCGCCCCGAGCGCGCGGGTGATTCACCCAGGCCCACGTCCAGGGGCTGCGCGCAGCAGCGCCGCGGGACTGGAGAGGCGGGGAGGACGCGGAGGGGGCGGGAGACTGCGAGCTAAACTTGTCCCCCCCTCCCCCGCGCCCCGCCCTGCATATGCATGAACGGGTGGCCTTTCTGCTTTCCAAAGGACAGAGAGGACTGGAGTTTTTGCGCGAGGCTTCGAAGTGGAGCAAAAGTAAAAGGGCCTTGTGCAAGTCTGGGTGCCTCCGTCCCCCTCCCCCCCCAAGCCCGCCCCGCAGCCCGCCCCGCAGCCCCCGCCTAAGGACCGATCCGGCTGTGGCTGACTTGTGTTGCCAGACCGTCCCACGGAGCCACGGATGGAAGTCGGCTTCCTTCAGCCCTGCCTCGCCCACCCCGCCTCCCCCCTCCCCAAGCCTCTCCATTCTTTCAGGGATCTGTGGGTCCCGGGTGTCTAGGTAGGGGTCGCCGAAGCTGAAGGGGGCCGGGCTCTGGAAGGGAGAGGTCTGCCACGTGATTCCCTGCCCCCAGCGGGCCATCTGTCCCTTCCCGCCTGGAGGCCGGCCGCCCTGCCCAGCCCCGGTCCACCACCCTGGGCGGCACACGGTGGGGGTGGGCGGCGCGGGGTCCAGAATCGGAACCCGCACCTGCAAGGCGCCTGGAGGCGGTAGCCTGAACTTGTCCGCGCCTGGAGCTGGGTCGATCTGTGCTGGCAATCTGTGTTTTAAACGGACTGACCAGGCGATCCACTTCCCCAGGCAAAGATGGGAGGAGGACTCCAGAACGGGCGTCCAGGGTGGGGACCAGGAACCTGCACCATTTGGGCCAGCATATGCCTTACTAGTGGCTACTGGGGTGGAAAAAAAAGAGTAGAGTCTTTCCACCTCCAGGCCAATTCTGAAAAAACAACAACAACAACAACAAAAAAAAAAAACAGTTTAAGAAGGGGTTGGGAGGGGGAACCTTGAAAAGTAAGGAAGGTTGGATTTTGAGTAAATGTCTATTTATAGCTGCTTTCCGGTTAAATATTTGAGTTAAGGCGCTATGACCTTCCCTCCCATGAAGAGCATTATGAAGGTACTATTTGAAGAACCCAAGTGCCAGTTTTTCCCCTGGGATTTTTTTTTTTTTTTTTGGTTGGGAGTTTCAAAGGGACTAGGCAGGTGTATTAATCTAATCCTATCAGTTCACAGATAAAGACATTGCTCAGGTGAACTGAGGTCACTCCGTGCTCATCTCCTCAAGAGGCCCAGGAGGCCAACATCGACTGGAAGACTTGCTTACTTTCTAAACACTGCCTCTTTCTAGAGGCAATAACGATAACTGTTTTAGCATACACAAAAAAACAAGTTTGTGCTGTTGGCAACAAGCCCACAAGACATTGTTTTAAAAAGTTGGATCTTGAAGCCAGGGCTTGGGCCGAATGTAGTGAGGAAAACACCAACTAGAAACACAGAGTCCTTTGCATTTGCTTGCTCTTCACTGCTGCTTTGTGTAGAGTTGAAATGTATATTTATAAAGACTAACTTGGGGAAAGCAGACTTGTCCTATTTATGTAGCATAACCTATAGTTTACTGGCAAATTACTGGTTTTCATTAGGCATGATTCGTATTAACTCGCCAAAATTTAATTGAGACAAGCACACACTGACAAACCAGCACAAACGTTTTAATCATTCAACTATTATCGCAGTTTCAGCACAGCAAGAAAAATTTGTTATTGAAAATACCAAGGAAAAAAACTTGCAGTGTAGGAGTTATTACTTGTTATGTTATGTGCTATTTTAATATATATAAGTATGTGCCAGACTTCCATATATATATATATATATATATATATATATATATATATATATCATGGACATCTCATGGGTCACCATTGAGCTTTGTTTTTCTGTATTCCCCCATGTTTCCCTCATTACTTGGCACATAAATATAGAGGAATGACTGGTTGGAGAAGGTGAGTGCTCTACAGTTTGAGAATTGCTGAGTTTAAAAAGATGCACTAAATCAAATCAAGCAGCAAGGATATTGTAAGTGTAAAAGAGAATTTCACAAGGGTGAAATTAATCTGTTTTCCTTTTACCTTATTTCATAATGAAATGAGTGAGTCTAACCAGGTGCTGGTGGCTCACGACAGTAATCCTACCTACTCAGAGGCTGAGATCTGAGGATGGAAGCTCAAAGCCAGTAGAGACTGGAATTCTTATCTCCAATTAATCCCTGGAAAACTAGAAGTGCAGCTGAGGCTCATCCAGGTGGAGCTCTAGCCTTGAGCAAAATAGCTCTGGGACCCCACCTAGACCCCATGACTGATAGAAGGAAGGAAGGAAGGAGTCTTAAGAGTTCAGTGAAATTAAAGAGAAAAAGAAGAAAGCAAAGAAGGAGAAAGGGAAAGGTTTACTTTGTTCCCCAAACCCAGCTTATTGTATTCAAATTCCTGTATTAGCATCTTTAACAAAAGATAAGAGCATTCTCCCTTTCTGCAACAAAGCTGATGTGAACCCTGAGGATATTTACAGCCATCCAGGCCAAGGCCTTAGGCTCAGGCTAGGCCAAGTAGTCTTTTTCACTAGTGTAATTCCAGTCAAAATCTAAGTGTGGGAAGCTCTAAGGTCCACATTCATAGGGACCCTGAAGAAATCCATCTGGCATGTGTACTCAACTTGAGACAAGCAAAGGCGCCAACTTCCAAGGGATTATGTGCACCGAAAAGAAAGACTTTGTCCCAGAAAATTCATAAAGTAGGCAAATTCTTCAGGGCTTCAGTGCGTTTCCCTCCTTCCCTCCCTCTTTTCCTCCTTTCCTTCCATCTTTCCTTCCTTTTTTGAGACAAGATCTCAATGATTATCTCAGGCTGGACTCAAACTAGCTGTTCCTGCTTCAGCCCCCAAAGTGTTGAGATTACAGGTGTGTGCTGCCACACCTTGCTCCAGTGAATTGTTTTCTAAAATTTAGGATACTTGAATGCACAAAAGCTCCAAGATGGCTTTCCTTTTACATACTAGGATACACTTACTGCCCAGGATATTATAAGGGTGCTCACCAGGTTCCTGGTCTTTGGCTTGGCATAGAGAGTAAGTCCTTCACAAAAAGGTAGAATAGTGTGGGAGGGAAGGGATGGTAGGGGAAAAACAGAGGATGAGGCAACAATGCTCAATAGGAAATGTACTCATTACCTTGCTCATGTAACTGTAACCCTTCTGTACAATATTTTTACAATAAAAATATACAAAAAGACCCAGACCTGCACAAAAAGAAAAAAAAAGGTACAATATCTTCCCTCTACCACTTTAAAAGTCAGAACCACCTATAGCTTCACTCTTAACAAGGGTTAAGAGCAAATGAGCATCCCATAGGAAGGTACTTCTCACATGAAGAAAAGTGATTGTATTGATCGTGTTGATCATATGCCACCTGCTAGGGACACTAGCCCTAAATTCTTGTCTCAGCTATCAAACTAGAAAACAACCTATCTGAGGAAGAAGCAAACTGAGTTAATCAGACTCTAAGACTTAGACTAATCGTTGATCAAGTAAAAGCACAGTATTCAAAGTCTAAGAACCTCCTGCTGGCTCCAGTTCTCAGAAATCTGTTTAGCAGAGTTAATATTTCACAAAGCTGTGGGGGGCTTAGTTATAAAGCACAAAAGGTTTGGAGACTTATGGTTTTTATTGAATTCTGTCATTAGTTACCTGATAAGGTACACTTCTCTGTCTTACTCTCCTCATTTATAGGACAAAGGAAAGAAATAAAGTACAGACAATCAAATTAGGGCTGTCCTGAAATGAAAGTGGTGTGTGTGTGTGTGTGTGTGTGTGTATGTGTGTGTGTGTGCATGTGTACTGATCCTGGGGCTTGAACTCAGTGCCTAGGTGTTGTCTCTGAGCTATTTTGCTCAAGACTAGCTCTCTATCACTTGAGCCACAGCTCCACTTTCAGTTTTTTTGAAAACTGACTTCAAACCACAATCCTCAGCTCTCAGCCTCCTATTTAAGATATAGAAGGGAGATTTTTTTTTTTCCTTCAGAGTGGCTTAAAATAGCTTCAAAAATAGGCTTAGAAATTTCAGAGGTATAGCAAAATTCAAAGGTGGAAAAGGACCACTGCATCAAAGAGTCGTGCTAAATTGGGAGCTGGTGGCTCATGCCTGTAATCCTAGCTACTCAGGTGTCTGAGATCTGAGGATTGGGGTTCAAAGGCTGCCAGGGCAAGAAGGTCTGTTAGACTCTTATTTCCAATTAACCACCTAAAAACTGGAAGTGGAGCTATGGAGCAAAGTGGTAGAGTGCTAGCCTTGAGCAAAAAAGTTCAGGGACAGAGTCCAGGCCCTGAGTTTAAGCTCCAGGACTGACAAAAAAAAGTCTAAGCTAAAGATAGGCGACGACCGTGGCTCACACCTGTAATCCTAGCTAGTCAGGAGGCTGAGATCTGAGCCTTTGAGCAAGAGGAGCTCAGGGACAGTGCCCAGGCCCAGAGTTCAACCCTCAGGACCAGAAAAATCAATTAATTAAAAAAGAATTTATTAGCTCTAATTTTTTTTTGATGAATGGCTCATAGTTAATAGACTGTTTATCTTCCTGGTCCTGGGGCTTGAACTCAGAGCTTGGGCAATGTCCCTAAAGTACTTTTGCTCAAAGTTTGTGCTCTACTACTTGAAAGCCCTAGGGCTACTTCCGACTTTTTCTTTGTAGTTTATTGGAGATAAGAGTCACACAGACTTTCCTGCGTAATAGATTGTTGTTGTTGTTGTTGTTTAAGAATTTCCAAACATTTCCCAAGTCATGGTGCATCCAATAACTTTTTCAGATGATGCTTTCTCATTTTTCGTTTATCCTTGGATTTGCCCTGCCCTATTGAGGTGTCCGAAGAAGTGACAGATCCACACTCCATTTCTTCAGCACCTTGTCCGCCCCTCTGTTTTATTCCCAGCCACACTCAAAACAGACAAGGCTGCGTGTCCGTCCCGTTTCCACTACGAGCTCTGCGCGTTTACAAGTGCGGTGCGCTGGCTTTTGGAACGCCTTTCTGATTGGCGGAACCCAGGCCAGTGACGTCAACCAACTTACTTTTGATTGGAAGGCTGGTTGCTGGGACTGTAGCGTTTGCAGGAAGTCACTTAACTGTTTGCGGGCTGGAAAGTCGGAGCTGAGTTGTCTGGGTATTTTTTTTGAATAATTACGATCATTTCTTAATCACAGGAACGAGTGCAACTGACTGACTAGGGGAGGTGGATCCCAAAGCTCCGCAAGGTGGAATTGGAACCCCCTTTGGACCAGGAGCCCCCCTCCCCCCCACAGCCCAGCCTCCCGGGCGGTTACCCTTTTAAATGTCAGCGCTCGGGGCTGTCGGGGTAGCACGAGGCGGCGGGACGGAGGAGTCGGATTGGCCCGCACGCCTCGGCTCCGGACGCCCCCCTCTCCACCTAAAAGGCCCTGCTGCTGGCGAGGCGGGGTGGGAGAGGGAGGGAAAGTAAACAGAGGTGAATCACCCTCCCCGCTGGCCAATTGGAGCGGGTTTGGACTGTGACGTGATGGGATCCTGCGAAACTGTTCCCGAGCCGGAGAATGCCGGAACGGCGCGGACCGGCCGGAGCGCGGGGGCTCAGAAGCCGTCGGTGGAGCGGAGGAAAAGTGTCTCCGAGAACCGGCGCTCGGCCGGGCCCTGACTCACCACCCCGCCAGGGGTTCGCCTGAACGCCCCGGAGTTTGCGGGCTGGACGGATCGCCGCCGATCGAGGGCGTGCGCGCGTTCTCCCTGCGCCCCGAGGGCGGGGGGCGGGCGGGGAGGCGTTGTCAGTGGAATAAACTTGCGACCGCCACGTGTGGCAGCGTTCCAGAGGGGAACCGGCTTGCCGAGGCCGGCGCGCCCGTCGGGGAGGGCGGAGGGGGATCGCGCCCGGCGCGGGGCAGGGCCGGGCAGGGCGGCGGCGGCGGCGGCGCGAGCGGAGCCCCGGGGCCCGTGGATGCTGCGTGCGGAGGCGCTGCCGGTTACGTAAAGATGAGGGGCTGAGGTCGCCTCGGCGCTCCTGCGAGTCGGAAGCGCCCGCGCCCCCGCCCCCTTGGCCGCACCGCGCCGCGCCGCGCCGCGCCGCTGCTTAGTCGTCCGAGGCCAGGGGCCGGGGCGAGCCGGAGCTCCGCAGCCGCCGTCAACTTTGGCCGCGCCGGGGCCGCCCGTCGCCCGCACCATGTCCGCGGCCGCCTATATGGACTTCGTGGCCGCCCAGTGTCTGGTGTCCATCTCGAACCGCGCTGCGGTACCGGAGCACGGGGGCGTTCCGGATCCCGAGCGCCTGCGACTCCCCGCCGAGCGCGAGGGGACCAAGGAGCACGGCGACCCGGGGGACACCTGGAAGGATTACTGCACGCTGGTCACCATCGCCAAGAGCTTACTGGACCTGAACAAGTACCGGCCCATCCAGACCCCTTCGGTGTGCAGCGACAGTCTGGAGAGTCCCGACGACGACCTGGGCTCCGACAGCGACGTGACCACCGAATCTGGGTCGAGTCCTTCCCACAGCCCCGAGGAGAGACAGGATTCTGGCAGCGCGCCCAGCCCGCTCTCCCTCCTCCACCCCGGCGTGGCCGCGAAGGGGAAACACGCCTCCGAGAAGAGGCACAAGTGTCCCTACAGTGGCTGTGGGAAAGTCTATGGAAAATCCTCCCATCTCAAAGCCCATTACAGAGTGCATACAGGTTAGCCGCGCGCGCCCCGACCCCAGCCCTGACCCGGCCGGCCAGCGCCCTAGGGCGCACGGGACCCCCCCCACCCCGCCCTGACCCGGCCGGCCAGCGCCCCAGGGCGCACGGGACCCCCCCCACCCCGCCCTGACCCGGGCCGGCCAGCGCCCCAGGGGCGCACGGGACCCCCCCACCCCGCCCTGACCCGGGCCGGCCAGCGCCCCAGGGGCGCACGGGACACCCCCACCCCCCGGGCCGGGTGGTGGGGCCGAGCTGCTGTTGAATTCTTGGAACTCGCTCCTTCATTGATTCCCAACCCCCCCCCCCCCCCCACCTGGGAGCAAACTCTGCCCGGCTGGGCGGTGCGGTGCGGTGCGGTGCAGTGTGTGCGTGGCTCGGCGGGGAGCCGGGCCCCGCCCCGCCCCTGGGCCTGCCCCGCCCCTCCCTCGCGTGGGACTCCGCCGCACCCCGTGGGGCTGCTGCCCTCCCCCTCTCCCCCCCCCCTCCACCTGGGAAGAGAAAGCTTAAGACGGGAGGGATCGGATGGCGGGTCTTTGTTGTTATGGTTATTATTGTTGTTGTTGTTGTTGTTTTCCTCCCTGGGGTTGGGGGTGGTTGGCTTCCACCCCTAAGCTGGGAGGGCTGCGTGGTTTCCACGTGACTTAGGTGGCGCGGGCGACCTCTAGGTGGATGGTTCGGGTGGAGGTGTGGTCTCAGCCAGAGGTCAAGGCTCCAGAATGGAGTGAGGTGCGGCCTGCTGGCACCTGAGTGGATGGACAGACAGACACCAGCTGGGCAGGACAGGCTGGAGGGGGGGAGTCAGGGAGTTGAGTCTGCCCACTTGGTGGTTTCTAGTAAACATGAACGGGACTCATTGGCATCCATCCGCTTGTGGACATGTTGTCTGACGGTGTCCACGAAGGATCCCTCGGGCTGGGCCTGGTTTTCTGATGACACAGGATGTGTTCTCCCCGTGTCCTGTGACACGAAGCTCTTGGTGGATTGATTTACTAATATTGTGTGTGTTGATGTAATGGGTAGGTGTTTTGGAAAAGTGACCCTGGCAGGGGCGGGGGGGGCTTTCATTTCAAAATTCCGATTTTCCATCTTGTTTTGCTTTGCTTTTTCAAAGAAAGGCTATGTCGCTGCCCCCCTACCCCCGCCCCCTCCACACACACCCTCTTCCTTTGGAAGAGATTCGTGTGGAGGTGGCTGCTGGCACCGAAATAAATCTGAATTTCCTCCGTGATTAATGCCAAATCAGGTTCCCTGGGGGATCAGCCTTGAGGTTGTCACTTAAAACAGTAACTTGGAAAGTTTGTGTCTGTGAGGTTGATGAGAGGCAGGTGCCCACTTTGGGTGACTTTTAGGGTGGCTGTGAGGGGGGTTGAAGCAGGAGTGTGTATTCATGGAGGGTGTTACTCACCAACAGCTGTTGGGCGGGCCTGGCTGTGTCAGCCATGTTCCCAGAGTTCAGTTGCTCCTGTCCACCCCGCACTGCCACCTTGAGCAAAGGCATTTTCTCCTTCAGGGAGCTGCCCAGTGGTGCAGCTGCGAAGGGCTGCAGAGGCTTGTGGAGCTCCAGAGCCTGTCTGACTCAGGAACAGGAGTGTTTCCAGCATTCTGGGGCCATGCAGCTGAGTGCTTTGCTCAGTCATTTATAGAAATGGCTGCTTCTGAGTGCGTGCCTGCGTGCTGCCCGTTAATTCTCCATAAGGCAAGTTGGCTTAGCTGTTCCAGGAGACCCTTTTGCACAGTCCATGATGGAAAAAAAGAAGCAAAAGAAATGTTCGTCCGGTTTTAAAGGCTACAGTCGTTTGTTGTTGTTGAAACTAGTGAGATGGTGACGGAAGAGGTCTTACACTGACGTTGGGGAAAGCAGGGGAGGGGTGGGAAGGGAATGGCTCTATCATCCTAGGAAATGGTTGGGCAAAATCTTTAGCTTCTCTAGATATTGGCAGAAGCCTGTTTCGTACCTCTGAAGTTCCAGTTAACTTCAAGTTAGATCTCGGTGGTTTTTTGTTTTTATTTCTGCTGGTTCCAGAGGGTAGACACAAAGCTAGCGTTCTGGAATTACCTGCCTCCTGTAAAGATCCCAAGAGCCAAGGTGCTTGCCACACCCCCAGATTCCCTGCTACTCACCAGTGCCCTGGAGAGTCTCCTGCTCCCCAGTTTCCTTAGAGAGCCTTCCATGAACCAGCAGCTTTAGAAGTTGAATCATTCGGACACATTTTCCTTTCATCCAGGGCAGCCCCTTCCATACTGTCTTGTGAGGCTGGCGGAGCTGCCGTCTCTTAGTGCTAAGAGCCTAAGCAAGGGACTTGGATTGAGAGGCTGCAAACTGGAGGCCTGCTGCTGAATTTGCGTTGCAGATTTGTTGGCTGTGGCCCACATAGGGTTTATAAAAATTTCATTGCTTACCAACATCGAAAAATCAGGATCTGAGCACACACAACTCCAGATTTCTGGCTTCTGCAGATTGTCTTTAGGGTGAAAGTGAGCAATTTGTGCTCTGGGGGGCCGGGGGGGGGGGGGGGGAGGGGAAGGGGGCAAGGTCTCATGGTGCAGCCAGGGCGGCTTTGAGTGTGAGATCCTCTGGCGTGAGTGTGAGATCCTCCGGCCTTAATTTCCCAAGTGCTGGGATGACAGATGTATGTCCTTCCTATTTTAATCGTTTACATGATCTCTGCTGGCATTTAGGTTTGCAGTCTCTACTTGGAGCCCCGGCTTGTTAACATACAATACAAGGATACTAGTCTAAGCTTACCAGTTATTGTGCAAAAACCTCAAGTGGTAGCTCATTTCTCCTTTTGCTATTTGAATATTTTCCTGCGATGCTTAGACTTGCTGGCTGAAGGGACTCGTACGATCTCCGCCCCCCCCCCCCCCCTCGGGAGCTGCCATCCGCTACTCGGAAATTAATTCTACAACCATTCCTGGCCAACTCTAACTCAGGTTGCCCTAAGCCTATTGCATTCCACACCCCTAGCTTTGGAGTCAACTATTGGATTAAGAAGAGTTAGTGTCATCAGCTATGCGATGAGAACTGTCTCTCAGGACTGGGAATGTAATTCATTGCATGCCCAAGGCTCTGGGTTCATTCTCCAGCACCAGAACCAATACCAAGCGGGGCCCAGATCCAAGTCTTGCTCCCTAGGCCTCAGCAGCCCACGAAAAGCATTTCCCAGTCCTTGTCACTTTCTCCTCTCAGCCTGAGTGGAAGGGAAGTACTAAGGTAGTCCCTAAGGAAGTATGCTTTGCCCATTTCCTTTCCCATGGCTCCCCAGGGGGATGTGGAATGGTATTTCACACCTGGCATGCTTCCTTAAATTGGATTCATGACTAAGCCTAAAGGGGGTTTACCCAGGTAACTGTTTCTCTACCTCCCGCCTCCCCCATATTCTCACCCCCAAGGAGTCAAGACAATTTTATAACTGCCCAACCCATCTCCCATGAAATTTTAATACCACCACAACATTATCGAGCTATTTATAGACCTGCCCCTTTATAAGGCCACAAATCATTATAATAGGTAAGATTGTTTACACTCACCAAAGAAGTAAATTTTACCCCCTTGGGGATGATGTCACCCCACCCATACCCAGTAGGACTGTCTACGCTCACTTTCAAGAGTCCTGTTAAAGAGCAATGACAGCTCAGCTTAAAGGATATGTTCCTAAGCTTGCACAAGTTTTGCTTTTGAGTTTCAAACAAGAGAGGAAGACTCGGTTGAATCCAGGGAAAGATGGCCTTACAGCTCTACAGCTAAAATCTCTCCTAGGGAAGGAAGACCATGGCAGCTCTTGTGGGAGGACCATTACCTGGTCTTCCTCATTTCCTCTGTGTGTGTGTGTGTGTGTGTGTGTGTGTGTGTGTACACTAAGGCTTAAAGTCATGGCCTCACACTCTCACTTGGCTTTGTCTCTCAAGACTGGCCCAGAAGTTGGCCACAACCACTTAAGCTACACACCTACTTCTGGCTTTTTGCTGGCCAGTTGGAGGCTCACAAGAGGATCACAAACATTTTTTGCCTTGATTGGCTCATGATCTTTGGATCTCAGCTTCCTGCATAGCTAGAATTTACAGGCATGAGCCACCAGCGCCCAGCTTTCCCCCCTCATTTCTTTCTTGTCTGCAGCTTATCTGCTCTAGCACTGCCAAAGTAGTTGCCTTGGCTTCTGCAAGGCTGGCTGCATGTGTGCTTCTCAGCAGAAAGCGCAACTGGAGTAAAATTATAGTGCACACAGGTCATTTCCTTGACTTTCCTCCCAGAGGCGTGGATGGTGAAGAGGGAGAGGAGGGTGGGAACCCTGGGAGGGAAAGAAGGCTCCAGATAAACAAGACCCTCTAAATGGGGCTATCCCATTACTGTCAGATGCAAAGATAGAACCTAAGGGAGTGGAATCCTTGGATTTGGGGTCAGATTTGCATTCCTGTCTCAATTGCTGACGTCTATCCCAAGAACCAGTCATTCTGCATAGTCTGTGGGAAATTCCCAAGTTGAAATTCCCAGGGGAAAACATCACATGACATATTGGGAAAGCGGCTGATGATGGTCTTCCCTAATAAGTTCATTGAGAGAAGTGGTGGATGATTTCCCAGAACTTACTCTTTCAGGAGCCCCTCTAACCACAGTGATCTGATTAGAACCTGCTTTCTAGCCCAGCAGTTGAATCTCTGAATGCCTTGTGGTCATTAGCATTCTTGATTAGAGAAAAAAAAAAGTAAAACACACATTTCTGCTGTTCTTGTTAGTCTTGATTTCCAAATCTTCTGGATCTCTCTCTCTCTCCTTCTCTCTCTCCCTCCCTCCCTCTCTTTCCTTCTCTCTTTCTCTCTCTCTCCTTTCCCCTCTCCTCTCTCTCTCCTTCCCTCCCTCCCCCCCTCTCTCATCTGTTCTCAAGCTTGGGCAAAGAGCTTGCATCATGCAATGCTTCTACAGCTAGAAACCTCCCACACACCTCACCTCCCACCCTTCCCTAATGTTTCTCTAGCAAACCCAGCGCCCACTGAACAGAGTAAATTAATGCCTAGTAATTGGTACAAAGGCACTTTCTGTTTCTATGCAACACACACACACACAAATGAGAGACAAAAAGAAGGGGGAAAAGAAAGCAGAAAAAGCCATAGATGGTTAAAAAGGGAGCTATCCTCAATCAGTGGTCCTGGAGCACCCTGGTTGGTCCCACATTTTGGTTGAAAGTCCATAGGTATAAACACTTGGTGACAGCAATCGTCAGTATCAAAAGGATGGAACTTGGAGGTTGGAGGTGACCTTGAGAGGTCATCTCATTCATCATTTTGTCTGTCTGGTTTTTTTTTGTTTTTTTTTTTAAAGAGCATGTGCCCATCCTCTTAGAGAGATTGAGGATACATTCGTTTAAACATTTAGGGGTCTTGGGAAAGGTTGGGAACAGACTTCCGGGACCTGAGAGCCACCAGTCTGTTATGACTAGAGTATGAATCTGGGCCTGTCCTGTCATCTTTCAGAGCCTCTTTCCTCAGCAGCATACCAGGGCCTACAGACATGGAAGAAGTTCCCAAGTAGAGGATGCTGAAGCCTTTCACTTCCGGCATGTTTCAGTTAGTGCATCTCAGGAGCTCTTCCTTCATTGTGGATTCTTTTCCTATGACCTCCTGATGATTTTAATCTGTGGTTTCCTTTTTTCTTTCTTTTCTTTCTTTTTAACCTGAGCTTAAAAGAGCTGCTTCATGGAATTAACCAAGCAAAAGGGGGCAGAGGTCGAGTTGTTTAGCCATGGCTTTTGCCTTTGGTTACCAGAACAACACACTGAATCTCCCTTCCTGGACTCCGACAAAAACTTTGATACCTTTCTTGGTGCATTAAGGCCAAGAGTAAACATGTCCTGGCCTCAAGCAGTCCCCTCAGCAAATAATGGGTCTAACATCATTATTCATGAACACAAGATCCCTGGGAAGAAAATAAGCATCCATTTGTGTGAGGCCTTCCAAGGCATTGATTTGCATTTGTGCCCAGAGCCACTTTGTGCCAGTGGGTGTGTCTGCAGGGTGCCCTTTTCTTTGTAGTTTACCACCAACTTTGTTAGACTCTGAAATCCTTAGATGGGAATTGAGAATCTGGACCTGAACTCTCAAGGTTCTAGAGCTACCAGAAGCAGTTCATCACCAGTTAAGATCAGAGTTGTTGGCTCTTTGCATTAATTCATTAATTAATTTATATACCACAGTGCTAGGGATGGAATTTGGGTCTCAAGCATTCTTACCATCAAACCATTCATCCCCAGCCTCTAATTCTTTGTTTTTATTTTTAATTAAAACTGAGAGGGTCAGATGCTGGTGACTCATGTTAGAAATCCTAGCTACTCTGGAGGCTGAGATCTGAGGATGGCAGTTTGAAGCCATCCTGGGCAGACAAGAACTTGACAAGTCTTATCTCTAATAAACTAAGAAAAAGCCAAAAGCAGTGCTGTGGCTCATGTGGTACTAGCCTTGAGCAAAACAGAAGATCTGGGACAGTGCCCAGGCTCCGAATTCAAGCCCCTAAGTAAGTGAAAGTAAAATTGAGAATGATCATAAGCTTAAACAGGAGAATGGAATTCATTCCTGACTGAACAGAGCGAGTCTTTTGAAAAAGTGAAGACATTGGAATAGTTTTAAAAAAAGGGAGAAGGAGAGCTCGAGCAGACAAAATTAATGACCAGCTTTTGAGAGGCAGGCCTCAGCGATTTGTGGTGGATGAAGTGTAACCATTATTCTTGGAATTGAACCCCCATCTTTGTGGAAGTGAATGCCTCTGCGAGGACTTGAACCCAAATGGGAGCCACCAGTCAGGATGGATCTCAAAGGCCTGCTTGGTGGTGGTGGTGGTGGTGGTGGTAGGCATTTTCATTCTAGAAGGAATCTTGCAGCTCTTCCTTGCTCAGAGGAATGGGATGGAGACTTCAGTGTGTCTGTCTTCCAGGGATCCGGCCCTGCCAGGACAACGGTCAAAGGAGAGTAGGGTTTGAGCTGCTTGTTACTGACCCCAAGAGACCAGTCCACCCTAGCAGACTCGAATGTGGGTAGCCTTCACCTTCAGTAGAGAGGTCAAGAGGCCAGCTCTCAACATCCCTAGCTGTAGGTGGGTTTGAGTCCTGCTTTCTTCTCTCAGAACGAAGCAACGCTTTTCTCGGAGTCTCTGTTTTCTCATCTCTGAAATGGAGTTCAGTAATAACATGTTCATGACTTGTGAGGCTTTTTCACATGAGATATTGGAAGACTTTAGCTACTGGCCCCAACTGTTGAGCATTGTTACAATTAAAAACAATCTGCATATGTGGCCCACAAGCCCTTGAGATTCCTGGAAGTTATGCTTAGAATTACAGATGCATCCAGAAGCATCTCATTCTCTTAAATCTTATGGATAGACTGTTGTGCGTGCTAAATGCTCAGGGACACTGGATTTTGTGAGTAATAGTAATATCAGTAGCATCTAACGTGAATTCTGTGTTAAGGGTCCAAGCTAAATGGTTTGCATAAGTGTCACATTAGAAACTCAACAATCCTGAGCTGGGATGTAGATCAGTGGCAAAGTGCTTGCCTAACTAGCGCAACATCCTGGGTTCGATCCCCAGTACCAGAAAGGACAAGACAACTAATTAATTAATTAAACCCCAGCAATCTTGTGTGAGAGAAAGGTATTGTTATTCTTGTTTCTTAGGAGGAGGCACCCTAGTGAACCTTGTCCAGGCGTCCATTGGCAGCCTCTGAGCATGTTTCTATGTACTTAAAGTTGTGCACAAATAGTTGTTGCCCTGGACCCCAGCATTTCTGCCAACGAGACCAATGTTTTTCATGGCTCCCTTGGATTTAGCCCCAAAGCGGACCATTTTCAGCTGTCTACTCAGTGTTTTCCTCAGTCTTGTATGAAGTTGTTTTCATGAACCTTGAATAGGGAAGTCAGCAGAATCTTGGACTCTGACCATATTTAACTATGTAGTCACTTAGAAGTTGCTTCCATCCAAGTGGAACCCGGTTTTGAAACCATTGCTCTGTTAGGACTCTTGGTTGCAAGCAATAGAATTCAAACTTGAATGGGCTCAAGAAAAATTAGAGCTTTTTATGAGTTCAAGACACAGACATGTGTGTGAAAGCTGCAGCTTCAGGTATCACTGGATACAGGTGTTCAGGGTCTCTATGGCTTGACCTTGCTGCCTTTTACTCAGGCCCCATCTATAGGCAAGCTTTCTGAAGGACGCTAGGATGCCTTCAAGCTGGCTAGATATATCCCTCCAGTTTGGTAAGCCCCATAGAAAGATAGTGTGCCAAGCCCAATGCTTCTAGCAAAAGTGCCAGGTTTTAAGCCCTATGAATGAGCTCAAAGTGGGACCCCTTACCCTCCTGAAATCAACTATTGTGGGATAGCTAGGTCAAATGCAACCACTTGGGGCTGGAGGCATAGGATCACCAGCTAGAATTTCATAGAAAAGAAGGGCTGCAAAAGGAAATTTAAGGTGTGCTATTTATTACCTAGAAGTAGAGATAAATGCCAGACAGGCAAATCTAACACCTATGCCCTCAGCAGTCCAGTTCGACTCACAAGCCAGGTATTCCAAAGAGCAACTTGACAAAATAGGTGACAAAATGGAATGACAACTCTCTCTCCAGTCTCCGGAGTTTAACTGAAACACTGGGCCATAAGTGAATGGACAGAAGGGTCTTGGCAGCTTCCTAGACCCACACCCACAGACCTCCAGAGGAGACACCACCAAGTCCAAGAGCTAAAGGCCTCCTGTGGGAACAAATTTGAACTCTAGACTGTTCATTGTGATGCTCAGAAATGAATCATGGTTATGTAAGCCTTTATTACCCTATGTGCTGATAGATAAAGGGGCAAATTGTACAAAGATGAGCTGTTTCTATAGTGGTCCCTGCAGTCTATTCTGTGTGCACAGTTCTCAACAAAAACACCCTAATAAATATAGAAAGCCCAAAGTACAGCTTCACAACACCTAAAAGTAACTTAAATCCCTGGGCTACCATAGTGCTACTGTAGTTTTGTATTAGTATGGGTTTTACTGAAAATAAGTACAGTCGAGTCAGGTGTAACGATGCATGCTTGTAATCCCAGCACTATAGAAGGGTGAGGCGGGAGGATCTTGAGTTTGAAGGTAGCTTGGGTCAAAGACAAAGAAGCCCTTCCAAAATGAGCCAACCAACAAAAACAGAACGACGAGCAAATAGCTCCTCTTTCTACTTGCAAGCCATACCTGTGACCAGTCACCAAATGCTACTCTGGTGAGCCAAAGCCTTTGCCCAAGACTTCCCAGCAGGAGTTGGGCAAGGGCAAGGCTGGTCCCCGAACCTGAATCTTCCCAGTATCCCAGTATGGGGGTGGGGGAGGGTGGCCCTGAATTTCAGAGGGGGCCATTCCTCTGGGACCTCTGGGAAAGTGCCCAGGGGGGTTCTTTCATGACCACTGAGAGCTCAGACCTGCACTTGCGGTCTTTGGTGATTGAACACTAAACCACGAGAAGCAATGGTCTTACTCCACTCGGGAACAGAGAGGTTAAAACTGTTTCACCGCGGCCCCTGAAGCCATACCCCAGTACCAGCGATGGGTGGATCCCAGAGCGGATGATGGGAAAGCCGTGCTAGGAAAGCGTCACTCAGCCTTGCTTGAGTCCTCATGTAGGATACAACTGGTAGATGAGAGTGGGCATCTGATCATCGGGCTCTATAGTCTTTCCATTTCTTCTGTTGGGAAAGAACTCGATCTTGGCAGTTCAAGGCTTCTCAGTCACTTCTCGAGTAGATGTCACTCGCCTTAGGGGTAAACGTTCACAAAATCAGAGTTATCATCCCAATGCAGGTCCCTTTGCCTCTCTTTCTCTGGGGAAGATCTCTTACTCGGTGGGCAGAGAGCTTACCTATTGTGCTGCGACCATACTAGGGCTGTCCAAGTGGCATTGTCATCCTTCTCCCTTGGTGATGGCCAGTGGCTGCCGTGCGTCTGCTTCTGTCCCCGACTTTTTTCTCTGCTGGCGAGGGCTTCTGCATGAGGCTCCACGTGTTAGAACCCAGACACTGCAGCACAGTCTTTCTGCAGTGGTGTTCTCCCAACAGGACCATGTAGCTCTTCTCCTTTCTCTGCATTTGGAAGGGAAGAAATCTTCCAGGCATGCATGGATGCACGATCCCCTCCTAGTGGCAGCTATCCCACTTGTGGGGGCCTTCCTAAGTGGGGGGTTTATTTAGGCTCTAGGTGTGACATGGAAGAGACAATAGTAGCCTTTCCTGGGCATTTCCCAAGCCTGTCTCTACAGCACTAGGCACTGAAGAGACCTTAATGTCTTCTTTATTTGGACAAAGCCATTGTACACTGCAAAGCGAAAAGTGCACGTTGGCCCAGGGACCATCATACCTCAGCCACAAAGAACATGTGTCCACTTTGTTGTTGTTGTTGTTTTTCTTTTTGGTAGCTAATTGGAGATGGACTTTCCTGCCTGGGCTGGCTTCAAGGATCTGGCGATCCTCAGATCTCAGTCTCCTGAGTAGCGAGGATTACAGGCGTGAGCCCTCAGCACCTGACTATGTGCTCTTGAGAGCTACAGCTTCAGTATCAAAGGAGAACTTGTTAGAAATGCAGACTGAGCAAATCACTTGCCTCATGCATGGGCTTCTTCTGAAACACAAGTTTAGAACTCGGTGGTCCTAAAAATCACCCCCAAATCCAGTGGTTAAAAGAACCTATGTCCTTGGAGTCATTTAGTCATGAAGCGCTTATATCTGGTTCAATGTTCAGTGCTTAGAGGATTATTCATTATTTATCTTTCCCCGAAATGCAGCGGTGGAACTACACTGGCTTGGGAACCAGCTAATCTGGGTCTGATCTTTTGGGGGTTCAGGGACTCCCTGTATGTGTATAGGGGCCTCTGGAAAATGGATAAGGTGACATTCAACCCTACATTCTGACATAAACATTTTTTTTTTAAACCAAAGTATAGCAAGAGGCAGCTCCGTCTTGTGTTTAAAAAATGCCCACTTAGGACCCACATTTCACCCTACACTGCTTCTAGCCGAGACAGAAGCCACGTACAGGCTAAGAATCTGAGTCTGCCCTCTTTGATTGGCAGTCAACCAGGACGACAGCAGCTTGCTGTCAGAAACTCCATTGAGGCTGAAGAGGCACAAGCGATGTGTAGCCAGGTTTGCTGCTTCCACAGTGAAGGTCGTGAGTGAGGAAGTGCCGTACAGATGTTAGACAGATGTTACCTGCACCCATTTCCTGTTTCAGGCCCTGCCATGAGGAACAAGCTGCTTCCCTTTTCACAGATACATACAGGGACCAGGCAGGGCGGGGGGAAAAAAAACAACCCTCTCATCCACATTCTGTAGTGGCTCAGCGGAATCAACAAATAAAACATTAAAGGAACCCGAATCACAGGATTCAGGGAAGGCTGGGAGCCATTGCGAGTGGAATGGCATTCAGGATTATTTTTTCAGTGCCAACAAGCTGTGTGTGTCGGAAATTTACAGATGTAGTGGTATTTCCCGTGAACAGGAGGCTGTTGATTTCTTTGTCTTTCTTTTTGTTTTCTCGTGGTACTGAGGATCAAATCCAGAGTCTTGCACATACCAGGCAAGTTCTTAACCCCACCGAGCTTCATACCCTGCTTAGTTTGTTTTGAATCCAGGGTTTCTCTGCTTTATGCAGAGAACGTGGGACTCTGTAGCCAAGGATGGTTGAGGATGATGGAGAATCGCATAAAAACAACTGTTCAAGTTTTGCATCTCCAAGTCCATGTTGCTGTTCTGTGGGAGAGGGAGGCCAGATGGTTCTGAACAGCAGGGTTCTTGAGACATGGTCTGGGCTTGCCTGTGTAGGTTGTGTGCTTTGTTGGAATTGGATCTTTGTATTTCTTTACCATTTTATCACTCTTGCCTGAGTAGCCTTATCACTACTGTTTGTAAATCTAGCCAGGGAAGGAAGGAAGAAGGGAAGAAAGGAGGGAGGGAAGGATGGGAGGGAGGAAGAAAAAAAAAAGAAGGGAATGAGGAAAATAAGCTTGGTTCTGTCTGCTTTAAGGCCATGTTCATATAGAAAAAGTGGGGAAAGAAGCAGAGGAGGAGTAAGAAAACAGATGCACGTTCAGAAAATTTCTTACGATTTGCTTGAATAGGAAACAGTGACTCTTAGTTGTTCTTGGCTCCTGGACACCTGCAGTGTCCCAATTGTCTTAATAATTTCTCAGTGAAAGGCAAGTCAACATCGATCAAGATGCATTGTATTCATAAACGGTGCCGTTGAATGCCAAGTGCTGTGTACAACTACTAAAAGATAATAAAAATATCTTCTTGAAAGGTAAATCATGCATCCCTTGCCCTTACCAGAGGACATTATTTATGTGTTTGTCTTGAGGCAGGATATCACTATGTAGCCAGGTTGCTCTTAAACTCATATTTTTTTTAACATACTAATTTTTAACATTATTATTATTATGTTTGCCAGTCCTGGGGCTTGAACTCAGGGCCTGGGCACTGTCCCTGAGCTTCTTTTACTCAAGGCTAGCACTCTACTACCCCTTCAGCTCAAGGCTAGCGCTCTACCACTTGAGCCACAGCACCACTTCTGGCTTTTTTCTTTTTGCTTATGTGGTGCTGAGGAATTGAACCCAGGGCCTCAGGCATGCAAGGCAAGCGCTCTACCACTAAGCCACCTTCCCAGCCCCTTAAAATTAATTTTTAAAGAACTTTTTCTTATCAAAGAAATTTGCACTTTTTTTTTTTTTTTTTTTTTGGCAGTCCTGGGGCCTGAACTCGGCCTGGGCGGCTCTTCAGCTCAAGGCTAGCACTCTACCATTTGAGCCACAGCGCCACTTCTGGCTTTTTCTGCTTATGTGGTGCTGAGGAATAGAACCCAGGGCCTCATGCATACAAGGCAAGCGCTCTACCACTGAGCCACCTTCCCAGTCCCTGTTCTCATTTTTTTAATACTCAATTTTGTGTGTGTGTGTGTGCCTATGGCTTAAACTTAGGACCTCAAGGCTGGTTCTCTACCACTTGAGCCATACCCCCTACTTTGGACTTTTTTCCTGGCTAAGTGGAGATAAGAATCTCAGGGACTTTCCTTCCATGGCTTGCATCCAACCATGATCCTCAGATCTCAGCCTCCTGAGTAGCAAGGATTGCAGGTGTGAGCCACCGGTACCTAGGTTTGTACTCACAAAAAAGAAAAACTTAGAAAATATTGGGGGAAGATGACAGAAAGTAGAAAGCTACTCTTTATCTCCTCACAGACAAAAGTTCATTATTCCTATTTTGTATATAGTGTTCTAGGATTTTTCTCTCCACAGACACACACACTTGGTTACCGCAGACAACACCCTGCCATTCTCACTTAGCAGGAGATAGATACCTCATACCTTTTCATTCCATTGGCTGTCTGGCGCCATATTGACAGGTACTTACTCTTCCACCATATGGATCTACTATGCTGTGAGAAACCAGCTACTTATTCTTGTGCATTTCAGTTGTGACAAAGTTCTAATCTTATAAGCAATGTTGGTGCCCCTGTGTCTTTCCCTGTCCTTATCTAATTATTACCGAATTAATTATTACTGAAAATTACCTCCAGAAGAATATTCTCAGATGGCTCTGGAACCAGCTGAGTGCTACTCCTCCACATAGCTCCATCAGTGGGAATAAGGTCAAACTATGCTATTTTCACCAGCCCCACAGACTGTTTTACCTGTGTCTTAATTGGTGAATATTGAGTACTTGTGAGCTTGAGTATATTTTTATATTTCTCTCTTGTGTGTCTCTCTGTGTGGCTCTGTCTGTCTGTCTCTTTTGTTATGCAGTACTAGGGCTTGAACTCAAGGCATTGGGTTCTGATTGGAGTTTTTATTTTTTACTCAGCTGGCACTCTACCATTGGAGCTATGCCTGAGTTATGACTTCTTTTCTATTTTCTTTCTTTTTTGCTGATTATTTGAAGATAGTCTCTTGGCTTTGTCTGCCCGACTGGCTTTGAACTGTATATCTCATAGACTTTTCCTGCCTACGCTGTCTTTGAAACATAATTCTGAGACCTCAGCTTCCTGAGTAGCTAGGATTACAGGCGTGAGTCCCCAGCCCCCATTATGATTTTATGTATTTTACATTTATATTTATTGCCCTTTTGAAATTAAGTGAAAAAACTGTAAGGTAGAGGTCCAAATTGAACCTTTATTTATTTTTCAACCTAGTACCTCTTGTTATCTACAGAGTTAAAGTTTCTGCTTCACTGATTTGAAATACTCTCATTACTATCTACTGAATCTCTATAGATTTTTTTTTTTTACTTTATTTTCAGCTCTGCTTGGCTTCACCAATTTGTCTTCCCCTGTGCTGGTATCTCCGTATCTTAATTATTACAGCTTTAATAATACATTTTAATAACTAATATTACAAGAGCTCGCTTATTATTTGTTCTTTCACAGAAGTTTCTTGACAAGTTTAGCATATTCTTCCAGATGAACTTCAGAAGTAATTTCGTGAAGCTTAAGAAAAAGAGATTCTTTTTTTTTTGGTTGTGGGGCTTGAACTCTGGGCCTGGGCGCTGTCCCTCAGCTCTTCAGCTCAAGGCGAGCGCTCTACCACTTGAGCTACAGCGCCACTTCCGGTTCTCTAGTGGTTTATTGGAGATAAGAGTTTCATGGACTTTCCTGCCCAGGCTGGCTTTGAACCGCGATCCTCAGATCTCAGCCTCCTGAGTAGCTAGGATTACAGGTGTGAGCCACCGGCGCCCGGCTGAAAAAGAGATTCTTATAGTTAGTGTATGTTCACTTCATACATGAGTGGGCACAGATGTTCCTTATTTGCACCATAGAGTCTTACACGTAGCAGCATGGGAAATCTTCCATTCTTGTGTGTGTGTGTGTGTGTGTGTGTGTGTGTGTGTGTGTGTGTGTGTGTGTGTGTGTGTGTGTGTGTGTGTGTGTGTGTGTGTGTGTGTGTGTGTGTGTGTGTGTGTGTGTGTGTGTGTGTGTGTGTGCTGGTCCTGGGGCTTAACCTCAGTGCCTGGACACTGTCCCTGAGCTGTTTTTGCTCAAGGCTGACTCTACCACTTAAGCTACAGCCCTGGCTTTTGGTGGCTAATTGGAGCTAGGAGTCTCATGGACTTGCCTGTCTAGGCTGGCTTCAAACCACCGTCCTCAGATCTAGACTTCCTGAGTATCTAGGATTATAGATGAGAGACACCAAGGCAGGGGCTCTTCTTCCTTTCCATATCAAGATTGTTACGGTTTCTTCTTGCCTAAATACTCAGCATTTGGATTATACTAACTGGTTGTGAGTAACTTTTAAAAATAACCCTAACCATTCTGGGATATATTTACACCTATGAATATACTTTTGTTTTTGGTGAGTCCTGGGGCTTGGAACTCAGGGCTGGCACTGTCCTTGAGCTTTTTTGCTCAAGGCTAGCACTCTACCACTTTGAAGCACAACACTAAGTCTGGTTCTCTGATGGTTAAGTGGAGATTAGAGTCTCAGGGACTTTCCTGCCTGAGTTAGCTTCAAACCTGTGATCCTCTGATCTCAGCCTTCTGAGTAGCTAGGATGACAGTTATGAGCCACTGTCGCACATCTTAACTATTAATTTATAGGAGATTTTTGAACTAAATATATTGCATTTCCAAGGTAGCAGGTTATTCTAGATGTGAATAATTCTTATTTCACAACTTCCTCCTTCCTATCAGTTACTTCTTTTTTTTTTTTTTTTGCTTATGTGGTGCTGAGGAATCGAACCCAGGGCCTCATGCATGCAAGGCAAGCGCTCTACCGCTGAGCCACCTTCCCAGCCCCTCAGTTACTTCTTTACCTAATTCATTCACTATTCATTTCCTAAACAATGTTAATTTTAACGATAGGGATGGGTATGCATGCTCTGGCCTAGACTTTAGTAGGAATATTAACTAAAGGTTCTACTACCTCGCAATCAGGCCATCATCTGTGCATCAACGTTTTAACAACATGTTTTAACAACATGAAGGGGCTTTGATGAACATTGAAGATCTGACCCATAACATCTACTTATTTATCAGTAAGGAGGAAGCTCCTTCTCAGAAGCTTTGAGCTCTCTGCAGGCCAGCAGACCTGCTCTACCTCTCTCTCTCTTCTCACTCTAGGCCCAAGAGAATTTTGAGGCCTGGTCTATCTCTACAGAGAAAGCCGTTTACACATTTTGTGCAGAGTTCAGTAGATGGAGTTTATTTTATCCTCTGAACAGAGTCTGTCAGCATGAGGTGCTTAGCTTGTTGCTGGAAGGGGCGGGGAGTGGTGTATAAATAATGAGAACTCTGAGAAACTTGTGCTGTTAACAGCTCTGCTCCAGTAAGGCAGAGTTTATTGTGTCATTGCCTCTGGGTGTGTTTTCCTGTGAAGGCCAGAAATAAAGCATTGGCACAAGCTTATTTTTTTTTTTCCTCCTAGGAGGATGGTAACGCTCATTAATACTGAAGATAAGTGGAAGGAATCTCTTAAGTGGTGCCATGTGCTATGTTTGGTATGAAAAGGGCTGACTAACTCCCCTTTGGACCTTTGCACTGAGTGGAAGAGAGAAAGGAACTGATCTGGTTTTCCCCCAGTCCGTGGAATGAAGGTCAAGTCACAAACTCGTGGGCTTCTCTCATTCTCCTCTGTACATCAGCTCTGTTCCGTTCAGCCTTCTCTCTACATGATTTTCCCATTCCATACTTTCCTAGTTGCATTTCACATGTCCTCTCTCTCTCCCTCCCTCCCTCTCTCTCTTTCTTTCCCTGCCTCCACCTCTCTCTTTTCTTGAGACAGGGTCATGCTATATGGCCAGAACTGGACTCGAACCAGGAATTCTCCTTCTTCAGCTTCCTAAGCTCATGAGGCAGCACTCTACGGATGGAGCAACATCTTCAGTGGTTTCATTTTCTTGCTGATACTTTATTATTGTTTCTCGTTAATTACCACGAGCAAAGAGACGTGTGTGTGTGTGTGTGTGTGTGTGTGTGTGTGTGTGTGTGTGTGTGTGTGTGTGTGTGTGTGTTGGTCTTGGGGCTTGAACTCAGGGCCTGGACACTATCACTGAGTTTTTGTGCTCAAGGCTAGTGCACTTTGAACTGCAGCTCCATTTCTGGCTTTTAGTTAATTGGAGATAGAGAGCCTCACGGACTTTCCTCCCTGGGCTGAGTTTGAACCACAATCCTCAGATTTCAGCCTCCTAAAGCAGCTAGGATTACAGGTGTGTATCAACAGCACCCATCTGGAAGAGTTGCTTAAAGGGGAGCAAATGATAGGTTTCCAAGCAGAATCCAGCCTGCGTGTACACAAACACCACTGGCTGTGACAGTGCTTTTTAATTGCAAAGTGTCTCTCAGTGGGAAAGCACTCATCAGCTGACCATGGATTCCACCATGACCTGTGGTCTGTACACCTTGCATTTTACACATTTTATTATGTGTCTGGCTTCTGGAGACATTTGAATTTACAAACTCTCTGTACAACCTAACATAGACATTCAAATCTTCTGGTTACGATCAGCAGTCAGCCAACCTTCTTTGTGGGTCAGACATTCTCAGTCCACCGTTGTCGTGGAGGAGAAAGAGCAGCTGCGGACAGTACATGAACTCCAGTGAGTTGTTTCCAATACAGTTTTATATATGATCATGAAGCTCTGTTTTTGTATGTGTGATCCAGTCCTGGTGCTTGAACTCAGGGCCTGGGTGCTTCTCCTAAGCATTGTTAATCAAGACTAGAAATCTACCACTTGAGCTTTACTTCCAACTTTTGGGAAGTTCTTTGGAGATAAGAGTCTCATGAACTTTCCTGTCCAGGATGACCTCAAATCTCGATCCTCCACGTCAGCTAGCCACCAACATGCCCTGATCATGAAGCTTTGCATTCAACTTTCTCATGTCATGAGCTATTATTCTTTTTTATGTTTTTTTTTTTCAACCATTTGGTCTTGGCTCATGGTAGGCAAATGGACTGTAGTTTGCTAACCCCTGGTTTAGACAACTTGTGGCCAAAAGTGCCTAATGCTTTTTTTCAGAGGATTCCAGAGGAATCAAAATGATCCTTGGGCTTTTACACTAGAAACTCATTTCCAAGCAGATCTTTGTTACACGCTTAGAAACTGTTAGCTTGAGTTATTCAAGCTAAGTGAGTCTAACAAAGGCTGTTCTTGGCTCTTGGTTTTCTCCGTGGGTGTCCCTCCTTTCTCTCTGAATCATTTCAGGGATGAGGATGCCAGATTAATGACAGCCTCTGGATTAGAAGCAAGGACAAAGATCACAGAGTGATGATGAGCCATGCGCTAGATTGGAAATGAATTCTATAGGAATAAGTCCTGATGACACTATCAACTTTTTTTCCTCCTGTACTGTGGTTTGACCTCTGACCTCAAGCTTATTTGGCAGGCCACGCCTACTTCCATTGGAGCCCCCCCCCCAACCATCTTGTTGTAATTATTTTTCAGACTAAGTCTTGTGCTTTTGTCCAGATTAGCTTTGGTCTGCCATCATCTTAACTACATGCACTCATTAGAAGTCCCGTTCCTAACACAGAGGGACTGTCTAGTCCTCTATAATTCTAGTCTATAGCAGAATGCTTCTCCCCTACAGATCTCCTCAGATAAATCAATTCCTTCTTCTTATAACTCAGTTGAAAGACACAAATGCATGGACTAAACTATAGGACCATACTTCCAACAAAACACTTCGGACAGTTTTGGGCTCCTAAGCAGCATTGGGAAAATACTGAGTTCTGCCTTTTGGGGGGCAGGTATGGGAGAAGGGTAGTTTTGGTGAGGCAGGTGTCCCTTTCTAGCTAAGACGGGTCTTCCAAATGCTGGGATTATAGGAATGTGGCACCATGCCTGGCCTTTGTACCATTTTTCTTGCCTTCATGTTACAAAGCAGTAGAAAGAGGGATCTAAGAAGGAGAATTTCTTTTCTTCTTTGGGACTTATTATATGAGTTCTATGCCCTCAGTGTATCTTTTCTTACTATATTTAAAATATGACATGTTTAGAACATCCCTCCTCTCTCCCCCATAGGTGCTTCTGTGGAGTTAGAAAGGTTTTTGGTGCAATCCAATTCTAGAATAGCCCAGAAGTCTTCTCCAGGAATTTATTAATTTATTGCCAGTCCTGGGGCTTGAACTCAGGGCCTGGGTACTGTCCCTGAGCTGCTTTTGCTCAAGGCTAGCACTCTACCAATTGAGCCACAGTGCCATTTCTGGCTTTTTCTGTATATTTGGTACTGAGGAATTGAACCCAGTACTTCATGCACACTAAGCAATCACTGTACCACTAAGCCACATTCCCAGCCCCTTCTCCAGGAATTTAGAATATCTAAGAAGGTTTTGATTGACATGACGGACCTGTAGTACAAAAAGATAAAGTATATCAGTGTATGCACACACACAACACATGCTTGTACATACATGCACACATATACACACACAGACATGCATTCACAGCCACCATTCTGTACCAGTAGAGAATTTGACTGCAAATCAAAAATACTCAGGACAAGACTAGCTGTACATACGTTTCTCCTTGCCATTTCTAAACACTACAGTGTAGCAAATATTTAAATAGCACTTACCTTCTATTAGGTATACTCTATTAGATATACTTACCTTCTGCTAGGTATATAAGATCATTTAACGTGTATAAGATGTACTTGGGCTACGTGTCAATATGCTAAACTAGTTTCCATGAAGGACTTGGGCATCCTTGGGTTTTGGTACTCATGTAACAGGAAGTCCTGGAGCCCGTCCCTGGCAGGTTCCGTGGGGTGACTGGACAGTTAGAAACTCTGCAGCATGACGAAGACAAAAATCATCTGTGACATTTCCCTTGCTTCAAGAAGCTCAGCCTTACTGGGGTCATGACAGGCTGCTCAAAGTCCTGTCACAGTGGCTACAGCAATGTTTATCCAATACAAGTTGCGGAAGTATAGTTTTCAGCTTCGTGGCTTTGTGGGACTTTTTTTTTTTTTTTTAAAGCAAGAGCATCGCTGTTGTTTCTTTCTAATCCCCCAGGAACATCTTCTGTGCATCACTACCTCTAGCTCCCATCCACCTTGAGGAGTTCCCAACATTTGTTAGTTTGCTTTTCAGGCCAGGGTTGAGTGAGGGTTTAGACTTCAGCTTGTATGTAGAGAATGTTTTACCATATTAACAATGACTGTCTAGGTTGTTTGAGCCTTAGGCCCATGTTTTGCTTGCTCATGGAGTCTTGTGTAGACAATCACAAAGCGGCTCGAATGGTTGATTTGATTTTACTGTTCTCTCTCATGAGCACAGGTGAAGACAGTAAGGGGGTTGAAGAAAAGAGAAAATTACCCCATGACTTAGATGTCTCCTGCTGGACAGCTCCCAGGCTCTGCAGCTTCTTGCTGGCAGATTCCAGGAAGGCTGGAACAGGAGTGAATATATATATTCATTCCTCACATCTTCCAAAGGCGTGTTTGGAGAGTTCTGGGGAAATGGGAGCCTGTGTGCCCAATGTCTACAAGCAGCTGCTTTTAGTTGTGCTTGCAAAGGTGTGAAGAGTAGGCAGGCAGTTCCAGAGCGGGGTGTAGACAGACACAAGAGAGCAATTAAGGTTCTTATCTGAACCGGCTTGTTCTGTTTTTTTTTGTTTTTTTTTGTGGGGTTTTTGTGTGTGTGTGTTGTTTTTGCTTGTATATGTACTTTCCATAGCAGGGCACAGGTCCTGGCCTTGTCTTCACCTTGGTCAGGATTGGGACCCTTAATGCTGGCCTCAGCATATCTTGCAGGGAGAGTTTAGCCACATGCGAAATGAATACAACAGGATCTTCCTTGTAGCCCGGGCTGGCCTTGAATTCTATTTCTGTTTCAGCCTCCAGAGTGCCCGGCTTGCCAACGTGCATCACCATGGTTCTGCTTTCTCGTTGTGTGATCCCGAGCAAGTCAATCTGACCATCCAAGTCTCCATTTTCTCATGCGTAAAATATAGGTCATTCTCTCCAGAGTATCCTGTGAGAATGCGGAGAGATAATGCACGGAAAGCTCTTAGTGCTCTCTGTGGCTAATTTTTTTTTCATAATGCTATTTCTTTTGTGGGAAGGAGTGTGGAATGGATTGGGATTGTTTCGTCTACAAAAGAGAAGATTGGAAGAAGACATGATCGCTGTCTTTGAGCATTTAAAGGGATACGATGAGGCAGAGGGAATCCATACTTTTCATGCTATGACACGAATGGCTTAGAATATGGTCCCCTGCAGGAAGGCAGATTTCACATCAGTAAAGCTAGGCAGCAACGATGCTTGGGCACAGCCCAGCTCCCTCACCAGGTGCAGCACTTCCTGACACTGCGTCTCTTACAGACAGATCGCCAGCTCTGGAAATCTCAAAGAGAAATGCTTGTTCCAAGGGGGAGGTTGGTTGGACCAATGTCCTCTGTTGTGTTCACTTCTAAGACGCCAGGCACTTTTAACAAAGGACTCAGCCTTTGGACTCCCGAGGAAATCCTGAGACCAGCATCTCTAGAATAAAATCCGAAAATAATCATCATAATTCCCATTAGCTGTAAACTGCCACGCTTACTTGCTTAGAGAAGACGGCTCTTGACTATTTCCTCCTTGTCTGAAGTTTGCTAGGCTGTTGTAACAAAGAGCCATAGACTGGTGGCTTACACAGTAGAAATGTGTGATTTCCTGCTGGAACTTCAAGGTCAAGTTGTCAGCTGAGTTGCTTCAGCCTGAAACCTCTCTCCCTATAGGTGGCTCCTTTCTCCCTGTCTTCAAAGGAACTTACTCAACTGCCTATCAGTGTGTCTTAGGACACAGCCATTGGCTGAAGGCCTTCCCCAATGACGTCATTTAACCTTTATTACCTTGTTCAGATCTGTTCCTCAGGACATTTATCCCAAGACCCCTTACACACCAAAATCCTTAGATGCAAAGTCCTGTACATAGCATGCAAGTTATCTGGATAAAAGGGATGTACTTTTAATCATCTTTCACTTGCTTATTAGACCTGACAATGTCAATACTATATTAATAGTCATTATCCTGTGAATATGGAAAATAATGACCAGACATTATTCAGCATTATGTTCTGCACAGAGACATTTCTTCATTTCTTGCTGGGGGCGTAGCTTAGTCATAGTCCCTCTGGAATTAAAAAAAAGAAAGAAAAACATTAAATATTTTATTTATTTTTGGGTCTATGCTGAGACTTGAACTCAGGGCCCGGGATGCTTCCCTTCACTTTTTCACTTAAAGATGGTGCTCTCCCACTTGAGCCACAGCTCTACTTTCTGGCCTTTTTTTTTTTTTTTTTTTGGAGGGGGGCGTTTATTGAAGAGTCCTCATGGACTTTCCTGGCCCAGAGCTGGCTTTGAACCACCATCTTGAGATCTCCACCTCTAAAGTAGTTTGGATTACAGGAGTGCGCTTCCGGTGTCCAGCTTTTCTGTTTGTCTTGTCTCCTTTTAACGATTCTCAGGGACATTTTTCCTTGCAGCCACTGGTTGAACCAAGAGGTAACAGAACCCACGGCGCATTCCGAGGCGGTGCTGGGGAGATTCGAACTTCCAGCCAGGGGAGGGGGTGGTGGGGATAGTACGCACGTTTGGCACGCTCGGCTGAGTCCTGACCCTGTCCTGTCTCCCTCGCCCTCCCTGTAGGTGAGCGACCCTTTCCCTGCACGTGGCCAGACTGCCTTAAAAAGTTCTCGCGTTCGGATGAGCTGACCCGCCACTACCGGACCCACACCGGGGAGAAGCAGTTCCGCTGCCCGCTGTGCGAAAAGCGCTTCATGCGCAGTGACCACCTCACCAAGCATGCCCGGCGGCACACCGAGTTCCACCCCAGCATGATCAAGCGGTCGAAAAAGGCCCTGGCCAGCCCTTTGTGAGGTGCTACCCGCCGCCAGCCAGGGAGGGATTGGACCCCAGAAGGACAAAACGACACCCAGGAAACGAGATGGACACCATGGACACCCAGCCCCAGCAGAGGCGCGCCCACCCACAGTGGACATTCTCTGCCCTCTGGTCAATGATTTCTGATTTTTTCTTCTCCTCCAACCTCCCCCTTCCCCCCACTACATTGTCTGGTTTTAAAGAAGCACATGGTAGCCTGAGATCAAAGTCCACACGTGCTCCCCATTGCGGACAGCAGCCCCGAACCCCAGCTTTGACTGTGGGAAGGTGGGCAAATGCTTTGGGGGAGGGGGTGTAATGTGTTTTGTTTTTTTTTCTCCCTTCACTTCCTTTGTTTTCTTTTTGGGGTGGAGGGGAGTCGGGGGGAGAGAGGAACAAGGCCAAGACTGGGGTAGAATGTTTGTAGAGATTCACACTGGTGTACATAGGTCCGGCTGGGTGAGTTGATCTGTGGCAGTCACAGACATTCTGGACCCTTTCTGCTTGCTGTCTCTCAGAATTGTTTTCTTCCTTTTTAATGTAATGATGAGTGTGCTTCCGTTTGTTTTTAGCAAAAAACCACTCTCTTGAATCACGTTAACTTTTTGAGATTAAAACACACACACACACAAAAAAAAAAAAACAACAAAAAAAATTATCCATGAGAACAACTCCATAGCACAGCTGTCTTTATGCAAGCAAGAGCACACCTCTTTCCAGCATGGTCTGTCATCTAAAGACTTGAAAAACAAACCAAGTTACTTCCAGTCAATGGGTAAGCAGAGTCTGATTTTGTACTAATCAAGGCAAACCTGCAAAGGGTTAGGCTAAGAACGGAACTTACACACCTTGCTTTGTATGAATCTTGAACATAATCTGCACTTTTCTTTTCTAATGCAGAGGATACATTCAGTTAAATACATGTGTTGAGGCTAGAAGCAGACAGTTCTGTTTTGGCATCATGTTCTGATCTGCTTCTTGTACATGTTTCTCTAAGAAACCATGGCAGAGACGTGAGGGCAGAATACACACCACACAAGCTGAGGGAAGAGGGTGGGTAGCGTTTTTTTCAAAATACAAAGTACACTTTTAACTCTATGAACTCGTCTGGTTATCATCATCTTCTACCACGATACCACTAAGAGAGAGAGAGAGAACTTCCAACCCTGTCCGGTGTTAACTGAATGGGTGCAGAACACTGACCAGGCTTGGAAACACCTGATTCTTTTTTGTTGTTGTTTTGTTGTTGTTGTTGTTGTTGTTATTGTTTGGAGTGAGGAGGAGTGCTAGTCTATTTCCTTCTCATTTTCCTATAAAACTTCCACTGTCAGGTATAAGAGTTATAGCCAAGGAAAGGGAGCTGAAATATGAAAAAAAAAAAACTTTTTTTAAAAAAAGGTGCCCCTAGAAGCAAAGGGAAAATACCACAGTGATTTCAGAGGCGACGGCAAAGTGACTGTAGGCAAATGAAATCACACCCCCATCAAATAACCTCGCCACCGCAGGGTGCATCTAGGTGTCCACAGAGGCCTGAACCACTACATCCATCCATACTACGCCCTTTACCAAGAACTTCATTTTGGCCTTGACATGCCAGAAAAACCAACTTGAGTGTTCACAGTTTGAAACAATCCTTACAGCAAATAAAAGAGAAAGAAGAAAAAGAAAGAAAGGAAAAAACCACCTCAAATACAGGGAGTCAGCAGTGATCATGGGGAAAATGTTTACATTTTTTTTTTCTTCTTCAGAAATAAGACTTTCTGGCGATCCAAACAGGGAGCTAATGGTGCATTCTAGTAGACCCATGTGCTCACAAATACGTTATGTAATTGCAAGGTGCTCCCTGTCCATGAGCTCCATTCTTTCATCCAACACATGCTTCACCTAGAACCAGGGGCTCCTATAGGGCAAGTCACAGCGGTCTCCGACTTCCATCCAATACAACAGCCATTGCTAGCACGGTGTTTTTCTTTTCTTTTTCTCTTTCTTTTTGTTTAATCGATGTAGTTCTATTAGTAGTTCTAACAAGAGAACTCCTTTTAACATGAGGATCTGGGAGCAGTCCATGGGCTTAAAAAAAAAAAACAAAAAAGAAAAAAAAAAAGGAAAGTGTTTTCTCACGAGAAAACATGTCAGGAAAAATAAAGAACACTTTCTACCTCTGTTTCAGATTTTTGAAACGCTTATTTTAAACCAAATTTTAATTTCTGTGTCCAAAATAAGTTTTAAGGACATCTGTTCTTCCATACGAAATAGGTTAGGCTGCCTATTTCTGAGCTCACGGAAAGGCTGTGCTTCGGATACTCTGCATGCTGCCTTTTTCCGGAAGTGAGGAGTTTGGGGTTGCCTAGCAACTTGCTAACTTGTTAAAAAAAAAAAAAAAAACAAGAAAAAGATAAAAACAAAACAAGAAAAAATAAAAACCAACCCAACAACTTCAGCTTTCCCCTCACAGAAAGAAAGGAAGAAAAACAAAGTCAAGTCAGTGAAAGACAATCGTTACTGTTTCAGGAGTAAATCTATCCGTGGCTTTTGTCAAGCACTTAAACAGCAACTTGTTTTAAGAGAAAAAAAAAAATGCACAATTTACTTCCCAAAAGAGTTGCTACTTGCCTTTTCCAGCTGTTGACAGACATTTGATATTCTCTTATATGTTAGAGTAACGTAATGTATCAACTCAAGGCTTTTTATTCTTTGTGATAAATCCTGTTTTACAATATCACAAAACAGGAACCAGCATTCTAATTAGATTTACTATGTCTCAATATGGTTCAAGTAGAACTACTAGAGTTCGTTGAACACTAAAACTATGAAACGATTACTTTTTATATTAAAAAGACCATGGATTTAACTTACGAAAAATCCAAATGCAGGATAGTAATTTTTGTTTACTTTTTTAACCAAACTGAATTTTTGAAAGACTATCGCAGGTGTTTAAAAAAAAAAAAGAGAGAAAAGTTGTTTTATCTAATACTGTAAGTAGTTGCCATTTATGGGGGAAAAATGTAATAGTTTTAGAGTTAAGATATCTCCTCTCCTTGGTTTGGAAGAAGAAAGCCCTTCCCCACTGTGGAATTCGCCCTGGCTTTTTACGCTCCACACCATGCTTCTTTTGAGAATTATCTTAGGTAGCTGTAATGACAGAAATCAATTAGTTTGTCAGTTTGCAAATAGGCTTAGTACAGTACTCATCACTCTGGGTAGACTGAGATGTTCTTTCACAACCGATAAATGGTCTGTAACACTGTAAGATACCAATCTTTACAACTCTTTAATCAGTTTTATTTTTGTACAGTATATTAGTGACCTAAGTTATTTTGCTGTCCTGTTTTTGTAAATCAAATGAAATTATAAGAGGATTCTGACAGTAGGTATTTTGTACATATGTATATATGTTGTCCAAATAAAAATAATAAATGATAAAGACTGAATTGCTGCAGCGGTTGCGTGTTCTAAAGGGGGCAGTGGCTTTATGAATTTATCTTCACAGACTTTTAGGATGAGGGCAGAGGTAGTTTTCACCTGTACCTTTCAACATACTCATGACTACTTTTTCCAAACTTGGGTTTGGAAGGGTGGAATGGAGCCGTTGGGAGTCGCTGAATTATAAGGTCTGGAGGTCTGGCTGAAGGGAAATCACTGTATTATGACTAGAAGGGAATTATTTGTGGGTTTGCCAGGACTAGGACTTGAACTCAGGACTTGGGTGATGTCCCTGAAAATTTTTGATCAAGGATAGTGCTCTACCACTTGAGCCACAACTCTCCTTCTGACTTTTTGGAAGTTTATTAGAGATAAGAGTCTCATCGAAACTTCAATCCTCAAGTCTCAGCCTTCTAAGTAGCTAGGATTTACAGGTGTGAACCTCCAGTGCCCAAGTGTTTCTAGTGATGCAAGTTTATTTGGAACCTATGGACTCGAAACAAGGGTGACCATTTTCACCTTCTTGTTTCTTATGCTCAGACACAGAAAAAGTATTCTGCTTCCTACTACAAAGGCAATGCTGGCAATAGGGACAGCCAGATCCCTTGGGTAAAGCCCTGTACAAAGATCTTTTTTTTTTTTTTTTTCTTTCTCCTTTCTTTTCCTTTGGTAATTGGTATATGGGTAGAGACTCTTAGCAACTTGGCCAGATTTGGCTGCATAGGTTTACTCTGAGCTTAAACTGTTGGAAGGCAAATCTAGTATAGTATCCATGCTGGTATACTTTTTCTCTAAAAGTAAAAAAAAATCTGTGTTGATTGCAACTAACACTAAACAAACAACACAAGCACAATACAAGCACAAGCCAGAAAAAGCCACAGCCATTTAAGTACAAGTAGTCCCTTCGTATGTCTGAATGATGATAATCCACACGAATTTGCTTATTTTAAGACGTAAATTGCTGCTCTTGGGTTGTGTCAGGAGAGCAAAGAGCATGCAGGTTTTCTTCTGAAGCCAGCTCTAAACAATCACATTTTCACAGCAGTACAGCAGGCTTGTTTAATCCTAGAAAGAGCCTGAGGGTCTTACATCTCTTTTGCATTTTTCCTAGCTGTGAACCCCAGTCCCCCAAGTTGCAGCCTTTCCCCATTTTCCAGAAGCAGGATGTCAGCCCTATCTACCTCACTTTACCCCCTGCATTTCTGGTCTGTTGGTTTCTTTCCCAAACATGCTCACAGTTATACCCTGGTTTAGACTGCACTCTTTACTTTTTTGCATTAATTAAATATACATTTGACAGACCGGAAGAGTTCTAAAATAGACAGGGGTCTCCCCCGAGAGGAAGTGCTAAATTGTTTATAGTTCCTTCAAGCATTTAAATTTTTTTTCTAGTATGTATTCAGTAATTTCATTATGTCATGTTTATGCTGTCCAAGATTTTAACCACTGTCCCCATTTTGAAAGGAGCAAGGGTAATGCATTTTAAATTGACTGATTTCTCCATCTTTGTGAGTTCCAATCAGTACTGGTGTACAATCTATTGTCATTTAAGTACCTCTGACAGTGTCTGAGCATGTTTTTCCCCCCTGTAGATATTATATAGTAACATTTTAACAGCTTACAACAACGCTCTGCATTTCTGTATTGGTCTTAGATAATCAGGTTTTGGTTTTCATTTTGATATCTCAAAAAGATCATTTTTGGTCACCACCATCTATTGAAATTCTAATTGGTCTCCAAGGATTTCACCTAAACAAAAATCCAATGTTCACTAGGCATTTCAGTGATGTTAATTTTTACTATTGAAATTGATCATTGGTATTTGTTTCTCTTTAGGATCATATGAAGCAGTGCCTCAGTATTTAAATATTTTCTCTTTCTTTCTTTCTTTTTCTTGTTTGGGAGGGGGAGTCCAGTCATGGGGCCTGAACTCTGGGCCTGGGCACTGTCCCTCAGCTCTTCAACTCAAGGCTAGGGCTTTACCACTTGAGCCACAGTGCCACTTCCGGCTTTTTTCTTTTTGCTTATGTGGTGCTGAGGAATCGCACCCAGGACTTCATGCATGCAAGGCAAGCGCTCTACCATTGAGCCACCTTCCCAGCTCATATTTTCTGTTTTAAACTGTCCTCTGGCATCAGTGTCTGAAATTTTGCATGCACGCGCGCACGCACACACACACACACACACACACACACACACACACACACACATCTGAGAATAAGATACAGTCTCAACCTTACTTTTGTTTTGTTGTGTGCCAGTCCTGGGGCTTGAACTCAGGGCCTAGGCACTGTTCCTAAGCTTTTTCTTTTGCTCAAAGCTATCACTCTACCACTTGAGCCACAGTGTCACTTCTGGCTTTTTCTGTTTATGTGGTACTGAGGAATTGAACCCAGGGATTCATGTATACTAGGCAAGCACTTTACCACTAAGCCACATTCTCAGCCAGAGTTCCTAATTTTTTGCAGACCAGGAGATGGAGGTAAGGAAAGAAGGGAGTAGTTAGAGATTGACTAAATTGTAAATTTTAAATTTTAATAACATACATTTTTATATTTTGTTATATAATATTATTTATACATTTATATATTTATATTATATTTATGCTATATAGTATTCATATATTTATATTTTCTCTATATATTTTACAAATAAATTATAACATAAAACTTTTAAGGGAAAACTTTACACTCACAAGAAATGAAGAACAAAGGTCAAAGGATTCTATGCATTTACTTAGATGATGGACACTGATATTAAATATGGAAGGTTGATTCAGCCTTTTCCTTATTTTTAACTGGCATTTATATATGTTATATAATATATATAATACATATTTATGTAATATAGCATGTGTAATATGGTATATAATATATTAATATGTATTACATTTTGGTTAAATTTAAGTTATATATAACAAATATACATAAATGTATATATATATATCATCGAATATGATGCTTTAAAATATGTATACTTTGTAGAATGGCAAACATTCGCTCAATTAGGTGGTGAGAGTTGGAAACTGCAATAAAGAAGAAGAGAGCACCACACAGAAGGAAGAACTCAGACTTGGAACCACAGTGAGCCCTGAAGCCATTTGTTTTGAAATGTTGGGTTAAGCTGTGCTGGAATCCAAGCCTTACCTGGTCACTTCTCAGTTAGAACTGTAATGAGCTTCATCTAGTTTAACTTAATCAAGAATTCTGCCACTGCTACAATGCTGGTGAGAAAATACTGTAATAGACACACAGCAACAAAATGATCACTTCACATTTTTATATTTTATAAGCCAGATATGGCCAGGTGTGGTGGTACACACTTTTAATCCCAGCACTTAGTTCAGGATTTTTTTTTTCTTTTTTTTCTTGCCATTTGGGGCTTGAACTCTGGGCCTGGGCGCTGTCCCTCAGCTCTTCAGCTCATGGCTAGCGCTCTATCACTTGAGCCACAGCACCACTTCCGGTTTTTTTCTGTTTAGTGGTGCTGAGGAATCTAACCCAGAGCCTCATGCATGCAAGGCAAGCACTCTACTACTGAGCCACCTTCCCAGCCCCCTATCCCAGCACTTAGGAGAAGAATCTCCAATGAGAGGCCAGCCTGGGCTAGCTAGCTAGATCCTGTCTCACAAAATCAAAACCAACAGTATTGAAATGGGTTTTCTGACCAGTTTCCCAGAATGCAACGTGGGATGGAGGACTTTGAAGGTGATTTTAATGCACTGAAGATCTCCCCTTTATGGATCCTCAATGTAGTTAACTTATTTACGCTCATTCTGCTGCTTAAGCAGTATTTCCATTGTTTAATTCACATACTGATAACATCTGTTCACTCCAGAGCAATTTCCAAATTAAAAAAAATTTTTTTTGGTAATCACTTTGTTCTTTAAGTTACTTACACATTTCTTCAGAGAAATGATCTGCGAACCTTTGTAGATTCTGCTATTTTCCTCATTCATTTAGGCAACCTTTAATATCTTCAAAAAGAAAACCCCGAAAAAGAAACAGAGGCAATGCGTTTAATAAGACAATCAATTATGGCATTTTCCTGGGGGTGGGGGTGGGAAGCCCAAACCCTTTTTTGAACATCAGATTCAAAAGCATTGTCTAGATTACTTCTCATTCATTTTCTCTAGAGAAGAGGCTGGATAGGACCTAAATATGTACCACAGAGGCTGTTGAATTATGACAAATTTAGACAATGAAAACTGCAATGGGAAAGAATGAGGCAGAAGATATGAGTGACAGGAAACAGGTTGTTGGATCAACTACTTTCGAAGCACATTCTGAATGCAAGATCCTGTCATAGCGAAGGACACAGATAGGAGGAACACAGTGCAGACCCGGCTTCTGATTCTATTTCTATTGGTGAAGCTTTTAAAGAGTATATTTTTATTTTTTTAATTTAATTTTATTGTCAAGGTGATGTACAGAGGGGTTACAGTTACATAGTAAGGTAGAGTGTTACCCCTTCGTTGTTAGAGTATTTTTTAAATAAAGAAAAGTGCACATATATAAGTATGATAAAGCATAATTTAAAATGTCTACCATTCCACCCATGTTTGCTTTGGAAATTTCTGGAAGTCTACCTGCAACAGTGATAAAAAATAATTGTCTCTGAGAAAGGGAAGGCATTAGAGACAAGAGGGAAATTTCCCTCTTGGCCTTTTGTGTAGTGTTCGTATATTTTATCTCCATACATATTTTCTAGTGAAAATGCATTAGTTTTGAAACAAGCAAAATAAGCAGTATTTATCACCTGTCTGCTAAATTAGAAGAGCATTGTTTGTCAAGAAATAAAAATCATTGCTGGCTGAGAAGCTGCAAAACTATGCGTGGAAATAGTCATTTCCCACTGAGTCTGTTGGATTCTGCACAGCATATAACTAGTTTTCCACAGGACTTGTACTAGAGAAAGAGGTAACCCAAACCAGATAGGTATCAAGAAAGGGGGACTGTCATAATATTAATACTATTAAAGAAGTCCAAATACAAACAGGATGGATTGTGAGAAGTTTTGAGTCTATACTAAGAAAACATTTTTTTTTCTTTTCTGTTTGGTTGATTGTGGGGCTTGAACTCTGCACCTGGGCACTATCCCTGAGCTCTTTAGGCTCCAGGCTAGTGCTCTACAACTTCGAGACACAGCACCACCTCCAGTGTTCTGGTGGTTAATTGGAGGTAAGAGTCTCACACACTTTCCTGTCTGGGCTGGCTTTGAACCTCTCAGATCTCATCCTCCTGAGTGTCTAGGATTTCAGACATGAGCCACTGGCACCCAGCAACAAAAGAAATTTTTAAATGAGCAATATGCTGATAAGTTTATGAAAACCTTAGTGGTAAGAAAAGAAGTGTAGAGGGTGAATAGTACTGAAATACCCGTCATCCTTCCATGAAGATGGCGGAATGAAAGCTGTTGCATAGTAATGGGATGGGGAGAGAGAGGTGAAGGCGCGTGTGAAATGACATGGTGAAAACCCTTGGAGCCATGAACATACACCCCTGACAAATGATTGACAGGGATTTAAGGCCGGCCCTGTGTGGGGTGTGGGTACTAGATGGAGTGGGAGGGTGAATGGAGAGTGTGAAAATGGCCAAAATACTTTATATGCTTGTGTGGAAATGGACCAGAGAAGTTCTTTGAGCTGGGTGTGGGAAGGGGGGAGCGGAGCAGAGGAGGAATGGCAGAGGGGTGAGCGATCGAGTGATACATGTGTGTAAGTATGCGCATGCCCACATGAAACCTTCTGAACTAAAAAGGTGTGTGTGTGCCGGGGAAGGGGCGGGGCGGGCTGGGGAATCCAAGCAAAGCCGTGAGGCAGGTCATGCAGTTTCTGGGCAATCGCACCTTGGTGGTTGTGAACTGTCCGCTTGAACCATGTCCATTCCGACACACACACACACACACACACACACACACACACACACACATTCACAAATATGCCCAGAAGGTATGAACAGTTTGTTATTCAGATAGGAAGTGAGAGCTAGGGAGAGTGGACAGGCCTCCTAGGTTTGTCTAGAATGGTTTGAGAACATAAGGAAAAGAGACATGCGATTTAATGATTTGGATGTTTTTAATTGTTATTGGAGGCATGCTTGTAAATTGATCTAGCCTATATAAGGTAGATTTATGTCTCCACATTACAATAAAAAAAAACAAAGCCAGGTGCTAATGCTCATGCCTGTAATCTTCACTACTTAGGAAACTGAGATCTGAGGACCACAGCTAAAAGCCAGTCTGGTCAGGAAGGGATGTGTGAGACTCTTGTTTCCAACTACCTACCACAAACCTCCAGAATGGGAGCTGTGGCTCAAGTGGCAGAGTGCTAGCCTTGAGCAAAAAATGGCTCAAGGACAGTGCTCAGGCCCTGAGTTCAAGCCCCAGGGCCAGGACCAAAACAAAAAGCAAAAAAAAAAAAAAAAAAAAAAAACCCTATTAATAACTGAATAAAGGGCTCTGTGTTCATTTGCATCAGATTCTGCAAATTATATAACTGGTTCCCATAGGCATATCTGAGTTCAGGTACCAACTTGTTCATAGATGCTGACCATGTATTTTGTAACTTCATGGTTGTGAACACTGGACTTGGAGATAGAAAAAGAAATTAACTACTGACACACACACACACACACACACACACACACACACACACACACACACACACACACACACACACACACACACCCCTCACGTGGCCCTGGTACCTCAGATTCTTCAGAAGTTCCATCAGCTTTAGTTTAGAACACTCTTTCTGAACATATATTATTCACATTTGAGGGAGGGGGAAACATAGGAAGATTAGGGATTTGCACACACAAGCCCTGAAAGGCAACACTGAGAATTATGTGAAGTGATTGCAAACATCTTTGGAACATGAATATAAATAATCCCCTAAGGGAACTTCCAGAAAAACAAGACATCCTTTTATAAGCCATTTTTTTTCCCTCCTGTAAAGCTACTAATATGGGCAAAGAAAAATCAGAAACTGGATTTTTTTGAAAAATCACAAAATCAGTACATAGTGATGGTCTCCCAGAAACAGATGAAGAATATGTACTACATAAGAGCTGGTCTGAAAGAGGAAGCAGCAGTTCATCCATCCTCCGCCCAGCACAGGTGCGGCATTGTTTAAAGAGATTCAGAAGGATGCTACTGAAAACGCTTGCTCTCAAGTGGGACAGACCAACGGTAGGGCTGTGAACATGGCGCAAAATATCTGCCCTCAAAAGGGTAGTGAAATGGAAGGAGTGTATTCAAAAACTTGAAGTGAAAGTCGCCCCTCTCTTGACTCTGTAAATATCTACAAGAGAATCAGACTGAGCCTCGGCAGCACCCAAATCCCAGCCCCGCTTCTATGTCTGTGATCAGTGTGTCTGGGTACCAGGGTGGAAGTAGAGTGCTGAGGAGAATTCATAATGTTTGGGGTCAAAATGGTATTAAATAGAGTTCATCTCATTCAATTCAAATCTGAATTTCATGCAAGGAAATCAACTTACTCAGGAACTAGACAGGGAGATTGAAAAAGTAAAATAAAAAAATACAAAGAGAGTCAGAAGGAAATAAGTCACAGAATCAAAAGTATTTTTAAAAGAAATACTACTGAAGAATACTTCAGACAGGAAAGGGAGAGGGAGAGGGAGAATGAGTATCCTGGGGTTTGAAATCAGGACTGGCGCTCTACCACTTGAGTCACAGATTCACATCTGTTGTTTTTTTTGGTGTTTTTGTTTTTTCCCCAGTCCTAGAACTTGAACTCAGGGCTGGGCACTATCCCTGAGCTGCTTTTGCTCAAGGCTAGCACTCTACCACTTCAGCCACAGCACCACGTCCAGCTTTTTCTGCTTGTGTGGTATTGAGGAGTTGAATCCAGAGTTTCGTGTACGCTAGGAAAGCACTCTACCACTAAGCCACATTCCCAGCTTTGTGTGTGTGTGTGTGTGTGTGTGTGTGGTTAGTTGGAGGTAAGAGTCTCAAGGACCCTTTTCTGCCCCGGTTGACTTTGAATTGTGACCCTTAGATCTCAGCTTCATGAATAGCTAGGATTACAAGCATGAGCCACTGGTGCCCAGCTGTTAGACACACCCTCTTAAAGTTAAAAATCAGGGGTTGGCGACATGGTCCAGGTGATAAAGTGCAAGTCAAAGGCAAAAGCATCCGATTGCCAGTTCAAGTCCCAGTCTCAGAAAAAAAATCAGAATAAAAGACTAAAGGAGATTAAAAAAAAAAAAGGTGACTAACATGGATAAAACGTAAGCCAACAGCAGGAAAACTACAGAAACAAGAACCATATTAGAAATACCATCATATAGAATGAACACAAAGCATCTGTGCCATGGTTTAGAAAGACCAAATGTGACTAAAGGGGATATATATATATTTTTTTTTTTTGGTCAGTTGTGAGGCTTGAACTCTGGGCCTGGGCGCTGACCCTGAGCTCTTCGGCTCAAGGCTAGTGCTCTGCCACTTGAGCCATAGCACCACTTCCAGCCTTTTGTTTATGTGGTGCTGAGGAATGGAACCCAGGGCTTCATGCATGCGAGGAAAGCGCTCTACCACTGAGCCACCTTCCCAGCCCCAGGGGGAAATCGTTTATAGAGTGGGAAAGAAAAAGGAAGTTATTAAATGACAAATACTGACTATAGAAGACAGGAGCCAATATATTAGTTGGTGTTTCTGAAGAAAAGCTGACATGATAGAAGAAAATGAAAACCAAAAAATAACTCACCAAAATATCTCTAAATTTAAGGACTAAAAAGGTTTAGCAGCCCAAGCAAACAAACAAAAATACTAGAGAGGTAAAGACTTTATAAAGTTACTAATAAAGAATTTTAGTGGGCCGGGTGCTGGTGGCTCACACCTGTAATCCTAGCTACTCAGGAGGCTGAGATCTGAGGATCATGGTTCAAAGCCAGCCCAGGCAGAAAAGTTAGTGAGACTCTTATTTCCAATTAACCACCAGAATACCAGAAGTGGAACTGTGACTCAAAGTGGTAGAGCACTAGCCTTGAACTGAAGAGCTCAGGGACAATGCCCAGACCCAGAGTTCAAGCTCCCCAACCGACCAAAAAAGAACAAAAAAGAATCTTAATGGTAATTCAGGCTAATAAATATGCCCACAAGTGGAAAATGAAGTAAACAAGTCTTCCTGTGATTTTCTACATCAGCTGTAAAGAAAAAACATCATAAAACAGACTTACAATGTGAAGGTAAAAAACATGCAACATCAAAAATCTGTATCTGACTATGGTAATATTATCATATAAAAACAAACAAAAAGGGCTGGGAAGGTGGCTCAGTGGTAGAGCGCTTGCCTTGCATGCCTGAGGCCCTGGGTTCGATTCCTCAGTACCATATAAGCAAAAAGAAAAAAAAAGCCGGAAGTGGCGCTGTGGCTCAAGTGGTAGAGCGCTAGCCTTGAGCTGAAGAGCTGAGGGACAGCACCCAGGCCCAGAGTTCAGGCCAAATGACCGGACCCTCAAAAAAACCCCAAAAAAACCAAAAAAACAAAAAAGAGCCAGGTTCTGCTGTCTCATGCCTGTAATCCTAGCTGCTTTGGAGGATCATGGTTCAAAGCCAGCTCAGGCAGGAAAGTCTGGGAGACTCATATCTCCAACTAACCACCAGAAAACTAGAAGTAGATCTGTGGCTCAAGTGGTAGAGTGCTAGCCTTGAGCAAAAGCAGTTCAGGGACAGCACATAGGTCCTGAGTTCACGCCCCATGACTGAAAAAAATAAGTTGCACAATGTAGTAGTACTAGTAGTAATGTCAATATATAAAAAGCTAAACCATGGGGCTGGGAAGGTGGCTCAGTGGTAGAGTGCTTGCCTCGCACGCATGAGGCCCTGGGTTCGATTCCTCAGCACCACATAAGCAGACAAAAACGCCAGAAGTGATGCTGTGGCTCAGATGGTAGAGCGCTAACCTTGAGCTTAAGAGCTGAGGGACAGTGCTCAGGCCCAGGGTTCAAGCCCCACAACCAACAAAAAATAAAATAAAAGGCTAAACCAATGAATAGATAAAGAAAATATGGTATACTCTCTCTCTTTCTGTAGTATTACTCAGCTATAAAGAAAAATGAAATGGTCATATGCAGGAAAATAGATGAAACCGGGGGTAATGATGTTCCTGGAGATAAGCCAAGCTCAAAACAGCAAATATGGCTCAGGCCTGTAATCCTAGCTACTTAGGAGACTGAGCTGTAAAGAATGGCAAGTGAGTCTAGCTTGGCAGAAAAGTCCACTAGATTCCACTTTCATAATAACCAGCGAGCGAGGGATAGGGTGACATTGTCCAAAAGAAACTCATTACCTGCCTTATGTAACAGTAACCCCTTTGTACATCACCTTATAATGACAATTAAAAAAAAGAAATCACAACTACGATTGTAGAAAATCTAGAAACTGGTCATAGAAAATACATCAACCCCGAAAGGATGGATAGGGTTTTGCTGTACTTCGTCTGACTTGCTACTCGGGATCTTCCTGGCTCTGCCTCCTGAGTAAGGGATCACAGGCATGCCCCAACATATCTGACAACAATGTATGCCTCATTTTATTTTATTTGGCTATTTTAAACAAGGTTCTGATACTTCGCCGAGGCTCACTTTGAACTCCCGCTCCTTCATCAAAAGAGCTGATATTATAGGTATTTGGTACCACGCCTGGCTAACGATGTGTTTTAATAAGAATGCCAGGTGTCTCTGGTCTACGTGCATATCACAAAGCAGATCTCATAAAGGCAAAACAATAAATAATAACAATACAACAATAAACACAAAATTACAATATTAAATAATGAAACAAGTAAAAACTCTCAAGCCCTCATGTTAGGATTGTCCTGGCATGAAAAGTCTATTTTCAATGCCTTTATTTTTTCCCTCATCTAAGTTTTAATTTCCTTTTTCCCTGCAGTCCTGGGGCTTGAGCTCTGGGCCTGGGCGCTGTCTCTGAGCTGCTTTTAATCAGAATGCTACTCTGCCACTTGAGCCACAACGTCACTTCTGGGTTTTTTTTGAGTAGTTTATTGGAGATAAGAGTCTCATGAAACTTCCGGCCTGGGCTGGCTTCAAACTGGGATCCTCAGATCTCAGCTTCCTGAGTAGCTAGGATTATAGAAATGAGCCTACCGGCCCCCAGCTCCTCATCAAAGTTTTAAATTTTGCAACCAGTATTTATCAGATTAACAATTTTTATAATTACAGACAACAAAGTACACTATTGAAGGCATATGATTTGGCAAGTTTTGACACATTCATACATCCTTAACAACCAACAAGGCTAAAAATAATTAATATACACATTAGCTCTCAAAATTCCTTGTGGACTTTTAAAAATTGCTCCTTCCCATTTTTTTTCACATCCTCTTGTCATCTACCTAAGCAATCACTCTGCATTTCCTATTTTTTTACATAAGTAAAATGAAAGCACATTATTTTGTGTGTGATATCTTCCATGTTCCCACCAGTTTGCCTATCAATGCATCTATGGATACGTTTGCCTTGTCTCTAAGCTAGAGTTATTACAAAGAAAGCTTGTAGGAGCCTTCATGTAACATCCTATAAAAATGACTTATTTCTCTAACAAATTATCTTGACCATCTTTGTATCCCTACAGTAGTAGATATTAAGTTCAGGGCCTTTGCACACCACCCACACTTTAAGGCCTTTTGTTTTAGTTTGTTTTTCAGATAAGGGTTTCCAGCTATCTTTGCCTGGGCTGGCCTTGAACAAGGCTCCTATTCTTTTACCTCCACCCACTGAATATAGTATCTTGACCATTCTGTTGAAAATAAGCTGTTCAGAGATAATGCTTACTGGAAGCTGCTAGTTCAAGTCCTCATTTTTTCTTTCAAAGTTTTCTTAGTTATTATCTCAATCTTCTGGATTTCCATATAAATTTTAGGATCATTTTGTTAAACACTTTAAAAATGCTGACTCAAGCTGGGTGCCAGTGGCTCACACCTGTAATCCTAGCCACTCAGGAGGCTGAGATCTGAGGATCACGGTTCAAAGCCAGCCTGGGCAGGCAAGTTCACAAGACTCTTATCTCCAATTAACCACCAGAAAACTGGAAGTGGTGCTGTAGCTCAAGTGGTAGAGGGCTCGCCTTGAGCTGAAGAGCTGAGGGACAGTGCCCAGGCCCTGAGTTCAAGCTCCACAACTGACCAAAAAAAAAGCTCAGATTTTGATTGAGATTCTTCTACTGAATACAGATATCTATTTGCAAGAACTACGCTCTCAACAGTAGTTCCTCAAATGTGAGCAGGGCAGAGCCTTCCATTTACTCAGGGACAAGTACCACAGTCAATTCTTTGCTGATTGACATTACATCCTAAAACTTTTCTAAACTCATTTCTTGGTTCCAGTAAGTTTTGTATAGATTTCGTCAGATTTCTACATATAGGATCATGCCATTGGCAATAAGTACAGTACACTGAAGAGGAAACAATTATTTCTTCCTTTTCCCATATGGATGCTTCCTCCCTCTCCTCTTGCTTTAATTGTACTCTCAGATCTCTTCAATGATGTATCTTTATTTCTGTAAGGGGAAAAAATTACTCAACTTTTCACTCTCGAGTATGATGCTGGCTGTAGCATTTCGTGAATGTGTAAGTGGACGTGAATGCCTATGCGTTAGCTTTTTTGTTTCACTGTGCTACAGGGGCCACCAGGGTGTCATGCATGCTAAGCAAGGCCCCTAGGTTTTTGTTTGTTTTCAAAGTATCTCCAGGGTTCACATGACTAAGTCAGTAAATAATGATAATAATAAAAGCCACTGAGCATTAATTTGAGAGAGAGAAGAATGTTTCTGTTGATTTTGAGGCTGGGTGGGCACTGGTTTCTCATGTCTGTAGTCTAGATACCCATGGTTAGAAGCCAGCCGTCATTTCCAGCCAACCACCTAAAAGCCAGAAGTAGAGGTGTGGCTTACGTGGTAGAGTAGCAGCCTTGAGCAACAAAAAGCTCAGGGACAGTGCCCAGGTTCTGAGTTCAAGCCTCAGTCCCAGCATATACGTACATCAATGACAGTTTTAATATACAACTAATGTACATTATTAAAAAATTTCTAATAAAAAGAGCTAGAAAATAACCTTAGCATTTTGTCTTTTACAGCAGTAACAATAACACCCAAAGTGATATAGATACATAGAAACGTTCTTGACTAGAATTTAAGGGTTATAGGCAATGTAACTAACTGGAGATACATATTGAGAGGAGCCAATACTATGTAAGTAACATTTCTTTGAGACATAAATTAATAATTCCAAACAGAATCTCGATAGGCTTATGTTTGAAATAGTAAAATGATTTTAATGTTCACCTGGAAAAAGGAATCTGAAAAAAGTAAATAATGAGAATTCTGAGAAAGGAGCAAGATTAACTACTTCTATATGGTCAAAATATGTACTATGAGACAATAGTAATTAAAATAATAGGCTGATAGAGCAAAATCACCCATAGAGATGGACTTTCAAACCAGTGGAGGAAAGAAACTGAACATATGACAGGTACTAATCTAGCTCTTCAGAGGAGCAGTGTGGAGGGCTGGCAGGGTGGAATGGATTGAAAAAGCGCAAGTCCTACTTCATTCTTACATCAAAATCAATTCTAGACAAATACTTAAATGTAAAAACAAACTAAACTCACTGAAGGACACATGAGTAAATTATTCATATTACCTGAAAGTGGGAAAAGCCTTTCTGAAAATGACATACATTAGATGAAAGCATATAACGATAACAATTTAAAAAACAAAAACCAGCTGGGTGCCTGGGGCTCATGGATGTAATCTTAGCTACTCAGGAGGCTGAGATCTGAGAATCTTGGTTCAAAGCCAGCCCAGCAAGGTAAGTCTGTAAGACTCTTATCTCTAATTAAGTACCAAAAAAGCCAGAAGCAGAGCGGTGGTTCAAGTGGCAGTGTATTAGCCTTGACAAAAAGAAACTCAGGACAGCACCCATGGTCTGAGTTCAAACTCCAGGACCAGCACACACACACACACACACACACACACACACACACACACACACACACACACACACCAAATAGATCAACAAAAAAAATCACATAAAGAAAGCCAAAAAATAGGGGAAGACTAGACCTATGTCTGGTTCACACTTGTAATCCTGTTAGGGAGGCTGAGATTGAGCAGATCAAGGTTCAAGACCAGCACAGGCAAAATGTTCATGGGACCCCACCACCATCAATAAAACGCTTAGTGCAGTAGTACACACGTCATCTCAGCTATGCAGGCTGGGTAAATAGGAGGACTGAAGTCCAGTCTGGCTGAGTACTTTAGTTACAAAATGAAACTGAAGTAATAAGGCCTAGGGATGTGGCTTCAGTGTGTCTAGCAAACCTGAAGCCCTAAGTTCAAATCTCAGAACTACCATCTCAGCAATGATATTATGGGAAATAGTTAAAACTTCTATTACATGGATAGTGATATATACCACACACACACATACACACACACACACCTCCTTCCCTGGCTTCTTTAGTGTCATGCTTAGATGACATCATATATATTCACTAAAAATCCCAGATGACAAAGCCCCTCCTAGAAAATAATGAGCACAAAATATAAGCAGGCCATTCAAAGAAATTTAAATGACTGAGAAACACAAATGTAGGCTCAACTAGTATAACAAAAAATGCAAATTGTCAAAAAGATAAAATAGCTGTCCCTTAGCCTCTGTCCCTTGAGTATCGGTGGATGTTCCTTTATATAGAATGGTGGAGTATTTGCTTATAGCCTGTATACATCCTGCCCATATTTAATCATCTCAAGGTTGCTTTTACTTTTGTCCCTTAAATATTCTGTCCATTGCTTCAATTCTGAGGGAGAACTCATGGTTATGGAGTTACTATTCTCATTTGACTATTTTGGTCTTTCCTTCTTTCTGTTCATTCTCATTCTTTTTGCTTGTCAGAGCTATACACATTTTAAAAAAGAGTTGTAATACCCAATACATGGAAGCAATTTGCATAAAGGCTGCATTACTGTAAGAGAATAATCAAGTGTCATAGCAAAGATACTTATTTCTCTTCTACTAACTAGTGCTAATGTGAATGTTCCAGAGCCATCTGGACAACTTTGTAGAGACCTTGCTATGATTGCAGGACTCTGTGATTCTTTCCTTTTTTTTCCCTTGCTCCTCCTTTCACAGCCTGATGCTGTGTCAAGCAATCCTACAGGGGCAGGCTAGCACCTCCTCCAAGGATTTTTGAGCTTTGGGCTCCAGGATTCCAATGAGCCCTTCCACATGATGCTATCTTGCCTCCAATTGATGAAGCTTCATTGTGACTTTCCAGGCTGGTGTAACCTATGTCACAAGAGACAAGTCATTTCTTGTATGAACAAGGTTGTACTATCCATGGGATCCTGGCTTCTTTTCTCTACCTGCACTATATTGAAGGTAAGGATGGGGGTCATTATGTCATAAAGCGCTTAAGACAAGGTAGCTTGATGGCAAGCTAAAAAAAAAAGACCTTTTTCCTGTTTCTCCATCAACAGTACAAGGCTACTGTACACAATATATGAATATGCATATAGTGCAGCATATAAACAATTTTTTTTTTGTTGGTCATGGGGCTTGAACTCTGGGCCTGGGCGCTGTCCCTCAGCTCTTCAGCTCAAGGCGAGCGCTCTACTGCTTGAGCCACAGCGCAGCTTCCGGTTTTCTAATGGTTTATTGGAGATAAGAGTCTCACAGACTTTCCTGCCTGGGCTGGCTTTGAACCATGATCCTCAGATCTCAGCCTCCTGAGTAGCTAGGATTACAGGCGTGAGCCACCAGTGCCCGGCTAAACAAATTATTATAATACCTAGTTTATAACACAACTTACATCTAGGTTGATCAGTACTGGCCTTATTCAGAGAAAAGATTTCTTTTCATGACTTGTAACTGAAAAGTGATATAAACTACTTGAAAGATTCTCCTAAGTCTAAATGAGATCACTGAGAATATAAACTAAGACTTGACGTAATATTAAAAAGAGGGAACTTATCATTCCATCCTCATATTTCTCTTTCCTTACACTGGACTTACTTTGTTTTAACCCATTTCTTAGATTAGGCAGGAATGACTACATTCCTCTCAGTAATCACCTTTCACTCTGAAGGGACTTAATGCCAAGTGAGTGAGCACCTTCCTGACAGATGGTGGTGTTGGAGAGAACATTTTCTAGGTGTTTTTCTTTTCTTTTTTGGGGGGCGGGGGGGGGCAGTTGTGGGGCCTGAACTCTGGGCCTGGGTGCTGTCCCTCAGCTTTTCAGCGGAAGGCTAGCGCTCTACCACTTGAGCCACAGCGCCACTTCTGTTTTCTTTTTGCTTATGTGGTGCCAAGGAATCGAACCCAGGGCCTCATGCATGCAAGGCAAGTGCTCTACCACTGAGCCACCTTCCCAGCCCCGATCACCCATTTTTGTAACCAATGCAAGCCAGAGCCCTCAGCGCCCCCTAGTCTCAGCACAGCTCATAGTGAAGCGAAGCGATGTGACCCAGGCTTTCTCTTCAGGACCAAACAATTCTGGTTTTAAGAATCTAAAGTTCCCAGCCAATTATTTTGGAGCAATGAGGAAATCCAGTTCTGTCACTTACCAATGGGGAATATTCTTTTTGTGTTCTGGTTGTTTTTTCTGGTACAGAGGCTTAAACTCAGTCTCTACCATTTGAGCTACACCTCCACTTCCCAAATTATCTTCCCAACTACCCTTGTGAGCAGAAGCAGAATGCTTTTTTAAGGGAAGGTAAAGGGAAGCATTACTGAGGCTTGCACTCACAATATCACTTGTTTTCCTACACAAGCCTGGTGCTCTACCCTTGAGACCCTTTTGGGTCCACGTCCAAGGGGATACACTCTTGGGAAAAGGATTGTTGGTGATTCCACTCTTGTATGATCACACAGTGAACAAGAGCTACAATGTGACTAGGTGATACAATCTTACAGGACCACCATCATACATGGAGCCTGTTGTTGACCAAAATGGTGTTGTGGTCAGGCAAGGTAGTCATGTCTCTAATACCAGGACTGAGTCTGAAGCAGGATTACAAATTTGAGGCCAGACTCTACCTCCAAAAGGAAAAAAAAAAAAAAGAGGGTGGGGAGGGGAAGCCATGGTGTGATATATGGCTGCAATTGCATTTTGATACTTAGATGCTAGTTTCCCTAATTTACGTTTAAGTTTTGTGAAGTTAATAAAGTATATGAAAATACTTTTCTGTATTGTCCAAGACACACTGAACTACAAGGATCCATTTCCTTATGAAGAACTGACAATACGGATGAATAAAACAAAAAAATCTTTGTGTTGACTTACGATTCAGACCTGGATGCATGAAATATAGTATTATAATTATTTTGAAGATTTAAAATAGGGAGAGAAGCATATATAAGTACCTATTACGATGTTGGGGTCCCAAAAGGCTGGTGATCTGTGTATTAGAGACAATCAAGTGAAAGTGATAAAGTATGCTTCAATCAAGATACATTTTTAAAAAGTACTATATAAAAATATGTAATTATAAATTACAATTTCTTATATAGTACTTTTTAAAAATGCATTGGCTATTGGATATGTTTTTAGTATATTTAGTATTTAGCAAAAATATTTACACTTGCCTTGTAAGTTTTGTTTCTTTAAATGGTTTAAACCACTTTTCAAGAATGTTTATTGCATTTATACTGTTTCATCGCAGAAAGGCAAAGAACTACTTTTTTTTTTTTTGGGGGGGGGGGGGTCCAGTCGTGGGGCCTAAACTCTGGGCCTGGGGGCTGTCCCTCAGCTCTTCAGCTCAAGGCTAGCACTCTACCACTTGAGCCACAGTGCCACTTCTGGCTTTTTTCTTTTTGCTTATGTGGTGCTGAGGAATCGAACCCAGGGCCTCAGGCATGCAAGGCAAGCGCTCTACCACTAAGCCACCTTCCCAGCCCAAAGAACTACATTTTTATGTTTGTGAACATTAACAGACTGCTTAAAGCTGTACAATAAATGCTGATCACCCTAGACATTTGGTTTTAAGCAAATCTGAAAACAGTGACTTTTAAGAGGGTTTAAAGTATAATTAAAATTTTTATTAAAAAACCATACTCAAAGAATATGAAAATATGTATTTATTACCAACAAAGTTGCATTTTGAACAGTTTTTAATCAGTTACACACATGTACACACATAATAGCAGGATGAAATTACATTTTTTTACATACTAAAAAGGTACACACTTCAAAAAAAAAGCAGGCATGTGTATGTCCAAGATAATCAAAAAGCAGCAAGAAATTTTTCTTCTTATTTTGAACATGGTAAACCTTTTAACTGAGACTCTCTTTAGGCAAATCACTGAAGAGTCAGTAATCAAAATGCTTAAGGTTTTAAATATTTTATTCATCAAATCAGTCTTTTACTTCAACTCTAAAAATGTAAATGTAATTAAAAATTCAAATTTGCAGAAAATATGACATTATACTGTGCTCGACGTACGATTCTTTAATATCTAAAATGATACACAATTTATCCTTTACCACCTCAAATTCAATGTAAAATGAAATATTAATTTTGTCTAATAGAGAACTACAAATGTTTACAAAACAAGGTATGGAATAAGTATTGGCATATGTAAATTAAAATATAATTGGGTATTTCATTTTCAAATATGCGTACTCTTCAATTTTCCTTTTCACACTGATGTTCATTTTGAAAAAAAAAAAAAAAGATGACTGGTAGCAATTCAGACAATGAACACGCTATACCAAGCACATAATAGTAAAGACATTACAGCTGAAAATAAGTAGCAACAGAGGGCTTGGTAGCATCCATTCACTATGTCACCAAGTATTTCAATGTTTAGATGACTTGCTCAGACTGGTAAAAATGTTATTTTAAAATATTTTCATATTTCATGCATTAGATTTAGTTTAAGAGGGAAGGGCTCTTAAAATTTTTTGTAAGGAAAAATACCTTTAAAAGAGATGTCTAAGCAAGAGGACATAAACTCACACACAGTTGATTGCTTTTTGTAAGAATATAAATTTTGATGGCTATTTAATAATATACAAAACCTGAAGTAAATTCAATTTTTCAATTTATTTAGGCTAGCAAGTAAATGAAAAAAAAAAAACTAATTTTTTGTCATTATCAGCACAGATCCAATCTGATCCATTACTTAACGGCATGTCTTGTACTAATCTATTTCTTACAAAGTCTGATATTTAAATGTAGAGAATTTGGCACTATTAATTAGCATAACTCGAGATAAATGATTTTCTTTCAAGATTGAAGAAAACAAACTAGATTTTTAAGATAATGGGTAGATCAACACTGTAAGGACGGACCTACAAATTTAAATTAAAAAACATTATGGTTTTAAACAAATCAATGCTTTTCCCTCACTCTTTTCATAGCACTGAGAAGTTTCAAATACAAATAGTAAAAACCAGTATATGAAATCTTAAGAAAAATCTCTAAAAATAATTATAAAAATGCTTTTAGAAATTTAAAATGTAAAATACAATTGACTTGAAATTAAACAAAACAACTAAGACTCCCTCCCCCCCTACGTCGGACACACACTTTACAAAGTTATTTTTTAAAAACCTATCACCTGATTTGACTGTCAATCTTATAGCTGCGATTCTGCATTGATCTAATAGCCTTTCAAAGTCCTGCACCATTTTTGAAGCTTAGTGCTTTTTTTCCCTATGAATTACCATCAAATTGTAACATCAAATTATAACATCAAATTCCATAAAACTTCTTTTAAAGGCCCATACAAGTCTACTTCCTATAAAGATAAGGTAACGTTTTTAAATAGGAAGTGAATAGGATAAATTCCTACCCTTACATCAGATGTTGCCATATGTATTTCTTTAAATTAAATATAACACTGGGAGAAAAATCAGTATTTAAATTCTGGAGGCATCTTTATGCTGTAAATGTAATTAAATTTATTTGCAATTAAAGTTCAGGGCTACTATGTCAAACAAACACCCTGTGATTTGATAATCCCTGTTCCATCCTATCTTTAATTTACAATAGTAAATACCTTTAAACATGGGAACCAAATGACTCAGAGCACTAATGATTCATTCAACCAAAACTGAAGACTTATCTTTTTACTACTAGATAATGTTCCAGAAAGCGAGTCATTGTGATCTCCACTTCATCAATCTATTTGTAGTTAAAAGCAGGCTTCCAAAAATAACCAATCTTTCTGTTTTAATAAATCTGCTAACTTTTATTCAATTGAGCCACACAGACAGTTAAAAGAAAAATTCCAAAGGTTCCTTTCTCCACTTTCATTGAGAAGGCTGAGTGAATGTGATGCGGCGTCTCCGCCTTTGGAAGGCCTTTAAATTCCACCTGTTTGGTTCCAGCATATGAGGACCATTGTAGACAAACAACACTGTCATTTTTTCAGAGTAAGGAAGATTCTGCAGGAGCTGTTAGCATGGAAGCAGACAGATTGTCATATAATACTATATACTGAAAATCACAGTTTTCCAACTTCACATGTGTACAAATATTTTATTAATGAAACTTATGAAGCTTGGGAGCATCTGTAATCATGACCTGAATCAGTACAGCTAAAGCCTGGCCTAATAACTCCTAGAATAATGGACATGCCTGGAAATCTTTTTTATTCCTATGAGTAGGTGGTGTTGGGATATTTTATTCATGTGTTAGTAGGTGGTGTGGGATACTTATGATTTCCTCTGGGTCAGAGAAGAGTAAAGTGGCTGGCAATCTGTGCAGGATCAGGGACGGGACAGGACTGGTAAAAGGGAGAGGGCTACAGCTCTAGGACTTGCATTCTTCAGTCACATGCAGTGCCACAATAGGGACTTGTTTAGAAGAGGAACAAGTGCTAAAAGCAGGGAGGAAATCTTGGCCCTATAACGTAATATGCCTTCTACTTTTCTTCCTTGGATAATGAGGTTTCTGATGAACTATGTCACTAGAATTTGTCCTTATATAAATGTTTCTACATTTATAATCATTTTAACTTCTTTTTTTCCTTGGGGGGGGGGGGGGGGGGGGGGGAGTCTGGTCATGGGGCCTGAACTCTGGGCCTGGGTGCTGTCCCTTAGCTCTTCAGCTCAAGGCTAGGGCTTTACCACTTGAGCCACAGTGCCACTTCCGTCTTTTTTCTTTTTGCTTATGTGGTGCTGAGGAATTGAACCCAGGGCCTCAGGCATGCAAGGCAAGCGCTCTACCACTGAGCCATGTTCCCAGCCCTCATTTCAACTTCTTGTTTAGGAGTGTGTACATATTGAGAAAGCATCTGCCCTGCATTAAGCCACAGGGGATTTTCAGAGTATATGACAAACACTTTGAGGTTACTTATTACCTACCTTTGGTGTAATAAAGAAGTACTGAGATGTGTTTTCTTTACAGGCCGTGTTTACAACCATTTCAAACACTCTCCGTTCATTGATTGGGTCCATACCCTAAACCACAACAATAGTAATGATTATATTTATGTCTATTACAAGATACAGTAAGATCTACAGAAAGAATACTCACTGTACCTGATTGATTTCATCAACTACTCTGAATGGACACCTATTAAGCTCCTGAAGTGCCATCAAGTATAACATGGTGGAAACACTTCTTTCGCCTCCACTTTGATGATGAGGAGTCAATTCATGCAGTTGAGTACTACTTCGAAATTTGACTCTGATTCGAATTCCATATTTATCATAGTCTTCCTATAAAACATTTAAGAAGATAAAAATTTTTACTGGTAATTTCATTTGGCTATTTGAAAACAGACTGATTTAATCAACCATAAGAATAAAGAAATCAAATAAAGTATTAAGCAAACAATTGCCATTTAAAGATTCCAAGAGCCTCCAAGGATCTAGTTAGACAAGAAAAATTTTCAGATTATAAGTAGTTTTTCCTGTTCTGGAAAGGTACCATGTATTCAATTTTTGTTTTGACTTTTTGTTTTTTTTTTTTTGTTTTTTGTTTTGGTAGGATTGAATTTAGGGCTATACTCTTGCTAGGCAAGCATTCTACTACTTAAGCCAAACCCCAAGTCATTTAGTTTGTATTTTTTTTCGGAGATAAGAATCTTAATAATTTTGCCCAGGGCACTACAGGTGAAGATATTTAAAACATAATATGGAGTGTGTCATGACACTTTTCTACTAGTGAAGACACTACAGAGGGATAAAAGTTCTCCCTACTTCTGCTGGCCATTGGTGGCTTACTCCTGTAATCCTAGTTACTCAGGAGGCTGAGATCTAAGGATGACAGTTAGAAGCCAGTCTGGGCAGGAAAGACTGTGAGGCTATTACCTCCAATTAATCACCCAAAAGCCAGAAGTGAGCCATGGATCAAGTTGTAGAGTGCTAGTGTTGAGCACAAAAAACTCTCAGGGACAGTGCCCAGGCCCTAAATTTAAGCCCCAGAACCATCACAAGGAAAAAAAAGAAAAAGAAAAAGAGCTCACCCTACTTCTGTAGGTGACTTAGTGGCGCTGTGGCTCAAGTGGTAGAGCGCTAGCCTTGAGCTGAAGAGCTAAGGGACAGCACCCAGGCCCAGAGTTCAGGCCCCACGACCGGACCCCTCCCCCCCCCCCCAATTTTTTTTTTTTGCAATGAATATGCTCAGTGTTCTATACATTCTGCATAAACAGTCTGCTTAAATTTATTGTTTTTAATTTAATTCATGTTATTTGTCATTTCTAGGTCTCTTAGGTTCTGATTTACTTTTAAAATGAGATACAAAACACTAGTTAAAATAACTAGGGGATGGTGTAATGGCTCAAATGGTAGAGATCCTACTTAGAAAGCAAAAGGACTTCAGCTAAAATCCTAATACCACTAGGTATTTAATAGTTTTTAATAGCTTTAAGGTCTGGGCTGGGAAGGTGGCTCAGTGGTAGAGCCTGAGGCCCTGGGTTCGATTCCTCAGCACCACATAAGCAAAAAGAAAAAAGCCGGAAGTGGCACTGTGGCTCAAGTGGTAGAGCGCTAGCCTTGAGCTGTAGAGCTGAGGGACAGCACCCAGGCCCAGAGTTCAGGCCCCATGACCGGACCCAAAAAAAAAAAAAAAAAATAGTTTTAAGGTCTAAGTCAGTGCCTGACCAAGAGATAGAATGCAAGGAACATAAGCAACTAAAATCAATTCTTAAAATCTTTAAAAAAATTCATTCATTTTTAAGAACAGGTGTACTTACTTTTAATATTGTATTTTATTTAATGTATACATTCAAGGTATCACTTGACATAAATCACAATGTAAATATTGTTGCAATATTTTGTATTCTTTTTTCATATCAGAGCTGTGAAATGTGATATGTATTATAGTCTTAAGAGCACCTTTTATATGCTCAACATAAACAGTTTTGTTTGTGGATAGTAGTGACTGAACTGGGCAGAAGAGGCCAAAGATGAACAGAAATAATTCCTTCTACCTGTAAATGTAAGGATTCTGGTAGGCTAGCTTATAAGTACCACTGTTACTGTTTGCTCCTTTCCCCACACACACCAAAATATTAAATAAATTAGTAATAGTTTTAATTCTCAAGGTTTACTTTTTAACTGACTGCATTTCTTCCATTTACTTCTTGGCTATATCCGCCTTCACTACTAGTTTTGTTTTGGGCTCTACGACCCATTGCTTTTTCCTTTCTATCATAGATACTTCTAACATGGACGGCTCTGGAGCCCAGAAGAGAAAGGGAGCGAAGGTACTGATAATAGTAAAAATGTCCATTCTTCGGAAGCCTAATGGTAGATAGAAGAAATTCAGGGAAAGGTTGGGAGGTATAAGCAGTGCAGTTATTACTGCACACAGAAAAACTATCAAAAACAAATAGCATATGACAAAGAAACACAACAAAAACATGCATGAAGACTTAAATGCTGGAATTCTTCCTCCTCCTTCCTAGTCCCCTCCTCTTCTTTTTCTGTGGTGCTGATCCCAGGGCTTAAATTCAGGGATTGGATGCTGTTCCTGAGCTTTTGTGCTCAAGACTAAAGCTGTACCATGTGAGCTACAGTTCTACTTCCAGCATTTTGGTGGTTAATTGGAGAGAAGACTCAGACTTTCCTGTGCTGCATGGTTTCAATTGTGATCCTCAGATTTCAGCCTCCTGAGTTGTCAGGAGTACAGGTATGAGCCAGGCAAAGATAGGATTTCAGTTCAACTTCAGTAGACTTCACTGTGCTTGCTCAATCATATTTATGTCTCTATGTTCAAGCTGCTACTAAAGATATTGCAGTTACTTTCAGTCTGATGTCGTCTCAGGAATCAAATTTACTGGTGAGCTTAGGCTCTGGGGTCGGGTGTGGAGTTTGATTTTTTGTCATGTGAAAATTATATGAACTTCTGTTAGCTTCAGTTTCAATTTGCTTATGAAACTGGATAAAAGAACCTGTGTTATAGGACAGCTATGGCACAAAGGAAGCATGTTAGTAATTAAATAGTTACTAAAATAACCTGAACAAGCCCCAACACTGAAAAACAACTACTATGGTAGGACCTAGTATCTTAAGACCTAGAACTTAAAAATGAATTGACATTTCATACTTACACTCCACACTAGCTAGATGAAGGGGTTATCAGGCAAGATAACCACAGAAGAGTAAAAGCTGTCACTTTGCTTTACATTTATGTTTGTAACATAGTATAAAATACTCTTTATAATCTCCCAGGTCCTCATGCATGCTAAACACACATTCTACTACTGAGCTAAACTTCTTTACACATTATTATTTTCTTTTCGGTACTAAGCATTCAATTCAGACCACCACACTTGCACTCTGCCACTTGTTCCAGTCCTTTTACTTTTGAGATAGGGTTCACTTCAAACTTACAATCCTCTTGCCCCGTTACTGAGATTACAGGCATGTGCCACACCTGAACAAGTAATTCAGTCTTTTATTTATTTTTTTGAGTGAGACTTGGATTTTGAACTCAGCTTTGAGTTTGCTTAGTTTACTTGCTCAGCTAGCACTATATAACTTGAGCCACATCTCTAGTCAAGCCTTTTGATAATTATTTTTGGAAATAGAGTCTAGTAGAAAACTTTTCTGCTTGGAATGGTTCTGAACCTTGATCCTCTGCATCTCAGCCTCCAAACTAGACATGATTACGGACATGAGACATCAATGCCTAGCTTAAATTCTTAACTCTTGATGAAATAAATTCCAATTTTACCTCATTTTCTGTATGGAGATCAACTTCACCAGCACACTGCATGGAACTAAAAAAGTTGCTGAATTTTTCATTAATTTTTTCTACTAGCTCCTTTAAGGGATTAAGCCATCTTTCTTTTACCTGTAAGTAAACAAAATATTAAATGCAACTTCTGAAGTATTATTTTATTTTTGCCAGTCCTAAGGCTTGAACTCAGGGCCTGGGCTCTTTCCCTGAGCATCTCTGTGCTTACGGCTAGCCCTTTATCACTTAAGCCACAGAGCCACTTGTGGCTTTTTCTGTTTATGTGGTACTAAGGAAATGAACCCAGGGCTGCATGCATGCTAGGCAAGCACTCTACCACTAAGGTACATTCCCAGCCCAAGAAGTATTATTACATTTTAATATCTAACATTAGATAAAACAACTTTTCTATCAGTAACAAACTGTTCATAAGAACCCACTTTTTCTTTTAGGAACACTTCATTCCACTTTGTATTATTTTACATGCTCCTATTATTAACGATAAGCACAGGATAAAAAGAAAAGATAAAAAATTAACATTACCTGTGAAATGCTTTCCCTATATGTATCTAGTTCAGCTCTTTTTTTCTTTAGTTCCTCAGTTAACTGCTCTATTTCTTTTTCTCTTTTTGCATATTCTTCAACCACCTGGCAGGAAGAAAATTTCTTTAAGATAAATCTATCAAAGGACAAACATATACAATTTTTCATTAACTAAAAATGTCATGTCAACTGTGTTATGTTGTTAGTCTGCAATTAATTTGTTCTTATTACCTACTAAAACTGTCATTTTTAATCCTTGAAGAAATAGACATTGATGCATTTTAAGTTAACCCAACTATTCTTTTTATAAAGAAAAGGCACAGAACACTGTGTTCCTTAGGAAGAATCTATTTAAAATTCTAATAGATTCAGAATCTGGCATTTAAAGCACATTGTTCCTGCTGTCTAGCTTATTATTACCAAGAGCTCTAGTACAGAGTGGGAGGCAAGTACTGCATGAAACTCTGTGTGAGTGTGTGTGTGTGTGTGTGTGTGTGTATGTGTGTGTGTGTGTGTGTGTGTGTAAGATGGCAGTGGTAGTAGCTGCAGAATGGCAATAGAGGAAGATACTTAAGACACATACTGTAGGATTTAGTCCTGTGAAGCAGGAAGCTCTTGATCTTTCTTCTGTTAACAGAGCATCGATTTCATCCAATGTGTTTGGAAGATCTTGGAAGGCCTAAGGAAAAAATAAAGTATCATTAGAGGTAATATAATGAAAATACATTCAATTAATTAAAAAAAAAACTGCTGAGTCAGTCCACTGTCTCATCAATAGCATATTCACACACACAACAAGAGTACAAGAGAATCATAAAACAGGGTCTGTGCCTTCAAAAAAGCTTACACTTGAAAAGAGAATGTAATCACTGGGTAATACCTTAAGAGTACTAATACTTTAAGGCAAGGTATTGATGCTGGGTATTACAATAAGCAGTAGATATCATATAGGGCTAAGGAATTTAGAGAAAGAAAGTGTCAGTTCATGCTACAGGAGAATCGAGAAGATTTCCGAGGCCTAGGATTCATCTCTTGGCCTTAAAGCAAATGGTTAAGGAAAATGCAGGAGAGGGGACAGAAGCTTGGAGAAAAGAATGAGCAGCGCATACCATGGGGAGTGAGGAGTTGTGTCCATTTGGAATGGTGGGCACTTGCTGAATTGGTAGAATGGGTCCAGAGTATGTGGGGCATTGAAAGAGAGCAAGAAGTTAGAACTTTACACTACACTTCTCAAGAACCACAAAAGCACGTTAAGAATCCAATTACTTTGACAGCAGACTTTCATCATACGACTATCTTCTGAATCTATGCTACCGAGATAAATAAGAACACCTTCCTATGGAGGAAAAGACGATATAGTGTCTTGCCTAGTACAATATTCAAACTCTAAATACTAACGAGCAGAAATGTATTGTGAAAATTAAAAACACTGACACATAATATTAACCGAATGTCTTAAATGTTGACCTAGAATATAATCCAACTTTCATTTAGATGGTACATTTGCAGAAGACTAGTCCCACTGAAATCTGAAATTACATTTGATAAAGCTCAAACCAGATATATTAACTTGATTTTAAAAGAAATCTTAAATTTGATATAGTGAAGCAATCTTTTTACCCATTTTCTCTACACCACCTAATGCCAATCTATTTCTCCTTCAATCTTCTCCATCTCAGTAAATAATATCACTATTGGTTGAGGTGAATTAGGAGTTCTCTCTAAATTCTTAGATAACCTGCTGTCAGTACCTGCTGCTGGACCACCCACCTTTCCCCACCTTCCCACAGTGTGATTACCAATTCCACGCCATGGTAATTCTTTGTGGGGAGGGCCTGGACCAAAGTAGTAACCCTCTAAATGATCTTTTTGCTTCCACTCTTTTTATCAACTTAACTTAGTACTATCACTCTTGTGTTTTAAACTTCTCCCAATGGATTCCATCTCAAAAAGAATATAACCCAGAGCTAGGGATATAGCTCAGTGTAGAGCACTGACATAGCTTGTGTGAGCCCTGGGACTGATTCCCAACACTGAAACAAAACAAAACAAAGCAAAGCAAAACAAACAAACCAAACAACCTAAAAACCTACAACCCAAACTTCTGGTATACTCTAAAATACCTAACTTGGCTTTTACCTTCTGCTTGGCCTAGTTTTTTACCCCATGGAGATCCCTTCTATTCTGACCTATAACAAATATGTTTCCAACTCGGGGGCTTTGTGTAAACTATTTTCTCTGACTGGAATACTTTTCCCTCAACTTCACTTGATCTATTTATTCAGGATTTACCTAAAATAGTATCTTTCAAAACTGCCATCTTTTAAAAAAAATATATAGTTTTTATTGTAAAGATACTGTACAGAGCTTCCTATCCTTGACACTCTACCCAATCCTTTAGCTTGATTTATTTATTTTTGTCGACATAGGGCTAGAACTCTCAGCTTTTCAGTTCAAGGTGAATGCTGTACCACTTGAGCCACAGCTCCACTTCTGGTTTTCTGGTGGTTAATTGGAGAGAACAATCTCATGGACTTTCCTGCCTGGGCTGGCTTTAAACCATGATCCTCAGATCTCAGCCTCCTGAGTAGCTATAATTACCGGCTTGAACCACCAGCACCCAGCAGCTTGCTTTATTTTCCTTCTTAACATCTGCTTGCTTTTTAGTTTTTGTCTGCTCTATCATCCATACTAGAATACAAGTTTCAATTGAGAAGGAAGCATGGCTGCCTTTTCAGTGCTTGTTTTATAGCAGTTAATCTATAACTTTGTCTCTCTCTCACTTGTTCCCCCCCGCCCCCCCGAACTGAGGTTTGAACTTAGGGTTCTGAAATTGCTAAGCAAATGCTCTACCACTTGAGACATACTTTCAGCTCTAAATTAATGAATATATTATCTTTGATTTTGTCTCTTACAAAAACAGCATAACACAACAAAAACAAATGAAGTTATCTTTAAAACAAAAAAATCAGTATAGATATTGTACTAATGTTTATTTAATTTAATTAATTAATTAATTAATTTGGGTCCGGTCCTGTGACCTGAACTCTGGGCCTGGGCGCTGTCCCTCAACTCTTCAGCTCAAGGCCAGCCCTCTACCCCTTGAGCCACAGCACCACTTCTGGCTTATTTCTTTTTGCTTACGTGGTGCTAAGGAATCGAACCCAGGGCCTCATGCATGCAAGGCAAGCACTCTACCACTGAGCCACCTTCCCAGCCCCTACTAATGTTTATTTTAGAAAAATACAATTATTTTAGAGATGTAATACCTATGGAAACAAGCTGTTCAATAAGTTTTACTAATTTCTATTGAATTTCTTACTATCCACCCAGTAAAACCCATCCTCTACGGTTTCTGATATCATTAAATAAAACCTTTGAAGATCTGATCATTGTTATGCAAGTTATTCTCTTTTCCAATTCAGCTTATATTTTTAGTAGACATTTCATCATTTATTAGACGAACTTCAAATTAAGAATAAAAAAAGATACTATTTTAAAAGTCATTTTCTCTAACTTTATGTTGACATGACAGTGTATAAGTACATAGGAAAGTTATCCCTTCCACCTGTCAGATAAACCTAGGGGTACATAATTAATGGTAGAATGTGGACTGAAGGATAGCATCTCCTAGTTTACTTCCTAATATGTCAACCTATAAAATATAATGAAAACAAGGAAAGGCTCTTTCTTCCTTTCCTTACTGATATATGGTAACCCTAAATATTTAACCATAAACACACCAATTTCTGGGAAAACATTTTCATTTTGCTTTTGCTTTTTCTAAGTATCACTCCTATTTACTGTTTCTTCCATACCAATTACTGGTGTCCTTGAAAAACATACCCCAGGTTTCTGCAATAAACTCTCAATAGCACCTCTTCCTTTTAAAAAGTGGTCTTTGGGGGAGGGGGGGTGTGATTCTAAAGTTGATTCCTATGTTTTAAGATTTACTTACCGTTACCAGTAGAACTGGTAACAGATTTGAGTATAGAAGATCTGTTAAGCCAAATTATTTTATACTTATATTCAGCTGAAAATAGGAGACTATTTTTTAATGACGCATACAATGGCCAAGGATATTTTAAGCTCAAAACAATGTTTTATGGCAATGGTAGCACTGTATACTTTTTATACTTACTGTCTGATATTCTTGAGGAACAATCTGCTCTGCACGCAGGTTACATACTTGCCTCGCTCGCTTCATAAGTTCTTTGCATTTCTGTAATAATCTTAGTCTGTTTTCGTCCAACTCAACAAACTGTTGCTATTAGAGAAAAAACAAATATTCTAAGAATTTGAATGTTACAGTTAAATAAGAGGCCGGTTTTTATTAAATTAGCATATATGAAATAAATTTCTGAATTTTTATTCTGATGGCAATTGTATCACTTGAGCCATATCTCAAATCAAAACTGCCTTTAATCATAAAGGTTAAGTTTCAAATTAAACTTTAAAATATATCAGCATATTAATAACTGGCCATTTCTCTAATATACAAGAACTCTAAAATGTAACTGGTTTTCTGAAAGTTTAATGACTACATGTAAATATACTCTAATGAACTTTGAAATTCACTTTATGTAAGGTTCAAGTGAGAAAAGTCAACAAACATAAACCTTTAAATGTGTTTGACAGTTTTTGCCATTTATTTATTTATTTATTTAGGGTCCGGTCATGGGTCCTGAACTCTGGGCCTGGGCGCTGTCCCTCAGCTCTTCAGCTCAAGGTTAGTGTTCTACCACCTGAGCCACAGAGCCACTTCTGGCTTTTTTCTTTTTGCTTATGTGGTGCTGAGGAATCGAACCCAGGGCCTCAGGCATGCAAGGCAAGTGCTCTACCACTGAGCTACCTTCCCAGCCCGTCTTTTATGTAGTTACCAGTTATTTCTTTATCAAGTAATTACTGAGAAGTAGAAATGTATACATGGAAAAATCACTATCCTCACAAGAAACAGGTACTATTTATTCAGTGCTAATGTCCTCGAGTAGGTGCTTTACTCTCAAAATTATCCCTATTATACACACTAAAAAGAAAAAAGATGGGAAGGAATTATGACAACTTGTTCAAGCTCACATATAAGAGAGCACCAGGATTCATAGCAACATCTGCTTAGAGGACACACAATGTTCATAATAGAGAAGTAAGTGCTGCTCAGTGCAACAGTCTGGACAGAATACGAAACTGGAGAAAGGGATGGAGAAAGCGCAGAATTGTCACAGAAGCTGTGACAACTGAACAGCTTTAAAGAGAAGAATTACTGAAAAAGCAGTAGCAGAAGGCATTCCAGAGACTGGTGATTATGAATGTAAAGCAATGGAAGTTCCAAAGATGTAATAGTAATTGAATATGATTGAAGAAGAGAAATATGTAAAGGTATACAAGATTAGGCTGGACAAAGTACATAAGGGCCAAACTCACCCTACAGGATGCCTTTACAGGCCAATCATTATTATACCGCAAGTGTTAATTCAATCCTGAAAACGATCTTGAGAAATACGTTCTCTCTCTCTCCTTTTTTTAGATACAGCCAAGAGACATTAAGAAACTGGCTCAAGGTTGTAAAACTATAGGTGAGCAGGTTTCTAGGAAAGAAAGCAGGGCTATCTTGCTCTTACCATTAAATTTCAAACTAGACTTTCACCCATGGTGAAAGGAGTTTGCTGCCCTAGCCATACCCTAGATCTATCAGATTAATATCTCTGGAAATAAGACTTGTCTATTTGTTATTTATTAACAAAGTCTCTCGCTGATTTTTATGCATGCAAGTTTAACAGCTAATGAACTAAACCAAGCCAATCATTAGAGAAGTAAAAAGACATATACTGGACAGAACTGAAAAAAATACAAGTAACCTTTTATACATTAGTTATTTAGTCCTAAGGTTTCCTTAAATACATTCCTCAATCACTACAACCTGGGAGAATGTTAAAGACTTTCCAGTCACCTGTTTTAAGGGCACTGTACTCAAGCAAATGTAAAATAAGGGACAGCTGGATAGAAACTAAGCACTTCTAATGAGTTCTATTCCTGCTTCTGTTCCTTTCAACATTAGTTAGGCTGGGCACAGTGATTCAACCCTGTTATTTCAATTACTTGGGAAGTGGAGATTAAGAGAATCACAGTTGAAGCTAGCCCAGGCAAAAAAATTAGTAAAACATTATCTTAACCAAAAAGCTGAGTATGGTGATATGTGCCTTTGATCCCAGTTTTTCAGGAGGTTTAAAGAGGAGGATCTTTCACTGAGGCTGGGTCTGGGTAAAAACAAGAACCTATCTGAAAAACTGTTAAAAGCAGAAAAAAAAAAAAAAGAGATGGGGACATGGCTCAAGACTACAGTTCCTGTATAAAGCCTGGGCTCAAACTTTATTACTGCCAAAAACAAAAAAAGAAAATAAAAGGAAATAGCCTTACATAAAATTTCCTTCTGTTTGATGTCTTATAAAATCTAAGAAAATATTATTTCCAGATGTCCATGTTTGGGACTTACCTCTTTACATAGCAGATCCACTTTAAACCACAATCCTTACTGAACTTTTCTTTGTGGGATGGGGGGGGGGGGGGTGCCAGAAATAAGAGAATATACTATTATATCATGCTATAAAATAAAGGCAATGAAAAGATTCTCTTTACATTTCTGCTTTGAGGCTTGCCTTCAACAGTTAATATAGAATAGAAATACTGCATCTGTTTAAGGCATGAGCAAATACTAAAATTTACAGAATGTTCTCTACACTAACATCTCAGAAAGGATTGCTTTCATATATGAAAAGAAATGAATATTAGCTGGGTACCAATGGCTTATGCCTGGAATCCTAACTACTTAGGAGACTGAGATCTGAAGATCAAGGTTCAAAGTCAGCCCTGGCAGGAAAGTGTCTGAGACTCATGTCTCCAATTAACTACCAAAAAGCTCGAAGTGGCTCAAATGTAGAGTTCTAGCCTTAACTAGCACTGGTACAAAAAACAAAAACAAAAATTAGGACTTATTACCTCCCACTAGAGAAAAGAAATATTTAATTTCTTTTTCTATCCCTCTCTCCCTCCCTCCTTTTTTTTTCTTTGGTACCAGTCCTGGAGCTTGAACTCAGGGCCATCTCAGGGCCTGGGTACTGCCCTGAGCTTTGGTGCTCGAGGCTAACACTCTACACTTGAGCCATATCTCTACTTCTGCATTTTTGGTGTTTGGTTGGTGATAAGAGCCTTAGAAGCCTGGCGCAGTGGCTCGTACCTGTAACCTAGCTACTCAAGAGGCTGAGATCTGAGGATCGTGGTTCGAAACCCATGAGACTCTTATCTCCAATTAACCACCAAAAAACCAGAAGTGGCACAGTGGTTCAAAGCAGTAGACCACTAGCCTTGAGGGAAAAAGCTCAGGGAGAGTACCCACGCCCTTAGTTCAAATGCCCCATGACAGACAAAAATGAAAAAAAAAAAGGGCCTTACAGACTCTCATGGGTGGGCTGGATTTGAACCCCAATTCTCAGGTCTCAGCCTTCTAAGTAGCTGGAATTACAGGTGTGAGCAACTGGCACCAGGCTCTCTGAAATGCTTTTTAAGTAAAGTTCCATTGGAAACACTTTGACATTTAAGTAAAGAAGGCCCTCTTGTGGAAGAAAGAAGAAATTCATAACAATTTTTTAGAATAGTTAATAAACTGTTAAATTGAATTGTTAATAAATACTTAAGAATAAAACAAAACTGGATGCAGTACTGTGTGCCTATCATTCTAAACTAAGATTGGGGGGACTGTGGTTCCAACTCAGCCTTGGCTGACTTGTAGTTCTCAAGACTACATCACAATGGAGGGAAACCAGATATGGTGGCACACAGCTATAACCCCAGCACTAATCGGGAGGCCTGGGAACCTTGACATCGAGGCCAGTCTGGGCTATATAGCATGTTGGAAACCAACCTGGACTATATAATGAGAATTGTCTCAAAAACAAACAGAAGAAAACAAAACTATCAATGCAAAATCAGTAGCCCAGTGTAAACATGAACAAAGATTTCAACATACTAAAGAAAATGCTTACTTTAGCATGTGGGAGGCACTGGGTTCAATCCCTAGCACTGGAAGAAAAAACAAATAGCGACAAAACATTATAAACAAAAAAGAAACAAAAACAGAACTTTTAAATTAGTATGAGAAGTATAAAACAATTCTGAGAGAATGCACGATAAAATCAGAGGTAGTAGTAACATTAGTATGAAGGAAATATTTATGTATAAGCTATAGATTTCTAAGTAGTAGAACACTAAAAATAAGAGCTTGTAGGTATTAAAACTTAAGAGTAAAAGTCAGACTGGGCAGTAGCCATGGAATGAGAAAAAGGTGAATTATGAATGTGGTAATGGCTGAACTGGAGAAAGGGAACGGAAAGAAACAGTAGCAAGAGAATCATGATGGGAAAAGTAATACTTCTCTAATTCCTTTAAATTAAGCAACAAACTAAGAAATTATGATTTAAAATATGATCATAATACATGCATAATGAATTTCTTTGGCTAACTGTGCTTTCTTGATAGCAAAGTTTATATAGCAGTTGTATCTTTAAGATGGTTGTGATACACTTAGCTTACTTACACAAAGATGGTAAGAATTAATAAGAATGAATAGGGAAAAGCAGCTAATCAGTGATTATGTTTCTGGTATAGTATGGCTATCTTAAAAAAAAAAAGAGTAATACAAAGAGACTAAAAACCTCACAAGAAACTTTTCTACTCCCCAGAAACATAGCAGTTAGTGTTACTCAAAACAGTAATATTTCCACTACTACTGAGCACACAGATCATTAAATAACATCTTGTAAATATGTATCTAATCTCAGTACATCTCTTAAGTAGGGCTGTTTAGAAAAGTAGTTATGTTCAGACTAGGTTAAATTTTACAAGAGTGCTTACTCCAAAGCAATTACTACGATTTTACAATACTTCTATAAATAAGACACAAACTTCTGTCTTAAGTTCTCATTAGCAATGATTTCAGAAACTTCAAGTGCCAAGATTAAATTCTGTATTTTGATTGAGTTTAAATCTCCATACTATGTCTGCATCTTCATAAAATCGCTTCCATGTACTAGATAACAACATTCAGATTCTTACCAATGAAGTAACTTTAATTTGTGTGCTAAAATTATTGACCAACAGTGCGTAGATGATTGGACAAATGGCAAATGACCTTCCCACATGTTCATGACCTAAATGTCTCCCTCCTAACTCTTGTCAGGGTATAATCTTTTGTTTCTTTTTATTTATCCATCCTATAAACTGAAGATGAGTACTGTTATTCCTGCTGCCTTCTTTTAGTTTAGTTTTTGTTTGTTTAAGGGGAAGAATGCTCTCCTGTCCTATGCCTTAAGCTTTGCTAAAGTGAACTAATCAATTCTAGCACATCAACTCTAACTTTTGGCTGTTTGGCTAGGTTGGTTGTGTCTATATCCTCTTACTATCTGCTAGTAAAATTCTCTATCCTCTCCTAGTCCCACCCCCAACTTCACTATAGCCATAATCTATTTTAGGAAGCAGAAGGTTTTAAAAAATTTATCTGTACAGTTCAGTGTCTATTTCCTAAAATGTATCTTCTAAGAAAGCCTCCCACAGGGTGGGAGGAACATACTAGTACAGCTAACTTTTATGTAACAGATGCATTTCTGACAAATGTCAAGCAAATCATATACATACCACTGCCAGACTATGGTAGACTTTTGGGGAATGAATCTGGAAGGGTACAAGAGGATTTGAATATAGCAAAAGGTTTAAAAATCTACAACGAAATGTCTAAGTATTAATTTGTTAAATGGGTAGTAAGCACATGGATTCACTATTATTCTACATATTCTAGGATATGTTTTAAAATTTCATACTGAAGAAATACTTCAATAACAATTTATTAAAAAAGAACCTAACAGCATTTTTCTTTAAAAAATTCACTAACTTTGGGGACACAACTGATGAACCATAAAACTGTACATATTTAGTGTCTAACTTAAATGAGTACAGACAAATATATTTGAGATCATCCCAGTGCATTCAATAATAAATACATCAACACCCTTAAAACCTTTGTGGCCCTCTGTAAACCATCCCCTGTAGTCTTATGATCAGCACTGACTTGTCTTCTGTCACTATGCATTCTGCATAAATCAAATAGGGTATAATCTTTTTAACTGGAAGAAGGTGCTTATTAGTTCCTTTTGCTCAGTAGAACAGGACTCAGTAGTTCATTTATTTTGTTGGAGAGTAATCTTCAATATGTATGTATACCACCGTTTGTTTAACAATTCAACTGCTGCAGAGTATCTTTATATCTAAATAGTTTTTCTCATGCTGAAAATCCTATTAACATTTATCACCTACTTCAGAATAACCTGCCAAATATTATTACCGTATAGTTACTGAAAAACATTATACAACTTTTGTGTTTATAACTGAATTATTCTGTTTTAAGTTACTTGGAATATTTGTTTTTCTCCCTGAGGCTACACTGTTAAAACAATGCCAGAGAACTGGATACTGGTGGCTCACACATGTAAAACTAGCTTATGAGAGGCTGAGATCTGAGGATAGTAGTTTGAAGACAGCCTGGGTAAGCAAGTCTATGAGATTCTTCTCTAAAACTAACCATTCAAAAACTGGAAATGAAGCTGTGACTCAAGTGGTAGAGTGACAACCAAGAGTGAAAGAACTAAGGGACAGTGTCCAGGCCCTGGGTTCTAGTTCCAGCACCAGCACACCTCCTTCCTCTAATAAAAATCATGCCAAGTCCCCCCAAACTTAGAAGCAAATGTTTCATTTTGCTTTTGCTAAGTTTAAGAAAAATTAATTTTATTTTGCTATATCAATACAAAGTAGGAAAAAGGATTTGTTTAAATAAGTTTGACCTTATCTTCTCCTATTACCATAAATAATTTTTAAAAAGGCTCTAACTTATCACTTTTTTTTAGTGAGCATATAGGAACAGTCACACTGTACATGATCCTCCATATTGTGTGTGTGTGTGTGTGTGTGTGTGTGTATTAGTGCCCTACCACTTCAGCCACAGTTCCACCTTTGGCTTTTTGTTGGTTAATTGGGGATAAGAGTCTCATTGACTTTTTTTGCCCAGTCTGGTTTCAAACTGCAGATTTTAGATCTCAGCCTCCTGAATAACAACCATTACATGGGTAAACCATGGGTGCCTGGAGTCTGTCCTTTTTAGTTCACTTAACGGTATATCTGACATATATTTTCCAGATTGTAAGTCCATCATTATAAACATATAATTCAATGGCTGTGTAGCCTCCCCACGGCCCAAAGTTACTTTCCCATCAACCAAACAGATGACTGTATCTAATATCCTTCAATTTAAAACTTCATTTCTTTTAGATGCACCTTTTATATTTTGCAAATTGTTAGAACTTACTTCAAGATAGCCTTGATTTTGAAACAGACACAGCATATCCATTTACATTTAATATGTTTCATCTTCGATATGGGTTTTTTTTTTTCTTTTAAAGATGGGGTCTTACAATGCTTACCTAAGCTGAGCTTAAGTGATTCTCCTACCTATGCTTTCTTCCAGTTGCACAAGTATGTACTACCATGTCCAGCTTTGCTTTTGACCTGCCTGTTTCAGGCCACAGTGATTTTTGTCCTCTATTAAGTAAAAAAATTTAATCTTTATGTGATCTGCTTTACTACCGCCTCCCTGCCCACTTCCCTTCTTTTGCATATATTTTTAGTATTTAGGAAGATTATCTTCGTATAAATACTTATATAATATCCCTGTTTGAAATAAGTTTTTTTGGGGGGATAGAGAATGTCTATTGACTCCTTACTATAAGTACCAAAATTCTGTCCTAAACACCCCATTGATTAATATTCCTGATAATAACTGTGGAATAATAACAATTAGCAAATAATTTCATTTTACTGAAACTTCCTCCTTTCTGCCATTTTCAGAGAATTGTGCTTAAGCTTACATGGTTTGACTTAGGACTATATAGTACATGTTTTAATGTTTCTTTTAATGTTATAAAGTTATAGTTCTCTTCAGTAAGAGGAATTTCCATTGGTTTGAGATATGCCAGCATTATCAGACCTTGCCCGAGTCTGGAGAGTCACCTTATATAAGTTATATAAGTTGCTTTCAGATAGAACTGCTGACCTGACTTCCTATGCCCCGTGGGACTATTTCCTTCTAAAACTGAGTACTTGGTGGCAACTTACTTTTCCATTTTCTGAGCTTTCTCTCAGTAGTATCACATGAGTTTTGATGTTGCCTCTAATTTAACTTCTCTAGTTGTATTCACAAGCTCACAGATATTGATTAGCCTTTGTGACTGATTCCTATTAAAAAAAATCCCTTGAGTATGGGTGCTGGTGGCTCATGCCTGTAATCCTATCTATTCAGAAGGCTGAAAATTCCTGTTTGAAGCCAGCCTGGGAAGGAAAATCTTGAGACCCTTATCCACAGTTAACTACCCAAAAGTCAGAAGTACAACTGTGGTTCAAGTGAAGACAGACAACACACACACACACACGCAAGCACGCACGCACACTTTAAAACTGAGTGATAAGAATCTTTGTTATACAAGAATTCCTTGGATTATGCTTAGGATATGCTTAGGATATAACTCAGATGGCAGTGGGCAATGTCAGAAAGATAACATGTAGAGAGACATGATATCAGCAGTTTCCCAAACTCAGACAGGAGGGATGGAGATTGAGTTAAGCAACATGGACAGTGATGTAATCAACCATGACCACATAATAGCTCAATAGAACACCACAGCTTCTTCATGAAAGAACACAGAATTATTATTATTTTTTTACACCAACAGGGATATAGCTTAAAGCTTAGTTTTGCTACTGTCTATATTGTCTGTGAGTTTGTTGATGCTATAGTATCCTAAGTACTATTTTGGGGAGAGGATTTTGGAGCTTGAAAAACTATATCACTATCACTTCCATATTGTGGCCAGATATTCTTTGGCTTTAAATTAAAATTAATGTGCTTTATCACATTTCTTCACTTCTACATGGTACAAGTATTTAGCATTTCACCGGCAGATATTAAAAGAGTAAATTGTCAAGATTACACAGCCACTCAAATGTTCCAAATATTGCTTCCTCATAAGCAGGATGCATTAAATTTGTAAACTTATATCGCATACAAATGCATATGTCCAGTGATAATACATGGTTTTTCAAACTGATCAGACACGGAACTTTGAAATATCTTACCTCTGTGACACGTAGTTTTGAAGATGCAGCTACATAATCTGACTCTAATTTGTTCTTCTCAGAAATCATTGTCGTATTCTGAAGGATTAAATCTACCTTTTGCATATGCAAAGAAGTACAAATCTAGGAAGAAAAATCCCCCCAAAACTTAGTTCATATGTTATCTGTGCTTAAATCATAAAAAAGCCAGTTTTCTCAAAATAAAATTGTAATTCACAAAAAGTGGCTTTTCTACTGTAATACTTCGCTTAAACAATTTTTTTTTTTTTGGGTCCGGTCGTGGGGCCTGAACTCTGGGCCTGGGTGCTGTCCCTCAGCTCTTCAGCTCAAGGCTAGCGCTCTACCACTTGAGCCACAGCACCACTTCCGGCTTTTTTCTTTTTGCTTATGTGGTGCTGAGGAATTGAACCCAGGGCCTCAGGCATGCAAGGCAAGTGCTCTACCACTGAGCCACCTTCCCAGCCCCATCTTAAACAATTTTTAAAGAGAATCTTTTAGAAAGTGTGTTCCTGTGTATTTAGTAGTCATCTGGAATAATATATAATTTAATGAGTTAACCTATTTATTACCTATAAAGACAATGCCAAGTAACCAAAAAAGCTGAAACTGATGATAAAATCTCTTATATACAACTAGAAGAGAAAATACTTAAAGACCATCTCTCTCTTAAAGCCCTCTAAAAGCTATCTCAACTATCAGATACTTTTTTTTGCATCCTGGGGCTTGAACACAGGGGCTGGGCACTGCCCTAAACTTTTTTGATCAAGCATAGCACTACTTTAGCCACAGTTCTACTTCCAGGTTTTTTGTTGCTGTTGTTTTCTTTTTTTTGGTGGTTAAATGGAGGTAAAGTTTCACAGACTTTCCTGTTTGAGCTGATTTGAAACCACAATGTTCAGAATCTCAGCCTCCTGAATAGCTAGGATATAGGCATGAGCCTAGCATCCAGCTCTATCAGCTACTTTAAAAAACGTATCTAAAATTAAGAAAAATACCTTACCTTTACTAGGTTTGTTAATTCAGTAACAAGTTTTGCTTTCTGAACATTTAACTCTTTGATTTTGGTACTTGTTTTTCGTTCCTCCTCTTCCAGGTTGCAAGAGTCCTGTTCCATCAGTTTTATGCTGTATGACACATATAAGGATAGAGAAAGGGGTTAAACCCAAAAATTGAGCCCAACGCCCTAATTCTTCTGCAGTTTTCTAGAAGATTTAGCAATGCTGTTCAAAAGTGTAAAGTTTTAACTAGACTACTGATATAAACACTTATTAGCAATGAAGAGATTAAACAGAATTTCCCAGGCTGAGGCAAGAAGATGCCAAATTTAAGAACAGTGTAGGCTACACAGTGAGACCCTGCCTCAAACAAACAAAAGAAGCAATGCAACTTTGGACAAGTTATTCTTCAGAGTTTCCGTTTCTTCGTAAATCAGCTGCAGATTATCATAGTACTTCCCTCATACAGCTGTAGAGATACTTTTATTTTTATTTTTTATTTTTTTTGTGGTCCGGTCGTGGTGCGTGGTGGCTGTCCCTCAGCTCTTCAGCTCAAGGCTAGCGCTCTACTACTTGAGCCACAGCACTACTTCTGGCTTTTTTATTTTCTGCTTATGTGGTGCTGAGGAATGGAACCTAGGGCCTTATGCATGCAAGGCAAGCGCTCTACCATTGAGCCACCTTCCCAGCCCGAGATGCTTTTAAAAAGGTAATACACACAACAAACTTAGGATAGTACCCAGCCCTAACTAACTTATTAATAATAATTTAACTATCAATGTAACTAGGAATTATTGGTAATCTCTTTCTTTGGGCTTAAAGCAGGAAGAGTTGATTGACAGGTAAAACAGAATAAAAAGATAAGTTAATAATCCTATGTTCTCTTTTAAAAAGATGAAGACACCTAAGGATCAAAAAATTTAAGTGTTATCACCTAAGATGAGCTACTCTAAGGATAAGAAAACTTCATGTTCTCTGCATTATACCATATTATCTCTATAGAGAAAGGAGGAGGCATGGAAGCAGTAATAGGCATGAAGAAATTCAGTGATAATCTAGAGTGATACAAGAAGATTCTGAATGTTATTCTAAATGGGAGAAGTGTTTAATTTCATGCAGTAATGGTAGGACGGACAAAGACTTGAGAATATAATATCCTGCAATTCTACTCTGGATGAATGGAAAGGAGACTAGTTAGTAAAACCACTCATTAGGTCACCATGGAAACTGTCCAAAATGAATATAGCAGGAATAAAATAGTAGGCTAAGGATAGTTGTATAAAATCATTTTATTGAAAAAGATTAACATTATTTTATGACAGTTCATTATTTTTAAAAAATTATTTTTAAGGGTACTTAAGGTATTTTAGCTCTAAGTACTATATCACTGAGGCCACACTGCCAGTCCTTTTTGTTTAGTGTTTTTCAAATAGGGTCTACATTTTGTAAGAGCTGGCCTCAGACCAACATCTTTCTTCATTTGTTTTCTGAATATCTTGGATTATACCCAACAAAGTTCCCTTTTAGACAGTGAGTCTAAAGTCACACAGTACAGGTAAATTGAGGCTTTAAGACTTTTTTTTTGTTTTGAAACAGGGTCTTAGTTCAAGCTTGCCTTAAACGTGAGGTCCTCCTGTCTCAGCCTCAGCAAGGTGCGTACCAACCAACCCAAATGCAGCTTAAAAAAATCTAGGCATACAGACTATATATATTTTATTTTAAGCAACAAAGTTACATTAATCAAGGAAATTAAATTACTAATTTAAAAACAAGCTAATAGAAAATGAGGCTTTTTTAAAAAGATGAAAATGAAGGGGGAGGGGGAAGGGGGGAGGCTGGGAAGGGAGGTGAAGGGTAAACAAAGGAGGAGGCTGCAATGCTTGGTAAGAAATGTATGCATTATCCTGCCCATGTAATTGTAACCCCTCTGTACAGTATGTTCTCAAATAAAATAAAATTAAATTAAAAAAAAAAAAAAAGAAAATGAAGGGGGAATTTTCTTTCCACACTTCAAATATAATTCAATTTATGAATTTGTTTACTCTTGTGGTAGTGGAGCTTGAACTCAAGGTCTCAAGCTCTTGCTTTAGCTCTTTCGATTCAAGGATGGCACTCTGAGACATATTTCCACTTCCGTAACTTATGAATTGTTTAGGAACGCATAATATATTAGGCCAAAGTAAATATATCTAATTCAAGACAATGAGTTATCATTTATTATTAGATTTTGATTATATAGCAAATCTCTACTTTCTTTCTCTGGGTAAGAGCTTGTAAGAACAACAAAGAACAAGAGCAAAAAGTTTAGGTTATCCTGGGGGCCTCTGGGAAAAGCTTTACTTGGGAGCCATCTTCCTTTCCTCTAGTAGATACTGTCCTATCAGACATATTCAAATTTCTACAAATCACAGAAATCCAAAGCTAAGAGTTATAATCAGTTCTGAGACTGGCTACTGGGCTTTCCCAGTAGGTGACTAGTTTTTTCTTTTGGAAAAAGACTTTTCACATGGAACCACTGTGGCAAAGATGACAATCTTAACAAGGAAGAATGAAACTGAATGAGTGAGATAAACCCAGCTATTCTGTAAGAATCAAAGTTACTTCCTATCTCCCTATTACTCTGGCACATCTGGTAAGAAAATGGACTATTTTGTCAATGTTTCTGTCAATACCTTTCCTCCCTCTCTTTCACCACTTTGAACTCAACTGACATATAAATATGGCTAATGGTTTCCTGGAGATCCCTAAAATTACTTGAAGGGAAATGCAAGGCCAAATCTATTTTCTTAATAGTAACAGGACATCCTTGCCCTCTTCACTGTTGACATTTGCACTGAAGTTGTGAAAGTAGAAGCAAGCTTTAGAATGAAACAAGGTAATAGCAACAAGAAGGAGGTAGTAGTCATTAAGTTCATCATCCCTTGCATTCAAATTCTCAAAAATGCCAGATTTGCCTAGGAATATTCTTGACGGAAAGAAACTAGATTTTTATAAAATCTCAAATTTTGGCTAGATATTTTCTAACACTGTGTGATGAAAAAGGATGTACACTGTACTTACTGACCATTTCTGTTCTATACAAACATACTAGTTATTACAAGGAAAAGCACTTCATGTTATTTTTAACTTCGGAGCTAGACCAGATACTTAAAATAAATAGAGAATGTCAGTTTTACTTGAAAGAAAGATAAGCTGATTACTTCATACTTGTTTGGTAATTTTCCTTTCCTAAAAAGAATAAAATCACTTATCATTTCAAATAACTGGTTTATCATTTGTTGCCAAATGATAAAAGTAAAGCTTTCAAATTAAAATTAAATTTTAGGAAATTTGCTAAGACCATGAGCTTGATAGCTTCCCAATTTTTAATAACTTACTATGGGATATTACTGTGCTCTTTTCTTTGGTATTATATAATAAAATAGGTCAACATTTAAAATAACATTGGTGAAAAATGTTTCGAATGAGCAATATATTTATGGAACAAAAATCACTCTTGAGGGCTGGGAAGGTGGCTCAGTGGTAGAGCACTTGCCTTGCATGCATGAGGCCCTGGGTTCAATTCCTCAGCACCACATACGCAGAAAGAAAAAAGCCGCAAGTGGCGCTGTGGCTCAAGTGGTAGAGTGCTAGCCTTGAGCTGAAGAGCTGAGGAACAGTCTCCAGGCCCAGTGTCAGGCCCCACAACCGCCCCTCCCTCCCCAAAAAAATCACTCTTGAGTAAAGAGTCATTTAAAATATAGCATAAAGTTCACTGTCTTGAAATATGATTTCATATTCCATACTGCAATTAAAATTTAACCACCTACTCTTGGTAAATTTTGATATGGCATTAAAGTATATCCACAATTAGTTGAAAAGTGCATTAAAATATTCCTGCATTTCCAAACTAATGAAGGCTGACTTATTTCATTTTTATTTCTAGCAAAATATCTCAGAATAGATTGAATACAAAAGGAGATTGAAAAAACTTATTGACTTTAAAGGTATTTACAAAAACATTCAATAATGTTACTCTCCTCACTAAATATACTTTATTTAGAAAAATGTTTTATGTTAACATATGAATTTATTTTTAAATGAATTAATAATTTAAATACTCAGTTTTTATTTTCTAATGTAATGAATATCACCTCTACAGGGAACTTACTAATTTTTAAATTATGTACAAAAAACCAAAATAATTCAGTCTCACTGTTCCTTACTCTATCAAACTGTATTTGAACAGAAAAAAAAAATAAAACTTTAGATATTACATGCAGACAGGCACTTGGGAAGCAGACAGGAGAATCATAAGTTTGAGGTTAGATAAAACTACACAGTGAGACTCTGTATCAAAAAGTACAACTATGTAATGAATAAATAATCCCCCCGCTTACACACATATACTTCAAAAATTATAACAAAATGTGCTTGTGGGAAATATGCTGTCTTTAAAGGGTTTAATGAGTAATCAAGCCATGCAATATTTTGTGATTCCTCTACCATGAAAAAAAGGCCGAAAGATACCTTTCTAGCTTGGAACTAAGTTTTTGTTCCAGTTGCCTCTTCTTGGTTTTTCTGTCAAGAAGTTCCTTCTTCTTTTGTCTAAGTTCATTGTCTTTGTGTTCTAGATGTTTGTTTGTATCACGCAAAGCAATCAATCCTGAGTCCACTGCTTGCAATTTTCTATTAATTTCCTATGAGATAAGAAAAATTGTTAACAATTTTTTTTTTTTTGGGGTCCGGTCATGGGGCCTGAACTCTGGGCCTGGGCGCTGTCCATCAGCTCTTCAGCTCAAGGCTAGCGCTCTACCACTTGAGCCATAGCACCACTTCTGGCTTTTTTCTTTTTTTGCTTATGTGGTGCTGAGGAATTGAACCCAGTGCCTCAGGCATGCAAGGCAAGCGCTCTACCACTGAGACACCTTCCCAGCCCTGTTAACAATTTTTTAAAAATTCTAGAGACTCATTCTTCAGAAATCCATTTCACATTTTTTTCCCCCAGGTCTGGGGCTTGAACTCAGGGCTGGGGCACTGTCCCTGAGCTTCTTTTTGTTCAAGGCTAACACTCTACCACTGGAGTCACATCATCAATTCTGGCTTTTTCTGTTTATCTGGTACTGAGGAATCGAACCCAGGCCGGGGATTTGTGCATGCTAGGCAAGCACTCTACCACTAGGCCATACTCCCAGTCCCCATTTCATATTCTTTTCTAATAATCAAACGGACTAACCTTTAGTTGTTCTTCCAAGTGTCTTCTTTGCTCTAGATCTACAGTAACTGTGAGGAACTGGGCAACTTTAAGGGATGTGTTACTAGAAATAACTTTGTTTGAATAAAAAGAAGTTTTCACCACATACTTTTCTTCTGCTGTGTAAATTTGTCTTAAACGAGTTTCTTTTATTACCTATAATATAAAACAAGAATCTGTAAACATCTAAAAAAACATCTAATAAAACATGTTTTAAGGAACAAAAAAATTAAAAACACAAACCAAGAAAATTATGGGAGTATCAAAATGCACTAAATGTACTTTTTACTCTCTCCTTCTTTTGATTATATTATTCAAATATGTATAACACATACTTACTTTTTCCCAATCTCTAAAGGTACATCCAATACTATTGTGCCTTGGTTAAAAGAGATAAATTAGCTTCCTAAATTCTGAATAATTTAGAATAAAGGGAATGACTAGATATTTATCTATTCAAATTTCATGAAAATTAGTTTTAACAGGGATTTGAACTGACCAGAGAAACTAAGAAAGATCATTTCCTGCAAAAAGGACATTTCAAGCCAACGAGGCCAACAATTTAACCAAAGGACTGTAGAGATTAATGGGGAAATAATTCTATAAATAGACTTACTCACTATAGGAGAAGCTAAAATGTTAAAATAATAAAATATACACTAAGTAATATATATTTAGAAGCTGTGGATGTAGCTCAACAGTATGATGCTTATCTAACATGTGTGAGGGCTGAGTTTAATCCCCAGCATGACAAAAACCAAACCAAAATCCTCCTTTTGGGTGCTATGGGCCATACTTCTATTAATGAGATTTTTTCAAATGTATTCTTATTCAAAGAAAGAAGCAATTATTACCAATATCTGTACATGAAATAGAGGACTTAAAGATATACATATTCTGAAAGATGGCTAGCTAACATAATCCCAAGGATTTACCAAATTCTGGAAACTTCATAATGTATCTTTAATATATGCACAAATGACTGAAAAAATTTTCAGCATAATTTAAGTTTTTTTTATACAACACAGCTCTAAGTTGGGTATTGGGACAATCAGATACTAAGAAATATTCAGTGTGCTTAAGAATTTTAGAAGTCATTATGTGGACTAGAAATGTAGTTCAATAGTAGAATGCTTGCCTGAGTAGCATGCACAGGCCCTATGTTCAATCCCTAGGACCTTGGGGATAGGTAGAAGAGGAGTGCTAGAAAAAATTTATCACTTAGATAACATCAAAGAATTAAGGTAAATGAAAATTACCTGAACAGAAGTATAGGGGATGAGAAGAATTAATTTTAGTTTCAATGTAAATTATATGAGTTGAATATTATCTCTCTATAAAACATAGTATTAAAGTTCTCTAGGTGACTTAAAATGTTAAAAGTACATAAAATAATAAAAACAATTCCACTTGGAAGCATTATTGAAATAAAAAGATTTTCCAAGTATAGCAATCGCCCCTTTCTGCAACAAAGTAAAAATATGAAAGCCAGCCAGGTGCCAGTAGCTTACACCTGTAATCCTGGCTACTCAGGAGGCTGAGATCTGAGGATCATAGCTTGAAGCCAGCCTAGGCAGGAAAGTCCGTGAGACTCTTATCTCCAATAAGCAAAGACAAAGCCAGAGTGGAGCTGTGGCTCCAAGTGATAGAGCACTAGCCTAGAGTGAAATAGCTCAGGGATAGCACCCAGGCCCAGAGTTCAAATCCCAGGACTGACAAAAGGAAAAAAAAAAGAATGAAAGCCTTATCAAGCATTCTGTTGTCTTTCTGAATCAATAAAGAATTTTTACTACTCTTATTTATTTTTAAAATTAGCTCTAACTATTCCTGAAGACATCAAACAAATTAGTTTGGTCTATAAATGGTGTTGTCTAGTTTCTAAACCTCACTGAATTAAGATATGAGAGAATTACATCAACATGGAGAGTTCTATTTTTGGGTTACTCCAATGATCAACTACTTTATGATTTAATGTTTAACTCAAAGACAGGCATTTTGTTTTAAGTAACTCATTTTTGAAAAATGAATTGGAAAACTCCTCACTTCTATCCTGTTAGTGAAGAACAGAGCCAAAATGAGTGATCATAGAAATACTGGCACACTGATTAGAAAATTGTATCAAAGGGGTGACACTGAGAGAGAGGAATGGTATTCATAAAATGCTTTGTTGAATGTCAACCCCTTTGTACAACTACCTAAAGATAATTAAAAAAAGAAAATAAATTGTATTATAAATAATAGTTAAGTTCTCATGATCTATATGAAGTATTAATATGGCAACTTGGTGTTATAGAAAAATCTGTTGAGAAAGACATATTCTCTATTTCTGCTCATAATAAAATCACACATGGTTTGGTGACATAAAATTACTTTTAAGAAGAAAATTTCAAACATCTTTAGAAGAATGTAGGAACTAAGAATTTCTAAGGCTATATACTAGTATAGAAAAAAGTGAGATGTGCAGAAAGAATGACATTGCCCCATTTGTTAGGAAATGGAAAAACTTGGAAAAAATTATATTAAGTGAAGTAAGCCAGACCCAAAGAAACGTAGGTCCCATGGTTTCCCTTATTTGTAATATCTAGTATATGTATGAGTCAAGCGGAAAAGGTCAGATAATGTGATGTCAGGAAAATGAACCCTTAGATGTGTATTTTAATGTTTTTTTCTTTCATGCATGTGTTTCTAACACATTTATAAGATTATCTCTTTGTTGCTTTGTATGTCCCTCCCCCACAGTATAACCCCTGCTTTCACTATATTTGATGTCAGTATAACTTGTGGAGGAGATGGGGAAAAACCAGTTGTTTAAGGATACAGGTGGACCTGTTGCAACAATGAGAAGTACAAGTTGTCATGTCGAAAACGAGCTTTACAATGTTAGTGGGGGGGGGGGGGAAGGCGGGGAGGATTGGGTGGGGGGGGGGAGGCTGGGAAGGGATGTGAAAGGTAAACAAAGGAGGAGGCTGCAATGCTTGATAAGAAATGTACGCATTAACCTGCCCATGTAATTGTAACCTCTCTGTACAGTGTGTTCACAAAAAATTTTAAAAAAAAGAGGTAACAGATAAAAAAAAAACAAACAAAAAGAAAAAAGTGAGATGTGTTCATTTAAATATTGAAATAATCTTAAAGCTTTAAGAAGAATATTTACTAAAACAATTCTATACTCTAGCCTACCTTTCTGAAGTATAATGTGTTTGAAATATAATCTAGAATAAAAGAATGGTAACAACTAAAATAGGAATGAACACAGGTTTATCAAACAAGGCAGAATCAGGTCAGAATATCTAGATAATTCTTTGCAAGTTTTAACTTTATTCAATTACTCTAAATTTATGCTTAAACTAATAAATTCTGTATCACTTTTGTCATAAAGTAGTCAACACAACTACCATAGTTTATAAAACCAATAATACTTATTTAAAACTTCTAGTACTTTTTGTTTTACTTTAAACAAGTAATTTTAACAAAACTGTGATTCTGGTAATGCATCTGTACTTTCTCACCCGCTCAATTCTTTCTCTGGTCCTTTCAGTCCCGACAGGAACTTCATGAATATGATACTGACAACAAAGATAACTCATTACAGGGTCAGGTGCATCAAATAATTCTCGTAAGTAAGAGAAAAATCCATATTGTCTGAAAAAAGAAAAGGAAAAGATACTGATGATTTTTTGTTCTTAAGAAATTGTTTTAAAGCCGGGCGCTGGTGGCTCACGCTTGTAATCCTAGCTACTCAGGAGACTGAGATCTGAGGATCACGGTTCAAAGCCAGCCCGGGCAGGAGAGACTGTGAGACTCCTATCTCCAATAAACCACCAGAAAACCGGAAGTGGCGCTGTAGCTCAAGTGGTAGAGTGCTTGCCTTGAGCTGAAGAGCTGAGGGGCAGCGCCCAGGCCCAGAGTTCAAGCCCCATGGCCGACCATAAAAAAAAAAAAAAAAAAAGAAATCGTTTTTTAAAAAAATCTGAAGTAGCAAATAAGCAATAAGCAGAATATAAATTGTTTTGACAATGGTAAATGAAAGTTCAACTCTTATCTCTAGAAAGAATATTTTAGTATCTTTTATTAGATAGTTCAATATTGTTCTTCTGACTAAAATGTAATCTATATGGCATAGGATGTCACATTTCCTAGTTTAGCTATCCTAAAAAAGAGAAACAGCTTATAACAAATATATGACAAAAAGATGATTATTTTAAAATTAATTTTTAGAATATAGTCAAGACTTACCTTAGTTCATTCAGAGATCTGGAAGGTGCTTTGTCTGCATATGAAATCCTGGGAGCCATAACAGCATTTACTCTTAGTTTTTTATTGTCACGAACCTGAGTGTATGGGAAAGCCAAGATTATTTTCATTATTATACACTTGCAATAAAAGTAATTTGTAAAGTTGCCATTTTGCTACCGGCATTCATGGGATAAGAAATTTGAATACTTGATATTTGATTAGGAGAAAATTTTACTGTGATGTTATTGTAGCAGTTATATACTTTTACAAAGAGACAATTTCTTCCCCCCCTCTCCCCCCTCTTTTGTTTGGAAATGATCTTGCTAGATAATTCAGCCTAGCTATAAACTTGTGATCCTCCACACATGGCAAGAGTCCCTTTTTTATTTTTAAGAGGTAAGTGTTGAAATTTGAGATTTACTTCAAAATAATACAAAAGGGAAAAGAATATTTTCATTAAGAGCAGATTTTCTTGTATTGGGCTAACTTGTCTAAAAATGATTATAAGCTCTGGGCAAAAAATTTTAACTATCACGAGAAGGCACTAGAGAAATAGAAGCTGGAGTGTACCTGACATCTAGAAGCAAGAGGACAGCATGAGAAATAGAAGCTGGAGGTAACTGACATCTAGAAGCAGAGGACAGCATCAGGTGAGTGAGATTTGTGTTTATGTGGCTTATGGTTTGAGGGAATTTCCCAATTTGCAGTATGGGAACAGAAATGGAATTCAGGTAGAAAGCTGCAAGCTTCTGGCTCACAGGATGTTATTTGTGGAAACAATAATGGCTATACTGATGATAAATTCTTAGAAGGTGTTACAAAATGAAAAGCCTCAAAAATTTGTATATAAATTTGTTTCATTTTTCTAATTTGGGGAGGGAAAGGGAAATAACAAAATGCTAAAATAAGGATACAGGTGGACCCATTGTAGCAATGAGATATACAAGACACTATGTTGAAAAAGAACTTTATAACTTGAGGGAGGTTAGGGGGGTGGGAGAGGGGAAGGGATGGAATGGTAGCAGAAAAACAAAGGAGGGGTAACAGTGCTTGGCAGGAAAGGTATTCATTATCTTACTCATGTAACTGTAACCTCTGTACAGTATCTTTACAATAAAAATATATATTAATAAAAATTATGTTTAAATTCTTAAGTGATCTATAAGCTATAAAGGTATTGACAAATTCGAGGTGGAAATATGTGAAAACAGAAAGCTGAAAAACACTGAATGGAAACTTCAGTTGGTAACCAATATACAGGATATAGATTGAGTCCAGCTGAGTTAACTGTCTGCTTGTCTCTTTAAAGTGAGTATGTCTTGACAATTATCTACAATTTCATGTACAATAAAAAGAATTAGGGCTGGGAAGGTGGCTCAGTGGTAGAGCGCTTGCCTTGCATGCATGAAGCCCTGGGTTCGATTCCTCAGCACCACATAAGCAAAAAGAAAGCCAGAAGTGGAGCTGTGGCTCGAGTGGTAGAGCGCTAGCCTTGAGCTGAAGAGCTGAAGAGCTGAGGGACCGCGCCCAGGCCCAGAGTTCAGGCCCCAGACCGGACCAAAAAAAAAGAATTACTATGTATAAGAAAAAAATGATATTATACATAGTTAAGAGAAACTAACTTCATATGAACTCAAAGGCTGGAATTAGAAAATAACAACTTTAAAGCAGCATACATACATACATGCAAGAAAACTATCATCATGATGAACAGATGACAAATTTTAGCAGATTAAAATAAAATTAAATTGAAATCTAGAACTGAATTATGCAGTGCCTTAAATAAAATACTCACTGACAGGCTTAGTGGTGAAAGATTAAACATTAAATAGACAATATTTTGAAATACTTTATTTGAAATACTTTATATATTGAAATACTTTATTTTGAAATACTTGATTTATTATATTGAAATACTTTATCTAGATAAACTAGATAAATTAGATAAACTAGAAAAACTGCTTGAATGCAAATATACTGCCAAATTTGTAACATAATAATGCAAAGACACTCAAGACCTGGACATTCTCACTGATAAGTTCCATAATACAGCATGGAAGCAATAATGCCAAAACTCAACAAAAGGTAGAAGAAACACCCTTTCCAGTTCTGATACAATGTAAGGTATTTGGTACAGGATATGCTGGCCATTTCCAAACAGAAATTATCTAATTACATATTGCTGCGCATGCTTCAATGTTCTTACAGACAGATAAAAAGACCTACAGAATGAGAAGTCTTTGCCATCTATATGTCAGACAATGGCCAGATAACCATAAAACACAGAGCTCTAAATCCTCAAAGAACCAACAACTCAATTAATAAATGGGCAAATGAGCTAAACAGACTTAGAAGTAAAAATAGGCAATAAATACATGAAGAACTTTTCCACACGTCTGGTCATAAATGAAATGCAATTCAAAACATTAAGATTCCATCTTATCCCAATTAGAATACAAACAACAGATGCTGTTTGTGGGAACAGATCCAGATGTGGGGAAAAGGAACTCTAATGAACTACAGGTGGAAATGTAAACTTGCTCAGTCAGTCTGGGAAGCAGTTTGGAAATTCCCCAAAAACAAAACTCTATGATTTAGCAATACCACTCTTGGGCATTTATCCAAAAGAATATACAAATCAGAATACAATAAAGCCACTTGCACAACCATGTTCATTGCTGCACTATTCATACTAGCCAAGGTACAGAAAGAGCCCAAATGCCCTTCAACGGAAAAAATAACTCAAGAAAATGTGGTTTACATATACAATGGAATTTTACTTATCCATTAGTAAGAATCATGTAACACATCTGCAAAGAAATGGATAGACCTGTAAAAAATTATTTTAAGTGAAGTCAGGTCCAAAAAGATAAAGGATATTTGTTGTCTCTCAGATGTAAAAGCTAGATCCAATTCATATATATATACAAATACACACACCTGAGGTTGTAAGTAAATGTACACAAATGTATTAATCGAAGTACAGTATTTAAAGGCAAGAATTCAAATGGTGTTATTTCTTAGAAGAACTTAACTGTGTATCAGGTATCAGGAAACTGGAATTCAAAAGGGAAGAAGTCAAAAGGTAGAGGGATAGACGAATGAAGAGGGGAAGGAAATGGGGAAAATCCAGTCATAATATTTAATGCATATCCAATGAAACTAGGAAAATTGAGTGGAAGAGTTGGTTTGGTTAGAATGACCAAGAGGTGACCTTGTACTTATAAACTGATTTGTTGAATGGTAAACTGTTTGTAAAACTACTTAAAGATAATAAAAACAAAACTTAAAATTAGTGCTAAAATTAAGTGCCATATGAACCAATGTGTATGTTGGTTAGTACTTGCCTCTCTGAGGAAAATCTCCATATCCTCTTGACTTTCAAAAACAAAGGCTCTCAAGTCATTAGATGGAATGTGATTTTCAACATATTTGGCATTTTTATTATCTTTCATATTGATCTAAAACAACAAAGAATTAAAAATAAGTTGATTTCATGAAGTCCACTAATTGTAAGAATGCTACATTGTTCTTATATTTATTTACTAAATTAAGTTTAATACATAAGAAAGACAAAAAAAGAATGACATGGTACTGAGGGGTCATTTCCAGACATCCATTTGAATTTGCTACAAATAAAATTAAATAAGAGCTAAGATTTGAATTACCTGAGTAAAAAAGAATACAGTATGTATATACTAATTTTTCTAAGATAAACATTCCATGAATTCTGCAAAGATCTGCGGTGCATTTTTTTGAAAAAAAAAAGTCTAGCAAAAGTAGTCACTTTGGCTAAGTTTTAAATCTATGTATCTATATCTAAAATATTATTAATATGGTTTTTCATTTTTTTATGACATAGCCAAACGAATCATTTTACATTTCAGATGAAAATGATCTTATTACATCAAGGCCATACTTTGTTAAAGTATTTGCCGAATATAATTTCATCTATTCTTGATCACAATTATCAATGAGTCACCAAATACTTTGTTTCATGTTCAAAATCCTTACAAATCATCCCTTCTCCCCTTAGGTTCTGGTATCAAGGACTGAACTCAGTGTCTTATACTCTGCTTGTTGCTCAATGGCTGGCACTTTACCCTTCAGATAAATCTCCAGCTAGTTAATTGGCAATATACTACTTGAACTTTTCTGCCCAGGATTGCTTCAAACTGTGATCTTCAGGTCTCAGCCTAATGAGTAGTTGAGATTACAGGTGTGAGCCCACTTGCATCCAACAAAATGCCCCCCTTTTTTAAAGAGCAGATAATTTTCTTTCTTTTTTTTGGGTCTGGTCATGGGGCTTGAACTCTGGGCCTGAGTGCTGTCCCTCAGCTCTTCAGCTCAAGGCTAGTGCTCTACCACTTGAGCCATAGCACCACTTCCAGCTTTTTTATTTTCTGCTTATGTGGTGCTGAGGAATCGAACCCAGGGCCTAAAGCATACAAAGCAAGCACTCTACCACTGAGCCGCCTTCCCAGACCTCAACATTTTTATTTAAAGTAGTTTTCTACCTTTTCAGCAAGTTTTTATCTAATATTTTCTATAATCTAAGAACCAGTCAAGCATTCTAATTTTATGCATGATTTTTGTATACTAAACTATCAGTGTCATGTTTCTTTCTAGAAAAAAGTTCACAGGTTTGTGACAATCATTAGCTTCAATAATCAACACTTATTTTAAAAGCTCATATATGGATTCTTTTTTTTTTTTTTTGGGTCCGGTTGTGGGGCCTGAACTCTGGGCCTGGGCACTGTCCCTCAGCTCTTCAGCTCAAGGCTAGTGCTCTACCACTTGAGCCACAGCACCACTTCCGGCTTTTTCTTTTTGCTTATGTGGTACTGAGGAACTGAACCCAGGGCCTCAGGCATGCAAGGCAAGCGCTCTACCACTGAGCCACCTTCCCAGCCCTCATATATGGATTCTTATGTCAAGACATCATTAAGTTCAATAATGAAAAACCAAGTGTTAACAGGACTAAGAATTCTTTTTTTTTTTTTTTTTGTCGGTTGTGGGGTCTGAACTTGGGCCTGGGTGCTGTCCCTCAGCTCTTCAACTCAAGGCTAGCGCTCTACCACTTGAGCCTCAGCCCCACTTCTGGCTTTTTCTGTTTATGTGGTGCTGAGGAATCAAACCCAGGGCCTCATGCATACAAGGCAAGCATTCTACCACTGAGCCACCTTCCCAGCCCAACTAAGAATTTTTAAAACAACAAAAATCTACAATGATCATAGTGGTAAAACTACCTAGATGAATGAAGTATCTCACCGTAAGCATTATGGGCTCACAGACTCTTTGTCTAAATTTATCTCTATTATTTCTCAGCCACAGAACAGCATCATATGTATCCCGGAATCTCTGTCTCAGTTTATCTTCCTTTTGATGCATAAGGTTATCAAAACGTGTAATATGGCCATCCACATCTAGAATCAAAACAAAACATTATTTCTTCAAAAATGTCTATCAGTGAGACAATCTATTAAAATAGTATAGAGGAATATCCTGGATCAGAGGTTTATAAACACCATGCAGCAAGTAGTTAGTAAAAGAAAAAGTCTGGCCTGGATAAATGATTCCAACTCCTAACACCTGAGATAAAAGATCTTCAAGTTATCAGAAAAATACAACAGATCACCAATGAAAAGAATGAGAAAAACACTAGCTTTCCTATCAGAAGATAATGGCAATAGGCTTTCAATATTCTTAAGGAAAAATTACTTTCAACCTAGCACTGTATATAAAATAAAATTAAGGGCTGGGAAGGTGGCTCAGTGGTAGAGCGCTTGTCTTGCATGCATGAGGCCCTGGGTTCAATTCCTCAGCACCACATAAGCAGAAAAAAAAAAGTCGCTGTGGCTCAAGCGGTAGAGTGCTAGTCTTGAGCTGAAGAGCTGAGGGACAGCACCCAGGCCGAGTTCAGGACCATGACTGGACCCCCCCACCCCAAAAAAATTAAAATTAAATAAAATTAAGAGAAGTATATAATGAATTAAAAATACTCTCAGTGATATAAAGACATTCAAATTGATCCCTGTCTCTTTTTAGGTCTTCTGAATAGGTATAAAAGAGGAAGATAACATGGAATTCAGAAATAGGTAGATTTATTCAATGGAGGTGTGAGAAAAATCTCAGATGACAACTATGCTAGTAGGCCTAGATAGCAAGCCAGAAGGAAGGTAAAAGGCCAAGAATTCAAGAGAAAGTGTAGTAATTGTTTGTTTTCCACCAAAAAAAATAAAAGCCAATTCAAATGGTGGGGCTAATAGTGGTCTAATCAACTCATAGAAGACAAAAATTAATTATGATTCTCAGTAAAATACAGATGCTTTCAGCCTTGAAAACATAAAAACTAGAGGATGAAGTACTGAAGTACTGTACTAGTATCTTAGCTTACAAAATACATAAGTACTGGCAATTTTTGTTTTTTTTGGGTCCGGTTGTGGGGCCTGAACTCTGGGCCTGGGCGCTGTCCCTCAGCTCTTCAGCTCAAGGCTAGCGCTCTACCACTTGAGCCACAGCGCCACTTCCGGCTTTTTTCTTTTTGCTTATGTGGTGCTGGGGAATCAAACCCAGGGCCTCAGGCATGCAAGGCAAGCGCTCTACCACTGAGCCACCTTCCCAGCCCCAGTACTGGTAATTGTTAAATGGCACTCTCTAAAGGAGGATACTCTTAGAAGAAGAGCAAAACATCTATGTGCATCTGATCACATAAAATAGTACTTTTCAAAATGAACTCCAGGAAAAGGAAACAAGAGGTTTTTTCTTTTTCTTTTTTTTGTCTTGTTCATTTATCTGTCTTCGTGAGGCACAGAAATGGAGAAACAAAAAGTGAACTTTTCTCTAGTGGTACTCACTAGATACTATGTGGAAAATGAACTATACAACTTGTGGGTGGGGATGGAGGGTAAATCTGAGAGAGAACAACAAGAGGAGGGGTGACAGTGTCCAAAAAGAAATGTACTCTTTACCTGACTTATGTAACTGCAGTACTTTTGTACATCATCTTTATAACAATAAAAACATTAAATAAAAAAGGCACTCTTGGGCTGGAAATGTAGCTTAGTGGTAGAGTGCTTGCCTAGCATGCATGAAGCACTGGGTTTGATTCCTCAGTACCATATAAACAGAAATGACTGGAAGTGGCACTGTGGCTTAAGTGGTACAGTGCTAGCCTTGAGCAAACGAAGCTCAGGGACAGTCTCTAGGCCCTGAGTTCAAGCCCCAGCACTGGCAAAACAACAAAAACAAAAAATAACAACAACAAAAGACCCTCTGGGCTGGGAAGGTGGCTCAGTGGTAGAGCGCTTGCCTTGCATGCCTGAGACCCTGGGTTCGATTCCTTAGCACCACATAAGCAAAAAGAAAAAAGCCGGAAGTGGCCCTGTGGCTCAAGTGGTAAAGCACTAGCCTTGAGCTGAAGAGCTGAGGGACAGCGCCCAGGCCCAGAGTTCAGGCCCCACAACCGGACCCCTCCCCCCACACACCCCCTGCAAAAAAAAAAAAAAAGAAAGAAAAGAGGACAACTTATTAAAAACCAAAAAAACCCTCTTTCTGTCTCTCTCTGTTATAGATGTAATATGCTACATTAATGTAATAGTTTGAGGAATTATAATGAGAATGGGTATTTATTGAAAAGATAAAATGTAAGATCTAAGATAAAACTACTTACGTCAAGGAGCAAAACTACAGCACTTGAAGGCTAAGAGGAGCAACTTAAAATTTGATTTGAGCAGTGCTGAGCATTTTTAGTGAATTAACTGGACATAAGTTAGTGGCAAATCAGCACAACTGACAAAGTAAGACACAAAGTAAACATAGATGAATATCAGGAAGAAGCCATTAATAGAGATAGCTTCATTTTATAAACATGTCTTCACTCTAAGAAAACTTACTCTGTTTCTCCTTCTCTAGAGTCTCTCTCTCTCTTCGTTTATCAATAATCTCGCCTTCACATAATCCCTTTTCATCCTGAATTCGTCTCAAATCATTTGTAATGGCATCAATTTGAGGCTGAAGATTCTCACAATTTTCAGCAGTCTTTAATTCATTTTGCAAATCCTCTATCATTTTTCGGGCATTGCTTATTCTCCTCTGTAGATCATGCTCTGCATTTTGTTTTACTATTAACTCCTGTTGAAGATCTTCAATCTAATTAAAAAAAAAACAAAAACCAGGAAGGAGATTGAGATTACGTGTCTTTTGTAGTAATATTGTTTTTAAAATGCAAGAGACTGGGGATGTTGCTCTGTGGAAGAGCACTGCCTAACATGCACAAAGCCCTGGGAAATATCACAACTACAACAACCAAAGAAGTCAAAGATAAGAAAGAGAAAAAGAAAAGAATAGAGCATGGTTATTTCACTGATTAAAATATATTCTGTTATAATTAGACTAGAAGATTACTAATCTTAATTTTGTTGTTTTATTTATATTAGTGAACACATAATTTCAAACAATAGCAGTTAGTAATATAGTTAACATTTATTAAATATTTCCTGAATAAATAAGGTATAAAGCCAAATGGATTTCTAAATATGTAGAAATATCACATACAACCAAAGTTAAAACAAATAACATGGGGGCTGGGAAAGTGGCTCAGTGGTAGAGTGCTTGCCTTGCATGCATGATGCCTTGGGTTCGACTCCTCAGCACCACACAAGCAGAAAAAGCTGGAAGTGGCTCTGTGGCACAAATAGAGTGCCAGCCTTGAGCTGAAGAGCTGAGGGGCAGTGCCCAGGCCCAGAGTTCAGGCCCCATGACTGACAAACAAATAAACAAAATATTAAAAAAAAAACAAATAACATGGTATGTGTTTCAATGAATAACAGAGTATGAAAAACAAAAATAATTATGTCTAATTAAACTTTTCTTTCAAAAAATTATTTTCTATCAATACTTGAAGCTTATATGTTGAGATATGAATATATGAATCATCAATCTTTACATGTACCCAGAAACAGGTGGCTCACATTCATAATGATAGCTATGTGGAAGGGTAATGGTTCAAAGCTAATTTGGGCAAAAAATTTGTAACATCTCATCTTACCCTACAGCAGTGCTCAGTGGAGACAATGCCTGTCCTCTCAGTCACTCAGGTGGCTGAGATCAGAAGGTTCAAGTAATAGCCAGCCTAAAAAACATTTTCCAGCTACTTCGGTGGCTGAGATCTGAGGATCAAGGGTCAAGGCCAGTCTGGGCAGGAAAGTCTGTGAGACTCTTATCTGCAGTTAACAACCAGAAAACCAGAAGTGGTGCGATGGCTCTAAGTGGTATAGTGCTAACCTTGAGCAAAAGAGCAGAGACAGCACCCAGGCCCCATGTTCAAGCACCATGGCTGATCAGGAAAAAAAAAAAAAATTCCAGATCCCATTTCAACAGACAAAAGGGAAAACTCTTGGAAGTGGCACTATGGTTCAAGTGGTAGAGTGTTCGCCTTAAGCTGAAGGGCACAGAGACAGCACCCAGGCCCAGAGTTCAAGCACCAAGACCGACCAAAAAAAAGAAGGGAAGACTCTAAAAAAGGGTTCTATGTCAAGTGGTAGAGTACTAGCCTAGCAAACACAAAGTCCTGAGTTCAAATTTCATAGCTACCCCCTCAAATTTAAACTTTTTGTTTTATAATCAATAAATTAGTTGCCATCTGATGTCAATGGAGGTTTTTTAAAAAATCAAAACCAGTTACCCATAATGGGATTAAGATTTGCTTTAACACCACATACATGTATACCTATATGCAAAATTTATTTTTATTGGCTGGGAAGGTGGCTCAGTGGTAATGCATGTATGAGGCCCTGGTTTCAATTCCTCAGTACCACATAAGCAGAAAAAGTGGTGCTGTGGTTCAAGTGGTAGAGTGTTAGCCTTGAGCTGAAGAGCTGAGGGACAGCACCCAGGCCCAGAGTTCAGGCCCCATGACCAACAAAATAAATAAATAAATATTTTTAAAAAATATTTTAAAATTTTGCATTAAATGAAGGTAACACATTAATCTGTTCATCAGCTTGCTTTATTTCTAGGTAAAATTTATTCCCTCCTCTTCCTCATTATAAAGGTTATATTATTTTAAAAGTATGGAAAAGACAGACTTAAAACAAAAATTACTTAAATGTCCTAAAACTTTTACATTTTAATGCTTACCTGTATCTACTAACAGAACATACTTCGTAAACAAGTCTAAAAGTATACTAACCCTTTTACCCAAGTAGTTTCTTGCTAACCTTTCCTAGGTTCTTGCAAAACAAAAATTTAAAACTGGAATTATGTCTTGTTACACAAACATGTATTTTTATCCTATTCTTTATTGGAATTTATAGTAGTATAAAATTTCCTTTTTAAAAATTCATCTCTAGCACAATCAAGATAATAAACATATACCAAAATTCTCCTATAACAAACACATAGAAAAATAATTTGAAAAAATTAAGATGTGTATCTTTCACTTAAAAATTAACAATGATCAATGTCCCTGAAAGCAGAAATACACAAGTCACAGTTCTCAGGAAGCCCACAAGTCCAAGCCATTCAGGAGAACAAATGAGCATGTTATTGACACAAAGAAAAAAGAAATCTCTAATAAATACATTAAAAAGTCCATAGAAAGGGGCAAGATATTTTGCATTCTTTTTTTGTTGCTGTTGGTCATAGGGCTTGAACTCTGGGCCTGAGTGCTGTCTCTTAGCTCTTCAGCTCAAGGCTAGCGCTCTACCACTTAGGCTACAGTGCCATTTCCGTTTTCTGGTGGTTTATTGGAGATAAGAATTTCACAGACTTTTCTGCCTGGTGTGGCTTTGAACCGAGATCCTCAGATCTCATGACAGATGTGAGCCACCTGCGCCCACCTAGATATTTTGCATTCTTAAGCACAGTAACGACCACTAAGCTAAGGGAAATCAATGCCAAAGTATATGTACTGAAAGAGTATCACTGACTTCCACGCTCTTTTTTTTTTTTTTTCTTAATTTTGGTTCTAACTTTTCTCAACTCTAATTCCATGAGCCCTTCTCATCCCAAGACACTACCATTAAAAATTATGTTAGTCTCACCATGACTACTACCTATGTTTAGTTTGACAACAGTTAAGTTTAAATTTTATATATGTCCCATCTTTGGAAGCACACTATTGCCATGCTGCTCTATATTTTCAATTTCTCTGAATGACCTTCTGACTCCAATTGAAACCTGGCTATTTCTGGAAGACATTTTCCCTAGAGCCCTAACAAGAAGTGATTTGCCATACTTCACTATTTTAGGACTCGGGGCTAAAGTACTCTCATCATTGTCTTGTTTAACTAAGCCTCACTCTAGTTCCTTTGAAGATTATGGGATCCTATTTTGCCACCCATTCATTATCCTTGTTCACTCTATTCATATGCTGGTAATTTGGGCAACTTGATTCACTATCTTCAACTACCCAAAATAAAAGTGTACTCCTATACAAAAAGCTACATGAGAAAAACTCACAGCAGCTTTCCTAATAATAACTCTAAATTAGAAAAACCTAAAAGTCCATTAAGGGCAGCTTACAAATGTATCCTAGCTACACAGGAGGCTGAGATCTGGAGGACAGCGATTTGAAGCTGGTGTAGGCAGAAAACCTGACTAGACTCCAGCTCCAAAAATGAGCAAAAAGCAGGGCTGAATTGTAATTCTAAGTATATGGAACACTCCCCACCACCTCCACCAATCTTAATAAATTATACTATTAAAAATGTACATAAGAATAAAACTCAAATCAATAATTAAGTTCTACCTCAAGAACTTTGGAAAAAGAAAATAAAACCACATCAAACAAAAGAAAGAAAACAATAAAATCACAAATAGCTCAATGAAACAGAGAGCGGCAAAACAGAAAAGTTTTGAAACTGAGAAAACTGAAACTGGTAAAAACAATGAAACAAAGAGCTAGCTTCATGAAAAAAATATTAATACAATTTAACAAATCTCTAACAAAAATGACAAAAGAGGAAGAGGTAAAGAAACAACTTTCTAATAGGACGGAACAGTGATATATTATTACAGGGTTTATACTTACTGATAAATAAAATAATTTATACACAAGCTGGTGGGGTTGCTCAAGCCTGTCCTAGCTACTTAGGAGGCAGAAATCAGGGATTATTCCAGGCTAGTGTTTTGTTTTGTTGTTTTTTTTAGCTGACAATGGGGCTTTAATGTAGGGACCGTTATTTGTAACCTCAAGTAAAATAGAAAATGGAAAAACATACACCAAACTTGAGCTACAGCTCTATCTCTGGCTTTCTGCTCCCTAATTGAAGATAACAGTATCACAGAATTTTCTGAACTAGCTTTGATTTGGGAACTCAGATCTCAGTCTCCCAAGTAGCTAAGTTTCCAGGCATGAGTGACTGAGGCTCCATCTCAATGATTGTTGTGTGAGTCTTTCATCCTCAGAGACACAGGGATGCACAAGTAGGAAGATCACAGCCTAGGCCAGCCTGGACATAAAGACCCAATCCCAAAGTTACCAAAGCAAAAAGAGGCTGCAGGTGTAGTTCAAGTGCTAGAGTACCTCTCTTGCAAGTATAAAACCCTGTGTTCAATTTTAATATTCCCCAAATAATAACAACAAAAAACTGTACCTACATAAATCTGACTACGTGGACAAAATGACCCTGACAACTTCCTTCCTACATTAAGATCAAGGTCTCATGTTTTCTAAGCAAGCACTCTATTCATTCACATCTCGAGTCAAAATGAATAAATTTTGTACAAAACACAAACTAGTTATGAAATACTAGTATGCTAGTATGAAATACTTTATTTGAATAATCATAAAGAAAGCTACTAAGAAAGCTAAACTTGTGATTTAAAAATTTTCCCAAAAGAAATTCTAGGCCTGGTTTCACTTTAAGAATTATACAAAATGTTTGAAGAAGAAATTAATACCAATCCCATACAATCTCTTCCAGAAGATAACGAAGAGGCACTATTTTCCAATTCACTTTATGAAATCAGTTATTATCCTAATCCTAAAAGCACACGTAAGGAAATGGAGCCATGGCTTAAATGGTAGAGTGCTACCCTTGGGCAGAAAAGTTCAAGGACAGCACCTCGGGCCTAAGTTCAAGCCCCAGAACATACACAAAACCAGCACACACACAAAGCAAACACAGTACAAAAAGGAAACTACGGAAGAATATCCCTCATAGAGACACAAAAAACCTCTAATAAAATGTTGGCAAATAGAATTTACTTGCATGATGAAAAGAATCACACATTTATATACTTCAACCAAGTAGAATTTATTTCAGGGACGTAAGGTTGATACTAAAAATAGATCAATCAATATAATCCATCCTATCAATAGGCTAAAGAAAAAAAAACTACATAGTCATTCAATAGAGGTAAAGAACATTTGATAAATGTGAACACTCATCTATAATAATTCTCAGAAACATTAATATGTACAGGAACTTCCTGAATAAAAAGCATCTGTAAAATACCCAACACTAACATGTTTAGTGATGCTTTGCCTAATGAATGCTTTCTCTTAAGATCTAGAACAAGGGTAGGATGTCTGTATTTACCATTCTTATTCTGTTGTAATGCTGGAAGTTCTGGCCAGTTCAGTAAGGCAAGAAAAGGAAACCAAACACATACAGATCAGAAAGGAAAAAACATGTCTACCCTTATTTGTATATAACACGTAGAAAACCTCACAGAATCTATGGAGGGGGCAATTTTTACTGTCAAAGGTTTTAATGTAACACAACAACAAAGGATTTATAGGCTGCAAACTACAAATAGTGATGAAAGAAATCAAAATCTAAATAAATGGAGACATACCGTGTTGATAGATTGGAAGACTCAACATAGTAAAAATTTCAATTCTCCCCAAAGGTTTAATGCAATTCCTATTAAAATCCCAGCAACATCTTTCTGTAGACATAGAAAACATTTGGATTTCATCAGGAATAGTGAAATAGGAACTCTTAAAATCCTTTCCTTCTTAAAAACAACAAACCATGACAAAAATGGCCAAAATTGACTCTTTATAATTGATTGTTTGCAGGAATCATGGACATGTTCATGGAAGAAAAATGGCTGAGTCCTAATAAAAACAGAAAGCGTAATTGCTTTCTGAACATCTCTTATTCCCAAAGTCCTCTTTCCCATTTCTGTGGTAGCCTTGAAAAGAAAGAACTTACAACCACAGTGAAAACTAGCAGCTTAGCAACAACTGGAAAAATACGAACAATAGATTCTTTAGGAGCTTCATTTTTGTCAGGCTTGGTCATCCCTTTACTTGTAGGGCCTATGTTAAGAGAACTGAACTAAATTGAACTGTAGGACAACTACTTAAGGTTAGAGAATCAGAGCTGTATGAAGAAATAACTACAAATCATATCCATGACTTCCAGTGAGGCAACAGAACTATGTAAGAACAATATTTTATATTATTGATATTATGGTGATGTTAATCTGTACTATATTGGTATAAATTAATATTGAATTAGAGGTAGGAGGTATGGTTCAAGCAGTAGAAAGCCAGAGACATGGAGTTCAAATCCAGTACCAAAAAAAAGAAAAGACAAAAAAGAATCAAACAAACGTGGATACTAGTAAGAGGGAGTTGGGCTAATGGAGGTAAAAGAGAGTAAGAGTTTGGGATATTGTAAAAATAGATTAGCAGCAACTAATGGAACCTCTTGGAATCATGTTACAAAGAGGGGAGAGATGCTAGGCAAAGTGATGGGAGCACTGATGGAATACTTCCCAAACACGTGGAACTATCACAACTAACTCATCCCATGTACGCCCTGTGCCTGCTAATAACAAAATAAGTAAAGAGAAAACGTAGCATTTTTTTAAGAGACACAAGAGCAGCATGTGCCAGACCTTAAGTTAAACTCCAGTGCCACAAAAAGGGGGAAAATTCTAAAACATTTAGCAAAGTGTGGTGCTGTCTACCTTTAAGGCAAACACAGGAGGCTAAAGCAGTAAGATCAGGAATTTGAGATCATCACAGTGAGACTTTGTCTCAAAATAAAGATAAATTAAAAAAAAATTTAAATCCAGAAAATATATATTAACATGAAGGAAATAATAAAGAATACATCTTAGCAAGATGGTACATATAAAAGCTACGTTATCAGCAACTAGAGTAATTGTAAATGCATTAAATACTCTAGTTTAAAAAATAGCCAGGAACTCATGTCTATGTAATCCTAACTACTCAGGAAGCTGAAGATCTGAGGATCATGGTTTGAAGCCAGCCTGGGTAGGAAAAGGAGCTGCAGCTCAAATGATACAATCCTAGCTTTGAGCACAAAAACTCCGGGACATAACCCAGGCACTGAGTTCAAACCCCAGGACGGGCACCCCCCAAAACAACAACAACAAAAAAAAAAACTCCCCAACATTTTCCAACTATCTAATGTTTACTAGACACATTTTAAATCTAGTCACAGAAGTTTAAAACACAAGTCAAAATACATAGTCAAAACAGAACTTTTCTTTTTTTCTTCTAGTAATCCTTTTACAGTAAAAGGCATACTCTTAATCAACTGTAAAACCAAAAAGCTAGTTATCATTTTGTGTGTGTGTGTGGGTGGGTAGGTGTTGGTCCTAGGACTTGAACTCAGGACCTGGATGCTGTCCCTAAGCACTTTTTTATTCAAGGCTAGTGTTCAACAACTTGAGCCACAGCTCTACTTCCAGCTCTTCTTGTTTGGTGGTTCACTGGAGATAAAGTCTTATAGACATTACTGTGATCCTCAGATCTCAGCCACCTGAGTAGCTAGTATTACAAGTGTGAACTACCAGTGCCTGATCCTCAGCAGGATCCTCAGCCCGGGTAGGAAAGTCTGTAAAACCACCAGAAAACCAGAAGTGGTGCTGTAGCCCAAGCGGTAGAGTGCTCGCCTTGAGCTGAAGAACGCAGGGACAATGCCCAAGCCCAGAGTTCAAGCCTCACAACTGACAAAAAAAAAAAAAAAGAAGAAATACATGCCAGGCACCAGTGACTCATGCGTGTAATCCTTGCTTCTCAGGAGGCTGAGATCTAAGGAACTCCGTTCAAAGCCAGCCCAGGCAAGAAAGTCCATGAGACTCTTAACTCTAACTACTAGAAAACTGAAAGTTGCACTGTGGCTCAAGTGGTAGAGCATTAGCCTTGAGCAAAAAAGCCAAGGGAAAGCACACAGGCCCTGAGTTCAAGCCCCAGACCTATAAAAAAACAAAAACAAAAACAAAAACCAGAATACAATACTGTTCCTCCCCAGATTAGAAACTTTCAAAGTCTTTTCATGGTTTCTCAGTACATTTAAAATCAAATTCAAATTTCTTTTATTTTTTCCATTATACTGATTTACCTACTGATCTATCCCTACTTCTCAGAGGTTACTTCTTAGGAGCAATACTGACCCAATAAGACCGAGGCAAGACTACGTAAATGCTGACAAAAAACAATTTTTAACTTAAAATTCTGTATCTGGTTATATTAACATTACGAAGTGGAGATGAGATCTTTACAGACACACCAAGATTTTAAAAATCTACCACTATAGATCTTCTATTACATCTACAAGAGATATAATCTAACAAAGAAAAAAATAAAAGAATCCCCTATACCTCTTTAAAAGAAATTAAGCAACCTGATCAAATAAACCACTAAAACATATGCACAAAGTTTACATAAATGACATCAGTTAAAAAAAGATAACATTTTAAGTAATAACTTAAACTACTTTAGGTATTAACATAGAAGAGGAAATACAAATATGCTAGAGATTTTTGTCTTAATCAAATAAAGCATAAAAATACAAACTTCTAATTTTCATTAAATCTGTCATTTATAATTGTTAGAATTAGGTCTGGGAATGTGGCTTAACAGTAGAGTGTTTGCCTCACATGCATGAAGCCCTGGGTTTGATTCCTCAGTACCACATATGCAGAAAAGGCTAGAACTGGTTCTGTTGCTAGCCTTGAGCAAAAGCAGCTCAGGGACAGTGCTCAGGCCCAGAGTTCAAGTCCCAGGGCAGGCCCAAGGAAAAAAAAAATTAAACTTATAAGCAATAGTAAGAATAGACCCACAATATATAACACCTAAAGATGGAATAAGAAAGCTTAGATGAACAACAGAAAGCAGAAAAGAGATTAAAAGAAATCAAACAAAAATTGTTGGTAGGAAAAACGTGCTTATTTTACTAACAGAATGTTAGTTTTTGTTTTGAAAATTCAAAATAAAAGCCAGATAACAGACAAAGCAAAGAAAAGTTCTACGTAGAAACACAAAACAAAGCTTTGGGTGAAGCACAGTGATACATGCCTGCAATCCCAGTTACTTGGGAAACTGTGCCAGAAAGGATCATAAGCTGAGGCCAGACCTGTAAGTTACGGGCTGAGGTATAAACTCAGTGATAAAATGCTTGCCTAGAATGTGAAAAGCTCCTTAGTACTATAAAACAAACAAAACCAATAAAGCTGTTGGGTTTAATGGCTCATGCCTATAATGCTAACTACTAGGGAAGGTGAAGTTAGGAGGACTGTGGTTTGAAGCCAGCCACGGTTTATTAGACTACATTTTAAACAAGTTGGGTGCTGTGATAGACATTTTTCATTCCAGTTATTTGGGAAACATAAACAGGAGGATCATGCCTAAGCTAGTCTGAACACAAAGCAAGGCACTATTAAATAAATAAATAAATGAAAAATGGGTTGGAACGTGACTGAGGTAATAGAGCACCTAAGTCCAAAGCTTCAGTATAGCCAAAGCAAATAAAGCAGGACCTCCCCCAATTTTTGAAATCTAGGTAGCAAAACCTAATATACTTACAAGGAAACCCAAAATAGTCCACACTTACACGAGATCTTGACAGTTGGTTAAAAAAGAAAAAAGTAAAGCACCTGAGAAATAGTAAATCTGTTCTACCATCTATCTATCTAGCTATCTTTGTGTGTATATATGTGTATGTATAATCTCTAAACCCAAAGACAGAAGCTTCTTTTCAAATATATGTACAAAAGCCAAATATTCAATAAAACTCCTAGATGTCTCAAAAAAAAAATCCCAAAGCCATAAAAGCTACATTTATTGATTATAAAGTAGTAAATTCAAAGTTCTATATGTGAGGTTAAACCAAAAGACAGCTTAAAATTCTGTATCTATACTTTAGAGGCAGAGCTCTGAGGTAAAATATATGCCTAACATGATGAGATTCCAGGTTCTCCAGCACACTAAAAGATGTTTTCTTTGTATTGTTATAGCAATACAATTTTACCTATAGAAATTTAAAAACCAAGAATTTCTCTAAATAACCATAACTGAATGAAATGAATATTAAGAAAACCTTATCAGCACAGGTGAGAGATAGCCATGTGAGTAACTCTGAGACATTTTCCCCAATTATCTTCTGCACAACTACTAGGAAATCTCAAGTTTCCCATACAGAGTAAAATGAAAAACAGAGAATGAAGAGGACCCAGGGCAGTTCTTAAGTGATCATCTGATCTGTTGTCCTGACCAGAAAACAAAAGCTAGAAAGAATTAAGGTAATAAAACTTCAGCAAAAGTCTTACATTTTTATCTTTCTTTTCAATAAGTTCTTGCTTTTGTTTGCATTTTTGTGATGTCTCCTTAATGTTTGTTGCCTGTAAGATTGAATCAGAGGGAAAAGTTAGTTAATAAAACTGTGAGTTAAACTTACAATACTGTGCTTTTTCACCTTTTATTTCAAAACAAATTCATAAATATCATCAAAAATACTAATAGTATTGAAAATCTACAAAATTTTATTCTCACTGATACTGAAAACAGCTGAAATAGCCAGTCATGGTATCTATAATCCTAATTACATAGGAGGCAGATAAGTGGAGGGCCATGGTTTGAGGCCAGTCTGAGCATAAAATACTACATTCAACAAAAGGCCAGGCTGGGCAGCTTATGCCTGTCATCCCAGCTACATGGGGGAGAACAAACAGGAAGATCACAATCTAGGCTATCTACAAAATCTGATTTCAGAAATAACCTGCTGGCACAAGTGGTTCTTGCCTGTAATTCTAGCTACTCAGCAGGCTGAGATCTGAGAATCTCAGTTTGAAGCTAGCACATTTAATAAGACTCTATCTCCAATTAATCATCAAAAATGTGGAGGTATGGCTCAAGAGATAGAGAACAAAAAAGCTCAGGAACAGTGCCTCAGGACTAGCACCAAACAAAACAAACAGAAAAACTATACAGCCAGGCACTGGTAGTTCAAGTCTGTAATTCTAGCTACTAAGGATGCTAAGACCTGGAGGATCTCATTACAAACCCAGTCCAGGCAGGAGAGCACAAAAGAGTCCATCTTCAATAGGCTGGAGGAATGGCTCAAGTGGTAGAGCACTAGTCAAACAAGTCAAGTTCAACTCGCAGTACAAGAAAAAAACAAAACCAAAATATATATATATAGTAGTACAAAAATGGCTCGAAGAGTAGCTCAAGAGTAGAGAACCTATGTGCCTATGAAGCATGAGACCTTAATTCAAACTCTAATACTAGCAAAAAAAAAGCATACATACATACATACACATACATATATATATATATATATACATACATTATATATATAGATATATATAATAGATATTCTTCAAAAAGCTAAAGTACCCCAAACTATGTAGATTTCTTTCTTTCTTTTTTTTTTGGTCAGTCATGGGGCTTGAACTCTAGGCTTGGGTACTGTCCTCCCTCAGCTCTTCAGCTCAAGGCGAGCGCTCTACCACTTGAGCCACAGCACCACTTTTGGTTTTTCTGGTGGTTTAGTGGATATAAGAGTCTCAAGGACTTTCCTGCCTACACTGGCTTTGAACCATGATTCTCAGATGTCAGCCTCCTGAGTAGCTAGGATTACAGGTGTGAGCCCACCGGCACCTAGCTACTATGTGGATTTCTAATGAACAAATTAAATTCATAGATATTTAACTAGTAACTAGATTTATCTAGGTAACAATATCTATTAATCCCTTCTTGCTCTAAAACATAAAATGATCAATAGTAATTTTCTTTTAGAATCAAGTCCAACCAAATCCTAAAATCCTATTTATTGTCTTAGATTTGATGGAAACTCTTTCTACCTACTTTAACTAGTGTAGAATCTTAAGGTATAGTGGAGTTTTTCTGACATAGTAATGGGCAAAGTCAAAACTAGTCACTCTTTTCCTCTGTTACAAACTTTACATTCCTAAAAATGGCCTTTTTTGCTCAGTAAGCATGTTCAATGTTTGTAGTTAAGAAAAGTATCTGGTATTATAGCTCAAAAAAAAAAATCAATCTTCTGATTTATAGGCTCCCTCAAAAGGAAAAGCACAATCTTATCTTTAGATAAATAAGTTCCAAAAAACTAGGGTATACTTTTCCAAACAGAAGTTAAAACTTAGTGTTTAACTCTGTATACTGAATGATCCTTTACTAAACTGGTAGTCTTAAAATTAGTAACAAAAACGCTAAAGATATACGTACATATGAGGATAAAACTGACGAATTTATGCTAAAGGTTCTTCCAAGTAGAGATCAGTCTCTTGACTTCTTTGTATCTATTTGTCTCCAAAATCTCACATAAAATTTGGATCAATTTATATTGTATTACACAGTAGCTCGCCGTTACCCAAGATATTACTTTCTTTGGTTTTAACCTCAGTTAAAAAACAATAAATAGGGGACAGGGAATTTAGCACAGCGGAAGAGCACTTGCCTCACAAGTGCAAGACCCTTCTGTCCTTACTGCTGCAAAAACCCTAAGCAAAAACAAAACCAAGTAAACATAAAATTCTATGATCAAACAATGTATAAGTAAGTTTTAAACGTGTACTGTTCTGATAACAGTATTAAATATCAAGCTATCCTGTTCTGTCCTGACATTATTCCTATGGCCAGCATATCCACGTTGTATATGCTACCCTACCCACTAACTGAGCAATCATCTCACTTACCAGATTGACAGATGATCTGACAGGTATTGTAGTGCTCTGTTCCAAAAACTCGTATTATTTTATTATTATTAATGACTCCAAAAAGTTAAGAGTAGTCATACTAGCAATTCTGATATGGCAAAGAAATATGAAAAACTGCTGGTCTACTTCACATAAGGAATATTCAAACTTTGATTCAGTGCTATCTACAGTTTCAGATATCTACTAGGGAATATATTACCCTCAAACAAGAAGAGACTATTTATATTCTGCAAGCAGGAACTTAAACCACTCTGAAACAATCTGTGACCACAAAATCCCTCCTGAAGATTGAAAGTCACAACCATAAACAATATTAAATTATACTTTAAAAAATCAGTAGTGACTTGATTATTTAAGAAACAATCCAAAAAGATGTATAATTATAAAACAGAATACTACATTCACAAAAGAACTCTATTTTTCTAATAATACCATTATGTACCATTACATTTTTCTGTTTTCTTAGAATTTCTATAAAGTAGCAGTATTTCAAGAGTAACAAGTTCTCAAAAACACTATAGCATTACGAGTTAAAGAACTGAGGGAATAAAAGACATAAAATGAATCCTACAATGTATTTTGAAAGTCAAATATTCTTTGTGCTAGCTAAAATCTCGGTAATCCAAAATTGAACAAGAGTACCTTTCCTTTGATTAGAGCCTCCATATTATGACGTTCCCTTTCGATTTCTTGAATTCGATTTGTGATAGGAATCTGCCCTTCTTTAAGTTTTCTGACTTCTTCCTTCACTTGATCACGGGCTAGTTTTACTCCTTCATATTCCTGACGAACATTTTCATATTCCTTGAAATAGAAGGAAATGCGCTAAATCCTTAGATTAACATGTATGTAAAATCAATATACAAACACTAAAAAGAGATTTTTTTTCTTTAATTTCTCAATAAGGAAGTGAACCCTTAATTATAAAAGGAAAAACCTGAAAAAGGAAAATGGGTCAAAAGGAAGGCAAGCCAAGTATGGTGGCTATGTATTGTAATCCTAGCTACTTGGGAGGGAGGAGATCAGGGGGGATTGTGGTTCAAGGCAAGTCTAGGCATAAAAGTTCTTGACATTCTATCTCACTAAATGGCTGGGTGCACCAGTGTATGACTATCATCCATAGCAACATAAGCAAATACAAATAGGAGGATCCTAGCCCAGGCCAGACAAGCACCAATGATTACAACTCATAATTTTAGCTACTCAGGAGGCTAAGATCTAGAGGATCATTGTTCAAAGACAGAATAGGCAGAAAAATCTGAGAAACCTGGCCTCCAAAATCAACCAGCAAAAAGCCTGTCTAGATATGTGATTTAAGCGGTAGAGATCTATGAAAATAAGCAAGCCAGGTAAACTCAAGGCCCTGAGTCATTCTGACTTGCTAGTTCAAACTAGCAAGAAGAAACAAGAAAAAAGAAAAGAACTAAGGCATAAGGGGATCAGAGGTATGGCTTCAGTGATAGAGCCACCTGCCTTGCAAATATGAAGCCTGGAATTCAAACTCCAGTACCACCAAAGAAGAAAAAAAACAACAACAAAGAAATAGCATATAATAAGAGTGAACATATTTAAAGGAAAGAGAACACAGAGTACATTTAAAAAGTAAAAATTAAAAAGACTGAAATCAATCTTTAAAAAGACCTGAAAACTTCAAAATGTAAAATTAAGATACCTTAAATATAACCTTGGAGACAATAAAATTTTTCATGTATATTTTGTTTTGCCTGTTACATAATGTACTGAAGGCATTCAATGTTTTCCCCAGACTGTAGTCTTAGGTAGTAAAATATAAGACACAATAAATAGAACGCAATATAGTCAGGAAACAGATGAAACACAGACTAGAGTTAAGATGCTTCAGCTATATTTGTAGCTAACTTTAATATAAGCAGCATATTTTTAGTAAATTCTTAAGTGACCTGACTCAGCACATGCAAGAGATCTAATTTTTGTAAATGTATAAACATTTTTAGGTCATTAATACTGAAAGAAAAAAGCAAAAGAATTTCTTGTTTAGTTAGAAAAATTTAGGAGAATTAAGAACACTGACTGAACTCTTGCACAAACTAGCATTCATGTGTATAATGAGTAAATAAATTTTATTTTAACAAAGTAAAAGTGTAAAAGAAGCAACTAATAAGAACAGTAACTAGTACCTTCTTAGTAAGTATTCTGCTAAGGATTCACATATTTTTTGCCTCTAATAACTAAAACTTACCACCCATGGTCTTTTTGCCTCAAGCATCTCAATTAAATCTAAATGTCGCTTACGTTCATAGAACCTTTCCACATCTTGTTTGTATCTTTCGTTTCTCTGAACCATTTTCTCTAGGTATTCAGTTTTCTCTTTGCATGAGGTCTAAAACAAATTTGTTGAACAATTAGTTTAACTGAAAAAGACAACAGATTGAATCTTCTCTAAAAATAAAACAATACTAACAGAATTCTACATTATGTAAAAATAACATTCATGTGCAAGTTCTGATTGAGGTTCTAAAATTAATCAGCCAGGTAGCTGTATGGAAACTGTCACATCTCTAAGCCTGGACTCTTGCCTTAAAGATAAGAGATACCTGCTTCATCCAATTCAGAGGTAGAAGCAATCTGCTTAACACAGGTGTGTTTTCCTTGAATGAAATCCTTGGGGTACGAAGTGTTTTTGATTTTGGAATTTGTCAGATTTTTGGAATATGTGCAAGTTACCAACTGAATATCTGTAATATGAAAAATACAAAATGCTCTAAATCTGAACCTTTTCAAGTACCTATGTGGCATTCAAAAATAATTCAGATTTGGAGCATTTCAGACTTTTATTAGGAGTGCCCAAACTAAGCTATAATAATATGAGAACTAGTTGTTATGAAAACCTTGATTTTTTTAAGCATCAAAATGACATGACAAAACTAAAATTTACCCTTTCATTGAGAATTGAAAAGTACTCTGGTGTACACCAGAACCTAGTAGAATTGTTTGTTTTCTTTAGAGGATAGCAGATAATTTAGGCAAATGTTTCAGATGCAAGTATTAGACTAATATAGAAAAGGTAAGAGAATCAAAGGAGGCTCTCAGAGGATAAAATGATTATATAAAGCTCAAAACAACTTTAGTTGTTTACTCTAAGTTAGTACATAAAATCAGTATTTTATTGCAATGAAACTTATTACTAAATATAGACAATTATACTTTAAGAGAGAGCTTTTGTTTAATTTTTTTTTACTATGAAAGTATACTGATTTATTTTAGATGCAGATATGCAATTAGTTACATTGAATAAAATAGCTCTATAAATGATATGCAAAAAGGGCATTTTAATTTATACATTTGTTAAAGGTGAAAATAAAAACACAGCAACTAGGCAAATAATTCTTTTATAATGTCTACCTTCATGTAACTGAAAAAACACACTAAGAGAATGGCTCAACAGAAGTGATAAATATTACCTAACCTTTAATGGTTACTATAAATGTTTAAGTCTGACAGAATGACAAAACAATAATGCCTGTGACAAAAAAATACTGCAACTGGTTCCTTTAAAACTCAGTAACAAAGGAAAAACTGTCCTTAGTATCGTACTGCTGAAATAGTCAAGTTTTTCAAACTTAACATTATCACTTGCTGAAGTCAGCAGCACACACACACACACAAATTTCACAGATTCGAACTCAATGAAAGTTAAAATATACTCACTCTTCCACATGTTGAGACACAAACATCAACAAGAGACAACAAAAAGGAGTTTCTTATTTGTAAATACCTCCAGTTGTTTTTCCTTCTCCCTGAAGTTTTTGAGTTCACAGTGATACCTGTGCATTTCTGGAGGACCAATTGACTTCTCAGTAGCTTCAAGGAGTTCAATTTTGCTGAGTTTAGCAAATTCTCCAACTTTGTCCTAGAGCATAAAATTTATATATTACATATTAGCAATGATTACAGTTTATAAATCACATCTTTAAAATGTATTGCAATAGTTAAGATCAATCTTATTTTTTTAAAAATTCCAAAATGTGAATCTTTGTTTCTCTTTTATTCTTTAGTCTTTAACAGACAAATCTAGTATTGACTATCCTTTTGAAAACCTTTAGAAATAACCTACATTAATATTTCCAGGTAGAAGTGTTTATATATATATATATATATATATATATACAATAAAAAATATATAGTATAACAGGGCACAGGCCTAAAATCCTAGCTACTGAGGAGGCTGAGGTCTAAGAATTGGGATCAAAGGCAGCCCAGGCAAAAGCTGAGAAATATCTTCAATTAACCAACAAAAAGCCAGAAGGAGAAGTGTGGCTCAAGTGGTAGAGCACCAACCATGATTGAAAATGCTGAACCAGAGTGTGAGGCCCCGAGCTTAAGCCCCAGTATCAGGAAAAAAAGAAAGAGGTATTCAAAACATATTTAAAAGGTATCTACTATAATACTTGACATACATTTTCAGGATTTTTACAGGTTTAACAAAAATATTGAAACATAAGATTTCTGAAGGTCTATGTATTTTTGAAGGTATATTACCAAGTGTGAATTTTGGTATGTATTTTATATAAACTGCACTGAATAAAATGCTGCATTCTGACAATTTAAACTGACAAACTGAAAACTTTATAAGGTTCTACAAGTAACACATCTACATTTATCTATGCTTAACTGAAGTATCAAAGTTACTGTACATAAAATTAATAGAGCTTTCATTTAAAATATTCTCAATTTTAGGACTTTGAATCAACTGCAATTAATAATACTGTAAGTGATAAATAAGATACTACCTTGTACAAAGAATTTTAAGTACCAATGGTACTGGTGTTCCATCTAAACGGTAACTAGCTGAACTTTCCTTGAAAAGAATCTAAATTTTTATGTGGTACAAAGGAGAAAATTATGCCAAAATTTCCAGCTTCTTAAAAAATTTCTCATACCTGAGGTAGAAACTGGCAAAGGTTGCCCACTTGAATATTTAAGGCTGCAACTTGCTCTTCTACTACTTTCTGAGTTGTAGATCTTTTGTTGATAAACCAAAAGGACTGATTTTTTGTCACATCAATCTCTCGGGTGATTATAAGATTTCCAGAAGTCCTGAACCTAAAGAATAATTTTTAAATCTTCATATCAAAACATATACATTCATTGAGAAATAAAATTTCTAACATATTCTTGCACCAAAATTATTGTGCATCATGATTTTTATTTCTTCTGATATTTCCGGCCCCTCCCAAGAAGAAAACCTTGGATATTAGTAAAACCATAAGTGACTACATGACAGTTACTATTTATGCAACATTCACAATTGTTTAAACTGTTAAAAAATTAAAATAAATACCAATACTAATTCCCAAACACTGTCAGAGGACTTACATACTAATTATTTATCCTTTAAGAATTATGCTATTCCTCAATCACATGCATTGACTGTAATTCAAAATGGGCTGGTATACATGTTAAGAGTTAAACCTTACAGTTTTCCCTAGGTGGAAAATGTATGAATGAGTATTAACTCTTGCAAAAGCGTTTCCCAAAATCAAATCTAGTTTGTCCATACAGGTGGCCAGTGATTCATTTATCACCATGTACTCCACTCTAATTCAGAGGGAATTACACTACATGGCTACAAAGGAATATTAAGCAATATAGAATCTGAAAGAAGAGTATTTACTTATTTCTTGCTTTTAGAAGTACTACTGCTCCACACCTCTCATCTATTCATCCATCTTCTTCACTGGAATTCAGCAGCATGTGGTAAAGAGATAAATTATTGGCATCTAATGGCTAAATAACAATAACTTGTAAATGTTGAATATATAGATTATATTGTAACTAGAATACTTCAAACAGTAAGAAGTTTTAAATTTTCATTTCCAGTAGAATGAAGGGAAGTACCCTTATTGATTATCCTTCTGTATAGAATTAAAACAGTAAAGTACGTTCATAAATGCATTTACTACTTAGCCATGAAAATAATGAATTCTAGCCCAAATCCTAGTGCAGCTGAGGGCTCAGAAAAGAAAAAGAAAATTGACTTGCATCTTGAAGGCATCTGTTTAGTGAAGTGATCTTGGGATTTATTTTCATGATCTTCTAGCAGACAGTCTAACAAAGCTCACCGAACTACCCAATATGGACAATGTAATAGAAAACCACCATCAAAAAACTATCCCTTCAATATAAGGGTATACTCGATATACTTTGTGCCACCTATTAGGACAGTAATGCAAAATTGCCTGTCTCAAATTACAACTTTAAATTGTGAGACAAATGCCTCTCCTAAGAGTTACTAATCACAAGTCAGCCTCAAAGATTCAAAAATCTTCAAGCTGAGAATTCAACATAATATGATCCTGGATTCTAAGTACATAAAATGCTCAGGCAAAAGCTGATTAAAAAGTTCTTTCTATAGCAATTTACCTATCTTCAAAGAATTAACACAGATACAGTTTAAACAGAAAAGGAGCAGTTCACTGGAAACAAAAAGAATCAAGAACTAGTAAAAATATGAGAAAATCATGAAGATGAACAAATACAATGTCGAAAATATTAAAGAAACATGGATGACTGAGTAAAAAACAGTATACAATATACCTAATAAGAGGTCTAAAAAGATGGAAGACAAGGAATAGAGTTATTATAAAAGCTCACTACAAACACCAAACATAAACAATTTCAAAGAATGGTAAAATAATAAATGAATAAAATATAGGTATAAATATATTGTATAAATAGTATAGCAAAATTAAAAATCAATACTAAAACTATTAAAATAGGAATTTCACTACATTAGAATGAGAAATACTGCTAATTAAAAACTCAAAAAGAGGGCTGGGAAGGTGGCTCAGTGGTAGAGCGCTTGCCTTGCATGCCAGAGGCCCTGGGTTCGATTCCTCAACACCACATAAGCAAAAAGAAAAAAAGCCGGAAGTGGCGCTGTGGCTCAAGTGGTAGAGCGCTAGCATTGAGCTGAAGAGCTGAGGGACAGCACCCAGGCCCAGAGTTCAGGCCTCAGGACCGGACCCAAAAATAAAACAATGAACAAAGCTAGCCCAAGATTATCTTAGGCAATCACTTTGAAAAAAATGAACTGTAATTCATATGTAATCACATTTGAAAGTACACAATTCAACACGTTTTTTAATTTTAGTAAAATAAACATGAGCTACTCTTTTAACTATTTTCAGCTACAGGTTTAAAAAATGGTTTTTAGCATATTCACAAGATTGTGCAGCCATGACCACTGTCTAATGCTAGACTATTCTCATTATGCTCTAAAACGGAATTCATGCCAGGCATCAGTGGCTCATGCTTATATTCCTTGCTACTCAGGAAACAGATCTGGGAATCATGGTTTGAAGCCGGCCCAAACAGAAAAGTCTTTTCAGTCTGGTCACCAATAAACGACTCATAAAAAGCCAGAAGTGGCACTGTGGCTCAAGTGGTAGCTAGCCTTGAGCACAAAGAAGCTCAGGGATAGGACCTAAGCCCTGAGTTCAAGCACCAAGACCAGCAAAAAAAAAAAAAAAACAAAAAATGCCTTTAGTGGCTTATTCATATGATAGCATGTAACAATATTTTTTTTTTATTTTTTATTGTGAAAATACTGTTACAATAATGAGTACATTTCTTATCAAGCATTGTAGCCTCCTCCTTTGTTTCCCCTTCCCATCCTTTCCCATCCTCCCACTCCCACCCAACCAAAGTTGTAAAGTTCGTTATTCCACATAACGACTTGTACATCTCATTGTTGCAATGGATCCACCTGTATCCCTATTTAAACGATTTGTTTTTTCCCTTCCTCTTCACAAATTATACTAACCTCAAATACAGTGAAAGCAGGGGTTACACCATGGGGGAGGGACATACAAAACAACAAAGAAATAATCTTATAAATGTGTTAGAAACAATCAGCTGAAAGAAAAAAAAAAATCTGAATACATATCTGACCTTTTCTGCTTGACTCAGACATATACTAGTTATTGCAAATAAGGGAAGCATGTAACAATATTTTATTACTTTTTATGGTTGAATAAAAGGTTCCTGTTTGGATACAGTACTTTGTATGGCCACCAGTAATTGATATGTTGATTATAATAAGGATTGTACTAGGCAAAGTTAAAGCTGCAAGCATGACTCTAGAGGCAAAGCACTTGCCCTGTGAATTTGCCTTGCAAAGAGTATATACAAGGTCCTGAATTCAAACCTCAGTACTATTAAAAATAAATAAATAAAAGGAAAAAGATTAGGGAAAACTAATTTTGTATAAAGGAGCAAACATCCTCTAATCAGTGGTGTAGTTGCAGGTATATGGTTTCAAAGAGACTAACACTGAAGAAAAACTACATATGCTCAGGATACAGAGTTCAGTATTGTACTGCGGATGCTTGAAAATTTTCACTTTATCAATTAAATGTGCCCAATTTGGCTTGGGAGGATTACAAGGTTTGCTTTGCTTTTCAGGCACTATTTGCTTTTTTAAGTGTGGGGAAACACTCAACAGATCACAATGAAATAAACACAACTAACAATAACAAAGGACTGACCAAAACTTTGCAGCAAATAACCTGCATAATGCCCCCATGGCACTTTAAATTACATTAAATGTTTTTTAGTTTTAAAAATTTTATTACTACCAGCCACTGGTGGGTCATGTCTTGTAATCCCAGCTACTCAGGAGACTAAAATCTGGGGATAGCAATCCAAAGCCAGCCTGGGCAGGAGGGCTTGAAGACTTACTTCTAATTAGCCATCAGAAAACCAGAAGTGAAGCTGTGGCTCAAGTGGTAGAGTGCTAACCTTGAGCACAAAACCTCAGGGACAGCACTAGGTCCTGAGTTCAAACCCCAAGACTAGCACACACACACACACAAAATACTATTACTAATTTTGGCATCATTTGGTCAGAGCCATGTGTAACGAATCTACAAACGATATGGGCTATTACTGTGCTTTCACATTACTGAATTTTATTTTTTAAATTTCTCTAACCTGGAAGAAACAATGGGCTGCTCATGATGGTATATTTCATTCTAGCTAGACATGCAAACAGGAAGACTGCATTCCAGTCCAGCACAGGCAAAAAACAAGACCCTTTCTCAAAAACAACCAGAACAAAAAGGGCAAGAGAGGTATAGCTGAAGCAGGAAAGGAATAGCCTAGCAAGCATAAGTCCTAAATTCAAATTCCAGAACTAAAATAATAAAGAGAGACAGCCTTTCTTTGCCTCTATTCCAGTATACAACTCCTAATCCCCCTAATTCCCTCTATGATGAAAATCTTTTGTTCCAATTAGGCAATTCTCAGTGAGTCTCCTGACTGGGGGCTGGTCACCAAAGGTCAAACTCTGCTTAGAAGCATGGACCTTTCATTATCACTCCCATGCTCTCTAGGAAAGGAAGCTAGGTTAGAGATTCAGAAAATCATGCCCACATAATGAAAGTTCTAAGAAACCCTCCTAAACTACAAAGTATACAGGAGCTTCTGGCTGTGAGCATATTTATGTCCTGGGTGTACCACAACGACATGAGAAAAAAAGCTTCCAGGCTCAACTCTTCCAGACCAGACATTCTTTGATTGGATGCTCTCATTTATCCTCTACAGATAGCATCCTTTATATTAAACCAACAGTCATAAGTAAACTATTTCTCTGAGTTCTATGAGGTGTCCTAGCAAATAATTGAACCTAAAAAAGTGGACCTTGGAACCTCAGTTTGTAGACAGTTCGTAAAAAGTGCAAGTCAAATGTGGCCCTCTGAGGGTCTTGTTGGTTATAGGTTCTGCACTAACATGTTTGAATTAAGCTGAATTAGCTATAAATATGAACAATTACATCATCTGAAGCAAAATCAAGGGAACTTAAAAATCATCATCAGCCAGACTAAGAAATACAAATATTGTATGTTGTTTCATATGCATGATGTAGAAATATAAAATGAAGGACTGTTCAGAAGTGGGAACTAGTAGAAAGGAAAAAAAGAGGTTGAGAATGAAACTTTGTAAGCATGTATGAAAATAATGAAGCCTGTTAAAATTGTTTTAAGGGAAAAGAAAAAATAAATGGGATGAACTTGATGAAAGTACTTCATATGCATTTATGGAACTATCACAATTAAATGCCTTTGTATAATATAAACTAATATACAAGATTTAAAAGATTAAACAAAATGAACTGAAGTGTGGAGTATATGGGGTAAAATAACCCACACATCTAGTGTTCTATGCTGCTGGGCCAGTGGTGAAGCCCTGTCATGCCAACTACTCAGGAGATGGAGACCTAGAGGATTGCAGTTCCAGGCCAGCCTGGGCAAAAAGTTAGTAAGACATCATTTCAACTAAAATGCTATGCATAGGAATACATAACTATGGGGGTTCAGGTGCACAGAAGACATAGGTGGGAGGATAACCAACAGAGTCAGGACTTGGTAAAAAATAAATTAAAAAAAGAGATCTTACCTGAAAAATAACTAAAACTAAAAAAGAGTGGAACATTAATCAAACCCCTGTATTTGTCACAAACACTACGACTGCCTCAAAAAATATGCTTTAAGAGAGAGAGAGAGAGAGAAGTGCTTTCTCCTGCACTGAATGTGTAGGTAATAAAACAATTAGGTTTTTCTTATCTCTTATAAACTCCACATGGGAACAGCTACCCCCATGATAAATGATCAAATACCTTTAGATCTCTTTCTAGTTTCTCCATGCTTCAGCACCAAGAGCATTTTACAACAATTGCATTACAGTACATTTAACGACTGGTAATGTAGTGCCAGTGAGGAAGTCCGCCAAGGCGTGGCTGAAGTTGACAGAGGAGTTTTCTTAGCTGCTCTGCAACCCTGTCCTGGGCTACCTCCGAACTAGGAGTAGCTACAACCTCCAAGGGAGCAAGTTTTGTTTTTTCTTTTTTCCTCCTTCTCTCCCCCACCCCTCTGGACCTCTCGACTCTCTGCAGGCCTGTCCCCGCTCCACGGGCTTCTCCGCAGGGTTCCCGGGCCTCTCCTCCACCCCGGGGTGCGGGGAGCAGGCAGGGTTCCCGGGCCTCTCCTCCATGCCGGGGTGCGGGGAGCAGGCAGGGTTCCCGGGCCTCTCCTCCACCCCGGGGTGCGGGGAGCAGGCAGGGTCTCCCGGGCCTCTCCTCCATGCCGGGGTGCGGGGAGCAGGCAGGGTCTCCCGGGCCTCTCCTCCATGCCGGGGTGCGGGGAGCAGGCAGGGTCTCCCGGGCCTCTCCTCCATGCCGGGGTGCGGGGAGCAGGCAGGGTTCCCAGGCCTCTCCACAGGCCCGGTTCCCAGGCCTCTCCACAGGCCCCGGTCTCCTGCGGCCGCTCCTCCATGCCGGGGTGCGGGGAGCAGGCAGGGTTCCCGGGCCTCTCTGCTGGCCCGGCCTTCCCCGGGCCTCTCTGCCGGCCTGGGTCTCCCCTCCGGCCAGGCCTGAGGAGGGCCGGAGCACCGCTCCACTCCCCGCTCCACTCCGTGGGAGCCTCGCGGTCTCTCCTCTACCTAATCCCTCCCCGGAACTCCGTCACCCCGCCCTTTGACGCTCCGCCCCCAGCGGCCTGGCCCGCGTGGCGGTGACGTCATCGCTGACGTCAGCGTGGCGGTGAGGTCAGTGTCCTCACAGTCACATCAAAGGCTTATTCACACTATGCTTTCTCACAAACTCTTGAGTTCTAAAGATGATCTTTACAATCACTTTAGAAACTTCTCTGCTGTGACTGTCCCTGGAATTGTACTAACGATAGTCAATAATTTGGGAAGAACTGATATATTAACTATTAATTTCTTGTTTCTAATAGTGACTTTTTATTCAGGTGGTTTTTGTATCCTTAGTAAAACTCTATCATATTTTAATAAGCTGAGCATTTGTGGAATGCCTATTACTACCAGGACTAACTTTCATCTCTAATAAAAACTTTATCCTGTGTTATTAAACAAAAAAAAAGCCCCTGGGAACAATCTCTCGCCATGTGGAGGCTGTGTCTTCTCCTAATTGCCCCGAACAGTATCTATTTACTCTACTAGTTTCTAACCTGTTCTCATTCGGTCACTTGTGTTCAGTCAAGACTAAGTAGAAGCAAGAAAAAGCTCCCAAAGAGACATTCCCATAGTGCCCAGCAGCACGAGAGATCAAGGCAATCATTTGTCACTTTACCCATCACTCTCTCTGTCTCTTCTCCTAAACATTTCTCTGAGCTTTTATTTGAACTTTTGTTTGGTATATCCCCCGGATTTGCAAGCTTCCTGCTAACAGGATAAACATTACCATGATTTAGAAGCTACTATGTGGTAGACTGCTGTCCTTTGGGTGTAGGTTCTAAGCATGGTGGTGGAATCTTCAAGAGGTGGGGGCCTACTGGGAGGTGGTTAAGTTACTAAGCAGGAGTTTCCTTGGAAGGGAATGAAGTGGTCTCATGGAACCCAATTCATTCCCAATAGAGTGAGCTGCTGTTAAGGTATAAGCCCATTCCCCAGACTGCGCTCTGGCTTCCTGTCTCACAGTACCATGTGACCTTCCCACATGCTCTCCTGACACAATGACTGCTGTTACATGACTTTGCTAAGGAGGTTATCAGTTAAACAAAAGCCTATGCTCTTGAACCTGCAAAACTATAAGCAGAAAATTTTCCAAGTTTTTCAGTAATTACTATCTTCTCATAGCCTATGAATTGATAGGGCTATCATATGATCCGTGTTAGCTCAAAACATTCACAATTTTCCATAAGTATTCCAAAACACTAAAAATCATGTAAACAATATGCAAAAAGACTAAAACAATATACACTAAAAATGGCCAACTTACTGATAATTTATAAGTATCAATCCTGATCTGACAGAAGCTACCAGGGATAGTTAATAAAGAAGAGGTATGGTAGCACATGCCTATCGTCAAAGCATTCAGGAGACTGAGGCAGGAGGATCATGATTTCCAGGTTAGCAGGGCTTACATAAATGAAACTGTCTTAAACACCCAGAAATTGTATGGTCAACTGAAAATATTTAGGCTTAATGAAAAAGGATATCATGATGAACTATTGTTATGCCAAGGTCGCAGGACCCCCACCAAGAAGACCACCGAAAGTCAGACTCTACAGCTGTTTTATTTAAACGGGCTGCAGCTCGGGCCTTGTCCTACACTCCGACACAGCGGAGCCCAGGAGGAGAGTACCGAGCTAAGGATTTGCAGGTCTTATAAGGTCACACAACCAGGTGGTTTAGCTCTGCTCTGAAACAAGCAACAAATGGTCACTACCTCAAATACTCTAACCTTTCACTATCAATATCATAAAGGACGGCGACAGAAGTGTCTGTGTTTGTCACAGACAAGATTCACTAAACTGTCAACAGTGGTTAGTCCTAAAAGTAGAATTATTTTAAGTAGGCTTTCATTTTCAACTTTATATGCTTTTGTCTCCATATTTTTAAGAAGCCAAATACATGTTACCTAATGCTTTCTAAAGTGCTAAGAACTGAACCCAGGGCCTCTAGACTGCTAGGCAAACACTCTGCCACTGAACTTCACCCCAGTCCAAGTATTATTTTCAAAATGAGTTAAAAAAAACCAACAAATATTTAAATCTGTGAAAAATTCTGCACACGCCCTTAATCAACATTTAGCTAGAGGTATATTTCTATTTCATTATTTCCATAAACTTAGAATCTCCTTGAGAATTTTTCCAAAATAAAACTCTTATAGTTTGAATTTGAAAAGATACATAAAGTCATGTTTGGATAAAATATTCTTTAAGTATTATTTTTAGTATCTATCCCATAACTGTATTATCTTCTAAAGTCACCAGAAAACATAAAATAAGCTAAAAAATTATGCAGAAAAGGTGGTTCCAGAACTTTTAGCACTTACAATTCAATTTCAACCATTCCTTTGGAACATCCTCTCTTCACAAAAAATCCAACCTAAGGCATAAAAAAAGAAAATATGAACTGTGTGATAACATCTCCAGATTAACAATCAGAGATTTACCAGTCAGTATTGTTTGGCAAGTCAGGATTTAAATAGTAACTACATGAATACCCATTCTTATTACTTTCTAAAAGTATCCTTCCCAGACCTGAGTTCCTCCATCTTTACTCCCACAAATAACAATAGTAATTTGTTCAAATTTGTAATAGTTAAAATTATGGACCACCTATGGTCAAGGCAGCTAAGACTTATGAGAATAAGCCCTACTGCCTATTTACTTACCAAAAAACCCCCATGAGAACAAACTCGTACTACTACTGAATATTTGTACAGAATTGCATACATTAAATATTAACAAGTATAATATTACATATCCCATATAAACTAGGATGTAATTGTCATTGACTTTTTTAAAAGAAGCAATAATTATAATTTGCATAATAAAATAGACTATATGACTATGAGCTTAAGCATGGTTCCAAATGACTGAGTTTAAGCATGGAAACAGACCCTGGGCCTGCAAACAAACTGGATCTCACACTGGGCTGTAATTAAATTAAAATTATGGCAAATTTTAGGAAATACATCTTGCAAATAATGCTCTTTTTAATACTAGGAATGTTAGTTAGTAAAAAAGTTATAATTATAACAGCTAACATTTACCAACCATTCCCTACTTATGCTACTGTACTAAGCAAGCATTTTACCTATTTCTCATTAAATTCTAACTAGAAACCGTGAAGTACATCCTGGTCTCAATATATACACCATGAAATAAAGGCTCAGAAAAATAAAAACAAAAACAAAAAATAAAAAAACTGTTCAGGTAAAATACTATGTACATGTATCCCTTTAGTCTATAGTGTCAGTTCTGATTCTGAGGAATGTGTGTGTGAGTGATTGGTTAGAATCCATGGGTTCTGGGCATGGCTCAGGTGGTAGAGTACCAGTCAGTGAGCAAGAGAGAGCATCAGACACTAATTTCAAAGTCTTGGTCTCAAAAAAACAATTCTTTTTTTGAAAGGATCACTATTCATTGGTTAAGAATGAGAAACTGACTTCTATCACTATTATCATGCTGATACATAAATTCAACGTCTTTGTTTACAATGAATTGGGTTGTGACACTGCTCGGTACACATGTTAAATTAAAATTTCCCCTTGATAGAATGTTTCCTTATATAAACTGTCCTTCTTTCTCTTAATTTCAATTTGAAGTGTTTTTATCAGAAATAAGTAGTTACTCCTGCAGTTTTGGGGTCCATTTAATTTGAAGACCCCTTTTATCCTTTCACCTCAAGTCTATACTTTTCATTGAAAATGAGATATATTTCTTGTACAAAATGAATCCCTGGCTCTTGTTTATTAATCCATTTTGCTATTTTATGTCGTGGAGAGTTCAAACTATTAACATTTATTGTTAATATTCAAAGATATATCCTATTTCCTGTCATTTTGTTGTTTTTATACTGATTCTTTCCTATTCCTTCTGTTAATTTACTCCTCTCTGAGTTATTCTATTTTCAGTTTTCTTCTTCTGTGGATAGGATTCCTTATACAGTGCTATTTTAAGCCATGAATTCCTTTAGCTTTGTAGTTATTACAGAGTTTTTGTCCTAAATTGTGGATAGTCTTACTGGGTACACTAATCTAGGTTGACAATTGTTAGTTTTCAGGGTTTGGACTATGTCTTTCCAGTCATCCTTTTCATTTAGTTTGTCTTCAGAAAATTTCTGTTATTCAGATGGGCTTGCCATTGTAGTAGCTTTTAATACTTTCTCTGTTCTGTGTACTTAACTATAATATATTTAGGAGTATTCTCCAATTTTGTCTAATAAACAGACCTATAGACCTTCTACTTGGGAAGCCTCTCTTTCTCAAAGTTGGAATTTCCTGCTAGTATTTACTGATAGGTTAATGATGAATTTTGTTTGAATTTTCTCTTCTATCCTATAATTGGTAGTTTTGGCCTTCTGCTGGTGTTCTAAGTTCCATTTGTATTTTCTTATGTGTTTTTTTTTTTTAAGGTTGTTGACTGACTGATCTAATTGCTCTGCTTTATCTTCAAGCCCTGATATACAGTGTCTTCAACTTGTTCTATTAGATAGGCTTTTGATTGAGTTTTTCCCTTTGGGTTATTGAGCTCTTCAGTTCCATAATTTCAATTTTACTTGTTTTCAGGAGTTCTAAAATCATTAAATATTCCTTTTATAATGTGCATTGTTTCTCCATTTCATTTACTTGTCTGACTTTTCTACAGTTATTAGTTCATCTGTTGACTTTTGAGGGAGGCATAATGCCTTGTTCAGTCATAAATTTAGTGATTCCTATTTTTTTCCCCCCCACTGGAATTTACTCATCTGGAGCCATGTTTTTGGTAAAGATTTCAATCTCTTGTTCTTTTAGTTAATTTCTCAGATATCACTTAAGACTGGGTAGTAAAAGGGTTGAGTATTTTTTCCTGTACTAGACTGAAGGGTTGTAACCTAGGAATCAATTCATCAATTTCAGTGCTGTAGATCCTGCGCAGACCTCTTCTCTGCTCAGGGTGAGGGAGCTTTGCTGCTAAAGCCATGGGCCCTGATAAACCAGAATATTGTGACTGTGGACATTCCTATGAAGGCCAGTCACTACTACTACTCCAATACCTTTAGATGAATCTTGTAATGGTATCTTCAGCTCCCATTTCCCACTGGGAGAGCCAGGTATGGGATCAGAACTCATCAATGTTTTTCTTCTGCTGGGTTTGCTTCTCTGCAGTTTTCTGCCTCACCACCACCTCCTTTGTGGTTTCTGCCTCCTTTACCACCTCTCTTTCTGTCTTCAGAATCTAGTCTCTTCTGTGTTACCAGATTCTTCTAATTATCAGTGAGTGAAAGCAGCAGGTGCTTCTAATAATCTTGCCCTGCTCTCCAAGATGTCGTTTCTTCATAGCAAAATAAACAGTGAGAGGTTTATAAAAAATTGGTAATAGTGCAATTCATTCCACTGTACAGTTCTTGGAATACATCCAACACACTATTACAGAGAAAAGAATAGAACTTATGTTCTGACAATTAAAGAATATTAAGCCAATATTCATAAAATTTGAGCTAGTCTTTGGACCACTCTGATTACCTAATATTTGAAATGAAAATCTGAAGTCTAGATAGACTATTGTCCAAGGTCACAGGCTAATTATTAATAAAATATCTATCCTTTCTATTTCATAAATGCCTCCAATACAGTATTTTTTTGTAAAAAGCATTTTGAATAGGTTTATTTACAATTTTAAGAGATGTTTCTTTTAATCTTGTAACTATAATAATTTTAAGTTATTCTCATTTCAAGTATTAAAAATATTTTCAGTGACAATTCAATCTCTACTTTCTTCTCAAGTGTTCCTATGTGAAATATAGTACACTGCCCAAGAACATACACAAACTTTATGTCATGTTTAGAAGATATATCAGATATAGTGGCTTACAACTTAATCAGTTATTTGGGAGGTATTAAAGTTCAAGGCCAACTTGGACAAAAAGTTAGAAAACCTCCACTGCAATGAATAAACTCGATGAGCTCTTATAAAATGAGTTTATCTTTTGCCTATTTTTCTTCTAAGTTTCTATTATAACCTGAAATTGACTTGTTGGATTGGATTCAATTAAATTTTATTTTTTCCATCAAATAACCATTGGTCTTAGTAATATATTTAGCCGTCTTTTCTCCACTGACCTACAATGTTAGTTCTGTCATGAATTAAGTTTATACTAATTACAGCACTGTGTCTAGGTTCCTTGTTCTTTATCCTCCGTTCTTTATTTATATAGCAATACCACAATGGCTTAATTAATATTAATGCACAGTCCTATTTTTTCTTTTTGTTTGTTTGTCAGCACAGAACCTCTGAGTTCTGTTTAATCTGCTAGGATTAAAGGGAATCTGTCTTCATGCCCATCTTTCATATTAAGTCTTGATATCTGATAAGGCAATTGTCCTACTTTATTCTAATTTTTAAAGAGTTATTTGAGTTATCTATGGCCCTTTGAATGTAATATAAGTCTTCAAATCACTTTTTTTTTAGTAGTATCTTTGAATAGTTATACAAAGGGGTTCCAATTTAAAATGTTCAAACTATCTTAATTTATTATAGACATTACTGGAATTCTGAATGGACTAATACTGAATATATAAACATTATAACTAACATTTTTGATGACAATGATGTATAATATCTCTCCATCAAAATTCAATAACTTTAAATAAATTTTGCAATTTCTGCATGTAGTAATATGTCATCTGCTGATTTGTTTTCTATGCAACCTGTACATTTATTGCTATTATAAACAACAAACCCAAACAATCTATGGATTCTTTTGGATTTATAAGCAGACATCCATGTAATCTGTGAATAATAATTTTGTTTCTTTCCATGGATATCATGTCTTCTGCCATTCCACCTAGATCTTCTCCAAATATAATGTTAACAGTAGTAATTCTGGGTAACTTCAACTTTTATATGTTTTCATAGATATATTTTATTAAGATTTAAAAGTTCCCTTCTATCCCTTATTTGTTAAGAAATAGCATATATTATTATGGAATTTAATTAAATGCTTTTCTATAACTACTGATGATCACACAACTCTCCTTAATAACATATTATTCCTACTGTTCAATTTTTCATTCCTTGAATAAATTCAATTTAACCATAACTCACTCATTCATTCATTCACTCATTTTTGTAGCTTTTCGATACAGGACCTGGTTATATAAACCAGGTGGGCCTCAAGCTGACCAAGTTGGTCGCAAACTCTGACTGCCTCAACCTCCTGAATGCTGCTAGGATTCCAAGTGTATTCTACCACATCTGGCTATATTATGCATTTTACATAAGGTTAAGTATTCCTTACTTCAAATGATTGAGACTACAAGTGTTTTAGGATTCTGTTTTCAGATTTTTGAAATATTTGCATGTAAAAAGAGTTATCCTGGAGCAGGCTGCCAGTGGCTCACACCTGTAATACTAGCTACTCAGGAAGCTGAGATCTGAGGATCGCAGTTCAAAGCCAGCCTGGGCAGGAAAGGACAGGAAAGTCTGTGAGACTCTTATCACCAATTAACCACCTGAAAACTGGAAGTGGCCCTGTGGCTGAAGTGGTAGAGCACTTGCCTTGAGCTACAGAGCTCAGGGACAGCGCCCAGGCCCAGAGTTCAAGCCCAGAAGTTATGCTGGGAACAAGATTCAATCCTAAACCTAAAACCCATTTATGTTACATTCATATATTATACATGTTGTCTGAAAAATTTGAACATATTTTCAACAATTCTGTGCATTAAAGAACACTTCACAGTATAGAATTTCAGCTTTGGCATTATGTCCGCACTCAAAGATTAGGGGTTATGGAAACACAATGTGTATTTGCAAAGATCCTTTTTTTTTTTTTTTTGGTCGGCCGTGGGGCTTGAACTCTGGGCCTGGGCGCTGTCCCTCAGCTCTTCAGCTCAAGGCAAGCGCTCTACCACTTGAGCTACAGCGCCACTTCCGGTTTTCTGGTGGTTTATTGGAGATAGGAGTCTCACGGTCTCTCCTGCCTGGGCTGGCTTTGAACCGCGATCCTCAGATCTCAGCCTCCTGAGTAGCTAGGATTACAGGCGTGAGCCACCAGCACCCAGCTTTGCAAAGATTCTTTAGTGAAGATCTTAAACTTTTCTCATTTTCTTATTCTACCTATTGTAGGAAGATATTACTACTGCATTTTATATTCTGAAATTCACTACAATGAGTATCATCTGTGGATTTCTTTCATTTCTCATGCCTGGGATGTACTGGGCTTTTTGTTTCTGAGGATTCAAGTTTTTCAAGATTTCTGGAAAATTTCTAGTCATTCTTCCTTTAAATACTGCCTATTCATTAGTCATTATCTCTCTTTGTAACTGTAATTAGACTTTTCCACTACTTAATATCTTAACATTGATTTTACATTTTCTCTCTATATTGTATATAGGAAACTTTTTTCAAGCATTTTGGTATATAAATTTTCAAATGTGTCTTGGTTAATGTGTCTTTGGAATATAGATTTTCAAATGTGTTTTGGTGCTTTCTCAAGTAGTACATTTTTCATTTCTCTACACTCTGTCTCCCCCCTACCTCACCCTTTTTTTGTTCTGGGGAGGGGGCGGTACTGAGGCTTCAATTTAGGGCTTAGTGCTTCCTAAGCAAAATACCACTGAGTCACACTTCCAGCTTTTTTCTGCACTATTTTGAGATAAGAATCTCACTTTTTGTTTGGTCCACAACTGGATCTCAATCCTATTTTATGATTCCTTCAGTAGCTGGGATGACAGGCATGTCATCTCTATTGATTGAACTAAGGGGTCTCACAAACTTTTTGCCTGAAAGGGCCTTGATCTACAATCAGCCTTCCAAGTAGCTAAGATTATACCTGAATTCATTTATATGACACACTCTTGCTACACAGCCCATTTAGACTGGAACTATGTAATTCAGCTTAGCCTTAAGCTAGTGACCCTCCAATCTCAACTTCTGGAGTGCTAGGTTTACTGGCAGGTATCCTCATGCCTAGCTCCTTTTTCAAATTTACCAATCTTTTTGTCATTTATTCCTTTGTTATACCTTCTTTTATTTCTTTAAATTAATTTACCTATACAAACTTGTAGATCTGCTTGTGCAGTATGTTGGTTTGGATAATTCTTATTTTAAATGATTTACTTTTACCATATTTTATGGGTGAGTTTTTTAGAACTTTTGGGTTAAAATTCTTTGGAGAACTGGTAGAGAGATATTACTAAGACAGCTTTCAATTAAAATTATAATTTATAACATTTGTGTCTGTTGATTTTTTTTGTTTGATTTGTAAGACAGAGTTTCGTTATATAATCCAGACTGGCCTGGAACTCACTATTAAAATCAGGCTGGCCTCAAACTCAAGATTCTCCTGCTTCTGCCCCCTGAGTGGTAAGATTAAAGCACTTACCATCATGCCAGTCACAGTTCATACTCTTTAGTTCATAAAGGTAATATGAAGTCTGTTCCCACGTTGGCAAGGCTCTGGTTACAAATCCTTCAAAAGACATCTTCCCCCCAACTATCTAATGATGAACAAACTATACCCACTTTCCAATTCTGTGATATTAATTTTCTTGTCTACACAACTGCCTTGCTTCCAGGAGTTATCTTCTAACCCCTTACCACCAGTGATGATGGCTAGGTTTTCAGGCAGATAGAAACCTCTAGAGTGGTAGGTTTACAGGAAGATACCATCACAAACTCCCATGAACCACTGAAAACAATTCAAAAGCTGAGCTTTAAAGCAAATGCCTAGCACTTCAGTCTTTGGATTCACAGTATTTTGTTGCTGTACTTTTTATACTTCATTTTCCAAAACCTCCAGTGTTGTATTTAAAAATAACACTACAGCTAGGCATCTAAGTGGCTCACAAGTATGATCCTAGCTACTTGGGAGACTGAAATGGGGGATCTCATTTTGAGGACAGTTAAGGCAGAAAAGTTTGAGAGACCTTCTCAACCCACAATTGAGGCAGTAGCATATGCCTGTAATCCCAAACTATGGTGAGAAGTTCAGAATGGAAGACCAAGGTTCCAAACTAGTCCAGATACAGAAGTTGGGCTGGGAAGTTGGCTCAGTGGTAGAGCGCTTGCCTTGCATGCCTGAGGCCCTGGGTTCGATTCCTCAGCACCACATAAGCAAAAAGAAAAAAGCCGGAAGTGGTGCTGTGGCTCAAGCATTGAGCTGAAGAGCTGAGGGACAGCGCTCAGGCCCAGAGTTCAGGCCCCACGACCGGACCAAAACAAACAAACAAACAAAAAAAACAGATACAGAAGTCAAAAAACTCCAGGAAAAAAATCCAGGAAAGCTGGATTCAGTGACAAACACCTCTGATCCTAGCAAGGACAGGAAGCCTAAAGTAGGCAAATTGTAGTTCAGGTACATGCCCAGCAGGAAAATGAGACCCTATCTCAAAAACAAGCAGTATGGGCTGTGAAGGTGGCTCAGTGGTAGAGCGCTTGCCTTGCATGCATGAGGCGCTGGGTTCGATTCTTCAGTACCACATAAGCGAAAAAGAAAAATCCGGAAGTGGTGCTGTGGCTCAAGTGGTAGAGCTCTAGCCTTGAGCTGAAGAGCTGAGGGATAGCGCCCACGCCCGGAGTTCAGGCCCCATGACCGGACCCAAAACAACAACAACAACAACAACAAACAAGCAGTAAAAAACAGGATGGGAGGCATTGGCAGAGTGGTACAGCAAGCCTAACAAGTGCCAAACTCTGAATTCAAATCCCAGTAACATAAAAAAAACAAAAAAAAAAAACAAAAACCATGGCATGATATCTAGCATTTCAGGCAGTAGGTACTTATAAAATTCTCTAGATATATGGTACAAAATACAGAAAGGAAAATCTCCTGCTAGCCTGTCTGCCATCCAAATTTATTTCTTACGTTCAAACACTACACATTTGCTATATCTAAAGAATTAAAATGTAGGCTGGGAGCTGTGGCTCATACCTGTAACCCTAGCTACTCAGGAAGCTGAGATCTGAGGATCGAGGTTCCAAGCCAGCCCGGGCAAGAAACTCAGTAAGACTCTTATCTCCAATAAACTAATTAAAAAAAGCCAAGTGGCACTGTAGCTCAAGTGGTAGAGTACTCACTTTGAACAAAAGAAGTAGAAATATTTATTTATTTCTAAAAGCAATTAATAGCTTTGAATTTTCTTAAGAGGTAATTATATCAACTTACCTTATCTGCCCGTCCCATGAAAGCAGGTTTGCCTGCTAATCCAAGACAAATGGCACATACAATGCTTGACTTTCCTGTTCCATTAGCTCCAATAATCATATTCAAGTGGGGTCCAGGAGATACTTCACAGACATCATATGTTCTGAATTATAAAGAGGTGAAATTATTAGGCAATTATTAGACAGATGCTTTAAGCGTAAGAGGAGAAAAATATTTTCTTGGGCTGGAGGTATGGCTCAGCAGCAGAACATCTACCTAGCAACTGGGAAGCCCTGAGTTCATGCGCCACTATCACCAACAAATAAATAAGCAGTTCTTGCTTTATTATCATCATCTACAACATTCCTGAAATTTACCTAAAAACAAGCTAACCATACAAATTTAACTTTACAGGTTATTTTTTTGTGGGCAGTTAAGAGGTACTTATACATGCTAAGCAACCACTTTACCACAAGGCTATATCCTTACACTGTAAGTTTTCAAAAACTACCCATGTAGAGGAGAAATCTCTCAAGTGAAGAAATGAAAAAAGGTGATAATGTATATACAAGTCAGTATGAAAAAAGGTGATAATGTATATACAAGTCAGTATGCGCAATTTCAAAACACAGTCCGTGCAGAGCCTGGGGAGTGGGACAATGGCACAGTGCTCGTGGCATAGCAAGTTTGAGGCCCTGACGTCCTATCTCAGCACAGCCAAAAAATAAAACTGTCACAAGAAAGCAGAGTTTGACATAATTTATCCATTGGAAATAATTACAAGGAACCGGAGGCGTGGCTTAAGTGATGAGAGTGCTGGCCTTGGCAAAAAAGCCAAGCAACAGCCATAAGGGCTGATGCACACACACATCTGTACACACATAAATAAAAAAGAGCACAATACATGGCAGACTATATCAAGCTATTGTACAAATAAATTAAAGCAACTTTTTTACACGTGAGACCGTGGCACATTCTTTGATTTTTTTCCCTCCAATTTGGCATATTTTAATATTAGAAGCAATCCCTCCAAACTATTATTTAAATAGAAAACTGAAGGCATGTTTTGACTCCATGTTTTCACTTATCATTAAAAAATCACTTCCTTTAACATGGTGCAAGATTCACCAATGGATATGTTAGTCTACGTAAAATCATCTGTAGCCCTCTGAGAAAAAGCAAGAATACGTAATCATCAAGCACATTTGTAATATTCCTCCCACCATATAGCTACATGGTGTCAAGTATTTTATCTACCCACATAGCATCTAATCTTTATCAGTTGTTTGGGGCACATATGACAAAACATGAGTCAAAAAATAAAAATCAGGTTTTCTTCTGATTTGTCTTTGAGTATTCTGAATGGGACCCACAAATACTTCCCAAGCATAAATGCCTAGCTTGCTAATCTCCTAAGTATATAACTTAACAAATGTTTTTCAATTTAACACTTAAAACATTAATGAGTTTGAAAAGCCAGGTAGTAATAAAAATTAGTATAAGTGGCAAAGAATTCTCTTGCTGGCTTCCTAGCTCCACCAATCTACACAGAATCAATGCTTTGTTCTGTTAGCAGGTAGATTTTTTTTTTTGCTGGTCATGGGACCTGAACTCTGGGCCTGGGCGCTGTCCCTCAGCTCTTCAGCTCAAGGCCAGCGCCCTACCACTTGAGCCACAGCACCACTTCTGGCCTTTTCTGCTTTTGTGGTGCTAAGGAATCGAACCCAGGGCCTCATGCATGCAAGGCAAGCACTCTACCACTGAGCCACCTTCCCAGCCCCAGCAGGTAGGTTTTAATAAAAACATTACTGTTAAATTAGAACTAGTTCAGGACCTTCAGATATTTAGCAAATTCTTTGACACGTAACTTTTTAATCTCAACACATTAAGTCTCTTTAATATTTAGCTTTCATGCTGTGAGATTTCTGGTCAAATGCCAAATTAACTGGTACTCAATAAAAACAACAGGGAAACTGGGACACAGGGGCTCATGACTACAATCTCATAGTTACTCAGGGGCTGATATCTGAGGATTGCAGTTTGAAGCAAGCCCAGGTAGGAAAGTCTATGAGACTCTTATCACCAATTAACAACCAAACAGCCAGAAGTAGACCTGTATCTCAAGTGGTAGAACACTGGCCATGAGCAAAAAATCCTCAGGGACAGCACCCAGTCCTTGGGTTCAAGACCTAGGACCATCACAAAAACAAACAAAAAACAGGAAAAAGCATGAGAATTATTGGTCTATAAAATTATAAATTACTGGTCTATAAAATTACAAGTCTATAAACAGACTTGTGAAAAGCAAAACAAAGCCTCTGCATTTTTAAAATTTATTCTTCATACTGTGTTTATTGAAAACCCACTTTTGGTAGGTTTCCTTTCTCTGAGCTACCCCTGAAAAAGCTATTTTCAAAGGTTCATTCTCTTCTCCCTCTATACAGTTTGTAAGTAATCTTATAGATGACCTCAGGCTACAGCTTTCTGAATATAATCCCAGATGACTTAAATGTGCAATACCTCTTCAATAACTATTCAGACATCACATAAAACGTAAACTTCATATATTCAAAACTAAATCCATCATACTTCCCATTTAAAATCACTCTAGTAGTGATGAAGTAGTATATAGAATAATTCATTTCTTTGCTTAAATAAGAAATCTGGGCATTAGATTTTCATCACCTTTGCTCCTTCCATCTCTTTCGCGACTAACCACATCTGCCCCCACTATTATGAAAATCCAGTATCACATGTTCAAAAAAGAAAAACTAAATGTAATTTAGCTCTAGGCACCTCTTCTTCCATTTTCTATTTTTCCTATTCTCTGCTCACACCTCTGAATTTAACTGTATTTCTTCAGTTTCTTGATTAGCTTATGTTTCTTTTAGCCTGCAAATGAATATTCCTCCACTCTCAGCTCCACTCACCTTGTTCCATTCTTAGGAACCCTTTTCTGCTCTCTCCAAGCTCAAGTTGAGGAAAAGCCTTCCTCTCCTCTATTTCTTTGCTAATTTTCTAAGTCCATCTCTCTCCCTAGTTCCCTCCTAAAACTCAAAGTTCTCACTCAGCAGGCACTTTCCAGTTACCTTTTCTTTCTCCCCTTTTATAGCTTTATCTCCTTACTCTTCACTCATTCTTCCTGCAAAGTTTTCTTTTCCATTGTTTTGTCAAAAGATTGAAGGTTTTCTAAATTCAGCAGGCTCCTTTCAGTGATTTCAATGTAGCAAACTATTTTTTTTGTTGTTGGTTGTGGGGCTTGAACTCTGAGCCTGGGCTCGTCCCTCAGCTCTTCAGCTCAAGGCAAGTGCTCTACCACTTGTACCACAGCACCACTTCCGTTTTTTTCTGGTGGTTTATTGGAGATAACAGTCTCACGGACTTTCCTGCCAGGGCTGGCTTTGAACTGTGATCCTCAGATCTCAGCCTCCGGAGTAGCTAGGATCACAGGCGTGAGCCACCAGAGCCCGGCGCAAATATTATTTAAGTATTCTTTTCCTTAGCTTCTCTAATAGTTTCCCATGGTTCTCATCTTACAGTCCCTTCTCAAGTTCTTCTTCGCTTACCCTTACTACAGTAAGGTCTTCTATCCTTCCAACTTGCAGTTCCTGTGGGGCAAACTCAACCATTTCTGTACCTTCAACAATCACCTATATGCATGTATATATAATATATACATACATACACAGGCAAAATCTGATTAGTTCATACTCCTACTATAAATTCTGCCTATAGAACATCTATCTTAGAGATCTCAAAGAACACTTCTACTTCAAGCCACAGAATCTAAATGACATTTATTACTTATTCTTCCCAAATGGATTTCTCTTTTTTTTTTTAATTTTTATTTATTTATTTTTGCTTATGTGGTGCTGAGGAATCAAACCCAGGGCCTCTGGCATGCAAGGCAAGCGCTCTACCACTGAGCCACCTTCCCAGCCCCTGGATTTCTCTTTTGAATAGCACCTGGCCAGTTAACCAAGGTGAGACTTGGGGAAGATATCACACTCCATCTTTCCCCTTAAACTGTATAATTACTCTGTAGCTAAATCCTGTTAAACCTCTCCTTTGGCTCCTAATTTCAAACTCTATTTTTCCCCCACTGTATTTTGAATCTTACTCCCTTGAGTCTTTCTTTTAAATCATCTTCAACACTACCTCCAGGCTAACATAAATTACACATTCTGACTCTACAGGATGAAGTTATTTCTCAACATAGTAAACACAGAGCAACTCAATGGTTGCTGCCTCTGTCCACCTATCCACTCACATCCTAAGTTCAGGTCATACGGAACTACATAACAATTTCTAAATATTCCAAACTTCCAGGCCACTTCTGTCTACAGTGCTTTTCCCTTCCTTAGCAAGTCCTCTTCCTAGTTGTGGATGAAATTAACCACTTCTTTCGGTATGGCCCACAGGGAACTCTGATAAATATATAGTTATATCATTATGTTATATCGTCATATTAATGTATCACTTGACTACATTCAGGTTTTCCGATCTGGATTCAAACAGCAAGGTGGTTATTGATTAGCTATGTAAATGGGGAGGGAGGGGGGAGTTTGAATGAACCGCTGTGTGCTTATCTCATAAATGGAGATAAGATCGAGTTAGGAAGAAATGGAGTAATGCACAAGTACAACATCTCGTTCTGTACTTGGCAACTGATAAGATGCCTGAAAAAAAATATATATATATCTATCTATCAGCAGTGCTACTAGAATTCAACTTTGATACAAACTTACTTTAACAGTCCTTGAAGAAGGAAAAAAAAAAAAAGGTTTTCTGGCGCTAGAGAGCTGCTATGACACTTAGATTCTACGATGACAACTGGTTCCACAAAAGCAGAGAAGGGGCGGGGGGGGGGGGGGACTGGCTTTGTAGGGTTCGGGGTCTGCCGGGAGGGGTAAGGTTTCACTCGGGGGCGCCGCCCCGCAGCCATCACCACTGTCTCCAACTGTCCACCTGCCCTGTGTCCAACTGTCCACCTGTCTCAGGGCCCTACTTGGGGTCTCCGCTGGACCTGACCCCGACACACTCTCTCCGTCGGGCACAGGGCGGCCTTCGAAACGGTTTGGCCGAACCGAGTTTGGGGTAAGTCGAGTCACACAAGCTCCGCCGACGGCAACCAACGTGCTCCAGCTGCCCAGGCCTCCGCGGAGGTGCCCGAGCCCCACGCCCACCCCCGTCGGGCGGCCCGCGCGTCTCCCCCGCCCCGCAGCCCGGCGCGGCCCGGGCACCACTCACAGGAAGTTCTCCATCGCGATGCGGACGATGGAGCCCTCCACGAAAGACCCGGATGACGGCAGCAGCGACAACGGCGGGGTCGAGTTCTTCCTCTTGCTCGGGATCTCCGAAGAAAGGTCTGTCGAGAGCGGCCTCTTGGAAGCCAGGGGGCTGGGGGTTGTCGTCTTCCGGCTGGGAGTCGCCATCCTGGCTTCCTCTACGTCCCGCAGCGGCTTCCGTTCCTGGCGACTGGCGGGCCCCCAGGAGCCTCCGCGCCGTACTCCCGCGCGAACTGGCTGACGCACCTGACGGCTCACGGGAGCTGGCGCGTGCGCAGTCCCTCCCGTGACGTCAGAGGCGCGGCGCGGCCTTCCTCCCCGGCCCTGCCCGCGGCGCGGAGCTCGGGCCCGGGGTCGGGGGCGCGGCCCGGGGTCGGGGGCGCGGCCTGGGAAGGGAGGCGCTTGTTTGTGGCGGGTCAGGGGAACGAGTTAGCTGCCTGGAGCGGTCGGGAATCCACTTGATGCTTCCCGGGCCCCGGGCGCGCGTGCAGGATGGCGCCTGCCCTGCCTGGTGCCTCTTCCGGTCCCTGTCGTCCCCCAGTGCCCGCCCGAGAGCCCCGGGGCCGCTCCAGCCTTTGGTTCTTCTAGGCTTTTCTTCCCTTTTTCCTTGCCAGAGAATGGGGGAGGGATCTTAAAACGTTTAGAATTAGGAAAATGAAAAGCCTCGCTCAGTGGATTATCTTCCCCATTCCCTGGATTAACCCCCTCCCACCCCCATCCCATCCCATCCCCAGGCTCTCTCGTGCCAGAGGGCGAAGAGCCGGGTTGCACGGGGCCTGCGCGTGTCAGTCACTCATTTTGCTGCGTGTCTTCATCGTGCAAGAGAGGAAGAGTCTTTGCAGAAAGAGCCCCGCCGAGGTCGCCTTTCTCTCTTGATTCCTGTCCTGGGAAACAGGAAAAGAACCGGTAAACACAGGATCGAGACAATTTCAGGTCGTAAGGGGTACTCTGAAGAAAACAAGATAGGATGACTGTGCTGGAGAGGATGCTTGAGCTAAACGCTGAAGAACAAGAAAGATCCACGCGTGTGATATCTCAGGCACCATTTCAGACAAAGGCAACTGCAGACCCGAAGTCAAGGAAAGGGAAAGAACGTGGAGTGTTCACAGATGAGCAAAGGACCAAGTAGCTGCCCAGAGAGCACAAGGTTACCGAGCAGAGCCTTCTCCATCACGGCAGAATCTGAATTTTATTTTTAAATCACTGGGAAATGAGGGTGACTGTAGCTCTGTGGTAGAGTACTTGCCTGTTATATACAAGGCTCTGGGTTCAGTAAGAGAGGGAACTTATCTTAATTTTTTTTTTTTTTGAGCAGTACCAGTCCTAGGACTTGAACCCAGGGTCTGGGTGCTATCCCTGATCTGTTTTTTCTTATGGCTTTTTTTTTTTAGATTAGAGTTTCATGGATATATGCATATGTGTGTGTGTGCATGCACATGTGTGTGTGTACATGTATACATATATATGTTAGATCAACAAAAGACATTATTTCCTATACATTGAAACTTAATAAAACTCACCACACTTTAAGTGAGGAATCTACAAACTGGAAAAATAGATTTGCAATGCTAAAGACAAATAGAGGCATGATATAGTTAATATTGGAGAATTCCTAAGAATCTATTTAAAAAATAGGCGTTATCTTATTATCTCAACATGAAAAGAAGCAAAGTTTAATGTGTTTGTAATAAATGCTTAGCAAACTAGGAATAAATCAGGTTGCTAAATGGATTAATGCAATCTAGCAAAAACCTAGAGCACACGTCATTAATGGAGAAACTTTTAACTTATTCTCATTAAGATCAAAGGAAAGAGGCCATAATCCCTACTATTGAAATCCTTGGTAATGCGCTAAGATGAGAAGAAAAATCATTACAAAACTTAAAGATTCTGTGCAGGGTTTTCCTGCGCTTGCAACTCAGTATTGTTTGTTTACCCCTCTTCAACCTTTTGCATACAGGGAAGGCTAATTTCTGCTGCCCACAAGATCTAGGCTTACTTGTCTTGACTTTGAACAGCCACTGGGAAGCAGTGACCAGAGACTGGAGCAAGGTTTGTTTGGGCAGTGTTGGAATCTCTCCACTTAGGGCCATGACCCCATCACATAACCTTATTACCATGTCTGCATCTATTGCTGAGTTTGAGAACAGCTCCACGACCCTTCAGGCCTACCTACAGGCTGCATCTAATACCTTGGATGTAAATAAAGGGCCAGGTGTGATTGTACACAACTGTTAGCTAAGAGACAAAAACATAGAAGAATCTCCCATTGGTCCAAGGTCTGCCAGACAAAAGTACATCTTATCTGAAAATCAAACTGAAAGAAAAAGCCTGGAGGAATGGCAAGCATAAGGCCCAAAGTTCAATTCCCAATTCCTAATTCCCAAATTCAATCTCCAGTACCAACAAAAACCAAAGCAAAACAAAAGATACAAAGAAAGGAGGAAATATTCAGATCACTAGGTATCCTATTTAAAGCCCTGATCTCTTGGTCCTGGGAAGGTGGCTCAGTGGTAGAGCGCTTGCCTTGCATGCCTGAGGCCCTGGGTTCGATTCCTCAGCACCACATAAGCAAAAAGAAAAAACCCGGAAGTGGCGCTGTGGCTCAAGTGGTAGAGTGCTAGCCTTGAGCTGAAGAGCTGAGGGACAGCGCCCAGACCCAGAGTTCAGGCCCCACGACCGGATCCCCCCCCCAAAAAAAGCCCTGATCTCAGGGTCTTAAGGCAGAGATTGAAGGTCCCCACTCTCCTCCAGTACTGTCTTTTGATTTTAACTTGCTAATACCTTAGATGTTTGAACAGATGATTATTAATGCATTCTTTGTTAGATGTTTGTTTTTATTTTATTTATATATTTGTTACATTTTCCTTTCCCTCGCCAGAAACGTTCTACCCTCTAAAGGTTTAATAATTGAGTCTATGGAATAAGCTATGGTAGACAAAATCATTTTAATTATGTGCATTCACATAGGAGTCCCAAAATATGAGACTCCAAGAAGGGCCAGCGGATTGATGTTTATATAGACAAGACTCTTCTATACAAAAAGGAATAGAGCCTTGTGACATAGAAGAGAAATGGAGGAAACATTGGTGAGTAAAAGTGTTGTGCATAGAAAAAGTCTTTTAGATAATACAAATTGTCTTGGATAGCAGCCTTCAGAAGAACAAATGAGTCTAGGAAAAAGTCTGTCTGAATGTGGTCTCATTTAAATTTAGTTCATTTTAAAGTATCTCATAATTTCTTAGTGATGCTTCTAAGTGTGGATTGAGTTTGACTTATATGACTCCAGATCTCTTGGCATTTACTTATAATCATGAATGTGTTTAACCAATAACAAATTCTGAAAGAGTATCAAATGTTTCCCCTTTTGAATATTACCTCCATTCATTCTTTCTGAAGTTCTTACTTTAATGTGTTGGATATTTTCTAATATTTTCTATTTCTTTATCCCTCTGTACTGTAGTTGGTTTATTACTTTATTTTCTTTTTTTTTTTTGTCGGTATATTTTCTATTTCTTTATCCCTCTGTACTGTAGTTGGTTTATTACTTTATTTTCTTTTTTTTTTTTTGTCGGTCGTGGGGCTTGAACTCTGGGCCTGGGCGTTGTTATTACTTTATTTTCCAGTTCACCCAGTTCTCTTCTGTTAGATATAGTCAATTGGTTCCCACTGAATTTTAAAATTAGCTTTATTTATTTTTTGGGGTGGCGGCAGGAGGGGGAGGGGGCGGGGGAAGAGGTAAGCACAGCACTCAGGCTTGAACTCAGGGCCTGGGAACTATCCCTTAGCTTTCTCCCTCAGTTCTGGAGTTCCACCATTTGGCTTGTACCTCCGTTTCTGGCTGTTTTGTGGTTAACTCATGACAATTTTAGATACTTTCCCGCCTGGGCCAGTTTCAAACTGAAATCTTCAGACCTGAGCCTCCTGAGTAGCTAGTGCCACTGGCACTGAGCTTGAACATTCTACTTTGTCTAGTTATGTTTCTGTTTTGTGTTCTGAATTTTCAATTTTAGTGAATCAATTTTTATATGCAGTTCTATGTTTTTCCCTTTAAAAATATACCTGCTTTTAATTAGAGTATTGGCTTTTGTATGTTTTGGTGATTTTCTTTTCTTCTAATAACTTGGAAATATTTGTTTTAAATTATCTTTCAAAAAATTCTCTTTTTTGGGGGGCTGGGAAGGTGGCTCAGTGGTAGAGCGCTTGCCTTGCATGCATGAGGTCCTGGGTTTGATTCCCCAGCACCACATAAGCAAAAAGAAAAAAAGCACTGTGGCTCAAGTGGTAGAGCGCTAGCCTTGAGCTGAAGAGCTGAGGGACAGCGCCCAGGCCCAGAGTTCAGGCCCCACAACCAGACCCAAATATTAAAAAAAAAAAATTCTCTTTTTTGACACGTTGGCCATTCCAGTCTATTGTTTGTTGGCAACCAGTTCTTGCTCTGTGTGGATTGCTGACTAAACTGTGGTTGTGGGATAATGAGGGAAACACTGTCTTTTCTATCAGAATTGGTTGCTTTCAGTTTCTGCTTTGTGCTGATGGCTTGGCTGTTGTTGATTATTCTGTTTAAGATGGTATCAGCACATTTTGAAATGAAAAAAGGAACTGCTCTGAGATAAGAAATGATTTTTGAAGCATAAAGTTTTGTCTTCCCTTGTTTTCCCAAGATGGAATTAAGATACCTCCAAAGACACACCTCAGACTGTTAAGTAGCAGAGGGTATATGTTTAGATTACTTGTTTACAATTAATCTTATTTCAAAGTCTTTTAATGGTCACCCTACAGAAATACATCTTATCTTAGTTAAACTAGCCAATCCTGAGCAGATTGTGAACCTAAGCTTTACGGATCCAAGCAGAAGGGAGGCCTGCTGTGTTAGGGATATATAGAAGAGCAGCCTGCCTGCTGTATGTGCTTGCTTATCAGATTTCTTTTTTTTGCTGATGGCACACTCTTCTGCAGAAGTAACTTTTGTCTTTCTGAGACAGTTCTTTGTTTTTGTGTCTATTGTTTTGATTCTGGTGGTTCTTGAAGAGTATATTTATCTCAATGATAAGTCCATTTTTGTTTTTCTGAGTCTTTCTTTAGAGCACTTTTATATGTAGCAGCTGAGGCAGAATGCATGGCCCTTTAAGGAAAGTATGCAATTTTTAACAGGTCTCCTAACAGGATGACTAGCCAGGGGTGTATTTCCATGTTCAATTTAAAGCCTAGGATGCTTAGCAGCACAAAGTGTGCTTAACATGTTCGATGCACTCAATTCAATCTCACCATCCTAACACACACACACACACACACACACACACACATTGAGCTTATAGATTCTTAGGCCAGAAATCTAGGATTTTGTGCTCCAAGCTTGCATTATCAGTTAGGCATATTCAAGGAGGAACCCCTACAGCCCACATGGAGAAAAGTAAGCAGCTATTTCCTTGTACTAGAGACAGCACAATCTTTTTCCCCCTGATTTATCATCTGGTGAAACATAGCTCTTCAAGAGTCTTGGAGGGAGGTCCCAGTTCCATCTTCTTTGTGTTTTCTGATCCCTTGCATGCCCTCAGATTACCAAGGTTGGCAACCCCAGTTCCATGTAGCTATTGTGCCAGTTCATGTTCTTGAATCTCTGCTTTTCAGTTCTGTTTTGGTGTTACAGGCTTGGCTGGAAATTGCATTTTCTTTCTTACTAATAAAGCTATTCATTTACAATAACGTTTATTATATTTCACATAACATTTTAAATTTGTTACTGTATGGGTGTTCGTATATTTAGGGGAGTGTCGAGGTTTCAGATTATGGGTTTCTGCCATATGGGTACTTTCACGTCCTTGGTATATATTTCTTCCCAGATCTTTAATGTGTGCGTGCATGTGTGTGTGTGCATGTGCACATGCGCGTGTGTGCGTGCATGAATGCATGTGTGCCACTCTTGGGGTTTGAACTCAGGCTCTGGGCACTGGTTCTTAACACACTCTCTTTCTCTCTCTCTCTCTCTCTCTCTCTCTCTCTCTCTTAGGTTTTTTTAAATTTTAGTTTTATTGCCAAGGTGATATACAGAATGGCCCTTAATGCTTAACTTTTTGCTAGGGCTGGCACTCTGCTACTTAAACCACAGCTCCACTTCTAGTGTTTTGTTGGTTAGTTAGAGATAAGTTTCATGGATTTTCCTGCCCAGGCAGGTCTTGAACTGCAGGTCTCAAATTTCAGATTCCTCAGTATCTAGGATTACAGGTATGAGCCATTCACACCAAGCTCTCTCTCTCTCTCTCTCTCTCTCTCTCTCTGTAGCTTGAAGTCAGCACATGAGTGCTGTCCCTGATCATTTTTGTTCAAGGCTAGCACTTTATCACTTGAGCCACAGCTCCACTTCCAGCTTCCTTTTGGTGGTTAATTGAAGATAAGAATAGCAAGACTTTCCTGCCTCTGCTGGCTTTATATGGTGATCCTCAGATCTCAGCCTCCTAGTAGCTAGGATTATAGGTGTGAGCCACTAGCGCCCACCTGAACCAGCAATCTGCTTGAATGGTCTCAGTAGGTATACCTTGGGAAATCTTCCTCAACTTTTTTTTTTGCCATCTGCTCCATTTCCTCTTCACCTGTCTTTTCCATATTTCAATTGGCATATATTTACTGCACAAAATACACGGTTTCACCTTGACATTTTCATATATGTATACAGTGTACTACCTTTATGACTCATCTCTCCTTCACCTTCTCTTTTACCCTTCCCCATCTTATAGCCCTCCCTCAAAGAATCTTCCTTCTGCCTTCATGTCTTTTAAAAAGTTTAGCTTCTGTCTTGTAGTATTTTCTTTTTGTTGGTCTTGGGGCTTGAAATCTGGACCTGAGTGCTGTCCCTGAGCTCTTCAGCTCAAGGCTAGTGCTCTACCACTTGAGCCACAACACCACTTCTGGTTTTCTGGTGGTTAATTGGAGATAAGAGTGTCATAGACTTTGCTGCTTGGACTGGCTTTGAACTGCAATCCTTAGATCTCAGCCTCCTGAGTCGCTAGGATTACAGGCATGAACCACCAGCGTCCAGCTTCTTGTTATATTTTCAAGCAATCTTTATGTGACATTTAGTCCAGAGTTGAATATCCAGCTGTTCATTGTGCAGCTTGATGGTTTATGGAATGTAGAGGATGTGATTTATCTGGGGAGAAAAAGATGACCCAACAAATATATAAAAAGGACCAATAAAATTATAATGGACCAAAGAGAGCCTTTTATATTCATGTGGCTTTTGGAATCCATGTATATGTTTATATTGAACTAAATGTTTTACCAGAAGCATATTCGGCAGTGAGGAAATGAAACTGAGTGACTATTCTAGAAAAGTATTAACAAAAAGGTCGATTTCTCATGATAAATTTTGCCAGGGGTGTGGTTACAGTTCAGAACTATAAAATGTGACTGCTATAGAAAGAACAAAGGGGAAGACATTGCCTCACCAATGGTTACAATCGCTTATACAGGGACTAATAAAGAAAACAGTGGTAAAAGACAAGATCAGACAGTAGTTTTATCCTTAAGATGGCACTATAAACTCACAATTCCTTTGTAGCAAAAATACATAAAAATAGCTGAGATTTATCCAAAATTTCACGGGCACTGTATAATATAAACTAGAATGCCTTTTTATTTTGGAAAAATTCTAAGTTCTTGTGCTTATTATTATTATTATTATTTACCATCTAGCAGTCTCTTTACTTCTGCGTGTGGAAAAACAAAATCTCAGTTCAGATGTTCAAAGGTGTTTCAAGGAGATATAGTATGACAAAGCCTGAAAAGAATAATATCCATACAGTCTATGCAACCAAAGCAGTGAATGCAGTAATTGGCATTGAAATGATTTTATATTATCTTATCTGAACATACTACTGAAAATCAGAGGTAGAATATACGATTTAAAATCTATATACTATTTAAAATATACTATTTAAAAATCTATATACTATTTAAAAAGTCACAGGATTTGTCCAGAATTCCAGAATATTTGTTAGAACTTCTACCAGACTCTATTTTACTGTCTCAGACGGTTACCTATGAGCTAGTATTTCCAATATATAAAGTATTTGTTAAAATAAGAAGCTATCAGAAGATGTTAGTTTTTACAGACTCTGAATTAAGAAAATGCTGTCTTCTATTCAGTTTCCGTATAGCATTGACCCAATTTGATTTTTTTTAGTTGTTTTGTTGATAACGCTGGGCTGTGCACTCAGGGTACCCCACTTTTTAGTTGTTTTGTTGATAACGCTGGGCTGTGCACTCAGGGTACCCCACTTTTTAGGCAGGTACCTAAAACAGTTCCTAAAACCATCTTTATTTTTTCAGATAAAATCTCAATTGTTTTGTTTACAGGCTAGTCTTAACTACCTCCTCCCTGGGAGGATAGGTAGATGCCACACCTCCAGGTTTTTTAGTAAAATTGGGTGTTGCTAACTTTTGTGTCCAGCTGGCCTTGAACCATAATCCTCCCAATATCTGCCTGCTGAGTATCTTGTGCTTATTATTATTAAGGCACAGAAGGTATAAATGATCACTTACTCTCCATCACATAGCTTGTAAATGGTAAAGATTTAAATAGAGGCAGTGTGAATTCAGAAATTGTGTATTTATGCTGTATACTGTATTGTATCTTCCTTTCTTTCCTTCCTTTGTGTGTGTGCTTCTTACATATACATACATACATACATGCCTAGACTGCTCTTGAGCTCATTATATAGCCCAGGCTAGTCACAAAATTGAGCTCCTCCTGCCTCAACCTTCCCAAGTGCTATATCTGGCCTTTTTTCTCATCCATGTTAGCATCCTCAACTGTGAGAATTCATTCTTGCCCAGTTCTGGTTAAATTGTATGATGAAACATGTCCCCTACAGGGGGATGAGAAATCAATGAGCTCCGGACTTATCTTTCTCCACTGAGTAGGAGGAGAAAATGTCTGTGGAACACTACATAAGGCAGGAAAGGTGTGTATGTGTATGTGCATGTGCGTATGTGTATGTATGTGTATATGTATGTGTGTGTATGTGTGTATGTGGTGCGTGTGTGTATGTGTGTATGTATGTGTGTATGTGTGTGTATGCGTGTATGTATATGTGTATGTGTGTATGGGTATGGGTATGTGTATCTCTATGTGTATGTATGTGTGTATGTGTGTGTGCATGTGTATGTATGTGTGTGTATGTGCATGTGCGTGTGTGGATGTATGTGTATATGTGTGTATGTATGTGTGTATGTGTGTGTGTATGCGTGTATGTATATGTGTATGTGTGTATGTGGTGCATGTGTGTATGTGTATGTGTGTATGTATGTGTGTATGTGTGTATGTATATGTGTATGTGTGTATGGGTATGGGTATGTGTATCTCTATGTGTATGTATGTGTGTATGTGTGTATGTGCATGTGTGCATGTGTGTGCATGTGTATGTATGTGTGTGTGGGGGGGTGTCTCTGCTCTTTTTACTGCCTTCCTCAGACTAGCTAGAAGGTTTCCCATTTTCCCAATGCTCCTCCTACATCCTCTCATAGATCCTCAAGCCTAGGACCAGATTGTACTATGAATTGTGTTGGTGGTTAATATCTTTGGTTTCTTCATTCACCTGTGAGCATCTTTGTAACCTCCATGCTTGATAAAATACCAGGAACATAGATTTCTTAAGAAACCTTTGTTGTGCCATGTCTATTTCCATCTTAAGGCAAACCCTGCATCAGATACCATCTTTAGTATCTTCGCCTCAGACGATACTGTCCTCATTATCTTCTCCTCTCCTTTCTATACATAATCTCCAGCTCAGATGGTAAAGTACAGAAGGAAGGCAATCTGTGAGAAAGCGGTTTTCATCTGAAGCGCTTGGGTGTTGATGTGTGGCTAGGAGTTAGGATTCGTGCACACACTGGGATTACCATGGTTAAGAAATACCTATTAACTAGCATGCTTTCCTCTCAAGCATTTCCACACCAGAAACAAACTATACTGTGTGTATCATCCAGCTACATTTTCATCCAGAGCTAATAGATGCTAATGGCCACCTGCAAAGGGAAGCAAAGCATCGAACTATGAACTCCTTCAGCAGGGATACAAATGAACTCAGGTGAATTCATCAGCTTATCAGCTCACCTGCCTCCTCTCTTCTATGAACATCAGGTTGTTTCTTAGCAATAGCTGGTGATAAGTATGAGTATGCCTTTCTGCTCTAAGTCAGCCAATGCTCAGCACTCTAATCCACACCTTCCCTGTGAATTGCCAACTCATTTTCCTAGTTCGGCAATTTTGCTCCTCAATAAATCCTTCTGGAAGAAGGAAACTTGGCACTTTTTGGGTAGATTGTAAATCCATATTGGAGACAGAGTTGGGAAGAGAGCCTGTGTGTGTGTGTGTGTGTGTGTGTGCCGGTACTAAGGTCTGGTAAGGGGCCTGAACACCCTCCTTTAGCTTTTTGCTCTAGGATGGCTCTTCACCATTTGAGCAACACCTCCATTTCTAGCCTTTTGTCTGCCTGGGATGGCTTTGTGCTGAGATCTTTAGATTTTAATCTCCTAAGTAGCTAGTATCAGAGGTGTGAGACACCAGTACAGTTTGGGGAAATGTGAGCTTGTTTATGTGAAATGAAACACCTTTTTTTTTTTAATATCAAAGTTTGAACTCAGGCTTTTGCACTTGTTTGGGATGATGATCTACCACAAGCCACACTTCTAGGCGTTTTTGCTCTGGCTGATTTTGACAGAGACTATTTGTTCCCCTGAGGCCAGCTTAGATTAGAATCCTCCTTTTGTGCTTCTTTCTGTAGCTCAAATAACAAGCAAGTCCCACCACATCAGCTTCTCCTTTCAGGTGGAATCTTGTAAACTTTTTTTCTAGATCTGTCTGGAATTTCCTGAGCTCAGCCTCTTACATAGCTGGCATGACAGGTTTGAGCCACCATGCCCAGCTAAAAGCACTTTCTAAAAATTATGTATTCAATATATAAAGTGTCTATGTCTCTAATAAAAAAGTCCTAACACATTTCATTGTGGAATAATGGAGATTCAAATGAGAAACTACAATTATATAATTAAGATATTCTGGTCAGGTGCCAGTGGCTCAAGTCTGCAATCTTAGCTACTCAGGAGTCTTAAGACTTGAGAACTGCAGTTCAAAGCCAGACCAGGCAAAAAATCCATAAGACGCTTATCTCCAAATAAACTACCAAAAGAAGCGGAAAGTGGAGCTGTGGCTCAAGTGGTAGAACACCAATCTTGAGCAAAAAGAATTTCAGGGACAGTGCCCAGCCCCTGAGTTCAAGCCCCACCAGGATCAGCACACACATGCACACACACACACACACACACACACACACACACACACACACACACACACACACACACACACACACACACACACACACAGATATTCTGATAAAAGCAAGTTATAAAGAAATGAGTTAATTGCTAGTGAAAAAGGTTTTCAAATTATTTTTTATTAAGTCATTTTATATTTTCACACAAACACACACATATACACATGCACACCATTCTCTAAAGGAGTAAATAAAAAGCAGTAGTTTAGCATATTTGGTTGTATTCATACTACTCAAAACTTTACCCAATCAAGTATTATAAGGATCAATCAAAAGATTTATAAAAATTGTTGGATATGTGAGCATCAACATTTTTCAAGCCTGCTTTATAAAATAAGAGTGCAATTTCAATTCATGTGCTTGGTGATTTTCAAAGGTAGTTCAAAGGGAGAGAAAAGGTAGCATTTTCTTGTACCACAACATTAATTAATGCTGACTTACTCTGGGACTTTATAAAAGCTCCTTTGTGATCATATATGGTATAAATATTAAAAATTAATCCTCTTTCTATGAATAAAACATAGAGAATAATATTTGATTTTTTTCCAGAATCACTTGTTACCATGAAATACTGCATTCATTCTGAAGACATTCCCGGCACCTCACATTATTTATTTTACAAATACTTATGATATTTGAAATTTAAGAGGAAACCCACAAGATCTATTCTTTTTCTGTACATTCACTGAATGCAGATTGAAGAGCACTCATTCTGACTGTGCCCTTTATTTGTATTTTTAATGGCTACAACATAGCACATTTGTATTTTAACTGCTACCAAAATTAAGATGAATAATCTAGGCAAGACAAGTAGCCTGTACTTCGAGAAACAGTTGTCAAATGCAAGAAATAAAAGCCCTGAGTCAGAATTTTTTGCAAAAGAAATGAAAAGGGGTGCTTTAAAGTCATTTCATAACTTATGAAATGGTTAAGACTGTCCAGTATTCCTTTACTTGGTTTTCATTGTGACTGAAGAGAGGTACAGCTTCTGTCTAATTAATCCAACTCAGATCATTGCTTAATATTCAATTTCATTTAAATCTTCAGAATATCCTGATGACTGTTGAGGTGTATCTTCCATTTCTGTTAGAAAAGACAATTAGACAATCATGGCTTTGTTTAATTTTATTGTAGAAAAAGACTTAATTTTCATTACAATTTGAGTCTATGTTATATATTACAAAATCTTTTTTTTTAGTTGAGAGAGGTTTTCACCATATAATCCAGGCTGGCCTCAAATGTACTAAACAGGCTTTGAACTGATTATTCTCCTGCCTCAGCCTCCTAAGCCCTGGGAATACAGGTATGTACCACATTCCCAGATCTGCTATATATAATCAAACATATATTAATTGGAAAAAATTACCTGCACAAGGTCCTGGCTGAAATTTAATATCATCAATGGCAATATCACTTCTTATTGAAACTCCTCGGATGGCTTCAAAAATTATCTGAAAAGTAATAAAGCTTAAATTAAAAAATACAGTCACTCTAATAAAGCAATTCAGGCTTTGCTAGTCTAAAGCTTAGATAGTTCTTTGGGACTCCCTTTAAGAAAAAGGGTACGGGGCGGGGGGCGCAGGAAGTGTAGTTGTGGAGATGGGAGGGAAGGGATGGTAGGGGAAAAACAAAGGAGGATGCAACAATGCTTGATAAGAAATGTACTCATTACCTTGTTGATGCAATTGTAACTCCTCTGTACAGTATTTTCACAATAAAAAACTTATTTAAAAAAGGAAAAGGGTACAAAATTACAAATGTAAATGCAAACATTGAAGATAATATTTATTGGAAATTTCCAATAAATTCTACAGCATTGGAATTTCAGGTCCTTTTGTTTTTTCTTTTTTGATATCTCTTTAAGTAATTCCTCAGAAATTCTTACCTAAAAAAGAATTTCTAGTGGTGGCCTGGTTTTCCCTCTGCACTTAAATTCTGTTTTTCCAGCATTTCCCAGTGTCTACAGGGCAGCCGGAGAGACCTCAGGCTCCAATTTCTTTAAGCTCCCTATAGATCTACCATTAATACTGGGTGGAAAATGTTAATATGCCTGATAATACTTCTGAATGAACAGAAAAGCACAATAATTAAATTTACCAAAATAATGGCTCATTTATCATGTTAAATACCCTAACATCAAAAGCATAGCCCCAAGAGATGAGGAAATCAGTTTCATGCTTTAGAGTATGAGAAAACAATAACTGAGCAAATATTCTTATTTTAGGAAAAACAGATTCCCAGCTCCAGGGCTCTTCTAATAGTAGTTAATAAAATGTTGAATCCTCCCGAAGGTTTGTGAGTAATAAAAATTGTCCAGAGGATGTATTTGCCCCATTCATTGCTTGAGCAAATGACTTTCTTACTGGACTGGCTTATGATTTAAATTAAATAAAAAAGAAAGCCCTTAAACCAATTTCATGTAAGCCTCTCAGAATTAAATATAAATGGACTAATTTAATAAGTTTAGGAAGTTATCTGGAAATTAATGACTCAAAGAAACTTTGTTGACATGGCTAAATAAAAATTCTAAAGACATAACCTAAGATGGCTATGTCTCGGTGTCAACTTGTCTAGGGTAAGAGCTCCCCAGGTGGCTGGCTAAACGTGATTTCTGAGTGTGTGTGAGGCTCTTCCTGAGAAAGATTTGCATTTGAATCAGTATATTAAGTATGGAATATGTGTGGGGACATCTAATCTGTTGGAGCCCAGTTAGAATGAACAGGCAAAGACAAAGTAAATTCACTCCTCCTTCTGGAATTGGGATGCTCATCTTCTCCTCTTGGACATCAGAATTCTAAGCTCTGGGGCTTTCAGACTTACCCCAGTGACCTCCTCCAGGTTTTGGCCTTTGGTCTCAGACTAAAAATTAGAACCTTACTTCTTCAGTTTTCAAGCCTAAAAACGTAGACTAAATGTGCTATTGACTTTCCTGCTTCTCCACATTGTGGACAGCCTGTCATAGAAATTGTCAGCCTCTGTAATTGGGTGGACCAATTCCTATGACAAATTCCTTCTTACCCATCTATCAATCTATTCAACCCATTCATTCATCTAGCCATCCATCCAAAGTTGTCATTCTCTGTGATTCATCACAGCCATGAATATGAATCCAAATAAATGTCATGGAAATGTCCTAACACATCTAGATAGAAGAACATATAAGTACAGCTAGCAAACATTTGGTTTTCTGAACAACAACAAAAATCTGTTATTTTTCTTTTTTACTTCAGTGCATAGTGAAGTAGACAAAATCTGATGGAATTCAAGACCATCTATGATTTGACCAAACACTTGAGTTTAATCAACCTTCTCCTTTGAATTTCTTTAAAATTTTAGTGATGTAGTTTCCTTATTTTACTTACAGATATGTAGTACCATTTCTTCTCATTTTACATGGACAAGATGCATTTAGCTTATCTTCATGCTTTACAGCTAACCTTATCTATCCTGTGGCAGCTGATGAGCAAGTGCTTAGAATGAATGCAATTCATTCTACATTTACAGGGTACTATGGGATAGTCTGAAATTTCAAGAGAGACACAGGACTATTCAAAGCATATACTCTATTTTTACTTTATCTTCCATTACATTGCATTGAGTACATTAAAGATGTATTCAAGAAGATTCTAGAGAGAGTTGAAAGCAAACAAAATAAATCTGCAGATTTAGCATTTGACTTCATCTGTTCCTTCCAGAACAATCTTATTTTTAATGCTCAGAGCATATATACCTTGCACTACTAGATGAAGGTAACTTGAAAGTATTAATACTAGATTGACACATGTATGCCGGTGTGTGTGTTACTACATAAACACACACACACGCACACGCACACACACTGATGTCTGAAATCAGGATCTTTGCTGTGCAACTGCTCTATTGCTAGGCCATTCCTCGTTTGCACTGGTTATTTTGAGACAGTTTCTTGCTTTCTGTGTAATTATGTACTAGATGGCTATTCTATCTTATGGTAGCTGTGATAGCAGGTGTGTGCCACTATTCCCAGCTTCTTCCATCAAGATAGAGTCTTGTCAACTTTTTTGTCTAGACTAACAAAAAAAGCACAAACCAACCCATAGTTCTCTTGGTCTCACTTTCCAGCATGGCTCATCACTACACCTAGCTATTGGTTGAGAAAGGGTCTTGTGAACTTTTTGACCAGGCTTGTCTAAAACCCTGAGCACCACAATTTCAGCCTTCTGAATAGCTACAAGTATGAGTACGAGCGTGAGCCATTGTGCCTAGCTTGGTCAATATTTCTTTTTGGTATCGTCATTTTTATAGAGCTATGATTTTTGCTATGATTGAAAGCAAGCATCATGTAAAAAATCAGTGCAGAATGTCAAATGGGGGTGTGGTATCCAATCTGATCAAGTTGTGTAATGCCCCAATAGTTATATATGTACATTCTCCATATTTTTGGGTATTTAAATAGAGTTTGAACTCAACGCCTTGTGCTTGCTAGGCAGAAACTCTACCACTTGAGCCATACCCTCAGCCCTGTATTTTATTAGTACAAAACTGTGTGATCATTTAAGGATTAAATAATTTGTCCTTACATTTAAGGGTTTTTGTAGTAGTTGTGTGTGCCACCCCTGCAGCTTAAACTCAGAGCCCGAGCACTGTCCCTGAGCTCCTTTTCTCAAGGCTAGCACTCTAAAACTTGAGCCACAACTTCACATACTTCTAGCTTTTTTGGTGGTTAACTTGAGATAAGAGTCTTGCTGGATTTCCTGTGTAAGCTAGCTTTGACTTGCAATCCTCAGATCTCAGCCTCCTGAATAGCTAGAATTACAAGCATGAGCCACCAGTGCCCAGCTAAATATCATTTTTTGAAATAATATAATAAGTCTGGTAGCCATTTAGGACATAAATATAAAATGTTTGGTTCTAGCTACTTAATAAATGGAACAGGTAGCTTTGGTGCTAGGAAAATATTATCAACAAATAACCTATCCATGACCAAAAAGTTTGCAGATTTTGGTCTGAGCTAACTGCCCCACACATAAAAATTCCAATGTAAGGTAGAATAAATAGCAATAGGAGTGCTGTAAGTATTTCACTGAGCCAAAAATTTGCTCCTTTCAATTCTACATAAAAATCTAAGAAACCAAAGGGGAAAACACCTGAAAGCCGAAGGGAAAGAGTAATCAAGAAACCCAAAGGTTTTGATCAGTGAGTCAGATTCTGTTTAGCACCTTAATAAATCCCTCAGGAAGAAAATGATTAAAATCTCCCTATTTGATGAATTTCTTCCTCAAGAATAATCTGACAACCAAAATGTCTTCAGGAGGCCACCCACATATTTTCCTCATAGAGATCTGCCCCAAAACCATCTACACCTGCCCACCTTCACTGATGATGAACATACTTCCCAAGCTCCACCTCTCCTGTGAACTCCCACCTCAGGACTACTGGCATACCTACTGGCAAATGTACATCTATTTGATTTTCTAATAGACATGAAAGACAGCATATATTTGATGTTGAAGACATCTATTAATTGCCCTACTGTTCAAAAGGTCCTTACTCCTCCAAAACTACTCTTGTCTAGTGCTCCTCATGTCCATAATGAATATGTCAACTCATGGTGGCAGTTTCTTGGGCCCAAAACTTTAGGGTCACCTTGATTCTTCTCCTTATTTCAAACTAGACAGTCTATACCTAGGAATTCTGTGAGCTGCTGGTAACAACTCCCAGCCACTGTCTTGTCCACATCACTATTCCTTTTAGCAGGTTCAATAGCCCTTAAGTCTCCTTTTAGAGGGAGTGGTCATTTAAAAACATTAATCAGATCATAATACTTTGAAGCTATGCAATGTCTTATTATTTGGGGAATAAATTTTATACTCTTTACCATGCCTGCTAAAGTCTTTTATGACTATTTGTTTTGCTTTATCACCTGGTTGTTTGAACCTTTTCTTCTTCCTTAAATTAATATTATTTTAAATGTATACCCTAAACAGGGTAAAATGTGATATTTGATGTTTGGTGTATGTATACAATGCAGAATGAATAAATAAAATGATTAAGATATCCATTGCCTTGTTTATCATTTTTGTAGTGAGACATTTGAGATTCATTCTTAGTTTGTTTTTTTGTTTTTTTTTTTTTTTGTCGGTCATGGGGCTTGAACTCTGGGCTTGGGCGCTGTCCCTCAGCTCTTCAGCTCAAGGCAAGCGCTCTACCACTTGAGCTACAGCACCACTTCCGGTTTTCTAGTGCTTTATTGGAGATAGGAGTCTCATGGTCTTTCCTGCCCGGGCTGGCTTTGAACCGCGATTCTCAGATCTCAGCCTCCTGAGTAGCTAGGATTACAGGCGTGAGCCACCGGCACCCGGCTCTTAGTTATTTTTGGTGCCACTTCTGGGGCTTGAACTGTCATGGGCTCTATCCTTGACCTTTGTTGCTCAAGGCTAGCAAGCTACCACTTGAGCTACCTTTTCTGGTGCTTACTTGAAGATGACAGTCTCAAGAACTTTCCTGCCTGTGCTGGCTTTGAACTGTGAGCCTCATATCTCAGCCTCCTGAGTAACTAGGATTACAGGAGTGAGTCACAGGCTTCTGACTTCTCTTAATTTTGAAATATGTTAAACATTATTATTGACTATAATCATCCTATTGTTTAATAGATCTCAAAACTTATTCTATTTACCTGAAACCTTGTAGCCTTTGACCAACAACTCCACATTCCTTCCCTTCTCTGCACCTCCAGCCTTTACCTTCATTCTACTCTCTTTCTATGATTTCAACTTGATTTATTCATCTTGTAACATTATGTATTTTTGGCTTACATTTGAATCTCTCCTCTAGAATATGCATTTAGGAAAGTGAAGAATTTTAGGTCATGTTTATTGCAGAATCATTAGATTTATCATAACAAGAGGTCAAGAAGTTCATTAAAATGAGATATTTTTGCCTTAAACTCCAAGATCTCAGTCTAGATAATTGCTGTAGCTGTTTGTAATACTGATTCTTCCATGAGATCAGAAAACTGTGGGAAAGAATGTTTTTTGTCTGTTTGTTTTTGCTAGTCATGGGGCTTGAACTCTGGGCCTGGGCACTCTCCCTGGGCTCCTTTTGCTCATGGCTAGTGCTCTACCACTTGAACCACAGCACCACTTCTGGCTTTTTCTGTGATTAATTGGAAATAAGAGACTCAAGGAGTTTCCTTCAGACTGGCTTCAAACTGCGATCTTCAGATCTCAGCCTCCTGAGTAGCTAGGATTACAGTGTGAGCCACCAGCACTGGGCATTAAGGAATGGAATTTTTATGTCCCCTACTTATAATTCGGGACATTAGATTTTCACATGTAACTTCAATTGACCTCCACTCTAACCCGTGCTGTTAGCATGGCGGCCGTTATTTCCTCCTTTTGAAAATATTTAGACAATCTCAGACAGGATCACCAAGTGCTCATAACACCAAGGGAATGAGGACATTGTAGAACTTGTGTGGTAGGAGGCAGTGTAGAAGAGTGACTTACAAACTTCACAAGTAGGCAGTCTGGGTATGACTTCTTATTCAACTTCCACTTACTAGATAAACATGCACTTTTCCCCCTTTGTAGGATAGAGTTGTAAGATTAACTGAAAGAACCTATCTATGCACAGCTCTTCATGTTATACATAGCTGGCACACAGAAGATGACTAATCTCATATGCATGAATGTGTGCGCATTTTATTTGATATTAGGATGCTTTGGGCCAGTGAGCTCAGCCTTATCTTCTGTAGCCATTTGGAATTCTTGGGGGGACCCCCTAAGTCCAGAGAAGAAGAATCGTGTCTATTTCATGCTAAGCCAATGGGACCAAGTCTATTTCTCTTTCTGGCTGTGAGCTGAATATCTCAAGGGTTGTTCCATACCCCTTGAACCCAAACACCCTAGAATGCCACCCTCAGTCCTCTATAAAATTCAATCAGGCAAACTTACAAGTTACCTTGTAAGTGTCGTATGCTTAAGTCCTTTTGCCTGACTCCCAGAGCTTAGATGCTAAGAAGTTCCCTGTTCCTCAGAATTCAAATTTTAGAGCACCTGCCCCAGCATCACTTAAAAGTTTTAAAAAGCGATCGTTTCTGGCTCAGAGTGTAGCTTTACCAGCACAGCCCTTACCTGAGGTTAATTTCCAGAACTGACTAAATTTAAATGCTGGAAACCCTGTCCACAGAGTAGTCGATTCATTGAGTCTAGTACAGAGAACCTGTGTCTCTAATATGCATTAGAGTCAGCTAGGAGGGCTTTCTCGAACCAATTTCTGGAGCCTCAGAAATTCCTCCCTTGATTTTTCCAACTCATTTCTGAGGTGGGACCTGAGCATCTGTATCTCAGATGATTTTGGATTTCAGGTATTGTTGATGCTATGGACACATAGACTACACTTTGAAAATCATTTGATGAGGGCAGATGTATATATGCTGTGATAGCCTAGTAAAACAGAGGCATCATCTCTGAATGATGACCAATTACTTTTGTAGAAGAGCAGTACTGGTATTTGAACTCACAGTTTCATGCTAAGTAAATGCTCAGCCACCTAAGCCACATCACCAGCCCCCATTTACAGCATAAAGTTCCTAAGAAATCCACATTCCTTCTGTAATGGCCATTATATCAAAATTATTCATGGTACTATCTTGTTTATTTGTGCCAGTGGTAGAGCTTGAACTCAGGGCCTGGGCACTGTCCTTGAGCTTCTTTTGCTCACTCTACCATTTGAGCCATTGTAACTCCCCTTTCAGGTTTTTGGTAGTAAATGGAGATAACAGTCTCACAGACTTTTCTGTCCAGGCTGGCCTCAAACTGTGATCCTCAAATCTCAGGCTCCTGAATAGCTAGGATCACAGACATGAGCCACCAGTGCCCTGCTCTTTTTTTAAACTATATTTCTAGACACTGGTTAATGCACATCTTCCCTCTGTTACTTGTTCTTTAACGATGCTGCATCTTGGAGGACACTGCATCTCAGTCACCTGAGCTGCAATTGCTTCCCTTTTAATTTTGGTTGTGAGGTGACACAAAATAAAGCACTCATTTTGCATATATCTTCCTGGAAAGAACTGAACTTACCTGGGCAACCAGTGGCTCAAACTAGGGTGTGTTGGTTTAGGATGTTTACTAATTAGAAGAAAGGATGAGGAGGAAGCTGGGCTTTTAGTTGGAGGTCATGCTCCACAATTCTACAGACTAATTCCAAGAACAATAGTGAGTCTTCCCTGAGCTTCCTGGAGTTTTGGCTTAGGATAGGCTGGTGGAGTCAGTGGCAACTGCTGCTCTGTGGGCTAGAGTGGCTGCTCTGTCCCACCTCCAGAAATGATGGAAATCACCTAGGACAGAAATTTCCTAGTAGCACATGACAGGACACCAAGGGTGACCCAGAACTTGGGGTCAAGAACTCATTTTCTTTCACAGAGGTGTAACAAAACCCAACTTACCCTGGGCCATAAACACTCCTAAATAGAGACTTAAAATGAATGCCCTGAAAGCTGGGCTATATAACCCTAGCTACTCAGGAGGCTGAGACCTGATCACATTCAGAGCCAGCCTGAGGAGATAAGTCCATGAGACATTTATCTCCAATTAGCCACCAAAAGCCAGAAGGGCTCAAGTGGTAGAGTTCCAATCTTGAGTGAAAAAGCAAAGGAACAGCACCCAGAGCCTGAGTTCAAGACCCAGTACTGGAGAAAGAGAAAGAGAGAGAGAGGAGAGGGAGGGAGAAAGGAAGAGAGAGAGAGGGAGGGAGGGAGGGAGGGGGGATGAAGGGAGGAAGGAAGGAAGGAAGGAAGGAAGGAAGGAAGGAAGGAAGGAAGGAAGGAAGGAAGGAAGGAAGGAAAAAGTGGGAGAAAGCAGGCCCTTATAAGGATATGCATATGAGAAATGGTGGGTAAGAGATCCAGCTGCAACAACTAATTAGGCAATACTATATTTAGAAGAAAGGGAGGCTTCAATTTGAGGATTTGCAGGACAGAAGGAAATACACTTAACATTCCTAGCATACCAAGACAAAAATAGATACACTTTCATCACTGAATTACTCAGAAACCACTTTATGCATACACATTCAAAGCTTTCTCTCCCAGTTTAACTTTCCATTCACTGCTTAGATTAATTCACTGTAGAGGCTAATTATGTTTACTCTTAAACTAATCCCGCCTTTATCTCTGACCTTGGAAAGGGACCACATATTCTCTTTGATAACAAGAAAAGGAAGAATATCAGAAGTGGGTAGAGGAATGCCACCCCCTCCCTTCATCTTCTTTTCTGCTTACCTGGTATTGCCTTGTACAGCTGTATTCAACCAGAGCTCGTAGCCAGGAAACGCTCTGCTCCCCTCTTCTCCTCCATAATAGAGATGTGTCGCTTTCTTTTTCCTTTTTCAAATATACACTCAGCAGGCCGGTCCCAGCTCCGTACATGTGGTAGAAGAAAATCAAGCAGTGTTTTCCGGGGACCCCTCGCAGAGGCCTGGATGAGAGCTGGGCCTTTTGTCCATACACCATATGAGAAGCTTCAATGTACATGTAGTAACCTTGAGAGGAACGCAAAGCGGGTACATTTAAAAAGGTCACGAGTCACACTGGCTTCTGTCATGGTTTTCCTGAAAACGTGGGTGACTTGGCGGCGGTTCTGAGAAAGGGTTCTCAGGTATGATCCAAGGAAAATAGAAATGCTACAAGAATGGAAGCCAGAAAAGAATGTTTAATGATTTAATCATTCAGTTGAACAGGCAGGAGGAAATGAACATGCCAGTATTGTGTCACTGATGTGGTTATCACATCCGAACCTAGCTCACTAATACACGAGCAATATTGTGAAACTTCTGTCTGTCTGTGTCCCCTGAATTCATGTGTAGAAATGCCAACTTCCAAACATTATTAGGAGAAGGGGGAGAGGGGATATGTTCATGAGGGTATTGCCCCCATCCATAGGATTGTATCCTTATGAGGCTTCCAGAAGCTCCCTCATCTCCTCTGTCATGGGAGGTAGCCTGAGATAAGGACCACCCATGAGAAAGAGAGTCCTCCTCACATGAAATCTGCTAGTATCTAGAGCTTGGATTTCCTAGCCTCCTAGGAGAAATACGTTTCTGTTAGTTACAATCTGCCCAACCTATGATGTTTTGTTAGGGTAGCACAAACAAACTAGGACACAGCCTCACTCTAAAATCTATTCCGACCCTCGTTGTTGCTCAAGCTCCAAATGATAGTCACACACCCCACTCTCCTTTGCCAAACTATCTGAAATTCCTGGTGGTTCTACGTTTAAAAACACAACCAGAATCCAGTCAGTTCCTCCTTGCCCTGGTCCTAGCGACTCTAATTCCCCACTTGGCCTAACACGACAGCTTCCTGGTATTCTGTTTGTTCTTCCTTTTGAACTGTAGCTACCACGTTGGGTTGGGATTAGGCTATAGGGAGTGTCCTGCTATCCTCTGTGTAATTAGTAGTACAGTGAACGGAAACAATCGCTTAATACATGTTTACTTGAAACATAGTTGCTCCAGAAATAATTTTTAAGGTATCAAGCAAACTATTTGATGAGAGAAAGTAATTTTGTCACCTAGCTTTGGAGCTCTCGAAAGGCTCTGGTGAGCCTGAGCTAGCAGATCTGGGCTATAGTTGAAGCTCTAAGGAACCAGAAGTAGACTATTAGGGCCTGAAACATGTCTTTTCAGGATGAGGAGGAAGCAATGCATCTGTCATAAGTGACAGGTGATGTGAGAAGTATCTTTTGTTTAGTGATGATGGCAATGTACTCCTAATGATAACAATGAGTCCTGGGTCATTCTGAGGTCTCAGAATCCAAAAGAACTCTCAATCACCCGAGGATCATTGGATAGAACTCTTCCCTTCATGGATACAATGCACTGATTCATTTAGCCTTGAAAGGGAAAAGCATTACTCTATGCCACGCGCTTCCAGGCAGGGGAGGCTCTAACTAAACCAGGATGGCCACACAGCTTTCTCCATCTATCTCTGTGCTTTGGACCACACAGCTTCCATAGCCTCCTGCAGTTTCAGCTCATGCATCTCTGAGTCTCAGGTGTCAGGGCGAAGCTATTAGCTAAGGTTTCTGCTTCCAGAGATCTTTGTGTTTAGTATAACATATGAAAGGAAATCTACACTGCTTGACCTATAATTGTGCTGCTTTTGGAAGAGAGGGGTCACATCCAGGAGAATGGGAATGCTTTTCTGGGGACACTGATATCATTCTACTTTTCCCTCCCTCCCACCCTCCCCCCTCCCTCCCTCCCTCCCTCCCTCCCTCCCTCCCTCCCTTCCTCCCTCCCTTCCTTCCTTCCTTCCTTCCTTCCTTCCTTCCTTCCTTCCTTCCTTCCTTCCTTCCTTTTCTTCTTTCCTTCTGTTTCTCTCATTCTTTTTTTCTTTTTTCCTTCCTTCCCTCTCCTGCCTCCCTCCCTCTTTCCTTTCTTTCTTTCTTTCTATCTATCTATCTTTCTTTCTTTCTTTCTTTCCTTCTTTCTCTTTCTCTGTCTCTCTTTCTCCCTCCCTCCCCCCTCCCCCCCCTGCTCTGTCTCTTGCTTCTTGAAGTACTGAGGATTGAACTCTGGGCCTGGCACTTGCTAGACAAGCATCTACCACTTAAGCTACACCTTCAGCCCCTTTTTGTGTTGATCATTTTCAAGGTAGGGTCTCCATTCATGCCCAATTTGTGATCCTCCTACTTGTGGTTTCTCATTTCACTAGGGCCAATAGGTGGGTGACACATGCTTAGTGTTGGTTGAGATAGAGTCTTCTTGAACTTTTAGGCCCAGGATGGCCCTGATCTCTACCTCCCAAGTAGCTAAGATTTACAGGCTTAAGCCACCACTCCCAACTACTGATCTATCTACTTTTCTTCAACATTCTTGGCTTTGCAATTATTTTTGGGATACAGTATATTTTAAGGATATGTATATAAGGTAACCCTAATTTGGATCAATCTAGACCCATATGTGTTGTCAAAAATGATTTTTACCAAAAAAAGCAGCAGTATTTTCCCTTCTGATACATGAACCCATGATTTTTCTTTACTAGTCTTTTCGACTTGCACAGGATACTTCATTTCTCTAGTGAAGACCAGAGCTTCGTGGAGGGCTAGCCTGTGTTATGTGTGTTTGGAAAGCAGGAGAAGCCCCACGTTGACCATTTTTTGCCACATGACAGCTTTAAGCACTGTCTGTCTCAGCAAATAAAAGCTCTGGGTGGGAGCCAAAAAGCTGCCGCTTTGACTCTGCAGAGCAGCGCTGGTGATCTTGCTCATGGAGGATTCCAGTCTGTGGAAGGGATTATTAACTGGAGAAAACAAATTACTTTCTCTCTGTGGGTCATTGTTTAACATTCAAGATGGGGGTCCTCGCGGATCTACTGGGAGATCAGAGGCCCATCTGTTCTTTGCACAGCAACTGTGATGTGTAGACTCATAGACATACGCCATGTCCATAATCCTGAGCTGTGAAGCAGCTGTTCCTCCAGCTCATGTCTCTCTCACGCAGCCGCAGTGGCCCCCAGTGGCCTGTATAAGAGGCCATGAGGTTCAAATAGCTAGCTGCTATCACTAGGCAGGAAGAGAAATCTCCATTAGCCATGAAAAAAGCACATTGCCACAACTGCAAAAGATGTCTCTCTAAAATCACTCATTCCTGCTATGAAAAACTCTTCCTAATTATTTATGTACTTACTTATTTATTTTTGCAGAACTGAGGTTTGAACTCTGGGCTTCATGCTTTTTCTGCAGAAGCTGTACTGCTGAGCCATGCCTCTGGCCATTTTGAAACGTTTAAGTAATTTTTAAAGCTTATCATAAATGCAGTTTAGTGGATATAGAGTTAAAGAAGATGAACAACTTCTGTAGCTTCATATTGGTGATGGTCAGACAACAATGTGTATGTACTCATCACTGAGCTATCTATATGCTTAAAAATGTTTCAAATGGTAAATTTAGTTGAGTGCCTATAAGCCTAGCTACTCAGGAAGCTGAGATCTGAGGATCATAGTTTGAAGCAGCCTGGGCAGGAAAGTCTATGAGACTCTTTTATCCAATCAAACACACACACACACACACACACACACACACACACACACACACACACACACACAAGCCCAAACACCAAAGTAGAACTGTCTTAAGTGGTAGAGTGCCAGCCAGTCTTGAGGATAGCACTAAGATCCTGAGTTCAAGTCCTAGTACCAACACATACATCATTACACTCACATATATACATTTTATATAATATACCTTTTATCACATTTATTTAAAAAGCTTATCATAGAAACCTTCTCAGTGTAAGTAAGAAGAATCTGAAAGTATCAATGTCTAGAAGGACAAGAATAGTTATGGGAAGACTAAAGGACAGTGGAAATCTCGATAAACTCAAGCAAATTCATCAGAGGTCTGGAGTCTAGTGGGGTAACATGGTTGCATGCCAGGTGCCCTGCATCCCAACAACCAAAAGATAAAAACTCGAAGCAGAGTATAGATAAATCAGCTGTATGGCACATGAAACACATTGTTTTAAATTTCTTTTGTCTAACAGCATAATTCATAAAAATGTCATTCTTTGATAGTTTAATGTATTATTGATATTTCACACAAGAAGGGAGTACTCTTGGAAAAGAAGGATTTTCTACCTTGTTTTAGTAGTCTGTTGTAAGATAACTTAATTCCTGGAAACAAGGAAGATTTCTTTTTATTTTTTTGTCAGACATGGGGCTTGAACTCAGGGCGTAGGTACTGTCCCAGAGCTCTTTTGCTCAAGGCTACCACTCTGCCACTGAGCCACAGCACCAGTTCCAGTTTCCTCATGGTTACTTGGAGACAAGAGTCTCAAGGAATTTCCTACCTGGGCTGGCATTGAACCCACAATCCTCAGATCTCAGTTTCCTGAGTAGCTAGGATTACAGGCGTGAGCCACCAGTGCCCAGCGGAAGATTTCTTGAATCAGTAAATAGTGCCCCTCAGTGATAGGAAGCAATTGTGCCTCTTTCTTTTTTCTTTTCTTTTTTTGGGGGAGGGGGGGTGTCTGGTCGTGGGGCCTGAACTCTGGGTCTGGGCGCTGTCCCTCAGCTCTTCAGCTCAAGGCTAGCGCTCTACCACTTGAGCCACATGGTGCCTCTTTCTTGGTAATTGCTAAGAAAATGTTTCAGAGCTGCTTTTCTGGGAGGTACTAGAGTGAAGGAAGGAGGACTGGATGACAGACTATTCATGAGAACTAGGAATGGAGACATTTGAGAACAATTTTTTCCCCTTGGACTGAATAGGTATCTTGCTGATTTACTTATTCCATTGTTGGCCACAAACATCCCTATAAACTCCAAATCAATTAAAACAAATGTTTACCAAGAACTCTGACATCTGGGTCTCATATAATGTCAATAAAAATGCAATGTCCAATAAAATGCTGGGATATTTGTTAAGACTTGTCTCTATTGTCTTTGAAAATAAGTAGCTTGTGTGTCAGGAAACTTTCTGGTTTGTCAGGAGAGAGCTAAACAAGGAGTTCATGGCAGGAAATGAATACACAAATCCTAGAGGACAAATTTGGAAAACTCCTGGATGCAACACACTCTCCATTGGTCACAATGTTTTATTCTATTAATAGGAATTAAGTGGTGGGTCTATAATAGTTTTGAAGGGAGAGGGATAACTTTTTGTTATTTTAGTAGAACAACTTGTTCTGTGTTTCCCAAGCTTCAGTTACACAAATACTGTATTCATAGTTTTGTCTACTCCATTTAATACCTATGTTTAATATTTCTCTTCTAATAGTTCATATTTTATTGCTCAAGAAGGAACTTCAGATTAATATCAAAGCAGAAGACTGGCCACAAATGGTTGTGATGTGCTACTTACATGCTTTTCTTATTCATGCATAGTACTGTCAAATTTAAAATAAGTCATACTTTTATCACTTGAACTACCTTGTGAATATAACACAATTCGGGAAACATCGACTCCATCTTTCTATTAAATCTTTTGGTTTCTACTAAGTAATTTTTTTTACCAGTAGTCCTAGGGGCTGATTTTCTATTTTACTGAAACACAAATGACATAAAACAATGAGTCTGGGCAAGTAGGAAAAAGATAAACATCAAATTTTATAAAGGATTCACTAATTATAAAAATAAGAACATGACTCATTTCAGTGAACTTGATGTCAAATCTTTTCACAGAATTAATCCTCACAGCAATACTAAGAGATTAGCAGGGCACTAATGGTTTTGCATATGAAGAAACTGAGGCTCAGAGAGTTTATGTAATGCTATGCCAGGATTCTGTGAGGACAAAGGACAGAGGCAGATCACTGTTTATTGGTTCATCTCTCCATTAGATGATAGCATGTGACACACTCAGATTTGGCAAGGTTTTTCTGCACTGCCCCACAATAAGTCATAAACTATATCTCCTCTGGAATTACTACATATGGCAACATATTAATTCTGATGCACACAATAATATGGCATACTCATAGTACTGCCTTTCTGAGCATCTACATTAAATCTATAGTGACTGACCATATAAATGCAGTTGTCTATAAAAAGCAGATTTGTATGCCTCTCCCCCTTTTTTTTCTCCCCACATATGTGTTCTTCTAAGGATAAATGGTTAGACTTCAAGGATCCAAAGGGAAAAGGCAAGGTGCAAGTCTACAAGTATATCCTTTTAAACGCATAGAATGCATGAGTCCTATATTCACTAAGGCAAGGTACCGTGCAGACTCAGAGTTTGAATCTAGCATTTTCCTACTATATAGAATGAAAGGGTTGCCATTGTTATAGTCTTGCTTTATTTTGTTGCCTCTCTTTGAAAAGGAGACATAGAAAAGTTAGGTCCAAATATAATAAATAGCAACGTGTCAATTAGTGATTTCCTTTCTTGGGGGGATATAATTCTGTTGTTGCTTAGTCTGTATACTTAATCACAAGCAATGGTATTGTTACTACCTTAGGATCCCAAAAGATAATCATAAACTTCTCTTGAATGGATGGGTTCAAGCAATATTTAAAATACATGTGCTGCTTTCGTCCATCTATAATATCCTCTGTACCCCCAGCATTCTAAAAATCTATGAATTATTGTCCGTTTATTGAAGAAATTAAATTTTTCCTTATTTCAAAATGTCTTCCCTATTGAAAAGGAAATTTCAATGACATTCATCGAGGTAGCATTATATTTGGCTCAGTGGTAGAGCATTTGCTGAGCACGCACAGGGCCCTTGACTGGATTCTGGAAAGCAAAAAGGAAAGCAAAACAAAACAAAGACATAATAAAGAATCCCCTTAGGTGAGTTAAACCAGAATTTCTCCTCCTGATGTTATCTTAGCAATTTTCTGTGCACTGACTTCCACACGGTCCCTTGGCTTTATTTGTATATGGCTTTTAAAAAAATATCTTTAAGTAGTTATACAAAGGGGCTTCATTCCACATGTTTGTTTTTGAGTACAATGCATCTTGATCAATGTCACCCCTCCTCATGCTTCTCCCCCATCTCTCTTGGTTTGAAATTCCCACTGTCCTATGCTATATTTAAAGTTGAAGGAGAGAAATTACTCTCCCTTCCACTGCAAAATCACATTGCATTGGTCCTAGTACCTGCCCTAATAGACTTGAATAAAGTGTGCTTTGCTATGATGTGAAATGTATTGTTGAATTTTTTTCTTCAATACAATTGTCTCCAATATTTATTACTCAATATGGAGAGTTACAAAAAGAAAGACTAAATGACATAGTCTGTCAGGCAGTCTAAAGCCAAAGGCTGTATCTCTTCTTCCTCTTCTTCTTCCTCCTCTTCCTCCTCCTCCTTCCTCCTCCTCCTCCTCCTCCTCCTCCTCCTCCTCCTCCTCCTCCTCCTCCTCCTCCTCCTCCTCCTCCTCCTCCTCCTCTTCCTCCTCCTCCTCCTCCTCCTTCTTCTTCTTTATTTTGTGTGCCAGTTCTGGGACAGAGAAGAAAGCTAATCTTCTCTTGAGGCATTTGCCCAATTCTCAACTTCAAGAGGACAAGCAGCAAGAAGTTAAATGCAAAACAAAGTGGAGTTTCCAGTAATCTCTCCAGCTCAAGAGATAAAAAAATGTTTAGTCTAGGACATATGAAAAAGGTCAGTGCCTAATTAAATTCCAGAGTGTATTCTCAGAGAACGGGTGATAGACATAGAAACAAGAAGTACAATCCCATGTCAGGTTGGTGAGCTCTCTAGTAGTCTACTTGAGAATTGGTTGAATCCTCTCTGGAGGAAAACACTTTTAAGAAATAGGTGTAGGGGAAGCAGGTGATCCATATGTGCAGTGATGACACAGGACTGTAAAATCACTGAGTAATAACTTAATAATGTGAGTATTTAATAATAGAGTTGAGGGCTGGGGGTATAAGTACAGTAGTAGGCCGCTTTCCCTGTGTGTGGGGGGGGTTCAATGCTAGCTCTCTCTCTCCATACTATATATACACTATATAATCATATAGATTGTATATATACACATATGTATATATTAAAAGTGGATAAGCTGGAGAATAAAAATCTGTTAAATCTGTTAAAAGGCAAACAACTGGGGGGAATGAAGGGAGGGTTCAGCATGATGGAGCTACAAACTCTGAAAATCAGACCCTCTGAAAAGCAATGAGAATATTGGCCAAATCAATAGGAAAAGATCAAGATCAACTTTTTCCGAACTCTGGGAATTAACTAAAGGTTTGCAGCAACCCAAGAGTGTCTATTTAAGAAAGCAGATTGAATCTTGCTAAGCAGAATGACCTTTTCACTTGTGCTAGTCCTAGCCTATCTCTCTGTGACAGAATTGAAAACCACAAGCTCTATAACTAAGGCAGCTGTGAGAAACATTAGCCCAGAAGCCTCTGGAAGGGGCAAAATGGTGTGGAACTTCTTGAAAGCTCCATTCCTGGATAATTGGCATTATTTGACCCGTGTGGCAGCAAACCGAAGGGCTCTCTTCCCAGGGCTTGTCTTTGTTTAACCTGAAATGATATATTGATTCTGACATACACACAATAACCTGACATATTTATAGCTTAGCTTTTCTGAGCTTTTCTTTTTTATTTAAGGGACATGTATTGACTGACCATCTAATGCAGCTGTCTATAAAGCAGCTTTGTATTCCTGTCTCTCTGTCTCTGATTCTCTCTGTCTTTCTCTCTCCTCCCTGTATGTGCTCTCTCACATGGACTGACAAGCTTTAAGCACAGGGAGTGAAAAGACAGAATTGCCTCAGAGGCAACTTGATAGATACCTTATTTTGGGTTCAAGTTAAGTGCCTATCGCTTCCTGCCTTTGTTGTGGAGCCTTCAGGAGTCATTCCTGGCTTGAACCTTGAGACAATGAGTCCAAACTAATGTGAATAGAACCTAGAAATCAGGGAGGAGTGTGGAGCCAATGATGGGTATGTATCTCTGGAGAGAGAGAGAGAGAGAGAGAGAGAGAGAGCCTTTGGATAAATACTTCTCCTTTCTCCTCCTTTATGGTCCTGAGATTTACAACATGGTTTCCGAGATGTTCCCACATGAGTAAGCAACCAATTAGCTGTAGCTACGGACACGTCACTGATGAATCCTTGTATCAAATCTTCTCCTAGTCTTTGTTTTAAGGCCTTTGCCTTACACCCCTGCTCCTTGGAATAGCTCCAACATACTGCACGCATCCAAGTCTACTTTCTTGGGAATACTGGTTGACAGTATTCTGCAGGCCAACCAAGCATAATAACTTACCATTCCAGAAAACTGCCCTGTTGTTTAAGGGCTTTGTGTCTCACACCAGCTCTTTCCTCATCCTGAATTGCTTCCTCACTCCATTTCTGACTAACTCCAACTCGTTCTCCATCATACTCCCCATGAGAGCTAGCGCTGCCTTCAGTAAAGTTTTACTATCTCTAGAGCTTAATCCTCGTCACTTTGCTGGTTATAATTCTGGGCCCTTTGTTCCTTATTTGGTGCATAATGTATATCAAGTGCTCAGGAAATATGGAATGAGTCAAAACCTTAGAGGCCCAAGGGCTCTAACATTAGTGATCATTCCCAGTTCTAAGACATTTGAAGCTTCTTTTCTGAAACTGGTGTCTTTAACAAGCAAAAGTTGTCTTAAAAGTGTCTTTGAGGGTCTGGGAATGTGGCTTAGTGGTAGAGTGCTTGCCTAGCATGCACAAAGCCTTGGGTTCGATTCTTTAGTACCACATAAACAGAAAAAGCCAGAAGTGGAACTGTGGCTCAAGTGGTAGAGTGCTCACCTTGAGCAAGAGAAGCTCAGGGACAGTGTCCAGGCCCTGAGTTTGAGCCCCTTAACTGGCAAAAAAGATGTCTTTGCATAGGTAGCTCTTGGCACGTTGTGATCTGAGAGCCAATATAACAACTTCACTTAGCTCAACCATTAGACACCAAGGCAGGAAGAAGCCACTTCTCTCTCTGTTGAGGTTATACAATAGGTGCAGAAGATGCATTCCTAGAGTTGAATTCGCAGTATTGATCCCCAGATACTGGAACTAGCTTAAAAATATAGCTTCTTTCTGCTGATGAGTTTTTAATGAGACTCATGTATATCATTGGTTTAAGCATAGCCTTTTGAAGAGAAGACAATTCCCTCCTTGATGTGACATATGTTCATGGTGAGTTTATATTGCTATGTGAAAGTTGGTGATGCTTCCGCCATGGTCATTCTGGGTCACGTGTGAATTCTGAGTGCCGTGTAGGCTTGGAGACTGTGATGAAGTAGCATGGAACAAATTTGGTCATTATAGACAAGCACACTTGAGTGAAGCTCAGGCTCTACTTTACCAGTGGCTAGTGTGTAATGCAGGCAGGGCATTTCACCTCTCTGAACTTCTGCAATGGGGACCATCCACTTACTCTACAGGTAGTAGTAAGGCTGTAAAGAAAGATTCCCCACAATGCCTGCATGGGTGAAATATTCAATAAACGTTTGGCACTCTTATTATCTCTCCCACTGAAATGGCTATTAAAGTGATTTGAAGAACAGAAAACAATACCAGGTGCTGGTGGCTCATGCCTGTAATCCTAGTTACTCTGAGATCTTCGGCTCTTCGGTTCAACGCCAGTATGAGCAGGAAAGTCTGTGAGACTCTTATCTCCAATAAACCACCAGAAAAATGGAAGTGGTGCTGTGGATCATAGTGATAGAGCACTAGCCTTGAACAAAAAAGAGTTCAGGGACAGTGCCCAGACCCTGAGTTCAAACCTTATGACTGACCAAAAGAAAAAAAAAAAAAAGAAGAGCAAAAACAAAACATCTCCAACCCACTGCCTTACACCTGAGGGTAGCTTGGGTTCAGAATAGCAACATCTGTTTTCTCATTTGTGTGGTTGCACCTAGGAATAAAAAATTTATAACCTGTAAAAGACTTTATTTAGTTAGAAAAAACTAAAAGGTGTCTCAAGAAGCTTTCGGGAATTTGTATTAAAATTGGTAAAATGAAGAATGAAGAAGACAGACCACAGAAATAATTTGCTTTAAAAATTCAGCAGTCTGCTTTGTGCACCAGAGAGTTTCATCTAATGCATCAAATACTCCCTCAGAATAAATATTGAACACGTTAGGAAGGTTTTGCATTCAATGTTTGCTGTGAAGTTTCACCCCAGTCAGCTGAAACATCCTTTTAAGTTTTTCAAAGAGACAAAGCAAGCAAAGTACATTGTTCTCTTTAAACAAAGCTAACATATGATCTCATAATCCCAAAATAATCTAAGCAAAGGAGTTTAATTCTGAGTAATTTAATATCTACTGCATAGATTATTGTTAGATTTTTGTGGATAGGAGAAGGAAATAGGACATAGTCTACAAGTCAAACAACCCAAGGTCATAAAATTAATTTATCATGTAGACATAAAAAGCAAGACAAGGGCAGGCTGTCAGTCACTTTCAATGTTCGGTGCATTGCGCTAATCTCTGGGAAGAACTGTCTTATGGGTTGAAGTATGTCTCTCCAAATTATCTATGTTGAAGCCATAACTTTAGTGCTTCAGCATACAACTGTAGTTGGAGATAGGGCATTTAAAGAGTTAATGAAGTTACAGTGGGGTTAGTAGGGTGGGCCTTAATCCAATATGATGAATGCCATACGAAGAGATGTCAAGGCTACACTGGCACAGAGAAAAGGCAAGGTGAGGTAGAGAAGCCACAAGAAAACTATCTCACTGACATCCTGAATGTAGACTGCGTTCTGAAGGCGGGTAAATAGGTTAAATAATTTTCTCACTTTCGGAATGACAAAACAGAAACTTTCAGGTTATAAATGACGTTTCTAGAGTCTCGTACTCAGCGATACAAGAATTTTAGGATATTCCAAGTTCAAAGTACAGGGCCTGTTGCAATGTTGGCTTACAACAGACTTCTTGGCCTCTTCTGGATTCCTTCCTTCCGCTGTTCACCACTATGTTGCTCTTCCTGTCTTCCTTATCCAAAGCATTTTGTGAGCTTTTTAACTCTTAAGTCCAACACCCGCCCCCCCCCCCCCCCCCCCCGCCATACACCATGGCCACCTTTCATGATACTCATTAAAGTACTTCTTATTATGGCCTATTTAGTTACTATTGATATTCCCCCCCCCCAAATGCACATACATATCATATCTTAATTCCAGTGGACTCTAGCTAAAACTGACTTAGTATCAACATTACTGCTCTTAAAGTAAAACTGATTCCTTCCCACAATCCCATTTTGTAGATCTTGCTATACAAATGATTATTCTTTCATGTGCCAGCGAAAGTTTATCGATTCATTAATTCATTTATTCCTCTCATAGACCCTTTTTCATGTCTGTTATGTATAAGATGTAACGCTAAGTCCTGTGGGAATTCAGAGTGAGTTTTACAGTATCCTGCCTCAAAATGCTGCCAATCAGAGCTAATGAAGGTCAATGGTGGTATTTTGTTGGAATTCTTTCTTTACTCTGATTCAGTATCGAAAGTCTATGAGACACAGCTACTATTGTCACCCTCCTCCCATAATAGGAGATCTGTCTATGATTAAAGCCAATCCAGAAAAGCAAGCCCAGAGAAGTAAATTGAGTAAGATTGTTTCATAAGTGATGGTTTTATCCTCTGCATCCCTTTCTCTTTGGCAGTACTGGGATATGAACTCAGGGTCTTAAACTATCTAGACAGGTACTCTATTACTTGAACAGCCCTTTTGCTTTTGAGTTATTTTTTAGATAATGTCTCATGTGTTTGCTCAGGGTTGGACCATGAGCCTCCTACCTGTACTCCCCTTATAGCTGGAAGTACAGGCATACACAACCATGTTTGACTTGTTGGATGGAATCTTGCTAAGTTCTATATAGTCTGACCGCAACCCTCCCCTTCTTAGTAACTGGTATTGCAGGCATGAGCCACCATATCTAGCTCCATGCTGTCCTTTTTCTGTTCCAAAGTCTAATAAAAGATTTCTTTCCACTTAAGTCAGTTTGAGTTCTATTTTCTGTTACAAGGTATCAGAATAGTCTTAACATATATAGTCTTTCTATTTATCACCTTAACTTCCTGGGATCTTTTCAGCTAAAGTCTCAGAGGTTCTGGGAGTTTCCTTATAATTCTTAATGTTGAAAGTAATTTGTACATTTTCTTTTTGGAAAATTATTCCTTTGATTCACAATACTCTGAGTTTTCACCCTAAGCAGGTTGTGAATTATATCTCACAAACACATTTTCTATTTTTGTTTCAACTCTAGAAACCTTGGAATCAAACTGGTATGCATTCTTCCCATCAGCCCATACATTTTATATATTAAACCTCAGCCTTGGTTCTGCTTTCAATGATTATTTCCCCCCAACTTTTGTCCCTCCCTCCCTCCCTCCCTCCCTCCCTCCCTCCCTCCCTCCCTTCCTCCCTCCCACCCTCCCTCCCTTCCTTCCTTCCTTCCTTCCTTCCTTCCTTCCTTCCTTCCTTTCCTCTTTCCTTTCTTTCCTCCCTCCCTTCCTCCTTCCTTTCCTCCTTTTCTTTTCTTTTCTTTTATCTTTTCCTTCTTTTCCATGTGTCCATCCTGGGGCTTGAACTCAGAGCCTGAGCATTGTCTCTGAGTTTTTTTCCCCCTCTTTCATGGCTAGCACTCTACCACTTGAGCCACAGTTCCACTTCTGACTTTTTGGTGGCTAATTCGAAATAGGAGTCTCATGGACTTTCCTGCCTGGGCTAGCTTCAAACTGCAGCCCTCTGATTTCTGCTTCCTGAATAGCTAGGATTATAGACATGAGCCACTGGTGCCTGGCCTCTCTCATTTATCTACTTCTCTTTGGTTATTTTTGTAAGCCCTCCTATACCCTCATACTATACATAAGGAATAAACAGAAAATAATACACATAAGTATACACAGAAAGAATGACTTTCAAATCACATGCCGAATTCTCCTTAGTGTGTAGATATTCATACGTAGTTCATTCTAGACACAAGACGTATTTGCCCATTTCGGAATGCAATAATTACCCCTAGGATGCTGCTTTGTGAAGGTTTCCTTAGGAAATAACACCATATGGCTTAACTCACCTACCCCAGTAGTATGATCTCCCTTGGGTCCTGTGTAGGAGGTGGGCGTTTCACCCCTTCTCCTGTGCCAGCTGCTCGGGTTCCTTTTCTCCTGTGTAAATGCACATTCATCTTGATCGAAAGTACACTCTCCAGGTGGAGGTGGAAGTCTTTCTGCAAGGAAACAGCAGGTGTTGCAACTGCTGAGACAGTTTCAATGAATATGCATCTCATGGCTCCCTGGCAGCCCATTCTGCCTGTCTAAGAGGTGTCTGGCCATATGTCATACATATGGAGAGGCAGGCTTCCACCGGAGGCCCACCTATACCACGCAACTGCCTCCTGTTACGGTCTCTACCCCACCAGAGAGAGGTCCTGTCCAAATTACAAATCTAAATCTACTTTGAGAAAAATATATGCTTTCCCTAACCTGTGAATTTATTTGTGTGTATAAGCTTCAAAACTCTGAAAATTAGAGGTAGATTTTCCTCTACGAAAATCTGAAAAAAAATAATAAAATTGCATAATGCAGGAGCTTTCTTCACAAATCCATGGAGAGTGAAGGAAATCCTAAGAATAACTTCATAGCTGTTGTTATGTTCTGTTTTTGGTGGTGGGGCTTGAAATCAGGGCCTGGGCACTGTCTCTGAGGTTTTTATTTTGCTCAAGGTTGGTGTTCTATCTCTTTGAGCCACAGCATCACTTCTGGTGTTCTGGTGGTTAATTGGAGATGAGACTCACAGACTTTCCTGCCCCAGCTGGTTTTGAACCACACTGTTCAAACCTCAGCCTCCTGACTAGCTAGGATTACAGAAGTGAGCCACTGATGCTCAGCTGCAGCTGCCTTGAAGGACAAGACATGTAAGGGAACTCAATGTACATGTGCACACAGAGCTCTGTTATTCAAATGATACATTTCTCTGAGCCTGGTAGTCCTATCTGTAACATGGGAATAGTAATGGTATCCTTTTCATTAGTTTGCAAGGATTAAATGAGATTATATATGCCAAGTATTCAGAACAAGTTCTCAATCATTAGTAGTAAGACATATATTAAGAATTGTTATGGCTGGGAATGTGGCTTAGTGGTAGAGTGCTTGCCTAGTATGCATGAAGCCCTGAGTTTGGTTCCTCAGTACCATATACACAGAAAAAGCTGGAAGTGGCTCTGTGGCTCAAATGGTAGAGAGCTAGCCTTGAACAAAAAAGAAGCTCAGGGACAGCGTCCAGGCCCTTAGTTCAAACCCCAGGACTTGCACACAAAAAAGAGTTATTATCTATTAATAAGAGCCTTATTTTCTATTTCCAAAGACAACTATTCATCTTTCAATGCTAACTTGAAAACTTTACTAATTATTATTGCTGCAGTAAGTACTGCCTCCCAAACCACTGAAGACTTCTACTTTGGCTGAACTTCATTTCATCTTTCTACATCCAGATTCTTAGCAAACTCTTGCCTCTTCCTCCCCCGCCCCCTCACTGGTTCTGGGTCTTGAACTAAGGACCTAGCACTATCACTAAGCACTACTATCTGTTTTGCTCAAGGCTAGTGCTCTACTCCTTGAGTCCCAGCTCTACTTCTAGCATTTTAATAGCTAATTGGAGACAAGAGTCTCAAGGACCTTTCCTGCCTAGGCTGGCTTCAAGCTGGGATCCTCAGATCCCAACCTCCTGGGTAGCTAGGATTACTATCATGAGCCACCAGTGCCCAGTGATATTTGCTTTTAAAACATTGTTTTGTTTGTTTGTTTTGCCAGGTCCCATGTTAGAGAATGTATATGTATTATCTCTGATATTCAGGTGTGTGTTCATATTTCCCTTACATATGAAGCTAGAAGGGTTAAGTTATATGTACAAAGACACACAACTCATTCGAATCATTGTTTCTTTTCTTTTCTTTTCTTTTTTGTCATGGGGCTTGAACTCAGGGCATGGATGCAGTCCCTCAGCAATTTTTGCACAAGGCTGATGCTTAACTACTTGAGCCACAGTGCTATTTCCTGTAGTTAATTGGAGATAATGAGTCTCACAGACTTCCCTGCTTTAGGCTGGCTTTGAACCATAATCCTCAGGTTTCAGCCTCCTAAGTAGCTAGGATTACAGGGGTGAGCCACTGACACCTGACTTGGAAACATCATTTCTAAATTCCAAAGCTCACTATCAAGCCCTATAGAGAGGCACATTGGTAAAGAAAAGCAAAGAATGGACTGGTATAGATTAAATGTACGTTTCTTAGAAGAACTGGATGTCCTTTATTGGACCAAGAGACAGCTGAAAAGATTGCCCTCTTACCTGGAGACCTGCAGCTTCCTAACTGTATCATAATATCATCCAGGGCTACAAGTCCACAGTCCCAAAAACTTTTGCATAGGCTCATGAAAACCACCTGCAATTCATAAGAATCAAGTTATGGATTCTGTTAGCTAAAATATTGGAGTCTTCCCACCTGGGATTTCCTTAGCACAATGGCCCTGCATAAGCAGCGTTCAACTCTTCTTCATGGCCCACATGCAAATCGGAACACAGTGGCATGGAGAATGCTTTCCACTGGTATATGGCCCTGGAATTACACTATTTTAAGCAGAGTCAACTGCATAATGATATATTGTTCATACTAATGCAAAAACTAGAGGCATCTTTAAATAAGTGACAGTAAGAGTGAAGAAAGCAACAAGTTAGCTGGGTAATAGAAAACAAAAAAAGCTCACAGGCTTCAAATATTTTCCCTAGATAGTCTACCAAGTGTATATTGAGTTAATGGCCTTCCAAGCATTTTTCAAACATTTCCAGTATAAACACTATTGATTTTTTTTCAAATGACTTTCTGGCAATGCGCTGTATTTACATTGTAAACTAAGTGCCAGCAATTTGCCATCTGGAGACTTATGTTCCATTTCCAAGACAAAGATCTATGTCCCCAGTTGGTCTCACTAACAAAAGCCCCCACTGCAGTTATTTTATTGGTCCAAACATTTTTATAGTGGTATGTGAGGGAAAAATAAATCCATACTATAAATTATTAAATTCTTTGTGAGAGAGAAAGAGAAAGGAAAAAAGAAAGAGAAAGAGACAGTGACAGAAACAGAGACAGAGACAGAGACAGAGAGATTTGAATTTCTTTACATTAGGCCAATTTTAAAAGCTACTTTTCATGCATATGATGTCCAAAGAACACTTCTTAAAATATAAATATTTTTTATGGTTCTTGTGATTTCCAAAGTGGTTTCACATATATAACTTAATGTTTAATTACTACATGCACTTATGCAGTCAATGTTCAATTCCTTAATGAAAAAACTCAATTCTCATGAAGACAAGGAATGAAACAAACAGAAGCTGAAACTCTACTTATGCATGCTGGTAATACCTCACTTCCAAATTGTAATATTCAAAGTGTTATGGATTAATTTATTTGCTGATAAGCAAGGTTCTGGTTGTATGTTGATGGATCAGAGCATTAACATGGAAGCTTGGTTTTAAAAGAAAATTTTAAAAATGATGTAATAGCTTACTAGCATCTAAAATGCATCTAAGATGTTTAAGATTCCAAGAATAATTCCTAATCATGTGATGTGTGAAGGTTTACTTGTATTATATTCATATCACTTTATATTGCAAGTAGGATGGTTTGGGGATGTGATAATGTATAACTCTGTACATTTACAAAGAACAAAGCAAAACAGAGTTAGATTTTTTTTATTCCTTTGCCATTTTTTCATTTTTAGAGATTCTAAGGAGAATCTACATAAGTAAAATATTTTCTTGGCAGGGTTTATGCCTAGGATCTTATTTTCTATTTGGAAGGTAAATGTCGGTGCCATCAGCCCTGAATACCATTATATTTTATCTGCATTTTTTTATGGATACATGGGAAGGAATATTAATCTGCCTCAAAATTTATCAACTTAATTGGGCTGCAGAGAGAAAAGTCTTGCCTTTCTTTCCTTTTGTCAGCTTTCAAGTCCATTTTTCCCCGTAAGTATAATCAAAAGTACTCTTTCAAAATGAAAATGAGGTAGTGAAAGGATGTAAATTTTTCCTTGCATAAAACACAAACATTTTGCATGATAATGTATTCTGAAGAGGAGAAATAGGAACAGGATTTCAGTGTTTACTGTAGCACTATTTTATAATGACCACGAAACCAAACAAGCATGCAAACAAAGGAAACAATCCAAAATTTCAAAAAGAGAAGAACTAAACGTTGCTACAACACTTGGAGAAATAGCAAACGTTAGATTCGATGGCTTAAAAATATTATTCAGTAGAAAAGAAATAGATTCTCTCATGCTAAATCAAAAGGCTGGTTACCTAATTCAACAAAAAATACATAGAAAAAGCTTAGAATTTTACAAAATGCATAGTAATTATGTTACTCATAAAATTATATGAAGCATTTTCTACTATTTTCTAAATAAGTCTATAATTTATCATTATTATTTGAAGAAAAGAAAAAAAAAGAATCAATGTACCTGTTGTAGAATGATGACTTAGTACTTCCCTAGATTTTAGTACTTCCCTAGGCTGACATTATTGATTATGGTGGCCACTAGGTACACATGTCCATTTAAATCCCAAAGTCAGTCATCTACTGATTAGACTGAAACATGTCCTCATACCTCAGCTTTGTTGGAGAGGTTATTTTCAGATATTCAGTGACTAAGCAAGCAGATGCCTTTTCTGGGTTAAGACAGGAAGGACAAAGGAAAAGCCAAACATCTTGACCTATTTAAAACCTTTGCCTCGGAAGTGGCGCTGTGGCTCAAGTGGTAGAGAGCTCGCCTTGAGCTGAAGAGCTGAGGGACAGCGCCCAGGCCCAGAGTTCAAGCCCCACGGCCGACAAAAAAATAAAATAAAATAAAACCTTTGCCTCTGGGTGATAGAATGAGATAAGAAGGGAACCATCCATAGCCTAAACTCTTAAGAGGGTTGATCAAGTGTTTGCTTATACATTTTTGTAAAAAGTGTTTATGTGATTCCAGAAAGTATTTCAGATAGTTGAGTATCTCTAAACAGTGGGGTAGAACAGCTTAGACAACTTGAATGTATATTAATATCTATTAAAGGAGAAAAGATGACAGATCAAGTAAAATATAGCTTACATTTTAGCTTAGACAGATGTAGCTTAGACAGATGTTCCTGATTTTATGCAAATTTCTTAAAAGTTATGCAAATTGAATTTGTGTAAATCAGTCTGTCTTGGTGCACTATAGGTTTTAGTCCTGAGGGTGTTAGTAATACTCGATGAAATTTTGTTTTGATGGGAAATATTCATGGTTGATGAAACCTACCTACCTCAACTTTGGAAACATAAATTAACAGTGAATAAAGAGCTTCACAGATTTTTTTAAAGCAATTTTTGTGAAGAATCAATTGTATGATTATTTCTTTTTTATCTGGTCTTGGAGCTTGAACTTAGGGTCTAGGCACTGTCCCTGAGCTTCTTTTGCTCAAGGCTAGTGTTCAATCTCTCTTTTTTTTTTTTGGTCCGGTCGTGGGGGCTGAACTCTGGGCCTGAGCGCTGTCCCTCAGCTCTTCAGCTCAAGGCTAGTGCTCTACCACTTGAGCCACAGCGCTACTTCTGGCTTTTTTCTTTTTGCTTATGTGGTGCTGAGGATCGAACCCAGGGCCTCAGGCATGCAAGGCAAGCGTTCTACCACTGAGCCAACTTCCCAGCCCCATAGTGTTCTATCTCTTAAGCAACACTTCCACTTGCAGCTTTTTGGAAGTTTATTGGAGATAAGAGTCTCGTGGACTTCCCTGCCTGAGCTGGCTTCAGACTGCAATCCTCAGGTCTCAGCCTCCTGAGTAGCTATGATTCCAAGCATGAACCACTGGCACCCATTTTAATTTACTATTTATTATACTAAAAAAGACATTGTATATGCTTTTTAAATCTACAAGATGACATTTGAGCCTGAGTACTACTGATATTTTGGAGCTGTATAATTCTTTTTGTGGGATGTCCAGCGTACTGCAGGATGATCTGCAGCATTGTTGGTCCCTACTTGAAGCAGATGTGTAGGTTAACTGGTTCTTAACATTAGCAGGACTATTTTCCCTGTTTCTGTTTTATCTCACTCCTCTAAGCCTCATTCTCCAAATAATTAACCAATAAAGTCAACTTTGCCTGAAAAAGACCATGGAAAGAACAGCACCCATAACACAACCTAGTCAGTCATCTTAATGTTACAGGTATACTTCGTGACTTGCGGACAATATCAAAACCAGGCCAAGAGGACTAATTATTGTAAGAATTAGTAACCATTCTGGTGCCTACCTGGCTGTGGCTAGACTTTGTAGAAAACTCTCATAAGCTTTTATTCCTATGATCCCTGGCAAGAGAGAGTTTGGTTGAAAGCCATCTTTAAGTAGCTAGCTCACTGTCAATAAAGCTTTCTTCTATCATCAGTTGGTCTCCAAGTTATTGGTTTCCTCAGCTGATAGAGGGAGTGGGCCTTTCACAGGTATAAATCTACTGGATGCCAGCATCATTTCCAAGTCATGAGAATCAAGAATGACTCCAGACACTGCTGTCAAATGTCTCTTGATGGTCATAATCAACCTGTCTGAAAAGTATTGCTAAAGAGTAGTGTAAACAGCTGTGTGGGTTATAAAACCCCACGTTGTTACATTTTTGTTATGTGCAGTCTCTGTACTAGGCACATGCAGATGTTGCGTCATTTTGGATTCATTGTTGACTTCAACCAGTTTATTTTCCTTGCTCAGAAAAAGACAGATTTTACATTTTAACAATGCCAGTGTCTCACACCTGTAATCCTAGCTTCCTAGGAGACTGAGATCTAAGGATTATAGTTGGAAGCCAGACCATAGGAAAGTCCATGAGACTCTCTGTCATCTGCAATTAACCACTCAAAAAGCCATAAATAGAGCTGTCAATCAAGTGGTTAGCATACCAACCTTGAGCAAAAAAAAAAGAAAAAAAAAACTTCAGGGACAGTGTCCAGGTCTGAGTTCAAACCTCAAGACTGGCACACACACACACACACACAAACACGCGCACACATTCACACATGTGCACACACGCACATGACTCAATTTAGTTTTCTTTTCCTTTGCACATCACCAGGTGGTGGTTCTAACAGTCAATGAAATATCATCAATCCCTGAGAACAAAACAGAGCAGAAAGGCAAGTCACTTAATTAATGCTCAAACCAAGTAGTCAACGTCTAGATTATCAGGGCTCTCTCTTCCAGTATCCTGTTTCTGAAAACTATGATTGTCAAAGGGCAATGGAATCGACTCTGTTTTTATCTTTCTCCCTTTCAAGAAAATAATGATCTACTCTCTAAAAACAGCATAATGAAAAGCAGTAGTACTTAAAAGGAAGGTAACCTTTACATAACGTACATAATCATTACTGTCTTCATTTCTTTATTTTTGTGAGAAGGTGAAGAGTAGAACTGAGTAAAAACTGAAACTCAAGACTGTGTTAGTCAAGAGGTCTAGATTGCCCCTAGGTTTGTAAAAATCCAGAAAATCTCCTGAGTGAAGTTCCCAGGACCAAGATCTGGGGAGGTAGTCCTTGTTACATAGTATGCACAGGCCCCGGATTTAATCACCAGCATCACAACACGAAGGAAAGAAATGGTAGTCAGACAGGTTTCTCAGAAATTCACTTTCTCAAGCCTTGTAGGTTGGCTTTTAAGAGAATTTGTTTTACTGATTTTTCACTTAAGTGTCAGCATTTAAGTCCTACCCAAGAGAGAACAGGATCTGGAAGAGGAAAAACTTTGTAGGGAGCTGTGGAACATAATAAGATAAAACCTTTGTTGTGTAGTTAAAAAGGATTGTTTGTATTAAGTTGCTAAACTCTTCCTGAATTAACTAGTTTTCCACTGCCCTTCAAAGTAGTTTCCATGGCCTGCTTGCTAGACATAGAAGGGTGAGTTGTTGGGTTAAATCACCACCAAGTGAACCAACAGAATAGTCTCGTTTGGGCTCATAATTAGCATGTAAATTTCAGTTTCCATAAATAGCCTTTTATCTCCAGACAGAAACATTTTGATACTACATCAACAAAGTCATAAATTATCCACAGCCCTCAAAGAACTCTAGTTCTGTTCTTGTTAACAGTGGTAGACCTCAACTATTTATAATGGTTAGATTCCTGGCTAAATTTAACTTTTCTTCTGATCCTGCTAACAATCCTTTGAAATCATTCGCACAGATAAATTTGGCTGTGGCAAACTGCAGTGTTGATGGAACAATTATTCACAAAATTACTATAATCCAGTGAGATAAATTCCAGAATCCTGCATTAAGATACTCCTCACACAAGTACAGGAGAGATGGAATGAGTTGCTTATGCTCATTCAGCTGTTTGGCAATGAGTTAGAGTTTTAAAACTACAAAAACCAAAAGGAAAACAACACAAAAATTCCAAATCAAAACATTTGCCAGAAAGGATGGAATTTTCACAAATCTCTAAATGTAGAAGTGGAGCGTTACCGAGACAAGGGAGAGATTTTAGCGTTCTTAGAACCTGGTCAGAGTTTGGGAAATAGGTGCTAAATTGTAACCGCATGCCTCCCGCACATGCTATATTTAGTTAGCGTATCCTCCGAAGGACAGAAAGACCATGTGTTTTTAAATAAATCTTTAGCTGACCCATGCTTTTTTCCCCCTTCACCATCTGTTTTTTCTTTTTATAAAAGACTCATCTGATTCAACTCAACTTTTAGTTTTGACAAGTAATAAAGACTGACTAGCTTCCAGATTTCTCTAGTGCAAGTCTATTTGCTCATAGAAGCCATTAGCTCTGGGATGGAGGACATGCTACAGTGGAATACAGGCCAACAGCCAAAAATTTTCATGGCCATTTGGGTAGTAAACATCCCCAAATCCCTGAATTTATTGGTTTCAGAGATCTGATTTTTAAAAGTCCTGGGGTTTGAACACAGGGCCTGGGCTCATTCAGCCTCCTGAGTAGCTGGGATTACAGGCATGAGCCACTGGTACCTGGCAAACTCATTTCTTTTTCATTCAATTATATTTCCACTTAATCAGACCTAAGTTTAGAGAATTTTCCTTGTTTGTTTGTTTGTTTTTGTCTTCGTTTCGGAAGACTTCCATGACATATAAAACTTGCACTAGCTATATTCCTTGCTTCACTCCTGTTAATCTATCTTTTATAGTAGAAGCATCCTTGTAACTCTTACGATGGGGAGGAAAAGTATTGCATCTGTTCACTCCTGCATCAGTAACCCAGCACTGAATACTGAGTCCCATGTAAACCTGGCTGATTGAAAACTGTCTAATGTGCAATTAGTCATAATCTCCTCTCTTTTTCCACAGCAGCTTAGCATCACAATGCTAGATGGACACAAAAGGTGGCTTATTTTTTGCCCACCTTCTTTAGTGTGCTTCCTGAACAAACAATTTCCAGATCAATGTGATGAATGTAATTCACTGAAAATTGAGTTGTCATCACATGGAGTGGCTATCAACATAGAGTTATTGTTGTGGCCCATTTGGAAGACCTACAAATATCAGACCTACAAGAAGACATGCAGAATATAACCAATAAAGAACAAACAAGGGAGAATCTGGGTCCTTGTCTGGGTCCCCAAGGTCTCACTCTGCTCCAGACCATTATCTCCCCTGTCAGGAGAAGACAGCAGATACTTTTAGCTCTTCCCTGGAAATACCCAAACCAGAATAATGACTCGGCTAGCCTCATGTCTGAGACACAGGACAAGTGTTAACCAATCTTTAGTGATTCCCAAGGCAAAGTGCAGATGAAGAGCTGGGGATTAAAAGCCCTAATAATGTTAAATCCTTTTAAGCTATGCCACAAGTTGTTTAATCAACCTTAATAATAAACAATTGGCAGATTACATTTTTCAATAGTATATAACATTACTTGGATGAACAATGGTAGATATATCTTTGTGGGTCATCATGTTACTTTTTTATTATAAATCAAAAGTAGAATTGCAGTATAAAAATTGTGCCAACTCGGTGATATTGCACAATATGAATTACTCAGGAAGTCATGAAAGAATGCAGCAACATGATCATAATCGTTACCCTTGTGCGAGTTAGGTGTTTGCAACTACTAGTTGTGTTAAGCCATCTTTCCAGTCATTTCTACGTAAGTTGATATGAAATATAGAAGCCATCAACAAATACAGGAAATAAGGCAGAAGGCAAATAAGAGCATTTCTCCCTTGCACTTATTTAACGTTGTGTGAAATTCTTGGACTGATAACTGATGCTGAGTCCAGTTTAGAAACTCAACACTAGCTGGGGCTAGTGCCAGAGGCTCCTGCCTGTAATCCTAGCTACACATGAAGCTGACATCTAAAAATCACAGTCTGGATCCAGCCCAGGAAGGAAAATCTGTGCAATTCGGATCTCCAATTAACTAGAAAAAAAACCTGGAAGTAGAGCAGTGGCTCACGTGGTAGAGAAACAGCTCTGAGCAAAAAAACCTAGGACAGTGCTCAGGCCCTAGGTATAATCCAAGGTACTGGTACAAACTAACAAAACCATGAAGAGTAAGTTCTTTTACCATGCCTAGCTTCAATTTGATGGCATAATTTTCCTTTACCTGGGCAGAAAACCACTTTAATCTACAACCACCCTGGTCTATAATGTGTTGATTATTGTGTCAGTAATTTATGACCCTGCTATTTCTACTTTACATGCAGTCACTCTGCTTTAATTATGCTGATACATTAATATCCCAGAGGAGTCTTTTCCAGTGTTCCCAGACATTAGGAAATGTAATGGGAAATTTATCACCTCTCGTGTATCTTGCTGCACAGTGGTTTTGTTTTCCTAGTTCCTTGATCCCTTTAATAACAAGATGTCTTGCTATTAAACTGCCACTAGTTATAAATCTTACCAGGAATGTTCAACACCTGCTTTTTTATTTGAAGGCAACATAAATGTTACCTTCAAAAGTTTAGGGTGTTAGGTATTTTACAGTTGTTCATATGGTCATTGCTTACAAGCACACTTAAAAGGAAGACTTAAAAACAAGGAAATCGGAATCACAGACTTAAATTTCAGCTCTTTTTTTCCTACATTTTTTTCCTAAGAAGAAATAAATAAACAGTAGAGGCAGTCAGTTAAGATCACACATGTAATCCTAACTACTGAAGATGCTAAGATTCAGAGGATAGCGATTGAAGGTGAACTACAAGACACTGGCTGAAAGCTTGACCGAGATGTGGTCCAAGAAGTAGAATACCAGTTACATCAGGCAAGTGAGAATAAAGGCCCTGAGTTCAAACCCCAGGACTGCCAAAAAAAAGAATAAAAAGGAGAAGGAGGATGAGAAGGAAGAAGAGGAAGAGAAAGAAGAAGAAAGAAGAAGGCAGAAAGAAGAAGAAGAAGAAGAAGAAGAAGAAGAAGAAGAAGAAGAAGAAGAAGAAGAAGAAGAAGAAGAAGAAGAAGAAGAAGAAGAAGAAGAAGAAGAAGAAGAAGAAGAAGAAGAAGAAGAAGAGAAAGAAGGAAAGAAAGAAAGAAAGAGGAGGAGGAGGAGGAGGAAGAATAATAGTGGAAGATCTCCACAAAACAAATATAGAGGAAGAAATCCACAAAAAAAAAAAAACCCATAGTCCACAATAAAAAAAATTCCTGACATCAAGATGCCTAAAAATATAACAACAAAGAGTGACCTGGAGATCATCTTAATAAATGTTCTTATTTCCCAGACAGATAATATGACTTTCTAATTTACATAGTCAATGTCAGAGGCCAGATTCAAAGCTGAGGTTTCATGTTGTAATCTAGCACCTTTTTTTTAATCACATAAATTTTATTTCAACAAGCAAACCCAAAACAATGACTGAGAAGATCCAAAAGGAGGGAACTTAGGATAGACAGCTAGAGGAGGGTGGAGTTTTCTCAGGCATGGTTCCTGCTGCTACTGATACCCTTCAGAGGAGTATCGGAGGAGGGAGGCATCAGGCAGAGGGTGAGGATGGGGCATAGATAGTAACTGATGAGGAATCTTTGAGGATGTTCAAAGGCAAAATGAATAGGCCTGGGGGCAGTTTAACCATATGGAGACAGAAGAGGCTGGGTGCAAAGGACTACTAGCAATGGTGATTTGTGAGAGAAGGAATGATCTGTGAAGTGTAGGCCCAAAGGAGGCAGGAGGGAGCGATCTGGAGCAGAGATGGATAGGTTGCTTTCATGGAAGAGCAAGGACAAAGTGTCTTTTGTCAGACTGGTCAAGAAACAAAGATAGCAGGTAAAGTTTTGGAAGAACAGAACTAAAGGGGTTCATAGTGGATGCTTTCATTCTTCTGAGAGATGAACCGGAGAGGTCGCAACCTAAAAATTAAAGGAGAGAGTCAAGTCGGAAAGTATAAATGAAGATGGAAAAAGAATCTAAACAGTTTTTAAGGAGGGAAATGAGGGAGAGAGTCATCGAGGGATGAGATAAGCTTATTTATCTAAGAATTTTAAAATTTAAGTAAAACTTTTTTGAGACAGGATCTCACTGTGGAACCCAGGCTGGCCTTGGAATCATGATATTCCTGCCTTCTTGGCCTCTAGAATGCTAGGATTCCAGGTGTGCATCACTACACCTGACAATTTTTTTCCTCCTTTATAACAGAATAAAGGTGTAGACTGAGAAAGGCTTACGATGGAAATTGTAGTGACTGCTGAGCAGATCATTAAACCAGACCCAAGAGAAACAGTTTATGTGGTTATTCTTTCATTTATGGACTATTATATTTTCCAAAATAAGTATTTAATAAGCACAATATTGCATTCCTCCAAGTGCTTTAATTAGCAGACTATTGAAAGACCTTTGTAAAGAGAAAACTAGCTGCAGGCCAAGCAGGTACTACAGGAATCTAATACAAATGTTGCAGTGACCAGGCATATGTTAAACCTACGATCTAATGTTTGGACCTCATCGTAGTGGAATTTCTTTTCTTTCTTTTGGTGTGAGTCCTGGGGCTTGAACTCTGGGCTTGGGTGCCTCCTTAAGCTTTTGTCCTCAGGGCTAGAGCTTTACTACTTGAACCACAGCTCTGGCTTTTTGGTGGTTCATTGTACATAAAAATGTCATAGACTTTCCTGTCCAGGTTGTCTTGACCCAAGATCCTCAGATCTCAGCCTTCTGAGCAGCTAGTATTACAAACATGAGCCACCAGCACCTGGCCATTGGGAAATTTCTTACCATCAGTGTCTAATTTCTCCTGACATTAGGAGTTTGGGAGCAGTATTTTCATATGAGTTGTTCTCTCTCATAATGAAAAACCCAAGGTAACTCTTGGTCACCTGCTTTCTATTCAATAAAGTACCAGGGCAAAACAGATCCAGAGAACCATTTCACAGTTCATGCTCCTTAAAAGTGTTTCATATACATTGAAATTTTTTTTTACTCTGATCTGAATTTTTTTTTACATTTCCCCAAATATTTTATTATTCTAAGGCAATATCATGTTTATAAAAACAGCTGGAGTTTATTTACATTATCTTTAAAGAAAAAGAGTTTCAACTAAAATATTTTGATTGTAAATATGACCTGATTTTTAGTTTAAAGGATACATAGCAAAAATCAGGATGCGGAATTATCAGCATACTAAATGTTATGAGCTAGAAAAATATTCTTTAATCTCTCTCTCTCTCTCTCTCTTTGAACAGTCCTTAAACTTTTCTGCCTGAGCCTTTCTCATCTGTTAATTGGGACTGAAATGCTTTCCTCCCTTAGGGAGCTGTGGAAAGTTTCTTTTTTCCTCTTTTTAAAATCTCCATTGTTAGTGGGTATGTAAGATTACATGGAATCTGTCTATACAACTTTTCATCTAAAGGATGTATATATATATATATATATATATAATTTTATTTTGAGATAGTCTATATAGTGTAGGCTGACCTCAAATGCACTGCTAGGATTATAGGAGTTCAACTCATTCTCCCAAGGGCTGGGATTATAGGACCACACCAGAAATAGGGCTGTCTATTAAAGTTTGTTAAGGATTAGACCATCTAAGGGAGACAGCAGGGTGTTACTAATGTAATTATCCCATTGGCTTTAAATTGGGCCATGAAGAAAGGTAAAGAAGTATGTAGGATGGAAGCTCTGCCCCTCAGCAACCTTACAAAGATGTCTCATGCATTCTTTTCTTCATTCTCTGACCACAGACATACAAACTAGAATTTACTGAGCAGAATTTTGCTTATGACTTCTATTGCACCAGGCACAGACAGAGCTTGATGCTGAGGACACAGAGATGAATGAATGATAAAAGTCTTTGTCCCCATAAAGATTATATTTTCACAAGGAAAGAGGAATGGACAATAAGTAGAGAAATAAATTAGGTAATTTCAGAGGGGGATAACTGCTCTGCACAAAACAATCTAAGAACTATGACTAAGAACAATCTAAAGATGGGAAAAGAGGTGATAAATAAGCTGGTGGTCAGGAAATTCCTTGACTTGGGAACAAAGCAAGTTGAACCAGGTCGACGTTGGAAGAGCTGGGAAAGGAGCCTGATCATAGTCCCTTAGCTTTTTTGCTCAAGGCTCAAAGCCATGGCTCCACTTTCTTGTTTTGGTGGGTAATTGGAGATGAGTCAGATCTCAGCCTCCTGAGTAGCTTGAATAACAACAGGCAGGAGTCATCAGTGCCCAGGAAGGAAGCTCTATTCTAAAGGCTGGAGGAGAATTTTCATTTGTGAAATTCTTACATCTCACTTGTGTTTCAGGAAGGTGATACTCACTGTTCTATTTTATAGAATGAGCAAGTAGAACTAGAAAAACAGAAATCCATCCATGTGGTTGAAATAAAAATGATTGTTGTTTTGCATAGAGTGGTGGTAGGGAAAACAAAGAAGAGGATAGATTTGAAGTGAATTTTAGAAGTATCCCTTAAAGGTCTTGTCTAAAACCTGGAAGAATGACAAGGAAATAGGAAGAATTAACCTATTTCAGTTTCTCCTGTACATCTGGAGCATGCTATTGTAGGGAATTGTGAAGGATTAAATGAAAAAGAGCATGCTGCTTAGCACAAAGAATCTAGTTGCTAAACAGCCAGTTTGCCAGTTCATTTCAGAATCTGTCATTCCAGATTCTAACTATTACAAAATGTGTGCTAAGCTCATATGCTCAGAAAGATATCTTAAGATGTCACTGGTTTAGAATAAGTTAAAAATAAATAATGAATTATTAAACTGTAGGAAACAACTAATAGAATGTTCTAGGCTGACTGCAACAGCTGATAAGTCTTCATCCTGTGCTTATTTTGGGTACATCTTGACATAATACTCCTTTCTACATGGCAAGAATATTTGGAAAAAAATATATACCCTCTCTGTGGACAGAACCACATGCAGGAGACATTCCCATTGGTTTTCATGTTATATTTCTGGAAAACTCATCCCTGAGACTTTGAAGGAGGAAGTGGTCCTGGATTAAGGGGTACAACAAAACCACAGATTTAACTTTAGCTTTCTAGTGGCCAGAAGACCATGCATCCAACTCTGTTCCTGCACTGTGTGTGTTCATAGAACATTCTCAGCATTTCCACCTGGGGAAGGTGCTGAGCCTGGACACTTCAGAGACAGGAAGGAAGGGACAGAGAGAAAGAAGGAAGAGAGACAAGAGGGAGAAAGGCAGGGAAGGAGGGAGAGCAGGGAAGGAAGGGAGAGAGGAAATAAGGGAAGGAGGAAGTGAGGAAGGAAACACAAAGAGGAAGGGATGAGGAGAGAAGGGGGGGGGGGGAAGAAGGGAGAAGGGAAGAAGGAAGATTGGTTATGATTGCAAAGCCAGTAAGTGCCAGAACTAAGATTTGAAACCTGAGACTGCTGTGGACATGCGCCTAATACTATGTGATGCTGTCTCCAAGAGGCTGAAGAAAAGGCACAAAAGATGTCCAGAAAATACCACCTTGCTCTTAGAAGTGGGGTCACAGAAGGATTCTCTGAGGAAATAAGGTTTCCACCCAGAAAAAGCAGGGGCAGAGGAAGCAAAGTATGTAAGGATCCAAAGCAGGAAGAGGAGAGTGTGTTGCAGGGATACGTTGCTTCCTGTGATTAAGTGGAAAGACCAAGAGGCGGGTGGAGGGTTGGCTGCTATCTGAGCACAGAGAGCTTCTTCCCTAGAGCAAGGACAGGCCAGAGGACTCCAATAGGGGACTTTTCACCATGACACTGCGGCCAGACACAGGGCAGACTGCAGGGGATTAAGCGTGACTGCTGGTGGGAATGTTGGGTCTTTGTTGTTGTTTCTCAGAATCAACTTAGACATGGATGGTTCTCATCCCAAGCTGATGAAGCAACTTTGGGGTCATTTGAGCTATTTTTGTGTGATGGTACTGGGGTTTGAACTCAGGACCTGAGCTTTTTCACTCAAGGCTGGCTCTGAACCACTTGAGCCTCACCTCCCTACCCCTTTGAGGTCATTTTAAAATGTGCGTGACTAATTTAGGTTGTTACAATCACAAGGAGGGAAAGGTGAAGGGCAGCTCCACACAAGGGCAGAGATGTCTTCTTCATAATGCCAATGAGAGCCAGGCCACAATCCCAGGCACTGAAGACTTAAAAGTAGGGATGTAAATGTTATAAGCTATAAGAATATCAAAGGAACTATGTGTCTGAAAGAATCTGAGAAGTGGAGCGGGAAAGGAAGTGAGAGGAAATGCAGGGGTGAAGACTTAGTCATCTGACATTGTGGGGTGTCAGGAGACACTGTCAAAGGTTATAGATCCAGAACCAGATGTTTAAGAATATTGAACTTATAAGGAAAGCCCAAAGAAAAGGTCAGAATACAAACATAATAGAAATTGTGAATAAGAAAGGAAAAAGGAACGATATAAGTGAACTACATTGTCTATCTCTCAGAACCAAGAGTCAGCAAATACTGTTTAGGTTATTGAACAGAGAAATAGAAGCAGAAAGATAGTATTGAGAATTAGAAAGGAAATCCCCAGAAAATCCATCAGAAAAAAAAATGTCAAGAAGTGGACTTTGAGTTGAGGGGTAAGGGGGTAGCGATGGCCACTTTGACTCTTCATTTTAGCCCTTGTCTTAAATAGATCCTCTGTTTATGTCTAATTGTGCAGGTTACAGAAGTAGATAAGCTTCCCATGCCTCTTTATTTAATGCCAGCCTCTGTCATGGGTAATAGAGGCTTCTCTCACTCTCTGAGGAGCTAGTTCTGTTTGACAGGAACGTGCCAAGAACTAAGGCCCGCCTCCAATCACAGAACCAGAAGTTTCTGGTGCTCATATCTACTGCAATGGGGCTGAATTCATGACTATTCCTTCGGAGGGCTGAAGAGATTTCCTTCCCTGAGTGGGCATGGACCTATTTTCCCTATGAGGCCGGGGTTGCGTTGAGGCTAGTTGGGGCAGCCTCCAAAGAAGAAATGGGAAGATTCTCTGAGGCAGCCATAGCGAATGGGACTCCCGGTCCAATTCCATAGGAGTCAGGTAAGTGCAGACACCTTCTGTATAGGAACAAGACGTTTCCTAAATCACACAGTATTTGAGAGTATGGAGAGGGGATAGAATAAGAGGGAACTAGATTCCATCATGGCTTGAACCTTAGTTCTCCAATCATCAGCTCTATGAGGTCTAGTTGCCGTTATTATCTTTTTAAAAATAACGGTTGGTTGAACTATTCCTCTTCCCTTGTGGTTTCTTCATGGGGCAATGATATCACATTGTATTAATTACCCACATATCTCAATTGTCTACCACCTGTGATCTCCTTTGCAAGGATTGGCTTTATGTCTTTGGAACAGGGAACACCCCTAATAAATGCTGGCTGAATAAAGCAATTAGTGAACAGATAGATGAATAAATAAATGCCTGGAATCAAAAGAAGGAGGAGGAGGAGGAGGAGGAGGAGGAGGAGGAGGAGGAGGAGGAGGAGGAGGAGGAGGAGGAGGAGGAGGAGGAGGAGGAGGAGAAGGAGAAGAAGGAGAAGGAGAAGAAGGAGAAGAAGGAGAAGGAGGAGGAGGAGGAGGAGGAGGAGGAGGAGGAGGAGGAGGAGGAGGAGGAGGAGGAGGAGGAGGAGGAGGAGGAGGAGGAGGAGGAGGAGGAGGAGGAGGAGGAGGAGGAGGAGGAGGAGGAGAAGAAGAAGAAGAAGAAGAAGAAGAAGAAGAAGAAGAAGAAGAAGAAGAAGAAGAAGAAGAAGAAGAAGAAGAAGAAGAAGAAGAAGAAGAAGAAAAAGAAGAAAGAAGAAGAAGAAACACCAGCTGGGCATGGTGGCACATGCCTATAATCCCAGTACTCTGGCTTCTGAGATAAAAGAATCATGGGTTTGAGGACTGCCATATCTACAGAGCAAGTTCAGGTGCAACCTGAGATAATTATAGTGAAACCCTGCTACAAAACCAGAAATGTACAAAAACATTCAACAGAACAGGGTTGGAACATAGCATATATGTGTGTTTGTAGGTACAGGTGTTGCCATACTTACAGGAATTAAATAACTGCTAACAGCAAAGCAAAGTTGAGCCTTGGGAATCCCTAAGGAGAATGAAGAGAACTAGGCTTCTCCAAGACAGGGTAATGAGAGTAACCAACTGATGGATCCATTCATTCAACCAGATTTCCTGAGCTCCCAGTGCTTAGAAGAAAAGACTTTTATTCTATGTCTTTTATTCTATGTCTTTTCTTGAAGGACAGTCATCTTTGGAAGAAAATGGCTTTTCCTATCCTACTGAGTTGTAATGACAGAATTTACTGTATCTACACAACCTCCTTAAGTTAATGTGTTGTTAATCCTGGGAGACTATTGTTTCCTTTCATATTCTATTTTGAAATGGAAGTCTTTTTTTTTAATTTTTGTTGCTATCAATGCCAGCTGTTGACAATTCCCCATGTGCATTCTCTCTGACTGTGGCAGGCTTGATGTGGCATTTTATCTAGGCTCAGCTATGATCAACCATGATCCTCACGTCTCAGCCTCTTGAGTGGCTAGTTTTTCAGGCATGAGCCACTGGCACCTGGCTACTCCTTTTTGTCTTTATTTATTTTGCAATACTGGGGATTGAACGCGGGGCCTTATATTTGTTAGGTAAGGTTCTATCATGGGAGCTATACCTCTAGCTCTGCTTTTACTTTGGTTATGTTCAAGGTAGGGTCTCACTTTATCCTCTGGCTATTCCAGGCCATTGTCCTTCTACTGCTGCTTCTCTATGTCACTGGGCATGCCAGGCATGGGCCGCTGCTCTCAGCCATGATGCTTCCCCTGTAACTAGAATAACAAGCCTGTGCCACGGTGTCTGGGCATTGAGTGAGATGGAGTCTGGAATCTTTATGTTTAAGCTGGCCTTAAGCTGAGCTCCTCCAGACTCTGTCTCTTAAGTGGCTAGGATTACAGGCTGATTTGCTTGGCTGATTTGGTCATTTCTTTCAAAAAAAATATCCTATCTTTCAGGGAGAGTTATGTAAGAGGTAACATGGATCAAAATGCATCATATTCATAACCTGATTCTGGAATTGAAACTTATTTGTGTAACTATTAAATAAAAAATTCATTGTAAGCATAAACTGACATGTTGAAGTGAAATCTTGCTGTACAACTAAAAGGTATTTTTTTTTTTTTTTTTTTTTTTGGGGTCCGGTCATGGGACCTGAACTCTAGGCCTGGGCGCTGTCCCTCAGCTCTTCAGCTCAAGGCTAGCGCTCTACCACTTGAGCCACAGCGCCACTTCCGGCTTTTTTCTCTTTGCTTATGTGGTGCTGAGGAATCGAACCCAGGGCCTCTGGCATGCAAGGCATGCACTCTTACCACTGAGCCACCTTCCCAGCCCCTAAAAGGTATTTTTTTTATCAGAGGGGAATGATTTTTTTTTATTATCAAGGTGATGTACAGAGAGGTTTCAGTTTCATAAGTAAGGTAATGAGTACATTTCTTGTCAACTTTGTTACCCTATGGGAAATGCATTTAAAGAACATTTTTTATTGTTATGATAAAGGTGATATGTACAAGAAGTAGAGCTGTGGCTCAAGTGGTAGAGCTGTAGCTTTGAGCAAAAGTGCTCAAAGACAGTGCCCAGGCCTTGAGTTCAGGCCCCAGGTCTGGAACACACACACACACACACACACACTCACACACACACACACACACACACACACACACAACTAACTTAACTTAGCTGGGCATCTAAGTTAGTGGCTCACACCTATAATCCTAACTACTCAGGAGGTTGGGATAAGAGGATCATGGTTTTCAGCCCAGGGAGAAAAGTCCATGAAACTCTTATCGCCAGTTAACCACCAGAAAACCAGAAGTAAAGTTGTGGTTCAAAGTGGTAGAGCATTAGCCTTGAGCAAAAAAGGTCAGGAACAGCATCTAGGCCCTGAGTTCAAGCCCCATGACTGACAAAACAGGTGATGTACAGAAGGGTTACAGTTACAAAATCAGATAAAGAGTACATTTTTTTTGTGAACTTCCCCCTTCCCTCCCTCCCTCCTTCCCTTCTTCCCTCCCTCCCTCCCTCCCCCCCTCTCTCCCTCTTTCTCTCTCTCTCTCTTTCACTCCCTGTTTTTCCTTCCCAGCCGCACCTACATGTTGTATAGTTCATTTTCAACATAGTGTCTAATGAGTACCATGTCTGCTTTGTAAAGATTATGTCTGTATGTATGTATTTTTGCCAGTCCTGGGGCTTGTGAACTCAGGGCCTGGGCGCAGTCCCTGAGCTTCTTTTGCTCAAGGCAAGCACTCTACCACTTGAGCCACAGTGCTACTTCCAGCTTTTACTGTGTATGTGGTACTGAGGAATAGAAGCCAGGGTTTTATGCATGCTAGGCAAGCACTCTACCATGAAGCCACCTCCCCACACCCCTAAAGATATATATATATATAAAATAATGAGAGATGACTTGAAGAGCAACCATGTTTCATTCCAACCCATTTTCTCAAAAAATATAGATATAAAAATAATCTATCATTCTCCCTGATGTGTGCTTGTGACAGAGAAAGAGAGAATCTTTAAAGAAAGACAAGCAAGCCTCCTATGTGCCCATGAATTAGGCACCCAGAAATGGGGGAAGAGGGCGTGAATTAATGCATACATTGGTAGGGTGGGGGACAGGGTAGGCCTTTAGGCTGATCAGGAAGCAAACAGCATCTCATCAGTCAGCAGCAACTAAATGAATTCATCACCTGATCCCACAACTGAATGAACAAAGGCCACGCAAGCTCCACTGTACCTTGGTCGGCATGGGCTTTTTGAAAGAGATTTCAGCCTGGATCCACACACCTCGCGGGGACTCGAGCACAGACCAGATCTTCTCTTGAACCATGTGGTTTTCCTCAAAGATATAAACTGCGAGAGTGTCGCTCATTTTCAAAAACCCAGAGATGGCATAATGAAAACGTAGGCAATACTGCAAGTTTCCTGGTAGAGAGGGACCGTAGAGCCTTCCAATGTAGCCAGGCTGAGATGTAAACTTGGTATTGGCCAGCAAGTAATACCCTGTGGACATAGTAAAGTATTTAGTGCAAGAGCAATAAGCTAGTCCAGCTTATTAGGGAGGAAATTTGATTACATTTTGCAGTGGATCTACACAGTGACTATTCCCACTGGCCTTTAAATGACAGAAGGTGTTTCTGTCTGTGGTTTAAGTGATAGGAAATATCTATCTGCATCTGTTACAAATATCACCTCTTGAGACCCCTGCATAAACTTCATAACCTGATATAGATTTCCTGTGGCACAGGCTTAGATTCTGGTCATCAATTAAGGGTTATACTTTTCAGCCAGGTGCCAGTGGCTCACACCTGTCATCCTAGCTACTCAGGAAGCTGAAATCTGATGATTAACAGTCCGGGCCAGCACAGCAGGAAAATACTGTGAGACTCTTTTATCTCCAGTTAATCAGCAGAAAGCCAAAAGTAGAAGTATACCTCAAGTGGTCAAGTACTGGCTATTTTTGTTTGATTGTTTGTTGTTTTGATAGTGTATTAGAGACAAGAGTCATTCTCGCCCAGACTGGTTTGGAACCATGATCCTCATATCTCAGTCTCCTGCATAGCGAGGATTTCAGGGATGAGCCACCAGCGCCTGGGTTAATTTTTAAAAAAACTGATTTCTTTGTAAGTAGGAATAAGACTGGCCCAAAATGCATACCAGGTGAGATGTCCCTGTAGATAGACTCCCGACTCACCGAAACCAGTAGTGTGGTCGCCAGCCCGATACATGTTAGGCTTTACTTTTACCCGGGTCCAACCAAGACCTTCTTTATCTTGGTAAAATTTGCAGAAATCTTCCTCAAAATTACAGCTTGCTTCCACAGCACTGAAAGGAAGCCCTGAGCAAATAAGAAGCAAAGTTACCATCAAACTCCAGGATCTCTAAGGACAACATCAACGAATTGACAGATCTGGCTACAGTTGTACCAAGGGAGACCCAAACAGAAAAACCACAGCAAAATATTTTTACCCTAATGGCAGGCTGACAAGTTAGCAGCAAAACAGTGTTGAACATGACAGGGAAATTGTTCTCTTCTTTTCCACAGGGAGGGGAGAAAGGAGTTCTGTCCACATTCTTGATGAAAATAAGTAAGAATCAGACTTCAAAGGGAATTTTCGTGCAGGATGTAAAGATTGAGTACTTATTATACACTTCTTCACAACTCAAAATCCACTGATATAAAATTTAAAAGACAGTAAGAGACTAGGAAAGGATTTTTAGGGACTCAAGTTCTCTCAAGACCTATGTTTTGGAAATGACTCCAGAAATAATTTTTCCTTTCTTTATAAGTCTCTGTGGTAAAAGCAAGGCCCCTCTCTATTTTTAATTGGCATTAGTAGCAGGAGTTTCTCAGCCTTTGGAAAATCATACTCAGTAGAAATCAGTTCAAAAGCCACACCCTATCTAGAATCCTAGCTACTCAGAAGGCTGAGATCTTAGGATCATGGTTCGAGGTCAGTCTGGGCAGAAGAGTCTGTGAAACTCTTATCTCTACTTAACTACTGAAAACTGGAAGTGGAACTCTGGCTCAGGTGGTAGAACGCTAGCCTTGAGTATCAAAAATCAAGGACAGTACCAAGGCCCTGAGTTCAAGCCCCAAGACTGATATAAGAAATAAAAAAATAGTAAAGAAATAAATTTACCAAAACAAAATAAATAAAAAAATTTAGAGCAAAACCAAAATAAAGCTTGAAAGTAAGCAAGGGCCACCTCTTCCCAGGGTGACACACTTAATCATATGGCCAAGGTTTTTATGATAATGATTGTGATTATAGGGGGGGGGGTGGTAGTTGGAGCCGGGTTACAGGAGTTTGAACTCAAGATCTGAAGCTCTTACTTGGCTTGACGTTCTTAGTTTTAAGTATAACAGTATTGTTATTATTAAGGTGTTACACAGAGGGATTACCATTTTATAAGTCAGGTAATGAGTGAATTTCTTTTATTTAGACAATGTCACCCCTTCCTTTATTTTTTTTTCCAATTTCCCCCTCCCAGTCCCGCCCACAAATTATGTAGGTCATTTTCCACATAGTGTATAGTGAGTAGCATGATTGCATTTGTTCACCCTCCTCCCTTCCTTTCTGAGTCCCTTCCACTTTTACCCTCCTCAGTTAGATTTATTTCCCCTGAAGGATGGTCCTCTACCACTTGAGCTATACCTCTAACTCTGGCTTTTTGCTAGTTAATTGGAGCTAAGAGTCTTTCAGATTTGTCAGCTTGGGCTGGCTTTGAACTGAGACCGTCAGATGTCAGTGTCCCAAATAGCTAGGATTACAGGCACGAACCATGGGCACTGGGCTATGATTATATTTTCTTTGGCAAAATACTACAGTCTGATAACAAGAAAATTTCAAAAATAATTGATGGGCTAAATCTTTATCGCTCAGAACATGGCCTCTACCCTGAGATCAGTAAAGATGGCTCAGATGGCCTGTCTGTGACTATCAGTAAGCTGCCCAGGATCTGGAGTGGGGGCAAGGCCTAGTACTTCCAGCTTGTTTCAGAAGCGTGGGTTAAGTGGTAATCACAAGTTGAGCTACTGAGAGTGTCAATGTCTAGGGAAGAGTGAGACAGAGGTAAGCCTGTGAGCCTCAGTTAAGGATCACTGAAAAAAAATTAAAAAAGAGAAAGAAATTAAAGCCCCTTGAAGCAAAGTTACCCAAAAGCATCATCATGTAAGCTTTAGTTAATTACTTGCTGCCTGATATTTGAACCGCTTGGCAATGAGAGCTTTTGAAGATAATCTAATTAGCTGGAATTTGCTACAGTCTGAGAAGACGAGTTGGAAGTCTTTCTTCGCCTCCATCAAATTCATGGGCACAAACTCATCATCATCAGCTCTCTAGGTCTAAGCCCCAGTAGTGCTAAAATACGTGGATATTGGGTAGTGTGTACTTGGAAGGTTGTTAACCTTTCAGGGTAGTTTTATTTCCTAGGAACCAGCTTGAGGGCAGTTGGAGACAGTCAAAAATGGCTGGTGGAAGTATGAGTGGAACCCTGCCCCAGACTTAGGAATCATGATGATACAAGGGGCTGGGTCTCTGACGAAGCAGAAAAACCCTCAAGGCTGACAGACAAGGGAAACTGTGGAAGCTTCACCTGTGATCTAAGCAGGAATTGGATCCGAGGTTTCAATTGGACAAGAGGTCTGGGGAGTATGTCATTCATGACATAGACCTGGATTCAGGTAGTGGAGAGGACTCCTCCTGAGAGGGATGTCCATGATCGGTCAGGTCCCTAACCTGGGTGCGGGATGGCCTACATACCAAAGAAGTTGAGTCTGTATCTAGCAGAGGAGTTCAGGGTTAGGCCTTCAGGCAGGATTCCTAGAAGTAGATAGACTGATTGCCAGGTAATCCAGGATTAATAAACCCAAAGGAGATCTTATTCCTAAAGAACTCTAGGACAGGAGAATATATGGGTGGAAAAGGTATGGCAAGGGAAAAGCTGTAAGTCATGGGGGAGGGAGTGTCATGTCTTCTGGAAGCATCCTGAGGGGGAGGTTAGGGAGCTATATGACATGGTGTTTAACATCTATGGCTCAGCGATGAATCTTAGTTCTGGAAGACTAGATAACTCTAAATCCAACTAGATGGTGGCAACTGATGCTTTACACTCTGAAGTAATTCCTGTCTCAGTCAACTAGAGAAATAAGGAAAGAAAATTCTAGATCTAGCTGGAGAAAACAGACAAAGGAAGACAGAAAAGAAAAAAAAATGTTGGTACCTTATTAAACAGAAGGACATATACTCTTTGACATGCAAGATAAAGTATGAAAACCAAAGAGTTCAGCTTCTAGAGACTCAAAAATACACAACTCAGCTACTCAAAGAAGGAGAAAATAAAATCGGACATTGGTGGGTTAATATCTGTAATCCTAACTATTCAGGAGGCTGAGATCTGAGGATCACAGTTAATAAAGACTAAGTAGGAAAACCCACGAGACTCTTATCTCCAATTAATCCCAAAATGCCAGAAGTGGAGCTATGGCTCAAGTGGTAAAGTGTCAGCGTTGATTTAAACACTGGAAGGTGCTTAGGTCCCGAGTTCAAACATTAGTACTGGCACAAAACAATAAAAATAAATAAACTTTTAAAAAAGAAGGGGAAAGCAGACTCTGATTGGCACATTCATCAAGGCAAAGTCCTTTGCAAATTTCAATCTAATCCCTAGTTCTCCAGGAAATGAGTGGACATTTTTAAAAAATTAAGTCAATAATATTGTCACATGACCATGCATTTCCCATGTCTCCTACTCCAAGCTATCACTGTCAAAGACGTTAATTAACTCATTAATATTCCCAAATAGCTCTGTGAAGCAGGACTCCTTTCTCCACAGCTGTAAAGCTTATTTCTTTGAGATTCTAAACACGTCACATGGCTTACAAAGGCAAAACTCGGAATGTGAATCCTGAGTTATGTTATATTACTTTCAGCAACAGACTGCCAATATAAGTAGAGAAAAGCTCCCTTTTCAAAAGGGAGAACTCATATAAAGGTTAATTTTATCCGCTCCTCTTCTTCAGCCCTCTCTCTCACAGGGCAGACAGTGAGTAAATACTTCTCCCACATATAGAATCTGGAAATAGAAGGTCAATGTAAGTGTAATAAGAGAAAAGAAAGTTCCTAAAAATAATCATAAGGAGGTTATGAAATTACTACTAATGTAATCTTAAATTAGGCATGAGCTCTAGTTTAGAGAAGTCAGACCACAAAAGTCAAGTTCAAAAATATTATCTCCCATGCTCTAGACCCAGAATGAGGACTCATTAAGAAGACAAGACAACCAGTGTCTCAAGGATACAGTTCACTAAATGTCAAGGTCAACGGCATGTATCTGGGTTATCACTAATACAGTGTCATCCTTTATAGTACACCATTTATTTTTCAAATCCTTTTGACTCAATTTGCTTAAGTTTTTTTAACAGAAAGTAAAGAATTTCCTGTTTCTAAACATCAGTTATGGGATTATAAAACTGGCCATGATAAACATTTTAATTCATTTAATTGCACTATGAAAGAGCAAGTAATTACATTAAGAGGATATAATATTCACCCAAAACCATCCTCGAGATATCTACCAAATGTGAACATCTTTAAACAAACAAACCTCAGATACTTCAAGTTGGAAAGAGTCTTAGAACTTTAGTTTCTAGGTTGTGAGAGATCTTTGCATCTACCCAACCACTGTCTACTGATCTAAGATAGCCTTTGAGTTGGAGTAAATTAATGTTTAATTTTCCTTTCTTAGTATATGGAGGAGACACGAGGATCTTAAGGTATGACAACTTGCCTATAATTTCAGAAAAATCAGATTCACTCTGTGAGGGCAATGAGCGTAAATAGTCCAGAGAGATGACAAGATGAAAGACATGGAAATCAAAGACAATTTAAAGCAATCCATGACCACAGGCATCTATTGAGAAAGGAAAATTCCTAGTAGAGAAGAAGAAAAAGAATGCTCACCTGTCTGATTTTGGCAGTGAACAGGTGAGAAAGAAATATCATCCAGGGCAACATATCCTCCTTTGGGACCATTGAAAGCAACTTCAAAAATAACCTGAAGATGGAAATACATGCTGTTTACATGCTGTTTTTGCTTTTAACTATGATTCAGAATGCCATGCCAATCAAAATAGGTAAGACCAAACTATAAGAGACAATTATGTTCTGAAATGTAAGCATTTGGACAATCGTCTACACAGTCAACCTATATTCTTCTCTTTTAGGGAGAATGAAATTGCTATAATTTGAATGTTTTTATCCCCTAAAGAGTTCAATGTTGAAGTCTAAATTCCTACTGTGACAAGATTGGGAGATGGGTACTTCCAGGAGGTTATTAAAAGTCTCAAAAGAAGTTGGGCACCAGAGGCTCATGCCTGTAACTCATGCCTGTAAGCCCAGCTAAGCTAGCAGGAGGCTGAGATCTGAGGACTGCTATCAAATCACCACAAGTGAAGTGCACAGATTCTCTTCCAGCCATCAGGAGGAACACACCCTGCTGACACCTTAACCTTGCTTAGACTTGTGGCCTTTAGAAATGTGAGACCCAACTCCCTGTTTACTAGCCATATTGAGCTACTTTGGTAGAGCCATTCTAGAAAGCAAGTACAAGGTCTGATGTCTCTGGGCCTAACAAATTATTAGGAGGAGCTGAATCTTTAGATTGGTGTTTGAAATGTTAGATTTTTAAAAATGTTGACAACTTGAAAATGAAAAAAAAAAAAAAAAAGAAAAAGAAAAAGCAAGCTGGGTACCAGTGGTTCACCCTTGTAATCCTAGCTACTCAGGAGGCTGAGATCTAAGGATCGCAGTTCAAAGCCAGCCCGGAAAGGAAAGTCCATGAGACTCTTATCTCCAATGAACCACCAGAAAACCGGAAGTGGTACTGTGGCTCAAGTAGTAGAGTGCTCACTTTGACCTCAAGAGCTCAGGGACAGTGCCCAGGCCTAGAGTTCAAGCCCCACGACCAACCAAAACAAAACAACAACAACAAAAAAGCAACACACACATGCACACCTAAGTTTTTCTCGTTGCAACCCAAACTCACAAACTAATTTCCGTTGAGCCACAAGAGCAAATAGAGCAGGGCCATCAGTGGCTCACACTTGTAATTTTAGCTACTCAGGAAACTGAGATCTTAGTATCATGGTTAGAAGCCAGCTTTGGCAGGAGTCTGTAAGATTCTTATCTCCAATTAACAACATTGACAAAACACAAAATAAAATAAAACCCAGAAAGAAACAAAACCAATCAAAACAACCAGAAGTGGCTCACGTGGTCGAGTGCCAGCCTTGAGCTGAAGAATCTGATAGATAGTGCAAGGTCCCTGAGTTAAAACCCTGGAACTGGTGCACCGCACTTGCGCGTGCACACACAAGTCCATGGAGGCTTGGTCAGGCTTCGGGTGAGGAAATAGCACACTTTCTGCAAATGGCACTGTGGTCTCTCCAGGGCCATTTGGGGTGATACAGACAAGAGAAATAGGAAGGAGATGAGAACATTAGTAGATGGGGTACATCAGAACCCACAGATTCTGCAGCAGGATGGCAGATGGCACCCCTGAAAAGCAGCCAGCGGGATGAATTATTTGCTACGTCTTACTTTAGAAGAAGCTGGGAAAGAAGCTGTAAAAGGCACCAAGTGAAAAGTGCGGGGGGTAGTGCCTGTGATCGCAGCCTCTCCTCAAAACTTCAAACCCTCTCAGGCACCTCACACTTGGCCACCACAATCCAGCCCCCCTGAACCTGTTCAGGTCCTGTGGGACCCTCAAACAGAGCAGAGCCTCCTCCCTCAGCTGTGGGTGAGGTTTTAGGCTAGGAAGTTTCCTACATTCTCTGGCATCCACCAGCTATGTGACCTAGAAAAAAAGAACGTGTTAAACATCTTCGACAGTCTGTTTCCTCCTTTCTCGTGGGGATAACATGATGGATGTTATTGGAGAGTAATTGTGGAACATGCAAGTTCTGAAATCCATACTTAGGACAGGGAAGTGTCAATATGTGTGTTTAGAAAAAAGTTCCACAAGGATAAACACCAAACTGTGAGTTTTCTTTGTTGTTGTGAGACTGGCTTCAAGGTTGTCCGGTTATTTTAATAATTTGCATTTTCAACTTCTTCTGTGTTGGACATTTGTCCCTTAGACAACTATTTAAAAAAAGATTTTGGAGTCTTTAACTCTCATTTCCTGAGCGGAATGTCTCTTTTTGTAACAAAATATTTTTATTGTTATGAGAGGTGATGTACAGAGCGGTTACTGTTTCATAAGTTAGGTAAGAAGTTAGTACATTTCTTTTTGGACAGTGTTACCCCTTCCCTGGCTTCCTCCCAGTTCATTTTCAATATAGTGTCTAGTGAGTACCACTGATGTATTTGTTCAACCTTTTGTCTCTCTTTGCCTATTTCTTCCTACTTTCATTTTGTTACACTAAAACTGATCCTTGCTAAAACTTTTTTTAAAGTATTAAATGAAATACAGTAGATTCAAGGGAGAACTCAAATAGGCAATGTTAAGTTTCAGCAAAAACAAAACAGCAACAACAACAACACAACCCACCAGGAAGTGGATATTTGAAAGGGGTAGGATGGAATCAAGGGAAGAGAGTCAAATGAAGAGAAGAGAGGCAACATGAAGAAAAGAATCTAATCTATACCCTACAAAATTAAGAGGAGTAAGGGAAGCAGCAGTTAGGAGGGTGATGGGTAGGCTGTTGACAGGTGACATTGACCAAGATATACTGTATTCATAAACCGCTTTGTAGATGGCAACTCTTTTGTACATCTACTTAAAGATCATTGAAAATTTTTAAAATGAGAAAAAAGAGGAAAAGAAAAAAGGTTTTGGTTTTTTTTTTTAAACTCAAGGCACAAAGACTGGTTTTAAATTAGGGCTCTGATAAGTTTGCTTCTGACATCATGACATTATTTCTGTCACAAAGAAAGAAAGAACATACTTTTTTTTCTAGGATAACAATTCTCCTAATTAAGGAAAGCCTCTAAAACTATACTCAGGGAACTCTGATGGCCTGTTTTGAACTCTCCCTCCCTCCCTCCCTTCCTCCCTCCCTCCCTCCCTCCCTCCCTCCCTCCCTCCCTTCCTTCCTCTTTCCCTTCCTCCCTCCCCTCTCCCTCCCCTCTCCCCTCTCTGGTCCTAGTGGGATGCTCCTAAGGTCAAAGATGGGGTCTTCCACATTTGGAAACATACCATGTAAACATATACTCGGAGATAAGGGGGAAGGCTGAGAGAATACAGAGGAAAGAGAAGTAGAGGGGACTGAGAAGGGAATAAGAAAAGTGCAAATGGAGGCAACGCAGGACGGGAAGGGAAGTGAGCTGATGGGTATAAAGTTACAGTTTGGTGGGACATATTCTTTTTCTTCTAATGCACATGAAGCTGACCATAGCTAATATATTGTGTATTAAAAACTAGTTTGAAGAGGGGATTTTTTTTTTTTGGTCAGTCATGGGGGTTGAACTCGGCCTGGGCGCTGTCCCTCAGCTCTTCAGCTCAAGGCTGGCACACTACATTTGAGCCACAGCACTTTTTTCTGCTTATGCGGTGCTGAGGAATCAAACTCAGAGTCTCATGCATGCAAGGCAAGCATTCTACCACTGAGCCAACTTCCCAGCACAGAAGAGGGGATTTTGAATGTTGTCTCTACCCAGAAATGACAAATGTTTGTGGTAATGCACAGGCTAGTTACCCTGATTTGAGTATTACATGTTATAAACACTTAACAGAACATCGCACTGTATTCCATAAACATGGAAAATTATTTCTTTTTGTCACAAAGGACAAATGAAGCAAGGCACCGGTGGCTTATGCTTGTCATCCTAAATACTCAGGAGGCTAAGATCTGAGGATCTCAGTTTGAAGCCAACCCCAGTCATACAAATCTCATTTCCAATTAACTAGCAAGAGACTGGAAGTGGAGGGGCAGCCCAAGGGGTAGAATGCCAGCCTGGAGTGGAAAAAGAAAGCTAAGCCAGAGCACAAAGCCTTGAGTTCTAGCCTCAGTACTGGCATGCACGCGCATGCACGCATACACACACACACACACACACACACACACACACACACACACATACATACAAATCTAATGAAAGAAAAGGATTGAGCTACAGCAAGAACCAAAAGCTGGTTGTAGGCTGTAGCGTGGGATGATCTCCATGTCTGTGTGCGTGGCATCTTTGCAGGGTGGTCAGGCCTGGCATCTGGCTTCCCACACACCTACCTCTATGGGATAAGGAGCGCTGAACTCCACCTCGGCTAGGTTCCAGGCGGCATTCCCCGGGTTGTTCACTTTCCAGATCTCTTCATACAGGCCCGCCACGTCCCGAGTATACAGGGAGAAGACATTGTCGTTCCTTTGCTCAAGCTGGTAATAGAATGACAGGCAGCCGGACATGGGAGCTGTGGTCACGGGGGAAACCAGCTGTGCCACTTCCTGAAAGTGTTTGACGTACACGGAGTCCACGTACATGTAGTGGCCTGGAATGACACCGGGAGACACAGCAAGAGTTTGGAATGACTCCATTCTGGGGCCCACTCCAGCACGACTTCCAGTGGCAGCGGTGGGGCAGAAGAAGAGGGGGTATGGATGAGATCTGGTCATGGGTGGATAAATGTTGCAGCTTGCAGGCTGGCACATGATTTCAGGGCATTCTACCACAACTAAACCTGTAGCATGTAGCTTCTCTTTTATTGAGACAAAAGAACTCAGGGACAATGCCCAGATACCAACTTCAAGCCCTGTGACTGACAAAAAACATTCTCATCAGAGGAGACCAGATAGGCTGTGTCCACCTTGCAGAATACGTTGACTTGGAATACACCAAGGCTAGTGCTCTACCACTTTGAGCCACGGTACCACTTCTGGTTTTCTGATGGATATCTGGAAAACAGAGTCTCATAGACTTTGCTGCCCAGGCTGGCTTTGAACTGTGATCCTCAGATCTCAGCCTCCTAAATAGCTAGGATGACAGGTGTGAGCCACCAGCGCCAGACAGAATTGAAAGGAAGAGTCTGAATGTCAAACTGGACAGAACTTCTAATACAGAAAGAAGGACACTCCTTTTATCAAAGCCCAAATGCCTATCAGCAGCTCTGGGAAGGAGGGGAGTGGGCAGCTAGACTTGTCTAGAACTTTCTAGCAATGGAGAATGCATGGTGGCCAGTGAGCCCCTATAACATAATTTTCTGCACATCAAGAACTCACGTGAACCTCAAAGGCAGAGATGCAGTTGATGTTACCTTTTGTAATACATCTTACCAATCGAGCAGGTATTGTTTCTGGAAGATATGCCTCAGAGGGAATCTGAGGAGAGGAGAGCTTGGTTTCTTTGCTATGTCATTGAGGGGTGGGCACAGGTTGGGCTGCCCACTTCTCCTTCAACAGAATTAGCTTCAGGTTCCATAACTGCCTGCCAGTCTCAGCTGCCTCACCTTTGGCTCTACAACAGTGTTTGTACCAAGGCCACAACATTCTGGAATGTTTCCTAGCCAGTGATCCAGCATCCCAGGGGATGCTCTTCCGGAAACCACCAATCCACCTAGCCATGCCCCCCCCACCCCCAAGATTCACATCCTGTGCTGAAAACTCTTCTCCAACAAGGCCGTGCTAGGATGGGTCTTTTCTTTCCTCTGTACAATATTAAAAACTCGAGCCTATGATGGAATTGATGCAAAGACAAAGGAATCTAGGCTGGGTTTGTTATTGTATTTGTGATGACTATACTCGTTTGCCTTATGATTTGAAAATAATTAAAATTAAAACCTCGTCATGGCTTCTAGACAGCGTGCCTAACGCACGTATCGAGTACCGACTTTGTCTCCAACGACTAGGCTTCTCCCCCTCTTCTCTCCTCACAGGTATTGTCTCCCACCTAATCACAGCTTAGTGCCAGTTTCTCCGGGACTCCAACTCATACTGCTCTGAAGTGAGGACCATTGTGCCTCGGGCAAGGAAGAATGCATCATCTCCAAAGAGTCTGCAAGAGTTTGAAAGCATCTTTGAAACTTGGTAAAAATCCACTTGCAGCGATTCTTTCCACTTTCAGGGTGGGATCACCCTGCTAAGCTCGAGAAAATTCTCACCCTCAGCCCCGTGGTGATTTGATTTTCCCTCCCAGTTGACAGATACGGGCCAGTCTTTTTTAAAAGACAGTCAGTAGCTCACCTACTGTGTAGACAATGTTTTATTTCCTCTATTTGTGGTTGAAGTGCCTCCTCAACAACTCATGTTCATGATGCTAAAGTGAGCCACAGTCACATTTCCTGTCCAGATAAAAAAAATTCAGCAAACATATTGTGACCTGCCCAAAGTGAATCAGAGAGGTTGCTGGGAATCAGATCAAGACTGCTGACACTATGTCTCACATGGAACCACTAGACAAAACCACATTCTGTGGCCCTCTTTTTTCTCTCCTTAATTCATTGATTGCCAGTTGGATATATGTATGTGTGTGTATATAGATGTATATGTATATATACATCTATATACACACACATACATATATATATATATATATGTGTGTATATTTATATGTGTATACACACATATTTTACTGATAACACAGTGTTTCTACTGGGACACAAAAGGCAACTCATCACAAATTTTTCATCTCAGTTGAAGGGATGGAGGTGAATTAGAAACCATTCATCCTTCAGGTGTCTGTCCCTGGAGGCCAGGTTAGGAATGACATCATTCCTGGCTGAATGGTCCCGTGCAGTCTTCACTGAAGAGGGGAAGCCAGTGATTGGATGGGAGCAAGGTTGCCAGGGGCAGGCTGAGGGAGGCATTAGGCTTCTCTCCGTGGAGAATAAAGAAAGTAATCTGAAGCACTCAGGAAATGATGTCCCATGTCTGGCACTGTAGGACTTTTCCTTCCTAGTTCAATAAATTCAGCCCTTGTTTCTAACCCAGTATTCTTGAGCTTCCAGAACATCTTGGAAAAGGTGATTTTTGTTAGATCATTAGGATTTATGCAGGATGAAATTAGTTCAGATAGAAATGAGTGCGGATAGACTGTAGGCAGACAGGATCTTATAATCAATTAAGCCATTGGGGATCTAGCAGGCCTGACAGGTGTTGGGTGGGTGTTTGTGTGTGTGTGTGTGTGTGTGTGTGTGTGTGTGTGTGTGTATACTGGGGCTTGAACTCAGAGTCTCAAGATCTCACTTGCTGTTTTGTTCAAGGGTGGCACTTGAGCCACATTTCTACTTCTGGCTTTTTGCTAGTTCATCAGAGATAAGTGTCTCATAGACTTTTCTGCCTGAACTGGCTTTGAACCAGGATCCTTAGATCTCAGTCTTCTGAGTAGCTAGGATTACAGAACTGAGACACAAGTCAGGAGTGCAGATTTGAAAGTATTAAAACAAACTAAAAAAGAAAAAGAAAAGCTAAAAGGAGAAAAGGTTTTAGAAGGATCAGTGGGAACTGACAAGTTCATGGCTGGTCCTCTGAAGTCTCTGCTGTTTTTTCCCCTCCTTACTCAAATTGGAAGTCAATCTCTTTTCTAAGTTTTGGTTATGCACAAAGAGCCTGAGGGTTTACAACCACCTTGGGCTGGGAAGGTGGCTCAGTGGTAGAGCGCTTGCCTCGCATGCATGAGGCCCTGGGTTCAATTCCTCAGCACCACATAAGCAGAAAAAGCTGGAAGTGGCACTGTGGCTCAAGTGGCAGAGCTCTAGCCTTGAGCTGAAGAGCTGAAGGACAGCACCCAGGCCCAGAGTTCAAGCCCCACAACTGACCAAAACGAAAAACAACAGCAACAAAAAACCCCACAACCCACCGAATTGTTGAAAGGTGATAATTCTTGGCAATGCCAGCCAATGCTAAGGCTCTCCCCCAAGTAGCTCCCGAGTGAAGGTCTGTGAGCATTTACTTCTGAAGGAATTTCCTTCTTCCGGGCAGCAGCCTCGGCATTCACTAAACTTTTCAAGCAGAACCATTGGCTCTGTGGAGTCAGCCATTTCTTTCCACCTTGGATTAGGAAAAGGAACTTGAAGGGCAGCTCCTGAGCATTTATTTTCAAACAGCATGGTTATGTAGTATTCCCCAAGGATTTCCCATGGCTTGGCCTTGATGCCAAAGTCAGCCTCTGACTCAGCCGGGATTCCGCCCCATTGACCACATCTGTCTTCTAGTTGTGTTGTCTGTTTTGTGTTTGTCTGGACGATCTGTCTCTTGTCCTGAAGACATGTATACCACATGGAAATCCCTACTGGTGTGCTACCAGGGTGAGCAGACAGCACCCAAAGACAGCAAGTTAACATGCCTGCTTTCCTAACGCCACGTAATTCACAAGGGTTTGGGTAGCTTTTACAATAATAGAGTTAACTCTAGTTTTCTTTTCCCCACAGCTTTCAAGGCTGACATAAATGGAAAATGAATGTGATGGTGGGACTTTGGTATGGTTTGGGTATGAATGTCCTCGTCCAACTCATCTGTGGTAGACGAGCAATACTCAGAGGTGGGGATTTAGAGATTACTGGAGAGTAAGGGCTCTCATCTATAATCAGTGGATTGATCCATGGATGGATTCATGATTTGATGGCAGTATTAAGAGGTGGTAGAATGCAAAGAAGAGGTGGGGAAATAGGCCACTGATGGTCTGCCTTTGAAGGGTGTACCTTGTCTTGGCGTTACTCTCTGCTTCCTGGCTGCCATGAGATGAGAAGTCTTTACCACACATTTTCACTACCATGATGTTTCCCTCATCTCAGGCCCAAAGAAATGGATCCAGTAGACCATGGACTAACACCTCTTGAGACAAGGCCCAAGGTAAGTCTTGCCTGTCAGGTATTTTCTCCCAGCCACCAAAGGCTATGTAATGCAGACTTCTCTTCACCTCTGCTAGGACCTCAAAACTGAGAGCAATAGGTGACACGCATCTTTTATCCTGTAAAGATTCCTAGTAGGTCATCAATGTGGTATGTGGTACTGTTCCGCACTTAAGGTAGATGGATCCCATCTCTCCCCTCTAGTCTGTAGACAAGAGAACACTAGAAATGGGCCTGAGATGGAAGACAATCTTTCTCTGAGGAGTTAAGATAGGATGGCATCGCACTTGTTGTATGTGGGCTTTTATCCTTTCAAGGGAAGAGACAGGGCTTGTATTCCCCTCTCTTACCTTAGTTGAGGGAGGGTGGGCTAGACAGCCACTCATGGAAGGAGTGGAGGAGGGAAATAGCCTTCTGACCTTATCACAACCCAATGTGCGGAACATCCTAGGCTCTGTAACTCCTTTGACCTCGCCATGATGGTGACCAGAGTTCTTCAATGAACTTGATGAATGAACGCTGGAGTTTGTACAGTACAGAGGCATTTAGTAGTAGTAGTAGTACCTGGCATTTGAATGCCAACAGCTAAGAAGAAGCTGACTGCAGCTGATCATACTGGTGGCTCATGCCTATAATCTTAACTACTCGGGAGGCTGAGATCTGAAGATTGAGGTTGGAAGCCAGGCTGTGTTATTTTCCATGAACCAGCAAAAAGCTAGAAGTGGAAGTAGGGTCCAATTGGTAGAGCACCAGCTTGGAACCAAAAAAAAAAAGCCAAGCAAGAGCTCAAGGCCCTGAGTTCAAGCCCCAGGATCAGCACTCACAGAAGAAAACAGAAAAACAAACAAAGAAGCTGACTATAGGGAATTTCTGTTGCTAATGAACTACTTTTCCAAACTTTGTAGCTTAGAATGTAGCTGGGCTATAGTATCTGAGAAAGATTCTTCTCAGGAGGATTTTCTCCTAGCATTGCTGCACCAATAGAAAAGGGCCACTGGGGGAATCTTGTACTCAGAGGAGCCAAGGGAGGTTCAGAGATGGCCTGCCAGGAAGAGCATCGTGTCTGTCTGGAATGAGTGGAAGAGTAGAATTTCATTCTCCAGTGGCCAGAATTTGCCACCTTTACTATGCAAGGAATCAACACCAGATTAAATAGCACCAGGGAAGTAAAACTATTTTTGTCCATCTTTTCCTTAAGTTCCAAAGCCTAGGACACTTCTACCCTGAAGGATCCTGATGGAAGAGAAGAGAAAAGGAAAGGTCCAGAAAGAGACAAAGGAGGAACATGTCTCTTCTGCTGCTTTTCTGTGGACCAGCGTGGGAAAGATTTGAATTGGATGAGACACTGGAGCTGTGACTTGATTGAACTTAATCCTCGAAAATGAGGCTGTCTGTCAGAATGTGAAAATGACTAGGAAGCCATGGTAGGAGATGCTGCAGAGCTGGCACAAAGGCAATGCGAAGGAAAATAATAAAGCTGCTTCTCTACCCAGTGCTAATACCACGGCCCAAATAGATGCAGTGACAGAGCAAATGAACAGGTGCTGTGAGATGACCCCTGAACTCTATCCAAATCAAAAGGAGAAAGGAGTGTCATGTGTGATGGACACGTGATTTGTCGATCTCATGGTCGTAGGTGGCATAAAAGAATTCTGCTCTTATTTTAGGTCTTGAAACCGTATCCAGAGTGGCACCCTGAGCAGCTAGCATTAAATCTCAGCAAAGAGATGAGTTTCCCTCATTATGTTTTCAGCAATTATCTCTCTCTCTCTCTCTGTCCTCCCCTCTGTTTGGCGAAGGTATGCAGAAAACAGTAATGATCTGAGTTAGATTTTGTTTCACTTCATATAATATTAATAAGGAATAAAACCACCTGCAACAAGTAAGAAAAAGAAACACAGAATAAAATCACATGCCGTATAGAACAACAAAGGCAGCCCACCACAGCTCTCATTGTATCCTCTGTTAGCTGTTTCTATTGTTTGAATTCGGGGCCATTTGACAATTGTGACTCCGTGTTTGGACTAAACCATTAAAGCACACAGCAAATGAAAGAAAATATCTCCATTGTAGTTTGCAGCATTTCCATTCTGTTTTCCCTCCTCTACAACACAAAGACCAGTGCGCTGGTCTTCCCCCATCTTGGCTGCAGCTCCAATATTTCTGAGCTGGGGCTGAAACCCCCCAATCTCCCCAGGTAAGAGACGGTTCTGCTGTGTGTCTCTATTGTGTGTGTGTGTGTGTGTGTGTGTGTGTGTGTGTGTGTGTGTGTGTGTGTGCTGTTTTGCCTGGAAGTAAAGGCCTACATTGCTTCTAGTATATGAATGAACATGAGATGAGTTTATAGAGAATAAAATCTGCTGCTGCAGGCAGACATCTGAACCATTTAATCTTCACGCTATATCTAAATTGATAGAGCTCAGGGAAAATCAATATGCCCCAATGAAAGCCAAGGAAAGACAGGAGGCAATCTCTGCCTTTTGTTTAGAGCTTTGGAAATTTTCTTTTTAAGAGCTTCCTTCCTTCCTTCCTTCCTTCCTTCCTTCCTTCCTTCCTTCCAGCCTCCTTCCTTTCTTCCTTTCAGTCTTCTTCCTTTCCTTTTGGTGGTATTGGGAACTGAATTCAGACCACTCTTAACCACTTGAGCCATGGCTATATTCCTTTTGTTTTTCAGATAGAGTCTCACACTTTTGCTCGGGCTGGTGGGATCACAACCTTTCTTTTACTTTTGCTTTGCTTTTACTTTTACTTTTGCTCAGGATGGTTGGTTCTCAACCTTTTCTTTCCGCTGCTTACAGAGTAGCTGAGATTACAGCTCTGTGTCACTACACCTGGCCCGTGGGTAAATCTTTGAGTCACATGCATGCAGTTTCTTAAATAAAATACTTTAGAATTTTTGGAGCTCACTGGAGCTCAGGGATCTGAGAAATGCTAGTGTGCAACACTGCCTGCCTTTGGACGGACGTATGTTGGAATAGTCAGAGAAGAGAAAGGGTGGGAAGATGGAGAGGGAGAAATGGGAGAAAGGAACAGAAAGGGGACAGAAACAAGCGCAGTGGTAGGAGTGACAGACCGGATCTCAGGTCTTAGTGTTCACCAAAGAAGACCCTGATGCCTATATCTTTTAATCCTTTTTAAGCTGTTTTTCTTTTGGTTGTTGTGCTGCTGGTCCTGAGACTTAAACTCAGGCTCTGGGCCCTGTCCCTATGCTTTTTTTTTCCTCTCAAGGCTAGTGCACTATTGCTTGAGCCACAACTCCACTTCTGGCTTTTTTTTTGTGGGTTTTAAGGGGAGATCAGAGTCTCATCCCTTTCCTGCCTATGCTGGCTTCAAATTGCAATCCTCAGATCTCAGCCTCCTGAGTAGCTAGGATTACAGGCACGTACGTGCGCGCACGCGCACGCGCACGCACACACACACACACACACACACAGTGCAAATAACAAGAAATCATAGAGAATGAGGAAAAAAATAAGGTGCTGGAAAAACTTGTTTGGTTTTTTCAGGCACAGGTGCATGCTGCCATCACCGTTAATTGATTGGGACTGAGAAGACCACCTCTGTATCTACATTGCAAAGGCCCCCAAAGAGAAAATAGATGCTTTGTGAAGCAGAACCAAAACTAGCCTTGTTCTTACTGGCAAACCAGAATGCCAGAATCTTCTTGCTCTCGGAAAAGAACTTGGAGCTGAAGACTAGAATGGTTTGCAATTATGGGGAGAGGTAGGCTTGTACAAGTCCCACGTGAGGCCAAGCAAAAGCAGTAATGACGAGCAAGAAAAGAAAGTCTTTGCCCTGGTCCTCCTGGGGCTTTCTCCTCTGACTCCTAGAGACCAGGACCATCTTACCTTCCAACGTACCTTGCAAAGAACCACCTTATTTGGCCACCAGGGGGCCCCATTGCACACCACTTTCAGAATCCATCAAGATTGGCTTACCTCACTTGTCAACTGGGAAGGTCTTAAAAGACTTTCTTCCGGTCCTTCCATCTGCTTTTAGTGAGAAGTAACCTGGGATGACTATAGCTTTGTCTTAGCCATAAATCAATACGTGGATGAGAAGATCAACCATGAAAATGTGAGTTGAGCAAGTCCAAGTCACAGGTTAAGGTAGAACCTTTAAGTGGGTGTCCTGGTTCTCAGTGATGGAGCACATAACTGCAGTTTGCCCCCCCGTCCCCTTGTCTATCTTCCTCTCCTTCGCCACCAGGCCTTCTGGTCCCTTCTACCAGTTCCTTTCCCCTCCCTTTTCTGTGGACAGAAGCCACAGTCAGATTAAGGCCAGGGGCAGACTTCCTGCTGAGAAAAGACCTCCCCTCCCCCCTGCGAGGTTTCCCAGCTCTCACCCAGCTCACTCTTGAAAGTGTGGTCCTTTGGGAGGTTGGAGTGGGTGTTCCGAGTCGTTCCCCCTCCAACAAACCAGTTCACGTTGGGGTTCCAGCGGTTCACAAAGCCACAGAGATGGTTCTCCTCAAAGTCGCATTCTAGTGGGAAAGAAATCAAAGCATACTTTCAGGGACCTCCCCCCCCCCCCCACCACCACACTGGGAGCCACCACACACACTGCAGAGTTTGCCCACCACCCGGTCAGATCCTCACACCGTCTCTTCCTTTGCCCCCAGGAACATCTGGACCAGGTCTCCTGGCTGCTATTGGCCAAGAAGAGAGATACTGTAATGAATGAACTTTCTTAAGGGGGGGGGACTTTTTATTGCTATTAATTGCTATTACAGGAATGATGTAGAGATGGGTCATGCTTCCATAAGTCAGGTAAAGAGTCCATTTCTTTGGGGGCAATGTCACCCCCTCCTTTTCTTTCTCTTAGTTTCTTCAGCCCATGCCTACCCACAGAGTTCACTTTCAACAGTGTCTAGTGACTATTTCTCTCTCTCTCCATTTCTGTGTCTCCAAACAAACAAGATAGAAAGAAAAGAAAACACAAAGCAGCAGGGGGAAATAAAACTCTCTTGTTTTCATTTCCTGGAGTTCATTTCGATAAATATTATTTGATGGGATTAGAGGCACATAGACATTATGCCTTTGTATTCCTCTCCTAAGAATACCCTCCTTTGAGAGCAAAGGAGGATTCAGGTGGTATGTGAATGCCCAGAGGGCTCTGCATCATGATGAAGCCACATCTAATCACCATCGCCCCTTTCCAATTGTGGTCTTTTCTCTTATTAGCCATGAGACTCGCTGTGTGGCTCACCATCTCTCTTGGCCTCTGTATGTGAACATCCATGTTCACATGTGGACAACATTCTTACCTCACAGGGCTGTTGTAATCATGGGGCGGCTTGATACAAACTGACCATTTGTGTTACTCATCTTTCTTGGGGGAGGTCAATACTAGAGATTGAACACAGGGCTTTGTACAAGCGAGGTAAGTGCTCTACCTGCTGAGCCATGCCTCTGGCTCTTGTTGGCCACATGGTAAGTTCCTAAGGATTGGAATGTGATCCTCCTACTTGTGATTCTCTGTGGCATCAGGGATGATAGGTGTGTGCCACAGCACCCAGCCATTGGTTGAGATGAACTTTTAGGCCTAGGCTGGTCTCAAACCATGATTGCTTGGTCTCTACCTCCCAAGTAGTTAGGATTATAGGCTTGAGCCATCACACCCAACTTTGTTGGTCATCTGTATTTAATTACTTTTGAGGGGTACTGAAACCAGGGCCTTGTACATTTTAAGTATGTGCTGTGCCACTGAGCTGCAGGCATTCTTATTTTAATGTCTCTCAGCTCCAGAATTGCTTTTTATTGGGGCTTGAACTCTGGGCCTGGGTGCTGTCCCTCAGCTCTTCAGCTCAAGGCTAGTGCACTACCACTTGAGCCACAGTACCACTTCCAGTTTTTTTTTTTTTTCTGGTGGTTTATTGGAGATAAGAGTTTCACAGACTTTCCTACTTGGGCTGGCTTTGAACCACAATCCTCAAATCTAAGCCTCCTGGGATTACAGGCATGAGCCACTGATGCCTGGCTCAGCTCCAGAAATCCTATCCACCCACTTTCTTTAACTTGATGGTCCATCCTCCAGCCTTTTCTTTCCTGATGGTGGAAGATATTCAGAGCGGAGGAGCTAGTTTTCTAGATGTTAATCTCACTCCCTGCCCCTTTTTCTTTTAAAATTGTTTTTAAAAGGGTATACCCAGAGGGGTTACTGTTTCATAAGTCAGGTAAAGAGTGTATTTTTTTGAATACCTCCTCACTCCCTCTCTCTCCGTTTTTCCTTCCCAGCCCTACCCACAAGTTGTGTAGTGCACTCACAACAGTGTCTAGTGAGTACCCCTGCTGCATTCGTTTACCCTCTGTCCCTCCACTTCGGTGCCTCCCCAGACAGATAAACAAAAAGAAAGAAAAATGAGAACAGCAATGATAAACAAACAAACAAACTTCTTGTGGGCAGGTGCCAGTGGCTCACACCTGTAATGCTAGCTACTCAGGAGGCTGAGATCTGAGGATCTTGGTTCAAAGTCAGCCCCAGCAGGAAAGTCCGTGAGACTCTTATCTCCAATAAAACACCAGAAAACTGGAAGTGGCGCTGTGGCTCAAGTGGTAGAGCACTAGTCTTGAGCTGAAGAGCTGAGGGACAGCACCCAGGCCCAGACTTCAAGTCCCACAACAAACAACAACAAAAATAAACAAACAAACAAAAAACTTCTTGTTTCTATTTCCTGGAGTTCATTTCAATAAATATTGTTTTCTATGATCAGATGCACATAGCCTTTTTTTTTAAGTGTGTGTATGTATGAGACAGTTCTGGGGCTTGAACCTGATTTCAAGCCTGGACACTTCTGTGCTCAAGGCTAGCACTCTGCCACTTGAGCAACAGCTCCACTTCCAGCTTGTTTGCTTTTTTTTTTTTTTTTTTTGTGGTTAATTGGAGATAGGAGTCTCATGGACTTTCCTGCTTTGGCTGCCTTTGAACCATGATCCTCAGATCTCAGTGTCCTGCTTTTCTTATAAAGAAGCATCTAGTCACAATAGAAGTAGAGGCATAACCCAGGTTTCTGGGTCCTTCTGTTGGCCCCCATAATCTTGCAATTAAAACATATAAGATGGCAGCATTCATTGGTTCATGCTTCAGTTAGTTGATCTTGTTAAACTATGTGATAGGGAAGATTGAGGTTCAAAGCCAGCCAGATGAAATGTTAGCGAGAGCCAACTAAAATAGAAAGGGATGGCTCAATTGGTAGAGTGCCTGCCTCAAGTGTAAGGCCCTTAATGTAACCACAAACAACTCCCCAAACAACAACAAACAAACAAACAACCATGAAACATAATTTCAATTCTGTCCTCCTCTACCTGTTCCACGTTCTAGAGGTTGATTTATCTGGACTGGACCAATGGGGTTCTCTGACTTGCTGTGGAATTCCACTAACAGTGGCTGGAAGGCATGTGAAGGCTTAATCCCCCAACTCCTCTCTGCTAAGTTGCTGTGATTGGCTGTATCCAGACATGATTTACATACCACAGCCTACTTCAGGAAGCCCTCACCATACAGCTGAAGATTCCAGGCTCTGGTAATGCCTCCTATCTGGCTGCTACAGATGGAAACAGGATGACAGCTTCTGAGCCATCTCTGTTTGAGTCCTGGGTCACGACCCATCCTTACTGCTGGCTTTTCCCACTCACACCTTTGTGATCTCTTTGATGAGCTTATTTTAAATCACTGAGGCCAAGTTTCCCCATCTTCCCACTTCCCTGCCAGGTCCCTAGCTGCTAGAGTTGTCCGCGTGTTTTTTCATTAGCAAGGATTTTTAAGACTGACTTTCAACTTTTCCACTGCACAGTCTGCCAACCTGTGCCCAATATTCAGTGCCTCAGGCTGCCACAGAGTATCATAAAAAGAAAAGGAAATATTCTTCAGGGTAGCAGGCAGAATTCTAAGCATTTTATATAGATCAACTTAATCCTCAAAAGAGGCTGGAACCAAAGGAGAGAGTGTCATTATGCAGCTTAACAAGATAAAATATCGCCATCTCCCTCTTAAAAACAAACCGAAAGAAGAAAGGTGATTAACATAATTCACATTTCTTGAGTGCCAAGCATTTTCCTAGTGGCCTTCATATTCATGTTCTCATAAATTTGCACAGTATTCCAGTGAGGGGAGCATTTTACCCCCATTTTGCAGGTGATTAAACAGAAGCCCCAAGGTGCAATGAGCTGATTGAGCCAACAGGGGGCGCCACGCAGATGCAACTGACTGGTTCGTTTTGACCAGGTTCCAAGCACTCCAATACCACCTACAGAGAAGTTCTAAGGAGGAACCTGGCCTAACCTCGCCGTAGCTTTAGAAAATACTTTCCCAGTCTATTTTCCTTCCCTTGCATAAGAGATATCTTTGGAAGGTCAATCGGGGACTTGGGATGCAAGGAAATTAGCAAAGGCTTCTTTTCTTTGAGAAGCATCTTGGACTTTTTACTCTCTCCCTCCACATCCATTCAGCTTCCAAGTCCTGTCAATGCTGACAAAAATCTCTCAGATCTACTGATCTGTTCCTTTTGTACTGCTCACCCCCTATGGAAGGCCATAGCCTCTTCCTTGGGATTTTCTAGCTCATACCTATGTAAGGGCTTTGTCTCCGGCTCATTTTCGAAGTGGCAGTCAGAAATGCCATCATCTGAAAACCACATGCCCCTCCCCTGATTTGTAGCACCTCCCAAACATCGAATTCAGTCAGTCGGGCTCATTTCCCTGGATCCGGCTCTTTCTGGAGGAACTCCCTGCCAGTCTGGACAGCTCTACGCTTCCTCCCTAGGATTCTGCACAGCCAACCTTTTTCTTCCTCTTTACACCTCCCCTGGAAGTATTTATGGAGTTCAGAGATTGTTTTGTCAGTGGCAAACAAGTCCAGGCTGAACATCCACAGGGCAGAAGTGTCTTCTCTTCCTGGGTTCTCAGAAGCTGGCATATAAGACCCCCAGCTACCTTCATATGTTTCCAGTTACATTCATATCCATGATCACATTAACTTGCAGAAGAATCCGATGAGGGAAGCATTTTAACCCCATTTTACAGGTGAGAAACAGAAGCTGAGAATTGCAATGAGTTGGCTGAGCCAACAGGGGGCGCTGCTCAGATGCAACTAACGGGTACACGTGGATCCCATTCCAAGCATTGCAGGTGCCACCTGCAGAAGTTCAACCAGCCCTGCATGGTGGAATCTCAGTGGCAGCTCTGACGATTCAGACAGGGGTAATAGTTTACGGGGAGAGAAATGGAGGACAAAGAGGCAAAAACGATGCCAATTTTTCTGGGAACACACACACACACACACACACAAGAATTTACAGCAAATCTAGTACTATTTGGGGACAGGGATGGCTTTTTGAGACAGTCTCTCCCTAGGCAGCTCAGGATGTTAAGTCAAATTTGGAATCCTTCTGCCTCAGCGTCCCCACTGTAGAGTTTACAGACATGAGCCACTATACCCAGGCCCAGAAAGTATTTTTGTGAGAACGAATTGAAGCCAGGTGGAAATATTGAGGTGACAGTCCTTGCACGGACTTGCTTTTCCTGAATCCAGTCGGTCCACACGAAGGCTAATGAGCAAAGTCAGGGAAGCCAGGTTAAGCCTCCAAGGTCTGCTACCAAAGAATTGAACCAGCTATGAATTATGCCCAGTGCTCTATGACATAGCTGGTCTTTAGGACTGGTTCAGTGCTTTCCAACTACCGGTGTCTCAAGAAACGTTTGTTTTCTAGTGGAGTGAAAGTAAGACTCACCGATGCAGTAGCCGGTTGTCATCTTGATTTCAAAGAGGGCAATGCTGGCTGAGTTTCCCCGTCCTAGGATACCCTCTACTAAAATCTGCACAACACAGGGAGAAGAAGGACAGTTAGATATCTAAGTATTTTGTTCCCTGTTCGGGACTGCGGCTGTTAGATGGGCAATTCAAGGCCTGCAGAGTTGCAATGGGCTCATTGCATCTGGGCAAAATTTCACTATGGATTTTATAACCAGAGTATACGAATACACACATGCATGTGCTCTCACGTGCATGTATGCATGCATGTGTGTGTGTGTGTACTAACACATACTCAGAAATTGGAAGTTAGCAATGTGTCTGATAGAGTCTCAGAGCCAGCCATCTCTGCTATTCCAATCATCACCTCCTCTTGGCTTGTGGTTGCACTGATTGGTCATGTGGAGAAGCCAGTTTGCATCCCTAGGGAAACCCATGCTAAGCATGATCAAGAAGGGAGAGCAGAAAACCTGGAGGGGAGAGGGTGTGTGTGTGGAAGAAACCTTTTAGGAAAAAGTAGAAAGTCCAAATCTGACAGTAAGCTTCCCATCTAAAACGGAGAGGGCTCATGGATGATAGAACATGTCACAGTTTCTGTGTTGATGAAAAAATGAGAATTTTACACCAGGAGGAAGAGATAGAGAAGAATTAAAACCTCGTGTTCCCAATTTCAAGGAATATGATCATGTATTTTTAGGGGCCCCGTTTCTGGAATGAACAGCTTTCCCTTCTGTAAGTTTTAACCTTACATTTTTGACAACTATGTTGGCGCATTTGGGATGTGATCACCATTGGGAAGATGATGTGAAATAAGAAACTCAGACCTTCCCCCGCCACCCCCAATCTTTCCCCCCTCAGTGAGGAGGACCCCAAGCAAACAACACATTCTCAGTAAATTTCACTTCATGGCCAACTGTGCATAGTTCCAGTATCCTTTCCCGCTTCTGTGGGCACTCAACTCTTTACACAATCACAGGACATGTCCCGTAAATATCTTTTCTCTCTTCCTAAGTACTTTCCATTTTTTCCTTTTATTAAAATGGCTCACCCAAATTTTGTCGCTATTAAACCACAAGGATGATCATCTATACACCTACCACACACAGTCAAAGAAGGATGAAGGCAATCGTATGAAATAAGAATACGCCAGCAAACCCATTACAAAATCCACTTCCAATTAAATCCGTACAGAATTTAAATTCTTACAGAAGTCTCATTTAAATAGCACTTTCTTGAAGAATAAACAACAGATGAATTTACATTTTAGTAATGATCTTCAACGATATAACGAACCTAAATAGAAGAAACTCACATAGTTTAAGATCTCAGCTAGCACAAAATGCATCTCATGTGCTTTGTCTCTTCGACCGAAACTCCACTTACCTTGAATTTCTTGGGACTGTCTTGCAGATCCAGGCTGACGATGAGCCAGCTGTCTGAGGGCTCCTTCGTGGACCAAAGCAAGCGATCAAAAGTTTCATCTTCAAATCTCACATGGAGGCTCAGCTGGCTGGAATCTGACGGAGACCCCGAGGACGCGGCTATCTGATAGACCAGGCGGAGACAGCTCCATTCCTCCGCCTGTAAGTCAGAGCTGAGCAGCACGGCTTTCTCCCCTGGTTTGGCAAAGGAGGTGTCCACATAAACATAATGGCCTGGAAAGAGAAAAGAACACAAGGAAGGGATCCATCCATCTTGTGTGCATGCGACTTGGGAAAAGCCATAGCTTGGGTCTGTTAGATCTGCAGGCAGCCCAGCTCAGCCTGCACACGGGATCCCCGACATTCAATGATGGGGTGGCCAGGGGCCACTTTTCCACATGACAGGAGCAGCCGGAGGCTGAGTAGGGTGCCAATTCAGGGGGTGGCGTGTGCTCCCCAGCTCGTCCCCAACCCATCACTTCCCGTTAGTCCTGACCCTGAGTTCAAGTGCCTACTGGATTTCATTACCTCATGGCAGGTCTGCTTAACACTTTGCACCTGTCTCCCTGCAGGGCTGGGGAGGGGGTGGTTCTTGGCTCGGGGATACTGATCCTGGGAGGGGGGCTTCTCCCCAGACTGGAGACCAAGTGACTTGGTGGACTCCACTCTGTCCCCTCCTAGCGCCCCACATGCTTAGCGAGTTCATCCGCCTTTATCTGAGATCCTCGTGGTAAACTGAGTCTATGCAGTTTTCTCAGCCTGGTCCTGAGGCCTAGGCTGAAACAGTTCCGAGCGAAGTCTATTTTTTAAAATGTAGAAATAAAGTGTCTCTCTCTAGACTCTTCCAGAGCCAGACTGCCCAGTTCTGATAGCTCAATAGGGAAGCATGTACAAAACACGGTGCATAGGGGTCCCCTCCTCTCCTTCCCCCTCCTTCCTAGTCCCTTTCTCCTCAACGCTTCCTTTCCCTTTCTCTATCCTTCTCTATTTCCCTTCCCTCCTCCATCTTCTCTTTGTACTCTAATAATATCGACAAGAGCCTTCCAATCAACACTCTAGCCACCTGACTTCCTATACCAGCCAGAGTCCCTGTCTCTATGATCAGTACTAGAGAGCCCAGCAGAGGCCAGCGAGGACCAGCCTCCCATGTGGGATGCATGTGTGCCATGGTCTTCAGGGAGATTTGCTCACTCTGAGCGGGCTTCAGACTTGAGATTGGTCTCCAGATGGCCATCTTCTGGACATAGGAGCCACCTCGCGGGTACAAACACTAACCGCTTCCGGAGCCAACTCAGGCAACTCCCTGTGAGAAAGTCTGACCCTTGCAACCACGGCTACCATCAACACCTTCTGCATGCTGGCGACACTCAGGAGGAGCCTGCGCTGTTCTAAGTGTGACATGTGTGTTTGCAAGTTTGGAGACCCATTGGGGTTTCAAAGCATTAAGCTGGGGGCCCCAGATGCCAACGGATTGTTGAATTGCCACTGAGGGAATGTGTTCCACCTTCTTTCCCCCACTCTGCTACTGATGCAGAAGAAGGAGGTCCCAACAGGCTGGTAGTGCGGGATGATGGAGATGGGGGTGGTGATGGATGGGGAAGATGCAGAAAGCACTTTCCATCTTTTCTGAGGAAGTAAGAGAGTTAGGAAGGGGCGTAACAAGGGAGAGAAAGAAAGCTCCTAGGGAATCGCATCGATCTTCACAGCAAATGCTGATTTTGCTGCCACGGAGACTCGATTCTTGCATGTTCCAGTGTCTCCCCAACCTTCCATCCATGGCCTACTCCCAAAGGGAACAACTCATCTTGAAGCAGTTGTTCTCAAATTTGAGTTGGGGTGCTCACTCTGAGGGCATACTCAAACAGAGTGTTCTCCTTTTAGCCAGTAGGTCTGGGTGGTGCTGATGGATATGGGGGATGCCACATTTAAATTATACACCGGAAATTCTTTTTTTTTTTTTTAAGACTTGCCTGTGAATGTGTCTAGAGGCTGTCCTACAGGGCATCCAAAGGCTTATTAACCCAACTGATTTTGTATTTACTTAGTAAAAGAGTACACTTTTCTTAGTTCAATTAACCAGCACCAGTGCTAACTACTTTTTACTACAACTGCCAAGTTCCAGATAAATATATACTTTTCATGCCTGGCCTAGAGCAGTGGTGGCTACCACTAAATATAGGGTCTTTACAGCCCCCGCTCATCAGTCTACATTGGCATTTGAACCCATACTATTGGTAACCCCCACTTTTGGTCTCAATGCAAGCGTGCATTTTGTGGTCATGTGACAGTTACTCTGAGCTAGAAAGGACATGACATAATTTGAAAACAGTTTAGAGTGAATGCAGAAGAGCAAAGTATTCATATTCAAGGACTCAACTTTCCCCGTGCAGTGTCCAACTAAATTACTGTTCTAAAACAACTTTGCAAATCCGTTCTCCTTACTTTATTAACGAGAATCATTTTTGCCAAAGACCGAATTACAGTGAAATATTTCATTTATTCTATCCTCATGAGATTGGCATCTATAAGTGTTCCTTAGAAATCATTCACATGCCTAAAATGCACCCATTCTATACAATTCACTAGTGTTTTTTCCTCCTTCATGTGCCAGTCTTAATCTCAGGGTCTTAGGCCCTTGCTTGGCTTTTTCCGCTCTACCACTGAGCCACAGCTTCACTTCTGGCTTTTTGGTGGTATAATTGGAGATTAGAGCCTCATGGACTTTTTCTGCTTAGGTTGGCTTTGAATCACAAACTTCTTATCTCCACCTCTTGAGTAACTATGATTATAGGCATGAACCACTGGTGCCTGGTACAATTCAATAGTTTCAGTCTATTTACAAAGTTGTGCAAACACCAAGTGTCATTGATAGACATTTTTCATTTCCCTGTCCCCATCCTCTAGAAACTATCAATCTACTTTGTCTGTATGGATTTGTCTTTTCTAGACATATCCTCATATAATCTATGTTTCCTTTGTGACTGGCTTCTTTCTCTTAGAATGTTTTCAAGGGTCATCCATATTGCAGTATGTATTACATTTCATATAAGAGTAATCTTGGGGCTGAAGAATATTCTGTTTTATAGATATGCCATTATTTATTTATCCACTCACCACTTGATGGAAATTTGGATTGTTTCATCTTTCTGCTACTATGAATCATAATGCTATTAAGAGCATCAATATATAAGTTTTCCTGTAGGTGTATGTTTTAATTCCCTGGTGTTGCAAGTCTTTGATTTTCAGAGGCTTAAAAATTTGATTTTCTGGAAGAGAATTTGGCATTATAATGAAATTATAATAAGCAAACTTCACTCTGGGTCCCCTAGAAGAGGGACTGGGTAGTTTGGGAATAGTTTAAGCTAATTCCTTAAACTGGTTATGATGGAACAGGCCTGCAATTTCATCATTCTGAAGGATGAGGCAGGAGGATCAGAGTTAGAGGCCAGCTGGTGGCAGAGCCTGTAATTCCAGGTACTCAGGAGGCTGAGATCGGAAGATTATGGTTCCAGGCTAACCTGGGCAGACAAGATTTGGGGATGCTAATTTCTGGTTAACCTCCAGTTAACGAGCAAAAAGATGGAAGTGGAGGGATTGCCCAAATGGTAGAATGCCAGTCCGGAGTGAAAAAAAAAAAAAAAAAACCAGCAAGAGCTGAAGGCTCTGAGTTCAAGCCTAAATAAACCACCAACCAAATAAATAAATATTGGTTCCTTTTTGGAGGGCTCTACCTGAAACAAAGACATAATATTGGAGCTGGAGATGATCCTCAGTGGAAAATGCTTGCCTGACCTGTGAGCAACCTTGAGTTTGAGTCCTTGTACTACAGGGTAGAAAACAAACAATGACAGCAACAACTCAGTCTGGGAGCTAGCTGGGTGCCAGTGGCTCGTGCCTTAAATTGGAGCTACTCAGGAGGCTGAAATCGAAAGATCATGGTTTGAAGCCAGCCCAGGCAGGAAATTCTGTGAGACTCTTATCTCTAATAAACTATTCAAAAAAAAAAAAGCCAGAAGTAGTGCTGTGATTGAAATAGTAGAGCACTAGCTTTGAGCAAAAGAAGCTCAGGTACAGTGCCCAGACCCAGAGTTTAAAAAAAAAAAGAAAGAAAGTTGATTTTCTGCCAGATTCCAGTAGCTCATGCCTGTAATCCAAACTACTCAGGAGTCTGAAATACCAAGATTGAGGTTTGAAAGCCAGTTTAAAGTCCTTGATACTCTTATCTCTAATTAAATAGAAAAAAAGCTAAGAGTAGAGGTGTGAGTCAAAATGTTAGAGTACCAGCCTTGAGGAAAAAATGCCTTTGGGACAGTGACTAGACCCTGAGCTCAAGCCCTAGAACTAGAAGGAAAAAAAGAAAAGAAAAGAAAAAGAAAAAAAAAGTAAATGAAAAGTTGCTTTTCACCATCTCGCCATTGTTTAAGGGAAAGGATTTTCTAGTCTTTATTATACCATGTTCCTGATGCCACTCCTTTCCCCCATCATCTTAACCAATGAGAGTAGACAGAGACCTTAAACATCTAAAATAGAAAGGCAAAACATGACTAGAGTCACACAGGGATTGCATATAGCTCACATCTGGACACATCTGAGGAGATTCCCAACTCCACTGTGAACACATGGAGTCTGGAGGAAAGGGAAGGATTCACTTCAAACGCAGCTGCTAAAGGGAATCTGAACTGATTGATGATACATTTATTGGAAAGGATAAAAATCTTTACGGGTTTTGTAGAGGGCCATACACATCCAAACAGATAGTTTTTTTAAAATTAATTGAGCAATCAGGGACAATAATTAAATCATGTTGCCCAAAAGGAAAGATTCCATCTGCTCCGGAGTCTGAACAAGTCTTTTCTCACACGGGCTCTAGAAAACAAGGAAAGGCAAATCTTTCTTGTTTCCAGGAACATAAGATTAAAAAAAATTCTGAGCCCATCCAAGGTTTTGAATGTATAGCCTTGCACAGGTTAAGACTTTGGCATGCTTAGATGAATTGGATTATTCGTTTCTTTTCTGCAAAATGGCTACAATAACAGAATAGACTTCATCACACACACATCCAGCATTTGGAAAAGCACTCATTATAATCAGGAAACAATAAACCGACTGCAATTAGTCCAACCCCTGCTCAGGCTGACATATTTTTCACGGGAAGCTTATCTCATTACTTTCCAAAGAAAATATGGATCACAACCCAGAGAGACACTGTGGCTGCATTGTTCATAAAACAGATACAGCATTTTAACAGGTGGGAAACCATATGCATTCTAGGTATGACCTGAGGAATTTTCTACGGCAATTTTTACAGCACACAACTTGCACCTCTGTCCTCATGTTAGAAAGTAAACCTCACGTGAGACATGAATTGGTACCTATAGGGTTGTGGTGAGGGTCTAAGGAAAGGATACATGGTAGCTAGCCTGCTTTGTAAATTGCCATGTTAATTATTTCTGTTCTTGTCACCCTTCAGTTCATCCAGAGACAGTGAAAAGTTGATCTTTCCCTCTTCCTGTTTTCTAGTGTGGATCAGAGTAGGCATTCACTCAATTAGCAGATGAACAGCATCTTTTCAATGCTGATATTGATCCTTTGGTGTTAAAAAATCTACACCAATGTCCTGTTTGGTATGAGGCACCTCTCAGTGACCCATAATCAGGATATGTTCTGACAGCTAAGGCCCTGGATCCTACCCTAGATGACCTCATGTGGAATCCTGCATTTTTACTCCTGGTATGATTCAGGCTCACACTTTGTAACCCAGGTCTGAGGATAGTGCCTAAGACTTTCTACTGGTTACCTCTTACCACTGGTAACCAAGACAAAGGCTCCTCCTCCTCCTCTCCTCCCCTTCCTCCCCCTCCTCTTCCTCCCCCCTCCTACTCTACCCCTCTTTCTCTTTCTCCTCCTCCTCCTCCTCCTCCTCTTCCTTTTTTCAACTTCCTTTCCAGGGCTGATTTCTTTTTTTTTTTTTTTTTTTTTAATTTTGTTTTATTTTATTTGAGAACATACTGTACAGAGGGGTTACAATTACATGGGCAGGATAATGCATACATTTCTTACCAAGCATTGCAGCCTCCTCCTTTGTTTACCCTTCACCTCCCTTCCCAGCCTCCCCCCTCCCTCCCACCCAATCATACCCCCCCTCCCCCCCCCCCCCGACATTGTAAAGCTGGTTTTGACATGACATTTTGTACTTCTCATTGTTGCAACAGGTCCACCTGAATCCTTAAACGACTTGTTTGTCCCCATCTCCTCCACATGTTATACTGACATCAAATATAGTGAAAGCGGGGGTTACACTGTGGGGGAGGGACATACAAAGCAACAAAGAGATAATATTATAAATGCGTTAGAAACACATGCATGAAAGAAACAAAAACATTAAAATACATATTTGAGGTTTCGTTTTCCTAACATCACATTATTTGACTTTTTCCGCTTGACTCATACCTATACTAGATATTGCAAATAAGGGAAACCATGGGACCTATGTTTCTTTGGGCCTGGCTTACTTCACTTAATATAATTTTTTCCAAGCCTTTCCATTTCCTAACAAATGGGGAAATGTCATTCTTTCTGATGGAGGCATAGAATTCCATTGTGTATATATACCACATCTTCTTGATCCATTCATCTACTGAGGGGCATCTGGGTTGGTTCCATGTCTTAGCTATGGTAAATAATGCTGCAATAAACATAGTTGTGCTGGTAGCTTTAGTGTGGCCTTGTTTGTGATCATTTGGGTAAATGCCCAAAAGTGGGATTGCTGGGTCATTGGGGAGCTCTATGTGGAGTCTTTTGAGGAACCTCCATACTGCTTTCCAAAGTGGTTGAACAAGTTTACATTCCCACCAACAATGAAGTAAGGTTCCTTTCTGTCCACATCCCCTCCAGCATCTGTTGTTGTTAGAGTTCTTGATTTTTGCTGTTCTAACTGGAGTGAGGTGATATCTCAATGTTGTTTTGATTTGCATTTCTTTTATGGCTAGGGATGTTGAACATTTCTTCATGTGTCTATTGGCCATCCTTCTTTCTTCTTCAGAGAAGCTTCTCTTTAAGTCTTTCGCCCACTTACTTATTGGGCAGTTGTTTCTTTGAGGATTTGTTGTTGGGTGGTTTAATTTTTTGAGTTCCAAGTATATTTTAGATATGAGACCCTTGTCCGTTGTATGGCTAGTAAAGATCTTCTCCCAGTCCGTGGGCTTTCTATTGATCTTGCTAGCTATGTCCTTTGCCATGCAGAAGCTCTGCAACCTTATACAATCCCATTTGTCCAGCCTTTCTTTGATTTGTTGTGTTTCCGGGTCTTTATTCAGAAAATTTCGGCCTGTGCCAAGGAGACCCAGGGTTTCTCCTATTCCATCCTGTAATGTTTTCAGAGTGTCTGCTTTGAGTTCAAGGTCTTTGATCCATTTGGAGTTGATTCTGGTGCAGGGTGATATATAAGGATCTAGCTTTAGTTTTCTACATGTAGTTAACCAGTTCTGCCAGCACCATTTACTGAAGAGGCTGTCTGTCTTCCATTCTATTGTTTTAGCTCCCTTATCGAAGATTAGATGGCTATAGGCCTGTAGGTTCATTTCTGGGTTTTCAATTCTATTCCATTGGTCCTGAGGTCTGTTCTTATGCCAATACCAAGCTGTTTTGATTACTATGGCTTTATAGTAGAGTTTGAAATTTGGTACTGATATTCCTCCAGCAGTGTTCTTTCCGTTGAGGAGCGTTTTTGCTATTCGGGGTCTTTTATTGTTCCATATAAATTTTTGGATTGCCTCTTCTATTTCCTTGAAGAATGAGGGTGGAATTTTGATAGGTATTGCGTTGAATTTGTAGATAGCCTTGGGGAGTATTGCCATTTTCACGATGTTAATCTTTCCAATCCAGGAGCATGGGAGGTTTTGCCATTTTTTAAGTTCTGTGTTGATTTCCTTTTTCAAGATTTTAAAGTTTTCATCATAGAGGTCCTTCACTTCTTTAGTTAAGTTAATTCCTAGGTATTTTATTTTTTGTGGGGCTATTACAAATGGAGTTGCTTTCCTAATTTCAGCCACACTTTTCTCATTGTTGGCATACAGAAAAGCCATTGATTTTTGGGGGTTAATTTTATAACCTGCTACTTTGCCAAAGTTTTGAATCAGCTTGAGTAATTTGGGAGTGGAGTCTATGGGATTCTTTAAATACAAGATCATGTCATCTGCAAAGAGGGAGAGTTTTATTTCTTCTTTCCCTATTTGGATCCCCTTTATGTCTGCATCTTGTCTTATTGCTGTAGCTAGGCATTCTAATACTAGATTGAAGAGAAGTGGAGAGAGTGGGCATCCTTGTCTTGTTCCTGAGTTAAGAGGAAATGGCTTTAGTTTTTCACCATTGAGTATAATGCTGGCTGTAGGTTTGTCATATACAGCCTTTATTGTATTGAGGAATGTTCCATGGATTCCTAATTTTTCCAAAACCTTCATCATAAAGGGGTGTTGGATCTTGTCGAATGCTTTTTCTGCGTCTATTGAGATAACCATGTGGTTCTTATTCTTGCTCCTGTTGATGTGATGAATAATATTAATTGATTTGCGTATATTGAACCAGCTTTGCATCCCTGAAATGAATCCTGTTTGATCGTGGTGTATGATTTTTTGGATGAATTGTTGAAGTCGGTTGGCCAAAATTTTGTTGAGAAGTTTTGCATCAATGTTCATCAAAGAAATGGGTCTATAGTTCTCTTTCTTTGATGAGTCCCTGCCTGGTTTTGGGATGAGGGTTATGATGGCTTCATAGAATGTGTTCGGTAGTGAGCTTTCTCTTTCAATTTCATTGAAGAGTTGGAGGAGAATTGGTGTGAGCTCTGCTTTGAAGGCCTTGTAAAATTCCGCTGTAAAACCATCTGGTCCGGGACTTTTCTTAGCTGGGAGGTCTCTTATTGCTGTTTCTATTTCAATGCTTGATATGGGCCTGTTAAGATAGTTTACCTCATCTTGGTTTAGTTTTGGCATGTCAATATTTGCTAGGAAGAGGTCCATTTCTGTCAAGTTCTCAAACTTATTAGCATAAAGTTTTGAGAAGTATTCCCTTATAATGTTCTGAATCTTGCTTGTTTCCGTGGTGATGTTTCCATTCTCATCTCTGATTTTATTTATTTGGGTGTGTTCTCTTCTTTTTCTGATAAGATTTGCTAAGGGTCTGTCAATTTTGTTGAGTTTTTCGAAGAACTAACTCTTTGTTTTGTTGATTCTTTCTATAGTTTTTTTGGATTCTAATTCATTTAATTCTGATTTAATTTTGATTATTTCTTTCCGTCTACTGGATTGGGGTTTATCTTGCTGCTCTTTTTCAAGGAGGTTTAGATGTGTCATTAAATTGTTAGTTTCAGATCTTTCCAATTTGTTGATGTAGGAGCTCAGAGCTATAAACTTGCCTCTGAGTACTGCCTTTGCTGTGTCCCAGAGGAGCTGGTATTTTGTGTGTTCATTTTTGTTGAATAGCATGAACATTTGAATTTCCTTTCTAATCTCTTCCATGACCCACTCATGATTCAGCAGTGTGTTGTTCAGCCTCCATGTGATACCGGACTTTCTTTGGTGGCTTTTGGTGTTGAGTTCTAACTTTATTCCCTTGTGGTCAGAGAGAATGCAAGGTATAACTTCAATGTTTCTGAATTTAGACAAGTTTGCTTTGTGGCCTAAAATGTGGTCTATTTTGGAAAACGTTCCATGTGCTGCTGAGAAAAACGTGTATTCTGATGCTGCTGGGTGAAATGTTCGGTAAATGTCTGTTAAGTCTAGTTGATCTATGCAGCTGTTTAGATCTGCGGTTTCTCTGTTGAGTTTTTGCCGAGTTGATCTATCTAGTGGGGAGAGTGGTGTGTTAAAATCCCCAACGATTAATGTCTTTGGATCTATATGGGATTTGAGGGAAAGTAGTGTTTCTTTGATAAATTTGGGTGCTCCATTGTTTGGCGAATAGATATTTAGAATTGTAATATCCTCCTGAAGGAGAGATCCTTTAATTAGTATGTAGCGACCTTCTTTATCTCTTTTCACGAATTTTAATTTGAAGTCTATTTTATCTGATATTAGGATTGCAACTCCCGCCTGTTTATGCGGTCCGTTTGCTTGGTAGATTTTGTTCCAGCCTTTAACATTGAAAATGTGTTTGTTTTTACGGGCAAGATGTGACTCCTGCAGGCAGCAGATAGAAGGGTCTTGTGTTTTAATCCAACTAGACAGTCTATGTCGCTTAATTGGAGAGTTCAGTCCGTTAACATTAAGAGATAGGACTGAGAGGTATTTGGGAGTTCCTGCCATGTTATCTACCTTCTTGGGGGCTCCGAAAACTGGGTTCTTCCTATGGTTCTTGGATTCTCAGTTTGGGTGCAGTTTCTTGGCCTTTATTGCGGTCTTGTTGGTTTTCTATGTGTAGGACATCTTTAAGAATCTTTTGTAGGGCTGGTTTGGTGGAGATGTATTGTTTCAATTTTTCTTTGCTATGGAAGGTTTTTATTTGGCCTTCAGTTATGAAGGAGAGTTTAGCTGGGTACAGTATTCTTGGTTGATAGTTGTTTGTTTTTAGGGCATGGCATACATCATTCCAGGCTCTTCTTGCTTTGATTGTCTCTGCTGAGAAATCTGAGGTGATTCTAATTGGTTTCCCTTTATAAGTGATTACCCTTTTCTCTCTGACAGCTTTAAGGATCTTTTCCTTGTTCTGAGTTGATCCTGTGTGGATTATTATGTGACGGTGGGATGTCCTATTCTGGTCTGGTCTATTTGGGGTTCTAAAGGCTTCTTGTATCTGGACAGGCCTATCTTTTTGCATGTTTGGGAAGTTCTCTGCTAGGATCCTGTTAAACAGATTTCCTAGACCATTAACTTCTGTTTCTAGGTGCTCCTCTACACCCATTATCCTTAGATTAGGCCTTCTGATGGTGTCTTCCAGGTGTTGGATAGATCTATCATATTTCTTGGACTTGTCTTGGATGGTTGTATGTTCTTTCTCTATAATATCTAGGCTGTCTTCAATCCCTGAGATTCGATCTTCTGCATGTTCTAACCTGCTGTCAAGACTCTCTACTTTGTTTTTTATCTCTTTTCCTTCTAGTTGGTCAGCTTTGATGGCTTCAAGTTCTTTGTTGAAGCTCTGTTTTAGGTCTTGTATGAATTTCTTTACTTCCTTAATTTGGTGTTCAGTGTTTGTCCTCAAATCACTTAGTTGATTGGTTATGGTTTCTTTGGGCTCCCATTCCTTCTGTTGGGTTCCATTCAGCATTCCCTTTGTGGTCTCCCTGACTTCCTTCATCTCTTTGTTAATGGATTCCATGAATGCCTTTAGTGATCTTTGTGTGTTCTCTACCTGGTCTCTCAATTCCTGTATTACTCTTTGATTAGCTTCCTCCCGTTCGCGGGATTCCTGCAGATCTCTTTGAGTGTTCTCAGCCTGCTCACGCCATTCCTCCCTTTCTCTTTGAGTATTCTCAAGTTGTTCACGCAAATCCTGTATCAGTTTTTGAGTAGCTTCCTCACGCTTATGATATTCCTGTATAAACTTCTGGGATGCCTCCTCTCTCTCCCTATCACGCTCATACAGAGTCCTTTGTACGTTGTCAAACTTTTCATTTATCATGTTTGCCAGCAGTGTTTGTAGAGCTGTTTGGGAACTCTCCTCTGGATTATTCATTATCTGTTCTAACCCCTGATTATCAGGATTGGGAATTGAGATACCCGAATTTGCCATTTTTCTTGTGTTTTTCCGGCTTACTCTGCCCATTTGAGATGAAGATAGCACCAGTTTTGTGCTAGAACACTATCTTAAGGCAACCATCAACCAAAGTTTGCATTTGTACAGTCAATAGTCTACAGATACAATCTAGTTCAACAGATACATCTATTCGACATCAAACAACTATATGTTAAAGGACTTTGAACCGCAGAGAAGAATTTGGAAAACCAGAAATTATTAGGGTTAGGGAGAGATGTGGGTAAAAAATAGGAATAGATTGGTGTGGGAAGGCACAGGGAGAGTTAACTATGTCCTAATCACAATGCAGGAAATAGGTTGGGTAGGATGCAAGTAGAGAGAGAGAGAAAAGGGAAGAAAGGGAAAGGGGAATGAAAAGAGACCAGAAAAAAAATAGAGACGTAAAAATTAATGTTATTTTAGAGATTAAAAGACCATCTATTTATAGAGGGATATGAATATGTTGAGAGAAAGGGAGGGACATAGAGGAGATGAGAAAAACTTTTAAAAAATGCTTAAAATATTATATAGGTATAAAGAGGTAGTACTGTTATTAATGAATTTAAGTCTCAGAGGTTTTGAATTGAGTAATAAGTTTGTGGATTAAGTGTGTACACAATGGGGGATAGGGTCTACTGGTTAACTACGGGTTTATCTGAGGATGTGCAGGACAAAAGTTAAGTCACATAAAGGTGAACAAAGAGGAAAAGTTGGAAAGGATAGGAAAGTGAGAAGAAAAGATCAGAAGTTCAGTAGAGCTAGAAAAAAAAAACAAAAACAAAAAGATAATTAAGAATGAATGAAAAAGAGAAAGAAGACAAGAAAAGAAAAGAAAACACACATTCACGTATTCCTAAAATAAAAATTATAAGAGGAGAAAAAAAATTAATGGAAAACAATTATTTTTTCAGAAGAGGCAAAAATTAAAGATTAATAAAAGTTTTAGAAAAGCAAAAAAAAAAATTTTTTTTATATATATATAAGGTAACAAAAAACGAAAAAAAAACAAAACAAGAAAAAGAAAAGAAGAAGAAGAAAAAAAAAAAAAAAAAAAAAAAAAGTTCTTTGATTTTTTTTTTTTTTTTGGGAGGGGTGGGAAGAGTCCTGTATCTCCCTTTTGTCTGTAACCAGAGTCTGGTTGGAGTCTCTGGTCAGCTTGAGGTCCTGTGGCTTGATTGGTTTCTTAAGTCAGTTTGTTGGAATAGGCAGAAAAATGCTCTGCTTTACCCAAGATTTTGAGATCCCCCTCCCAGGTTAGTTTACTGGGAGGGTGATCTGCTTTGAGAATCACAAAAGAGGGGGATGCAGTGATGGGGCTAGGTTCTGGGTAGAGTTGAGGTCTTTCAAGGAACAGTAGCTTTTCCCTGGGGCTATTTTGTGAAAAAAAAACTCACAGCACCCAGCCTGGAGCCATTCTCAGGGTTTCTGTTTTTCAATTGATTGTGGTGGCTGCTAGAGGGAGGGGCAGCCTCTGGCTCTGGCCACCCAGCGAGGAGAGCCACTCCAGTGGCTGGTGCCTGAGCTGGGCGACCCCTCCCTGGATGGAACTGAGTCTGTGAGGTCACCTCGCCGCCAAGTTCCCGTGAACTGCCAAATGACTAGCTCTATTCCAAGGCCTGAGCTGGAGCTAGCCGCTCCTCCGAGCTTTGTCGGTATCCAAGATGGAGATCACCGGTGCTGGGGGGGGGAGGGGTGGCCTTCCCTCCTCTGCTCCCAGAGGAGGAGTGAGGAAGCGGGGCTTCTACTCACGCGGAGTCTTGGATCCCGGGTCGTCTCTGGTCTGCAAAGTGCAGGATGAAGTTGTCCGCTCCTTGTCGGTTCTTGCTGGTGTTGAGTAGAATCCGCTCGCCCGCTGCGTCTGGCTCCTTCGTCCCGGACTCTCTGTGTGAGCGCTCAGGTATGGCCGTGGCTGTGGTCGCCGCTGCGACCCTGCCGCCGCAGCAGCAGCTGCTGGCAGACGCTCAGATGTGTCTGCTTGGCTTCCCCTCTCTTGACTAACTCTCTGTCCTGTGATGGCACACTTGGTGTGATTCTCTGGCTTGGGACTGTTCACTGGAACTCTGAAACTGTTTTCTATGCAAGAGCTTGTTCAGATTCCAGCTTCTCCTCCGCCATCTTCCCGGAACTCTCTCCAGGGCTGATTTCCAGCCCTGGATCCAGCTAGGATCTTTCCCCCTAATTTCCTGGACCCCTTAGGATCGGATTTCCTGAATTACATCCTGCCTGGAAGGGTACGGAGGGGCTATGCCATGTGGTTATATGTCAGCCAAGTATTGACTCCACAACCTGGAGAAATGAAGTCACTTTGGGAAAACTAGCTCTATTGCCTGAAATATACTTTCTTTATTGGTAAAATGAGTGTCATATTCTTACTTTCTGCTTGAAGTCCTTAATCTCACTATTATCCTATGCTATTTAATAGATCACTAACTAGAAAACTGACTACTTTAATCACATGAAAATGAACATAGCTTTCAATAATGCATCTCCCATCTCATAAACTGCTTCTGTGAATGGAAACTCCTTTGTAGGACTACTTTAAAGAAAATAAAAATAGTTTTTGAAAAAGAAATCTTTGAGCTGGGCACTGTTAGCTATTCAGGAGGCTGAGATATGAGGATCACAGTTCAAAGCTAGCCTGGACAGGAAAGTCCATGAGACTCTTATCTCCATAAACTACACAGAAAAAGCCAGAAGTGCTGCTGTGGCTCAAGTGGTAGAGTGCTAGCCTTGAGCCCAAAGAGGCTCAGGGGCCAAGGATCCACAACAAAAGAATAAAGGAAATCATTGGTTATGATTCCAAAGGAACTATTGCACATTGCATTCTGAGCAGGAGATTCTTAATGCAAGTTCTTGGCTTTCTTCCTATCCAATGGTCCTATGTGGTGGAAGCGCCATTTCTCAAATCAGGAAAAGGAATTCATGAAATGAATTACCAGGTCGAGGTCGCAGCCCTTGGTTTTCAGAGATACCCTATAGTCTTGGGCTCAACTCCAGAAATATATCCCTGCAAATAAGGTGAGAAGGAGTAAGTCAACATGGAAGTGGTGGGTTTGGGGGCCATCATTGCAGCTCGGGGGCCCCCAGGTATCAGCCTAATGTGCAAGGTGCAGTGTGGAATGTCAGTCCAGTGACTTAATAAGTATGGGCTACCTTACACTGAGCAGAAGGCATGATGCCTCTCATGGGCAGCCAATTTCAACAAAGACCCTGGACTCCTAGGGGCTGGATAGCAGCACAATACCCCATCCACCATAGACCAGAGCACCAGATTTCCCATCACTCCTCTGTGTTAGAAAGGATCGCTCCATGGGTTTTGCAAGGCAGACATGATCTTTCTCAGTAAACATACTTTCTCTTCTCTCTTTTATGGCCATGCCTGCCAGACGCAAGAGACTTCTCATTCTCATTCAATCCAAGTTCATGAAACCTTGGCTTCAGATTTGTTTCTGAGGCTGAGGAGATGAATGAAGAAGAAGTCTTTAATCTGACTCTCATGAGGAGAGGTTGTACTGAGGTTGATGGTTGATTTGCAGTGTTTTTTTTATAGGCAGGCCCTACCGGAAATGTGACAGGCCGAACAATCTATAATTGAGAAGCAGCAGCCAGATCTTGCTGTACTATTTTGATTCCCAGTGGCAAGAAACCCCTCCTAGAATGAACCCCTTCTTAGTAGAGCAAACAGCTCTCATGTGGGGCATTTCAAATATAGCCTAGCTTCAGGAAAGAAGGAAAGCCTGCATTTAAAGAACAGCATAACATGACAGCATATAAGTTCCTGTGTGATTCCAACGCAGGGCTTTGGAGGAGGTTAAACTCTCTCTCCATGTACACTTCCGTGTTCCTAGGATCCTATGGTTAAACGGGAGAAAACTGGGAGGCCTGCTGCTCACCATGGCGTTCTTGGACTGGACAGTTACTGCACATGATCAGGGGTAATCTGAGCCTAGACACAGCCACAAACACTAGACTACACTGGCCTTCTTCCTCTGATGTACTTAGTGACTTCTTCCATCGCTGAGGGGGCTGGCTTTTCTAAAGGGAGATTCTTACAAGAGGCTCTCATTTGTAAAACCACACAGGAGCAATATCCACTGGAGGAGCCACCTTTGACCTTGGAATGCTCTTTTCTTCCTCGTTCTTTGATTATTTGCTCCAATCATTTTTGTTATTACTCTGCTCTGCTCCTTCTAGGACTCAGCATTCTCTATCCTCCTTTCTATTTCACTGAGACTGGGTCTTGATCCTCTACTCTGATGAGTCTTCCTCTGATGCATATCTACTAACTGCATACCTAATATCCATTCTGTCCTGTTAAGAAAACCCTCTTTGACTGGGCTCATCAATGTCTTCAGTTTAGGAAAATAATACTGCTGCTCTCCCTTTGTGTTTAATGGTGGTGGATTACTGGATGGGGTTAGCTGGCCTGTTCTTTTCGCTGTCTTTCCTTCTTTCTTTGTACTATGGCAGAGCTGGAGGGTCATCTTAAGATCAGGAGGTGATTAGGGTGATCAAATCAGCCGAAATAGTCGTGTCTTCCTGGTTTTAAAGTGGAACGTTCTGTAGCTTGTGAGTTCCCTTGGACATGGGCAAACTGGCATAGTTGACATAGGAAGCATTCTTGAGGATGTGAGCTGTCACTGTGGATAGTACGGAGAAATCGAAGCTGGGTCATACTATGGAATCTTCTAACCAGTCTTCACTTTCTGCTTCTGCATTTTTCATTTATGAAAGAAAAATACATCTCAATTCCAGCTATTTTTATTTGTCGTTTTTTTTTTTTTACCTGCTACGAGTGTGCAAATGACCGAACTCATTCTCTGACTTTCAGCTTTACGTATGCAGAGGTAAGTCCCAAGTCTTTCTCTCTGACCTGATCTCTTATTTACTGCAAGACACTTAATATCTAATTTGATAGATAATTAGATAGGCCACACACACTTGAACTCACTGTTTTTCCTCCCAATTGACTGTTTTTCTGTGTTTCAATTTGGAAATGAATGGAACCTTAAATACCCAGTGAACAACCAAGCGATCTCCAGATCTGCACCGATTCCCCCCAAACCAAACTCCCTCATTCTCCCAAGTCCTGATTTAAGGTATAGATTTCTCTCAAAGTCATTGACTCCACCAGGGTTCCCACATTGAACCAAGTAAATCCATCTTTTGTCTGGATTATGGCAATAGCCTTCATAAGATCTTCCTGTTTCAATCTTATCTCATTATATTCTAATCTCCTCTCCATTTCTATTATGCCAACATGTTCATTGTGCTTTATAGCTGAGCAGGCCTGTGGGGGGGTGTAAATCCCTTCAGACCTCTATTTATAAAGCACAGGTAGTGTGGCACTCATGTACAACCACATCCTTTATTAATGAAGCCACAAAAGTTCTTTTAGTTCCTCTAAGGTAAGGTTTCAGTTTCTCCACTGCTTCTAGCCTTTCTATATGCTGCATCCTTTAGCTAGAATATTATTTCATCTCCTTTCCTTATACATCTCTCCCTACTACTTCCTGCATCCTTGGTAACACGATCTATTCTTGATTAATAGTAGCTCAGCCTGACCACCATGTATAACTATGCCTTGCACAAGGCACACAACCATACATGGCAGCATTGTTTATATCCTGTTTTTTCCAGGCTGCCTTGCTAACTTCCACTATGAACATGGTTGAATGTTTCTTCTGGAAGCCTTTTTATATATCAGTATTATTCGTTAATATTTACCTGTTGAATTACGTGTCTGTATTCCCTACTAGGAATTTAAGCATGCAAGGGCTTAAATTTCAACATAGAAGGCAGCCATATCTACTTGTCTCTTAGTAGATATGTAACCCTATATTTGTAAATAAATGAGTAAACTTTCTTAATCATTTTTTGTGCTGATCCTGGGGCTTGAACTCAGGATCTGGGCACTGTCCCTGATCATTGGTACTCAAGGCTAGCACTCCACTACTTGAGCCACTTCCAGTTCTACTTGTAGATTTTGGAGTGTAATTGGAGATAAGAGTTTCACAGATGGTCCTTCCCACCTTGGCTTCAGCCAGTGATCCTTAGATCTCAGCTTCCTGGGTAGCTAGAATTACAGGTGTGATCCACCAGTGCCCAGCTGATCTCATTTTTATATACAAAGGATGTATTAAAATCCTTTTCACTATGGAGATCTTGTATCAGGTTCGAATTTCATAATGATCACTCTACTTACTGTTATTCCTAAACTGGGGTCTAGGAAAGAAGATAGGAGTCTGGGTTTCCCTAGTGACTTGTACCACACTTGTTATTTTCACATATTTTCTCATGTACTGTTAGCATTTTCTGAATTTCCCCACTACACCAAGATACACAGAGAGTTGTTAAAACGCACAACTCCTTGCCCTTCTGGAATGCAGAGTTTGTGGGAAGGTTTCAGAAAACATTTCAGCATGTGACATTTCCAGATTAAAGACAGCTATAGTTTTCTTAGCTTCCAATTTTGAGGCGTGCCAAAGTGCCAAGATCAGCAATAAATACACGGTCGGCATTGCTGAGCTCTCTGGAATGCCCCTGACTGAAGGAAAACTACCCTCCCATCCTGGCTAACACTGCGAAGTAGGGATAACAGATTACAAAGCATGAGGCCAGCAAAGGGAGCGTACATGCCAGGAAGCAATCTCCAATGTCAACAGGCTGACATTATCTGAAACCGCTGTCCAGATGTCTGTCTGCCCTTTCTCTCTTGTGGGGTCACAAGGGGAGTCCTTGAAACCCAGCTGACCTCAGCAGCAGCTTTGGAAGAGAAGTTTACCTTAGCAACTATGAACAGGAAACCAAGCAATGAATCTACAAGGAAAGGCCAGCAGGTATTTGGGAAGTGAGCTACTTTAGCTGTACAAAGTAGGAAAACATCAGAAAAGGTTGCATTGCCCGAGGGCTCGTTTCTATCAAAGATCAGTTCTCAGAACACCGTTCCATTATAGAACTTGTCAAGGAGAGTAGCTATTCCTTACAAACATAGAAATGTCTCTCTAAAATAAAAGAGCGAGGGTAACAGGTTGCACTTGTAATCCCAGCCCTCAAAGAAATTGAGGTAGAAGAATAACAAGGTCAAAGCCCAGCTATTGGGTTACATAGCAAGACTTTGTCTCAGAGAAAAAACAACAACAAAATAAAACAAAGCGAAAAAATAAAGGATGATGATGACATGAAAAGACCACGAGATTGTCTAGCTTTGCTCTGTAAGTCTCCCCAAGCATACTGGGAAGGGATAAAAAACTGTTTGTGGAAACTGAGTTCAATCATAAGACAAGAGGATCCAACACTCTATTTGACCAGTTTGGCTAACAACACAGCTGAATATTTCTCCTCCTGAATTATTCAGTTTTGTCAAACAAAAGGAGGTGCATTCATATCAGCTTTTTTAACCAGGAGCTAAAAGTACCTAAGGAAATTTCACCAGAATACTGTCAAATAAGTAAGTACACACACAGAGAGAGATTCATATATTTACTTTGCTCTTATTCATTTCAAATTCTGCATCTTGTGTCTATCATCAAGAGGAAAAGCAAGCAGGAACAAGATATTCCATTTAAAAAAGAAACAACTATAGAGGTCAACACATTTCCCCTGCATTGCATAGAGGATGTGGTTTATATGGGAGGGGAGCATAGCATTGTAAAGAAGAGGTTAAGCAGGAGGTGATAGCTCACACCTACAATCCTAGCTACTCAGAAGCCAGTGTGGATAGAAAAGGCTGAGACACCATTTCCTCTGAACCAGCAAAATGTTGGACTGGAGGTATTGTTCACTTGGTAGAGCCCTATGAGCAAGCAAGCTGAGTAAGAGTGTAAAGCCCTGAGTTTGAGTCCTAGTGTACACACACACACACACACACACACACACACACACACACAGAGTCAAGAGAAGAAGAGTTTAAATGAAAGAAAATGCTGGAGTACCTATACAAGGAGCATTCTGAGGTTCTGCAGCCCTTACCTGCTCTACTCCTTTGCTTCGGACACTGCTGGATTTTGGCTAGGCCTTACATTCCATATAAAGGCCCATTTTACTCATCCCATTAGCTCCATGTGTTCCATAAATACATGCTAAGGGAATTAAGCAGAGGGCCCTTCCCAGCTACTCTCCTAAGGTATAGATGATACAAAGCCACCACATTTATGTCCAAAACAATGAACTCTGAAAATAAAGCCCCCTTGATGATTTTACATGTTCACAAACAGTCCTCAAGAATGAAAATAAATATTAAGCTGTGTGCCTGAAGCTTATAAAACATCACAGGAAAAATTGGAGGACAGTCAGGTAATGGGTTTCAGTCAATGGTGTGCTGGGGAAATGAGGGTTTTCCTATTACCCTGGGAGCAACTGTGCGCATTCCTGACAACTTTAGAGCACTCAAGTCATTCACAAAGCACAGAGGCTGGCTTAAACCTCCATGAGGAAGCAACCCCACGACAAAGTTGAACAGTCATTTTAGGTCACTTCGCAGGTCTGGAAAGCCAGGCTCAAGTGATAAACGTAGCTGGTGAGCACCTGGGTCCAGATCCCTCTCTGATGGCCAGATTGAGCAATTAGAAACACTTCAGTATGTTCCAGTTACACACGGGACATACTTATCCTAACCCAGGTTATTAGTTGCACTTCAAATTTAACAGGGAAACCCGCAAGCTTAGGTTCCAGGGTCAGTTCTATCTATCTATCTATCTATCTATCTATCTATCTATCTATCTATCTATCTATCTATATTTCTATCTATGTAATCTAAATTGTCTAGTTCTTTTTGATGCTTCTTGGGCAAATGGTCTACCACTTAAAACACATTCTTAGCAGTCTCATATTTTTACTTAATTTTTTTTTTTCAGAGCTAGGAATCAAACTCAGGGTCTTGCATATGCTAGGCAAATGTTCTACCATTGAACTACCTTTCAAGCCGTGCCTCACATTTTTCAATGATTGCATAGCTTTCCAGCACGTAACTTTACTTCAATTTAATTAATTGGTGCCTAGTGATGAACAGTTTTTCTAGTCTTTAGGGACTGACATCAATAAGATGTCAAGTCTTGTACCTATGACTTGGTATAGATTTTTGAGTCTGGACAGCCATGGGAGAAAGGCCTAGAAAAGGGTTTGCTCAGTTAGAGGGAATATATACTTAAACTTTGGTTAAATAATGCCATGACTTTTGTCTTGGTGCTGTGCCAATTTCTTTTGCACGTAGCAATATATTGGATATTCCCTTTCCTTGTGCATTCCATGTGTCTTTGCAGGGTTTTTGAGATTTGTCTATCTGAGAAATAAAAAAATGTTTTCTCATGGTAGTTTTAATCTGAATTTCTTTCATTATGAGTAAAGTGGAACATCTTTTTACATGTAGAAAAGCCTTTGATAGTTCCTTTGGTGTGATACTTGGCCCATTTTTCCATTGATTTATTAGTCTTTAATCATTGATTTATGGATGTTCTTTATGTACTAAGAAAATTAACCCAGTCTCTCTCTCTCTTTCTTTCTTTCTCTCCCCCTCCGTGTGTATGTGTGTGTGATAATGTTCCAATTCATCATTTGTTCTTAGATTAATGAGTTTTTTCGATGAGGCACTTAATGAGTTTTGAAGACATATTTACATGAGCATAAGACTTGTGCAGGATAGGAAAAAGATTATTCTCAATAGCATACATGACTATCACTGTAACTGAAATCGCTGCCAGTTATGGAAGCATCTTTCATGGTTCAAATCCTAACCACTTACGTCCTATTTAAGTCATCAACACAGTCCTATGAGGTCTCGTACCAATGATTCCTACAATTTGTTCTGGCTCCAGAAGTAGATCCAGAATTTAAAATGACCAAACCACGTACAGTTAGTCATTGGTATGTTCTCAAATGCTCAGTTAATCTCCTTTATTTACTGTGGCATTTCTTCATTTTCTTCTCTTCCCTCTTCCCCTCACCTCTATACCATTGCTCACATGTTTGCATATACTATGAGAAAAGCCTATTTATAATTCCCTGGGTTTTCCTGCCAGCTCTTAGCTATTCTTTCCAGAAGGCAAACTGAATGGTAACCCCAGAGTTGAAGAATAAAAAGGCAATTTTTAAGATGCAAAAACGCAACTTTGTAAAGTAGAGGCATGAAAATATGTTGATAGGGGAGATTTTCAGAATCTAGCCAAGAAGGAAGTTCCTTGCTTTGCCTGTCCATGTGTCCTGCCCTGTCTAGACTGGGAACAGTGGAGAGAGGCTGCTTTGGGAGCTGAGGCTCTGGAGAGTTAGTGACCTTCCCCGGATCTGGAGTCAGAAGCTCCTGTCCCAGTTTTACCTCTGCTGGCCATGAATCCTGGGGCATTGGGTTGGTTGGTGGAAAGAGAGTGGGTTTTAAGATCAGGTAGCTCTTGTTATGAATAGCATTTTAGCCTCACAGTGCATGGTTTCAGGAAACTTTATTTATTTTTCAGGCATCAAGTGGGGCTCCTAAAATGTACTTCGCAGGGATGCTGGTGGACATTTAGTATGATGTCTGTACCTACTATAGGGCCTAGTGCAGTGTAGGTTCTCAACAAAACATAGTGGTACAAATCTTATATATATATAATTAGATATAAATATATATGTGATTATAATATATATTATCATGTAATTATATATAGCAGTATATAATTATACATAATTTATAATCTGTATATATAAATAAATCTGTATATATAAATAAATCTGTATATATAAATAAATCTGTATATAATCTGTATATATTATAAATCTGTAATTTATAAATAAAAATATAATTATGTTTATAATTTATAATATATAATTTATATACATATAAATTATATATATATGTATATAGTTTAGCTGGTTCCTTAATTTTATTCATGACATTTGGGAGTTGGCAAGTCAATTTCATATGTTAAAAATGGCACAAATAATTGTTAAAATAGGAAAAATTGGCTGCATGCTACTTAAAATAATCTCATGAACCATCATAGCAGGATGGACCAATCATATTATTCAAGTCCTTTTATAAGCCACAGTGATTGGTCCAGAGAGTAGATGATGCTCAGTGATGAAAATTTTGTTGGCACTATAGGGAAAGGGAAACTTTCTTTTCTCGAGGACTATCATCTGCAAGAGGCCATAAAGAAGTCCCCTGAGGATAAAGCTAACAGAAGTGAAGACAGAGCTGAGAAGAGGCAAAGCAGGCAGTGTTCTCTCCCCTTCTCTCTCTCTCTCTCTCTCTCTCTCTCTCTCTCTCTCTAAGGAGAGAGAGAGAGAGAGAGAGAGAGAGAGAGAGAGAGAGAGAGAGAGAGAGAGAGAGAGACTGTCCTAGGGCTTGAACTCAGGCTCTAAGCACTATCCCTTAAGCTCTTTCACTCAAGGCTGGTGCTCTACCACTTGAGCCATGGCTCTATCATTGGCTCTTCTGCTGGTGTTTAATTGAAGCTAAGAGTCTTACTGACTTTCCTGCCTGGGCTGGTTTCACACGTTGGTCCCCGGATCTCAACCTCCTGAGTATCTAAGATTATAGGCAGAAGCCATTGATTGATTTCTGGGTTCTTAATCCCCTATGGACCTGAATCTAGATATCCCTTAAGTTTTAAAATAAACCAAGAGGATGAACTCTTCTTTAGTTTAAGATTGTTTAAGTTAGAGAAATTCTTCTATGTGGGTATAAAAATAGCCCTGCCAGTACAAAAGTCTGAGAGATGCATGATATGCTGGCTTTGACCATAAATATATACTGGAAAAGAAAGAAAAAGGCAAATGCTGTGAACTGGACGGCAGAGGAGAGTCCTGAGACCAGAAACTGGTCTCACCTTTGCCCTTTCATTATCTAGATAGCCTTGGACAGGGAGTCAGTCTGTTTAACTTACCTGTGTAAATTACAGCTTCCCCATCAACAAAGTAAAGGAATTGAACAATCAAGAGTTCTCAGAAACTGGGACTCAGGCAATGGAACCCAATGGGGATCCAGGTTTTCAGCTTTGCGTTCTGCAGAATAGCTTTCCTTTTATCTGTATTGCATGTCAGGCTGTCTTAGAAGGTTTTGGTGGAAGGGTCTTTCTGTTAAAATGGATTCGCTGATAATTCCAGTTTTGTTTATACTGAAGTCTGAGTTGGTCTGGAGCCCAGCTAGAATGTGATGCCTGGTTAATATTTTCTACTCTGTGTTAGGAGTTGGTCAGTAGCCAAGGTCAAGAACTCAGTCCCTGGAGGGTTTGTTAGCTTTCCACAAACAGAAAGAAATTGCTAATGGCTGTGATCTGTGCCCCTAATCTTGAGAACTGTTTAGAGATGAGGCTGACTGGCCAAACAAGAGGCTGGGGAAAGAAACATAGAGGATTCTAGGTAGCACTTAATTCTGCATTCAATGCTAATATTGCCACATCTGGTGATGTCCCAAGCCAGAAAACTACTCATAGCTAGAAAACCCAGGTAGGTTTGATGTTTTTGTTTTTCTTTCTTTCTTCCTTTCTGAAAACAGGGTGATCACTGTCGAAGAATATATATAAAATACGGGAAACAGAGGGAAAATTTGCATTCAATGTAAGTTTAGTGTTCCAAGTCTTTAAAAATCTATCTTACAAAATAAAGTACCAATACCAGAATGAACATACTGTGAGAACGTGTTATCCACTGTGATAGCCAAATAACTTTCTTTGCTTTATTTCAGGTAAAAATTGCAAATGAGACTGCAATCTGTATAACAAATGTATGTTGTAAGAATAATATTGATCTTGGCAACAGAAGCTGAATACTTCATTTATTTTTACAAACATGTTGAAAGATAATAAAATAATAAGGACTATTTTTCTTTTTTTTTGTCTAGTCTTTTCATAAACAGGAACAGTTTTACTAGAAAACTAGCTTATTTTGTCCATCATGGGTTTTGGGCACTGTTCCTGAGCTTTTCTGCTCAAGGCTAGTGCTCTACTACTTTGAGCCACAGTTCCATTTCTGGTTTTCTGGTGGTTAATTAGAGATAAGAGTCTCATAAACTTTCCCACCAGGGTTGGTTTTGAACCATGATTCTCAGATCTCAGCCTCCTGAGTAGCTTGGGTGACAAGCGTGAGCCACCAGCCCCTGATGAGAACTATCTTTTTCAGATATAAAATTCAGGCAAATTTAAATTAATACAAAATCTCAAATACCATATATCTCTTAATGGTTCACTTATAATGGTTCACTTTTTGCTTTTTTGTTGACAAGGACTACAGAGATGTAAACTGTGAAGGACAGGAAGATTGCTTTTAGGGAAGATGAGTCAGACCTGGTACAATTCAAAGAAGAGGCAGGCATTGTTATTGGAGGAAAAATGAGAAATGGGTCTGAACAAATCTTAGGCTGGTCTAGCAAGCTTCAAACTGGGAAAACACAGATGGCTTTAAGGTGACATTGAGTCAGGCGGGCCAGGGCTCAAGAGAGAAATACATATCCGTACTGAGGCAATAGCTTGAACATGGGGAATTTCAGACAGCACCTTGGATAGCTCCCTGGGCAAGAGGTACTTTGACAATGCTAAGACCCAAAGACATCGTGGAATGAACTTGGTCTTTGGAGCTTATAGAAGCCACTTACAATGGTTCCACTGTGGGGACTGGTTCAAAGCTCCTTAGTAAGAGGCTTTTGTTTTTGAGAGGTGGGTGTGTTAGTCCTGGGGCTCAATCTCAGGGCCTGGATGCTGTTACTGAGCTTTTGTGTTCAAAGATAGAGCTCTAGTACTCCTCTTCCAGCTTTTCAGGTAGTTAATTGGAGAGTTTCATGAGCATTCCTGCCTGGGCTGGCTTCCAACCACAGTCTTCTGAATAGCTAGAATTGCAGACCTAGCCACTGGCACCTGGCAACAGGCATTCTGATGTTGGCAGTAATGGGAACAGTATTGTCCCCTTAAACTTCAGAGAATTTGTTTCTCAGAAGCTCTATTCCACCGGTTGGGAAGACAAGTTGATTCTGGCATCAATGTCATCATTATAATATGCAGAAGAGTTTACTTTGATGTTTACCTTTAATTTCTTACTGTCCATTTGGGTCATGACAAATTATTGGCCGAGTGAGTAGGACATTTATGCAGAATTAATCTAAGAAAGGAACCAGGCAGACGGGCCAAGCACCCCCACCCTAACACTGTAGTTGGAGTAAAGTTTGGCAAGAGATGATGTGAGACCAGAGACAAGACTACTGGCGGCACCTTTCCAGTGTGTGATTGTGACTATGTAGAATCTAAGGCCATGATGGGGTCTCATCTCTATGTTCATTCATTCAGTAGCATTTATTGAGCATCTATCTTGTACCAAGTACTGTTCCAGTCACTAGAAATACACCAGTAAGCAAAAGTGATAGTCTGGGGATTATTGTCTCCTTTCTGGCTATTGCAGTCAGGTGACCATAGATGAATGTTGTCTGGAACAATAGCCAGGATAGAACATGGAATACCATAATTGGAGGTGAGGATCAGACCTGGTGGTGGGGAACAGGAAAGGCCTTGGTAAGAGATCAGGCAGGTTAAGTCCTCCCACCTCATGAAATCCAGTTCTCGGCATCTAAGTCGAAGTGCTCAGCAATTGGAAAAGAGTCCCAATGTTAGTTAAGACCAAATAGGTCTAGGGATGACAATTTGTTTTTAGATCATGAAATCTTAGCATTAGAGAAGATTTGAATAGTCATTGAGTCCAGTTCCTTCTCTCAACTGTTCCTCAGTCTTCCAGCTCATTGTGGTAAAAGCAGAACATGCTCATTTTCACTGGATGACAGCAGATGTTTCCCTGTGTGACTTCCACATTTTGCTTGTGTAGGGCTAAACAGTCACCTTGGTAACAATAGTGAATTGACTCATATCAATAAATACACACCCACGGAGCTGCAGGGCTATCCTTTTGGGTATATCCCATGGTCTCTAATGGGTTGGGATTTGGCTTGTGATAGGGAAATAAGAAAGAGGAAATCAAACACCAGGACAGAAAGAACACAGCCAGGTCTATGGGATGTGAGGTCTGACTGGGAGATGGCTGGTTCCTTTCAGTGTGAGAATGATCATCTTTGTGTTCAGTTTCTACTCCCTTCTACAATGTGACTGTGAGTGTTCTTTGACAGAATGCTCCGTTGGAAGTGATTGATGGGGTGGGGAAGGACTGGCTTTGGTTTAGGAGACAGAATATATCCATGCCAGAAGATTTTCACTAAACCATGAGGACCTTACTATTTTCACTCCAGAACAAGGAACACTAAAAAAAAAAAAAGAGAAAGAACTCAGATGTGGAATTATTTTCCAAAATTGCAGTCCAAAACAAATATGACTTTTTGAAACCAAAATTAGAGAATCCCATATAGACACACTTTAAAATGAGAATATTTGAAGTATAATTTCTGTAATGCTAAGCCATCAAGGGTAAAACATGAATATAAAGAGAGAGAAAAGGGTCAGCTATGGTCAAAGAAGCCATTCATATCTGAAAATTGCTCTCTTTCTTGGCAAAAGACACATTTAATGGTTCCTGTTTATTTAGAGTTTTCTATATTGGCTACAATGGCCATTCTAGCCTTTTGGTTTACATACCTAGGATTAAAGGCCTTATGATTCCTTTTTCCCTTTTTTTTTTGTCGGACATGGGGCTTGAATTCTAGGATGCCTTATGATTCCTTTGTGAAATGTTTATTGTTCTTCGTTATGGTGGTGTTGGGATCAACCCCAGGGTCTTTGTGAACCACACCCCAATCCATGTTAACTCAATCTTTATTGCTTACATATATTAACCTTAGGTCAGTCTGTAAGTACCTTGCAACTTGACCCATGTACTCCTTCCATCAACTTAGTCTTTAGAAGGAAAAGTCAGGAGCTAAAGTAACTATATTTTGAACTTTCAGAGATAATAGTGTCTTCTAGAATATTCCTACTGTATCTTTTTTGTGGTTCTTGTGAACATTTTCAGCGTTCCTTTTTTTTAGGGAAGGAGAAGGTTTTTTATTAGAAAGCTCTGATTTGCAGGTGATTTGAGCTAAGAGCCAAGAGTGAGCCAGGTAGAGGAAATTGCTTCTTAAGAAAGACCAAGGAACTGCTTCTCTTCAAAGAAAAATAACTTCCGTCATTGGCACTGTTTTCTAACCAGCTCTCCAACAGTAATTATGCCAGAAACATAACAAGCCTGGGCTAACTCAATTGTAGCAAGTGCTGTAGATATCAGGCAAAAGAAGAAGAAGAAGCACTTGACTTTCGTTTTAGATAAAAAGGAAGCCCAACTAGTTCTTTGGACTCCTCTTGGATTTTAAAGACAGGATTTATATAAGGAGGGGGAAAAAGAAAGCCCAATATCCTCACAATAGATAAAAGTAACACACTCCAAATAAAAAAATGATGGAGGATAGACCCATTCAAAAAACTCTGTGACATTAGATGAGAGACCATTTTTTTCTAATATGTGAACTTCCATAGTAACAAGCTTGAGTTTGGAAGATGGCTCTGTGTGTGTGTGTGTGTGTGTGTGTGTGTGTGTGTGTGATTGAACTCACTGTCTCTTAGCTTTTTTTCTCTTGCAATGCTGGTACTCTACCTCCTGAGCCACATCCCCACTTCTGGGTTTGTGCTGGTTAGAGACAAGAGTCTTGTGGTCCCTAGCTGGCTTTGAACCTTGAGCTTCTGATCTCAGCTTCCTGAGTAGCTAGGATTACAGGCATGAGCCCCCAGCACCCAGCAGAAGATGGCTTTTTATACAAATAGTATTTTTTTACCTAATAAGATTTGCATTTCAAAACAACCATGAGCTGTAATTCTTAGAAAATTCTCCAGTTTATTTAGAGCTGCTACCTACACTAACCTTTCTGAGCTTCACAACAACCATTCGAAGCAGCTATTATTTGTCCAAGTTATTTGACTCTTAATTCTTCAACTCTTAATTCTTCATGGTCTCTATCTAGAGGCAGCAAGGAGACTTAGGTAATTTTTTGCCCCTTCTCTGTAATCTATCTTCTGGACTTGGTTCAATTCCTAGGTTACAGCTAGGCACTGGTGGCTCATGCCTATAATCCTAGCTACTCAGGAGGCTCAGATCTGAGGATCGTGGTTCAAAGCCAGCCTGGGCAGGAAAGTCTGTAAGATGCTTATCTTCAGAAAACTGGAAGTGGCGCTGTGGCTCAAGTGGTAGAGCACTTGCCTTGAGCTGAAGAGCTGAGGGACAGCACTCAGGCCTAGAGTTCAAGCCCTATGATGGACCAAGGGAAAAAAGACTCCTAGGATATTCATAGGAGGAGTTTGGGACTCAATGGACCTTCAGAAAACAAAACAAAACAAAACTGTTGAAATATCTTTCTCTGGATTGGGCCTCAGGCCAGTCTGGGTCTCCAGTTCACTGACTCTCTCTACAAGCTCCAGCAATCTTGGGAGACTGTTTGAATGACATCTTAGAGTCCCCCAACGACTCAGAAAGTCTGAAAACTCCAAAGGAAGCTTCTTTGCTTCTGAAAGATTTTAAACTTACCCCTGATCTTATTTTGGTTTGTTCACCTATGGAATGTCAGGTATACACATGGGCACACACCACCACCACCACCATCACCACATACTATTGACACGTTTACAACACGGAAAGCTGGACTTCGGCTTCTGTTGTTTTGCATATGCTTTGATGCATGGAAACCTGACAGAATAAGCTGTAGAAGTAAGATATTTATCAAACTCAGCCACTCAGGGGACAGGCAGGAACATCAATCATGATGACACAGATAAAACCAGAAGCAGACTTTTACTCACTGATTTGGTCATTCTCTTCTTGTCCAGCACAGCCCTTATGGCTTTCTGTTGCTCTCAGGCCCAAGATAAACATCCTCAAGATCTAATTTATCATCTACCACTAGACCAAACCACATTACCTCATCTTCATGCTCCCAGCTTAACTCTTAGGCTTGGCTGCGCTTCTTTACTCCACCCAGCCCTCTTCCACACCAAACAAACATTTACAAGTTCCTCTCTCGGCCAGTACTTCTCAGCCCTCTGCAACTCCATTTGGATGGGCAAAAACTTACTCAGGGCCTACTTTAGGCACTGCCTAAAACAAAAATAATAAAAGAAGCCTATCTTAATGAACTCACAGTATTCAAAGGATGCTAGAGTCAGGCAGCATGCCTGACTGGATCAGGAATCCAAACATCTACCTTTAACACCAAGTAAAACTGTTCTCATTATTGTGACTTAAAAGGTGTGTGTGTGTGTGTGTGTGTGTGTGTGTGTGTGTGTGCGTGCATGCACATGCGCGCGCTGGTCCTGGAGCTTGAACTCAAGGTCTAGGCACTGTGCCTGAGCTTCTTATTGTCAAGGGTGGCGCTCTACTACTTGAGCCACTGGCTTTTTTGGGGGTACTTAATTGGAGATAAGAGTCTCATGGACTTACCTGGCTGGGCTGGCTTTGAACCAAGATTCTCAGCTCTCAGCCTTCTCAGCAGCTAGGTTTACAGGCATGAGCCTGTTTCCATACTTTTTTTTTTTTTTTTTAAAATAGGAACTGAATCTGTTTTGGAGTTAAAAAACTTCCTGACGATTTAGAAACAGAAATATTTTCCATTCCTCGATGTTAACTTTGCATTTGGCCACAAGACACAGTTTAGCTTTTGGCCAGCCAAGTCACATAGATTGGCAATAACACATAGAAACCAAGGAAACCAACTGGGTAAATAGACAATACTCCCAAATAAATATGCAACTCAATCAACTATCCTTGCAGTCTCTACTGCTGTAGACCAAGGGACTGTGTTCTTCCTTTTTTTCTTAAGATAGGGCCATAAGAAAAGAGAGAGACAAAAAGAGAGAAAGATACAGATACACGACTTAGAGATACACAGAGACAGAAAGAGAGACAGAGAGGGAGAAAGGAAGAAAGGGAAGGGAGAAAGGGAGGAAGGAAGGAAGGAGAGAAGGAAGGAAAGAAGGAAAGGAAAGGAATGACGGAGGAAGGAAAGAAGGAAGGAAAAAAAGAGAAACCCAGCAATAGAAAAATGATTAAGTAGATGAAGTTCATTTTATAGACCACAAGGCAGCTATTAAAGGATAAGATTGACTTGAAAACATGTGCAAATACTTATCACTACCACACATAAAAGTATATCCATCTTTTATAAATTTTGAAAAAAAGAATGTATGTTTCTATAGACACAGAGCAATTTGGGAAGCTGCAAATTTGGGAAGCTATATGTTGCACCCCACATTGCTACCTCTGCTACCTCTAGGAGACAGAATAGAAGATCAACAAGACTATCAACCCACTCATTAATATCCTTATTCTACCTTATCTGAATTTTCATAAAAGCATGAATGTTTCGGTGCTTCCAAATAAACAGCCTTCAATCCCTAGCACCACAAAACAATCAATAGTGTGTATATTGCATAGGTTCTGATGAAGCTGTTGTCTAGTAGGTGTGAGACTGTAGCTGGCTTCAATCCCCAGAACTGCAAAAACAAAAACAAAAAAACACTCCCTCACGCACAAAAAAGGCCAAACCGCGTGCTCAAGTCAAAACAAGAGACTGGAAAAATATTGTCTGCTCTACAACATGAATGAAAGTTCAAAATGTTTCAGCAAGCCAGGCACCCATAGCTCATGCCTATAATCAATCCTAGCTCTTCATGGAGGCTGAGATCTGAGGATTGTGATTCGAAGCCAGTGAGGACAGAGAAGTCTCCATGAGACTCTTATCTCCAATTAACCACTCAAAGTCTGGAAATGGAGCTCTGGTGCAAAGTGGTAGAGTGCTAGCCTTGAGCAAAGGAGCTCAGAGAGATAGGACCCCGGCCCTGAGTTCAAGCCCCATCTCTCTCTCTCTCTCTCTCTCTCTTTCTCTCTCTCCCTCTCTCTCTCTCTCTCACACACACACACGTTTCAGCATACACAAAGTAAGACTAATATTTAGCAATAACACTTGGCAGTTGCATAACATCTGTGTTTGCACACAAACGTTCATTCAGTTTTAATCTCCTGCAGCTGCCATTGCTCTCACTCGGCCGGATAAAGGACAGGTGCAGCCTGATTGGTTACGGGAAGGTCAGAGGATGCTCTGGGAGGGCTCTCTCAAGGATGCACTGTGAGTTGAGGATCTCGGCCAGGTCTTCTGAAACCCACCCACCTATGGATCCATGCAGATTTATTATGACATCTGAGAATAATCAACAAGCCATTTTCCTGTCAAAAATCCAGAAAGGGGAGTCATTAGATACACAGGTTAGGAGTCATTCCTCAAGTGATCACAAATAACATGCAAAGGCTGACCAGAGAGCAAAATCCACGGGGCTTTCATTCGTAAGCCCCCAGCAGACCACCCACACTGTGTGCACAGAGACCATGTGCGCTCATCAAGGAAACAATAAGATCTGAACTGCTAGGGCTGTTTATATTCCCCGGCACTGGGCTGGTGGAGGCTCAGCAGGGGCTAAGCATACTTAATGTCATTCATATAGCAGTTCCATGATGTGTTATGATTTTGTTTCCTGAATAGGCCCTGTGAGAGCTTCTCTGTCTGTGTCGTACAAATTCATCTCCGATCCATGGATTATGCCTAACAGTTCCTTCCACCAGGACTCACTCTTTCCGAAGTTCTGCTAATGGAGGAGGGGGAAGTGGGCCAGTGCGTGATATCTCAGGACTTCTGCTTTGGGGGTAGTCCAGTAGTCTATGGCTTTATTACTCATGGGGAGATATCAGAAGCCAAGAGATGGTGAGTCATCCCTAGGCCTGGATCACAGAGCCCACCAGCAGAGGAACGGCTACAGACCCAATTCTGGAAGATGGCTCCCTGTGTGCTAAGACCCTTGAGGGGTCTTAGATGATGGTTTCAGAGGGAAGATCAGCTGGAGCTGAGAACCTGAGACAGCTTGGCCATCCAACCTCCCTTTCCTAAGAAGATGAAATTCCTAAGGAGAGTTTGGGCATGTCCTTTTTAAAAGATCTCATATCTGGGGGCCTGAGAAGGTGGCTCAGTGGTAGAGTGCTCACCTAGCATGCGTGAAGCCCTGGGTTTGATTCCTCAGCACCACATACACGGAAAAAGTCAGAAGTGGCACTGTGGCTCAAGTGGTAGAGTGCTAGCTTTGTGCAAAAGAAGCTCAGGGACGTTCCCAGGCCCTGAGTTCAAGCCCCAGGACTGGCAAAAAAAACCTGGCCATATAAGAGTGCGTAGGCTAGAGATTGGAGATTTTTATTGGTAGGACCTAGTAGGTCACATGACAGGTAATGACTTCCTGTTTTATTTTCTGTTTGCCAGTCGTGGGGCTTGAATTCTGGGCCTGGGTGCTGTCCCTGAGCATGTTTTTTTTGCTCAAGACTAGTGCTCTACCACTTGAGCCACAGCTCCACTTCCAGTTTTTTCTATGATTAGTTGGAGATAAGAATCTTTGCTGTTTAGGTCTGGGAAAGTGGCTCAGTGGTAGAGTGCTTGCCTTGCATGTATGAGGCCCTGGGTTCGATTCCTCAGCATCACATAAACAGAAAAAGCCGGAAGTGGCGCTGTGGCTCAAGCAGTAGAGCGCTTGCCTTGAGCTGAAGAGCTGAGGGACAGCGCCTAGGCCCAGAGTTCAGGTCCACGACCGGCCAAAAAATGAAAAAGAAAAAAAAAGAATCTTTGCTGTTTGGGCTGGCTGCCAACCATGATCCTCTGATCTCAGCCTCCTGAGTAGCTAGGATTACAGGCATGAGCCACTGAGTCCCAGCCCTGCTATTTTGTGCCGGTACTGGGGCTTGAACTCTGGACCTCATGTTCTCCATTGGTTTTTTCACTCAGGGTGTGCATTTGACCACTTCCAGCTTTTTTTGCTGGTTAATTGGTGATTAAGAACCTCACAGACTTTTCTCCGGGGGCTGACTTCAAAACACAATCCTCAGACCTCAGCCTCCTGAGTAGTTTGGATTTGATCAACACTAGGTGTTGACTAAAACCAATGGGAAATTGACAAGACACTGGGGCTCCTCTGCTCTGGCTGGTGACCCTTGTGAGGTTTGGCCCCTATATATGATGATCTCCAAGGAAACACCTTGTGTTGTTCAGGTTCTACTAACTGCTCTGCTCAGTGTAAACCCTGATACCTAGTTTAGCAGGAGAGGCTGGGAGGACTATTTTTAGAGAACAACCTGTTATTGAGACTTTCTCCACTTGAGAACTTGAACATTCTCTCAGGCACAAAAGAGCATGCCCCGCTGGGAGGGAGCAAGTGAGCCAAATTCAAGAGCCAGGCATCACATAGAACTGCGCTTCAACCAAAGCAAGTTTATCACCCAACGCCATGATTTTCCAATCAGAAAGGAAGCAAATGCAATCTCAGAATCATCTACTCCAAAGCCGAGCTTCCCATCTCCAGAGATGCCAGATGGTTTTCTTTACAATAGGATTGGTACACTCTAGGACCATGGCCTCGAATAGAGAGGTCCTAAGTTCCTCCATTAATTTAAGGGAGGCTTCCATAAGCCAGGGCTTACTTGCTAAGAAGTTGCCTCTGGTGACCCCATTCTGCAGCACTAGGGTCCTGAGGCTGTTTGCAAAGTCTCTGTGCTTCCTGGGCAGCACCGTGGCTGCTGAGCAGAGACTCTCTTGTCTTCCAGGATGATGTACACTCTTCTATTCCTGCCTTTTGTCACTTCCCATCTCTCCTGGAAATTTCTCTACATCATTACTGAGTGATCGCTGTCATTCTTCTGGATCAAAGCACATTCATTGTGGGGCTACACTCTGTTGGCTCTCTCTTGCTGGATACCAGGGTTGCTTCCAGTATTGTGTTGTAACCCATAATATCACCACAGTCTGGTGATGGGTGGCTCACACTGGTAATTCCAGTTACTCAGCAGGCTGAGATCTGAGGTTGAGGTTCAAAACTAGCCCAGGTAGAAAAGCTCATGAGACTCTTTTTTTTGTCGGTCATGGGGCTTGAACTCTGGGCTTGGGCGCTGTCCCTGCACTCTTCAGCACAAGGCAAGTGCTCTACCACTTGAGCCACAGTACCACTTCTGGTTTTCGAGTGGTTTATTGGAGATAAGAGTCTCATGGACTTTCCTGCCCGGGCTGGCTTTGAACCATGATCCTCAGATCTCAGCCTCCTGAGTAACTAGGATGACAGGTGTGAGCCATCAGTGCCCGGCTCTGAGACTCTTATCTCCAATGAACCACCCAAAAGCCAGAAGTGGAGCTGTGTGGCTCAAGTGGTAGAGTGCCAGTCTTCAGCAAAAAAGCAATGTAAGAGTTTGAGGCTCTGATTACAAACCCTAGTCCTGGCACACACAAAAATCATAATGTCACCACAATGACGCTTGCGTGTGGGCCATTTTGTGAATGTGCAGCTCTTTCTGTAGGACAGATCTCTACAGCTGGGACTGCTGCAGCCCAGAGCCGCCATGCTGTAATCTGGTCCTATCACGTTCCCTTGCAGTAGGTTGCAGACTTCTTCTTTCCCATCACTAGCTTTAGCATCGAGGTTTGTTTCCTTCCAACATAGCACTCAAACCAGGCAGTATCCTGAGACTTTTGCACAATGGTTCTTAAAATGTATAAAAATCACCTGGGCAAATTTGTTGAAGATCCTGATGACTCGCCTTCAGCTATTTTGATTCAGAAGCCTGCAGAATTCTGCATTTTCAACAAATACGGTTCCAGCTTTGGTACCGATGAGCCCATAAGACATTTAGAGAAGTAGGCCATCATATAATGCCACACGATGCTGGTTCTTACAGGCTGTGGGCAGAGGAGCTGGATGCCAGGTTGAACCCTGGCTCCATCCTTGCAATTTGTGTGAAAATTCCTTCATCTCATTGTGCTGCTTGTTTTCTCTGTAAACAGGGGCTTACTGTTGAGTTAAAAGTTGTAAACGCTTTCAGTGATGGTTGAGTTGTAGAAATTTTAGGAGAGTTTTCTTTTTTTTGTTTCTTTTGTCTTTTCCTTCCCTTTCTCCCTCTCTCCCTCCCTCCCTCCCTTCCTTCTGCTCTCCTTTCTTTCTCTATTTCCCTCTCTTTTTTCTTTCTTTCTTTCTTTCCTCCTTTTCTGTGCCAGTACTGGTACTTGAACTCAGGACATCATGCTTTCGCTTAGCTTTTTCACTCAAGGTTAACACTCTACCACTTGAGCCAAACTTCCACTTCTGGTTTCTTTCTGGTTAATTGGAAATAAAAGTCTCTCAGATTTGTCTGCCTGGACTGGATTCAAACCTGGATCCTTAGATCTCAGCCTCCTGAGTATCTAGGATTACACAGGCAAAAGCCACCCACAGTAAGCTAGGAGTTTTCTTATATAGTAGGGACCACTGGTTTTCTTCCCCCAACATCCAATGTCTTCATTTTTATGGTAACAGAACTGGTAAGTTTTGCCTAGACACAGGCAAACAAAAACTGCATTTCTTGGTTTTCTTCTGCAGTTTGAGGGGTGGAATATAAAAGTTAGGGGGCACTAGGTGAAAGGAAAATGCAGAGGAACCAGAAGACAGAATACTGTTCAAGGCATTAGCTCTAAAGCTTTTCATTTCTTCTCAGATTGCTCTCTCAGCCTGTCACGATAAGTTTTATTGGCTATTTCGTGTTGTGCACTCAAGCACGCAGATACAAGTGAGGCCGGCAGAATCCCTTGCTTTGGAAATTTAGCAAGGCAGCCCATGGGACTGCTGGGATCTCTCCTGACAGATGGCAAATTTTCATCCCTGTAAGTCTGTTCGCTTTATTTCCTGTGGTACTGGAAGCCCAGGATGGGGGCCAGTGAAGTCATGCTCCCAAGTGTCATGGGATAGTTCTTCACCACACTAGATGTCTTGGGCTCACATACCCAGGACAGTAGGGTGCAGCAATTGCTACGTAGGTAGAGAGGGGAAATTGGGAAGGCCTTGGATATAAAGAGAAGAGGAGCCATCAGTGTAAAGGCAGTCCTGGAGATAGGAAACAAAAGGTGGTATTCAGAGGGATCCCAGGCTTCCAACTCCTGGTACACAGTCTCTGTCTCATTAGACTTTACTTACAAAAGAAATTAGCTGCTAACTTCCTCTTAGCTGCAGTGTACATGTCCACAGAGCCTGTCTTTTTGTCTTTTTGTTCAGTCATAGGCTTAAACTCTGGGCCTGGGCACTATCCCTCAGCTCTTCAGCTCAAGGCTAGTGCTCTACCACTTGAGCCATAGCTCCTCTTCTGGTTTTTCTGGTGGTTTATTGGAGATAAGGGTCTCATGGACTTTTCCTGCCTGGGCTGGCTTTGAACCGTGATCCTCAGATCTCAGCCTCCTGAGTAGCTAGGATGACAGGCGTGAGCCACCAGGGCCTGGCCAGAGCCTGTCTTTATACACCTAAGTTTTCTGTGTAACTTTGTAGAAACATCCTTAGAAATTTTCTGTAGCCTCCATCTCCCTGACTGACATGCATTTATAATGGCTGGTGCACTTGCCACATTCTGGGACCAGGAAGATGAAAACCCACACCTGGGTATGGGATCATCATTTAACTGTGATACAAGAATATCCTCTCGTGGTTCACCTGTTGCCAGCTTGGTTCTAAGTGTGGCAGTGTTGGAAAGTAATGTGGAAGAGGTGGGGCCTGGAGGGAGCTAATTAAGTCACGGGGTTGCTGCAGGCAGAAGGATTTGCTATCCTTCTCGAGGGGCTCGAGTTATGTCTGATGTGAGGGTAGTTATAAAGGAGAAAGCCCAAGGGCTTCCCGTCTCACCACGCTCTGTCCAAACCTCACCATCCTATTGCCCACCATGTTAAATCACGGTTTCCCAATCTCAGATTTGCAATCGGCTGTGAGCTAGACAAACTTCTTTTCTTTATAAAGTACTCCTGCCTCGGGCATGTGACTATAGTAAAGGAAAACACTCAAATACAGATAGCAAAGTGTGAGTTAAAAGGTATATGCAACTCAGACAACTTCCTTTGATTGAAAGCTAATAAGCCAGGGTTTTTACTCCTGGGGTTCAGAGATTGTTTTCCGAGGTTCATATGACGGTAGACAAACTGCTAGGGGTCTGAATAATGTTCTGGGAAAGCAGCTGTAGATTTAAGGAGGGAACATGGAGCAGTTGCTCACCGAGTTCTCTTTGACTGATGACACCTTGAAGTAATAACAGACACTAACCAAATAAGCATAAGATATCAGAGAAAGTAACACAGAGAAGACACAACAGGACTGGAGCGATGACAGAGGGGTAACCGAAGTCCTTTTTATTTTCCAGCACTCTGAGAGATGAGAGATGAGTCCCAGTCGATTGCCACAGGCACATTTCAGAATGATTCCTGAAGGTTTCAGTATCATCGCAATTAACTGGATATCACAGTAACACAAGTCCCATGAGTACATTGGTTTCCTAGTATATCTCAAAGTTATGGTTGTAAGACTGTAGTCTGCTAAGTAATATCATTATGTTTAGAATGTACATACACTAGTTAAAAGTACTTTATGTCTGAAAAAATGAGATGCTGGGAAAAATGGCACTGACAGACTTATTGGATTCAAAGGTGCACTGGTTTGTACAAAGCACAGTATCAACGTGAAGTGCAATTGAGCAAAAACAGAATAAAATGAGGTAGGCCTGTATTGGAGAGTTGCTAGGAGCCTGCCTATAATTCACATTGTTTGAAAGCTGCTGGGTACATAGTCTATAAATCACTGCAAAATAGTGTTTTATTACAGCTGTTCTTTGCAATGTCCTTGGCCAAAGGCCAGAGTTCAAGAACCTCTTTAGTAGTGGCAGGGGAGGCATTCCCGCTGCAAAGAGAACATTGACCTTAATGCAGCCATTGTGGTACCTGGGCAGGATGAGTTCCATCTACTCACTGGAGGGGTCGATATCTTGATGGGGAGTCTGCCCTTAGATTTTGCTTTGTTAGGGTTCTTTATTTGTTTTGTTTAAAACCTACTAGGACACTTTATTACAAAGATCTAGTGCTTCTCAGGTACAAGATGTACAAGTACCACCAATTAAAACAAACTTGGCTTGTCAGAAGTAAAAGCCCTCTCCCTTGTAAACCACAGATTTGCAGACACTTAAGCTTGGAAATGTAGGGTTTATGCTTTGACCACTTTGTAAAAATTTCCGTATGCATAAAAATTTCTGTTGTATCTTAAATAGAAGGGAATAAAAATATGCTTCATCTTTCTTCTTAAAAAAAGTGCATCTCCAAAAGATGCATGTAGTCTCTCATATGTGGAAGTTAGATCAAAATGATAAATATATATGTAAACATATATGAGCCATACACACACACAGACACACACACACACAAACGTATTAACGAAAGCATGGTATATGCTAGGGGAGGATCCCAAGGGTGTAAATCCTTTGAATAACTAACTTACAGTTGAACAATATACCAGGAAGTTTAACAAAATACCCGGAAGCTAGAACATGTACTATCAGGGAGAGGGAAGGTCACAGGGGGTGGGCAGATGAATGGAGAGAGGAAAGGTGGGTGAAAACAAGCATAATAATCAATGTACACATGTGCCAATGGAACTTGACCAGATGCCTGGGTTTGGGAGAGTTGGGGTGACATTGATCAACATGCATTTTACTCACAAACCAACATGTTGCAATGAAACCCCTTTGGGCCACCAGTAAAGGATCATAAAAATAAAAAATAAATAAAAAGTTAAAAAAATAAAAGTAACAGAGCAAGTCTAGGGGGAAAAAGAGCCTCCTCGCCTTGGTTCACTCCAGTATAAGCCTTTCTTAGGTCTATATTTAATATGGTAGAGATAGAAACGAATATTTGTTAATAGTTCAAAAGTTGGGAAATTCAAGTAGTTAGCTGATAAAGATTAGGTGGTCCAGTGGTTGAGATGCAACCATTGGTTTCTTGTTTGCAAAGCTCAGCTCAGTATTACCTGGACAATTTTCTGAACTTTCTCACTGTCCTCCATTTTTTTTCTATCTAAAACTGGAGCTAATAATAGAGTAGGTCATAAATTCACTGTGATGATGAAATGGGTTATGGCTGCTTTGTAGAAAATCTTCGATCAACATAATGCTACCACTATTATTCTAGTATATGTGGCATCATCATCGTAAAACGAAGAGACACAGACATGAGTATGGCTACCTGAAGAATGATGACTTCACCTAAAAGCAGAAAAATTTACTCCTTAAGACTTGGGCTTGAGGTAGAAACGTCAGTTAATGGTGGAGCCTGTGATCTCTGAGAAGCAAATTTCTTTGAAATGGTTTTAAATTCAGATGGTAAACTGGATGCGTTGGTCTTCACAAAGAAATTAGAAACAAGATAAACTGAATAGAGGTTAGCCTCCCTAACAACTGAAACACTAAAGGCTTTTTAAAAAAGAAATTATTATATTATTATTATTTCTGAACAACATTAATGGCACCTGCATAATTGATGACCTCTATACGGTTGAATAGTCCCTAATAGAGTTGAAATGAGAGTTCTTCTAGATAATTTGTATTAACATTTTGAAATTCAGCCTCCCAGCACACCTCTTTATATGGCATAACTTCACTTAGAAATGCACCTGAGGAAGTGGCTCCTGCCTGTGATCCTAGCTACTCAGGAGGCTGAGATCTAAGGATCAAGGTTCAAAGATAGCCTGGACAAGAAAGTTTGTGAGACTCTATCTCTAATTAACCACAGAAAAGCCAGAAGTGAGAGAGCTCCAGCCTTGAGCAAATGAAGCTCGAGGACAGTATGTATGCGTGCCTTGAGTTTAAGCCTGGGTAACATCAGCCAGTTAGCTTCATTAATGTCATCACTTTGCTTCGTCTCCACCATTGCGGACTCTGAACAATGCCTCATCACCAACTGCCCATACTGTAGTTTGTACGATGCCAATTCTTCCAATGGCTTTTATCTTAAAGGTAAGTCACGGGAGAAATGCTTCATTTGCATATATAACATTGAAGCCTACAAAACACTTCACAGATCCATTATTCCCTTGAATCCCATAGTAATCCAGGGAGATAAGTAAGTGTAGGACCACACAACTCATAGTTCTATAAGCAAGCATTTTGATCTTATAAAGTTTAAGGATCATAAAAAAAAAGAAAAAGAAAAAGAAACATTTTCATCAAAAAGCTTAGGGACATATGGCTCATGTTTTGTGGCTTGGTTAACTAGTCCTCCTTGAATGGAAAACAATTTCTTTACTTTGTAATCTCTGGATGGCTCCAATCATGGGATTTCCTGGTTCATGAATGGAAATGATGATTACTTATGTAAATGAAGTACTGAGTTCAAATACTCTAGCATCAGCTCACAGTTGGTAGCCATTATAAGAGCATAGCATATGATAAAACACACACTGCAAAAGCACCACAACCCAAGGTAACGCTATCAAACCAGCTCCAGTAAGGCATATTAGGGAGCCCAGAAATCGCTTGATTTTCTGGAATATACTTTTTGTTGAGGAATTACATCAGGTCCTTTTAAATTTCCTGAGAATAGAGTCCTAGATTTTGCATTGAAGGCATGTAGAGGTGAACGAAACTGTTCATTGATATCCTAATGTTTTATTGGTCATGATTTTTTTTTGGCAGTATTGAGGTTTTGAACTCAGAACACTGCACTTGCTAGGCAAGTATTCTTACTGCTGAACCATGCCTTCAGCCCTGATTTTTATGGTTATTTTTGAGATAAGATCTCACTCTCTGCCTAGTGGCACCTGGGCATTATGTACTTACATCAGCCTTCCTATGCACGTAGGATAACAAGCAAGTGTCACTGTATCCAGCTGTGTATACAGAAGATGTCTCTTGAACGTCCCTGCCCAGGCTAGCCTCAAACCTCAATCCCAACATTCTCATTCTCTAAAGTAACTAGGATTGCAGATGTGAGCCACAAGTACCCAGCTAATTGGTCATGCTATTTTGAAAACATATGAATACAAAGACTATTTACATATAAATATGTATTCATATAAATAATCTTATATAAATATTTATGCACACAAGTTTTCATCAAGCATTATATATTTAAGTATTGAAATATTTATCTCAAAAGTACAGGAGGCAAAAAAAATCAAAAGTACAGGCGGCAAATAACTGACTGGAAATAGTAGAAGAAAATATTCCAATAAATAGAAAAAAAGAACTAAGAATAAGACAGCAAGGATATTAGACAATGATCTATGGCAAGTTCCCATTAAAAAATAAAGAAATGGTCTAGATTTTAAATATAGCTCACTAATGTTTGCAGGCCACAGATTGCATCATCGATGAATTGATTGTATGTTCTTAGATCTCATCTCTCAAATCAGTTAAACATTCAATCAGTAAGACACCACTAAACATCTTTCAAACACACAGTCCAGTACTGAAAAGAGACTCGAGTGTTTTGGGGCCACCCAGTATTTTCAGACATTTGTATGCTACCCTGTCAATGTCTTGTTTCTTCTGAAGAATACATTAAGATTTAGACAAATAACTCTCCACAAAACGCCAGTACTCAAATTCACAATGAGTGGGCCACATTATTTTTTTATTGCAGTAGAGATTTCAAAGTCGACATGCCTACATAAGATTAATTTTTCACTTCTCCTTTCCTTCCCCACTCCCAACAAGGACCATCTAGCCTTATGCCCATTTATGCTTGGATATTTCTCAGAAAGCTCAAGAAGTGTCCCTGGCTAAGGAAGGATTGGGATAACACGGACCTTCTAATAGTCTGCTATGTCCCACATTATTTCTAACAATGCACAGTGAAGGCACAGCCCTCACAATACTAAACTTTTACCAAAGTCCTGTTCATGACTTCTGCACTCACCTTCCCCTGAGAGAGATATCAGAGCAGCCTTGGGCAGGATTGCAAAAAAGGAATTAAGACCGTTATTCTTAGTTGAACGGAAATGTCAAGAAGGATAAATTCTTCTCCAGCCAAGATCATGCTGACATGAAAACCATGACCTAGGAAACAAGAGACGAGCAACAACAACAACAAACGAACAAATGTTCCTGGTTGAAATTTCTTCTCCCTGGAACTCTCCAGGGCCACGAAGTTCTAGAAATCAGAGCAATAGCCTTCTAGGTACAAGAGTGAGGATCAGGGCCAATGCTAAAGAGTCCCCATCGTCTTCGAAACATTTGCCATTTTAGGAGTTGAAACTGTTCATGGTTTTCTCCCTCAAACAACATTTTAGAGCATTTTTATCCTTTACAGCCCACTAAGGATTAGAGTAGATTTTTGATTTAAAAGCTTGCTAGAGATCCTATTCTAAATAAATACCAGAATACTATGCATTCGCAATTTGTCACTGACCTATTGTCTATGAAATGTTTATAATGACGAATTCTGGCTCTTTGGCACACAAGGATATTGAAGAATGTACCAGTGAGAGGGGGGAAGGCGAAAAGGGGGGTGAAGGAGGGTGATTAGGGTCAAAATACTTTATATGCATGTGTGAAAGTTAGAACCGCGAAGGTTGGTGGAAATGTAGTTGGGAATGGAGGGGAGGGATGAGTGACAGAGGTCGTGAGTCTGATCAAGGTATATCATACGCATATTACTTACATGTCAAAATGAAACCTCTTTGTACAACTAGTTGGAGCTGGTGCTAACATAAAACATGGAGTTAAAAAAAACATTTTATATGGGCACTGGCCACTCATGCCTGCCATCTTAGCTACTTAGGAGTCTGAAGATCTCCCTTCAAAGCTAGTCTGGGCAGGAAAGTCCATGAGACTGTTATCTCCAATTAACAACAGCAACAGCAAAGCCAGGAATGGAGCTGTGGCTCAAGTGTTAGAGCACTAGCTTGAAGCACAAAAGCTCAGGGACAAAAGCTCCGCTAGGCCCTGAGTTCAAGCCCCAGGACCAGCACCAAAAAAATAAAAGTAACATTTTAATGTTTATCATAATGTTTAACACAACCCTGTAAAAGATTATTATTGAATGAATCTTAACAATAAAAATGGCACATTTTCTAAAATAATACATATACAAAAAGAATATTGAAGAACCCGAAGCTTTTGATACTACATGTTAGCTAAGAAAGCAGGTGGAAACAATAGCATGAAAGAAAAAAAAACACATTTGAATACTTATCTTGTATCTGCCCAGGGAAAATGTACAATGATAGGGAAGAAACAGTTAAAATGCCTGTGGGCATCCTAAATCTAATCACTATCCACGTGTGGCTCTTTAACAAGATCAGCAAAGTAACTAGAAGTAGCAGGAAAACAAACCTTAATAGGAAAAAGAAGAACAAAACCTTCTGGTGTGAATGGAAATTATGTGAATGAAATGGAGCTTTCAGGAAGAAATGTCACACAAGATAGAGCATCTGTGAAGTAAAGAAAACCAACTCTGTGGATGACTCAAACCCATAGGCTGAATGTAGTCTCTCTCTCTCTCTCTCTCTCTCTCTCTCTCACACACACACACACACACACACACACACACACACACACACACACTCCTTCCACCAAGTCCTACCCCTTCAAGCAACAGCAACTTCTATTCTATCCATAAATGCATCTAGAAGACACCCTATGCATTTTCTTCTACTGAGTTCTCTGTGATCACTTCCTAAATAGTTACAGTGCGGGTTAAAATCCAGTGCTAGAGCTGAGTCCTTCTCCCTCCCTGGATCTATTCTGCAGGGGCTGTATTTTGCTAGACAGGATTCAGCCAAAGGAAGATGCTGGAGGGGAACTGGAAAGTTAGATGGATGGAGGGGTGTGGGTATTTCTCCTCGTCCCTCTCTGCCTTAGCTGACGACAGCTGAAGTGTGGCTTCATCTCCTTCCATGGTTTCATCCTGGCACCAGGCTCTGAGGGGATCCCAGCTTTTGCCAGTGTTCTTGGCACATGGAATTCAACACTAGATTTTTCTTTTGCCCCTGCATCCAAGGGGTAGAAGTAGCTTCCTGACTTCCCTCCATCTCATTTGGCTTGTCAGTTCTTCATCCTAGAAGCAGTTATGTTTTCTTTCTTGTATTCTCTTTTCTGAAGACTTTGAGTGATGCTCATTTTCTTTATTGAACATTGATGGATAAAACTGGGCTTTACATATTCCACGGCTGACCCCTAATTGATCCTTAATGTTGGGACAAGTTTAATTTCCCTGAAGAGCGATCTGAAGACGCTCTTCCTTATTCTAGAACATTGATTGCTCTCTATTACTCACCTAGCATTTCCCCAAATGTAAGCGATCCAAGCAAACTAAAAACAAAACAAAAACTCACTAAAATTTTGTAGAAGTAAAAGTAAGTAATACAGTTGGTATAAAGAATCGTCAAAAACAACTGTACTATTATTTACTATTTCCTTTCATAAGTTCTTCTTTAATTTGACACAATTAAGATAGCTGTCTGACACTGGTGGCTCACACTGTCATTAGCCACTCAGGAGGCTGAGATATAAGAAGCACAGTTTGAAGCTAGCCAAAGGAACTCCTATATTCTAATTGACCAGCAAATGGCTGCAAGTGGAAGTGTGGTTCAAGTGGTAGAGCACCCATCGTAAGCAAAAAAGCCAAGAAAGAATTGAGGCCCCAAGTCCAAGCCCTAGTACCACCACAGATTTTTTTAATTAAAAAATGAATATATGTATCAGAATTTCAAGCAATAATTTTCTTGAGATCTATATTTTGACTTATTCAATACATTTCTTCTCATGTACATTAAACTAAATATATATATATATATTTCACTCTTGTTGTTTATCATACAACCTTAAATACCTATTATCCCATAAGTAGCCCACATGCTAATTTTAGGGAGCATTGATCTACTAAATTAAGAGTATATTTATGTCTTCTTAACACTCCACAATAAAGTCAATCCCAAAGAAGTTTACCAGCTTCATTTTAGCTTTCCATCTTACATGGATGGGAATACCACCAGGGGCAGTGGCTTAAGGCTTCAGTTCTTAAAAGTAGCACTGTGTTGCTGAATCCACCTACAAGCTGGATGACCTTGGGCAATTTATCCAGCCTCTCGGGGCCACATGTTACTTGATAAGGCCAACCATCTGTAGCCCACAGGGTTGCTATGAAAATCACCTGATGAAATACTCTCAATGGTTCTTAAGATGCTGCTGAATATGCAGTAAGCACTCAGCGAGAATGAGTTATGATCATTTTCCCAGGTTCATCTCGGTGCTTGTCAAATCGAGCCACATGTTTACCAGAATGAAATCTGCTACCTGTCTTTGTGATCTCCCCTCATCCCTGGCTTTCTTACCCAACTTTCAAGGTCCTCCACAGCTGCGTAGTGTAAATTCTACCTCTTTCAAACCTCTTTCCACTGTCTCTCTCTTAACACCCTCCTCCATTCTGTGGGCCATGAGCGACCTTTGCATTTTGTCATGTGGTGCACATGGCCTCCTGTCCTGAGGCTTAGGTAGTTATTCCCTGCACTCAGTTGACCTTTCACCTTCCCAGGGAAGAAGTCTTGTCTTCTTTGTCATGAAATCCTTCTTATCCAATGCTTCCTTTTCCTCTCACCCCCAAAGTGGGGGGAAAACATCACAGATGCTCAATAAATGTGTCAAATCATGTCAGGGTTTCTTGTTTATAATTTGCACCTGCTCAAGTCACTTCACCTGAGCCACATAGCATACTTTATGAGATACACAGACTACGGGAATAGCTCCTCATTTTACAGATACTGAAACTAAGACTTGGGATAAATGCAGTGTATAGGATCATACTGCTCAGCACGTTCAGGCCTAGATGAAACCTCATAAAGTGGTACCTTGCAGGCCAGGTACCAGCATTTCAATGAGAAGCCGTAGCCATGGAAACAGCATACTAGTGAGCTGCGGTCAGGGGAGCCAATCAGAGCCACAGTGAGACTCTAGGACTCTAAAGTGATTTTCTTAAATTATCCCAAAGAATTGCATCTCCCACTTCAGTTTTTCCACTCACATCAGCAAGCCGAAAGGTCCTGTTCCCAGACGCTAAGCTCATAGAAAAGCCATATTGGCTAGTGACTGGCCCTGAGGATGCTTGTCAGTTTGAAGAGTTCTGATTTGATTACTTTCCTTGTATAGTGCTCTTTGAAGCTTGCTGAAGATAGAGGCACGAGTAATTTTATTTTGCAAAAAGATGTAAGGCAAAGAGATATTTATTGCACAACCGTTTGAAGGAAAGCCAAACCCCCAGTAGAAGCCATATCTAGGCAAGCGGGAAGGAGTAACATAGTGTATGTATGTGCCACAGACAAGGGACATGGGAGCAATTCCCAGGACTTGGGAGCTGTGCAGCATTGTCCATGCCCACCGACAGAAATGATTTCTGTGCGACAGTTCCTAGAAGACCTCCCTCAGCTGGTCAGTCCTCTTTGGGCACTGTCTTTGGTTGAATTGGGTTGGCACACGGGAAACCGTGCCCTTATTCCTGGCTACTAGACACAGGACTATAAAAGTTTGGGTCCTTTATCCTATCTTGAAACAACACCAAAAACCACCCCAGAGGCTCCAGCTGTGCACGAAGTAAGCTGAAGCCCTCACCGAGGTTGCATCCCAGTCCCATATTTCCTTATGCCCAAGTATTGCTTCCCTCCTCAGCTGGAGACTCCAGAAACGCTTCCCCTTGAGTTTCCTTCCACTGATCTCTCTCTCGGGGTCTGTGTCTAGGAAACCCAACTGGGTCCGGCAGCAGTGATGGAGGTGCCAAAGGCTGACTGACTGAACTGATGGATCAAGTTACTCGTTTGCTATCGTTGTACTGGCAAGTCTCACTGGCTTTATTCTTCAAATACGTCTTTGGCAAGACCATGTTTCCATCATCACCGTTGCTTACCCTCCAGAGCCATAGTGAGTATGGCTGGTGAATTGGAGATAAGAGTCTCACTGACTTTTCTGCTCTGGTTGGTTTTGAACTGTGATCTTCAGATCTCAGCCTCCTGAGGAGCTAGGATGACAGGCGTGAGCCACCAGCATTGGTCTTACCCCCCCCCCACCTTTTTACCTCTCTTTCCTTTATCCCAACTTCACTCTATTGAAGACACACACTTCTTCTTGCCAGTTCTCCACTTACACCAGTCACACTTGTCCTCAGAGATTTGGGCTCTCCTTTACCCTCTGACTGGACTGGTTGGATCCCAGGGAGCCACAGGGCTGCTTCCTTCATTGTGTCAGGATCTTTGTTTGGCTGTGGCAGCTAAACAAGCCTTATTCCTACCTTATTGCGCACCCCAAATCCAAAATGCACTATTGTACAAAATCCAAGACTTTTGGAGCACTGGTTTAATGCTACAAATGGAAAATTCCACACCTGACCTCATGTAAATGGTTACAGTCAAAATGACGGTGCAGACTCCAATGCGATGAGCATGCCTGTAGTCCCAGCTACTTGGAAAGCTGCAGCAAGAGGATCCTTGGAGTTCAGGAGTTTGAAGACATTTGGAGCACTATACTGAGCACCCCTCATTCTTTAAAAAGTTGAAAGTGCACTAAACATGTTAAAAATTGTTCATTTCAGGCTCTATGTCTAAGATGGATATTTGAAACATGAATTAACTTCCTGTTCAGACTATAGTCCCATTCTAGAGCTATCTCATTATGCATATGCAAATGTTCTAAAAATCTGAGCACTACACTTCCCAAACATTTTAGATAAGAAACATGCAACATCAGGTGCCAGTGGGTCATGCCTGCAATCCTAGCTAATCAGCAAGTAGAGATCTGAGGACTGTGATTCAAACCCAGCCTGGACAGAAAACCAGTGAGACTCATCTCCAATGAATATCACCAAAAAGCTAGACATTGAGCTGTGGTTCAAGAGGTAGAACATGAGAGCACTAGAATCTTGAGCAAAAAAGCAAATAGATGGTACCCGGGCCCAAATATCCTAAGCATTCAATGGATTTGTTTGAAATAATGATTCAATAAACTAAGTGCAGCTTCAAGAACAAAGTCTAGCTCCCATGAAACTCTGCAAAGCACACAAAGGAATGAGAGGGTGAAAAACAAATCAGAGAAAGCTCATTAGAACTCAGTTATATAAGAATCCAATGTTCTGGTCAGTCTTACACAAATAACCAAGGAGATTTGGAAATAATTTTGGTAAGCACAGAATGTACTCCATTCAGTATCTCAGTTCAAAGGCCAGGCTGGAGAGTCAAGGGAAATGCGCATGCTTTCTACCAAAAAGGGACTTCTAGGTGCCTGTCACTTCTTCTTTCTTCCATTGGCCTCTGTAGGAAGGGGAAAGGGCCGATTCCTGCTTAGCTGGGACTCAGTCCCTTGTCTTTGACAACTATTACTTTATTTTTCCAATTAGGATCTTCAATGTGCAAGATTAGAAATGCTTCTGGCACTGTCAGCCTCCAAAATGAAAGCTATTTAAAGTAGATTCTAATAGAACATTAGAACATTCAAATGTTTACACATGGATGGATTAGTTAGTAGTTATTTTTTTTTTTGACAGATGTTAAGATTCTCAAACTGAAACACATTTGCTTTCAATCCCTGACATTTGGTGCAACATAAAACAAGAAATCCTATCAAGGGGAAATACATTGAAGTGTTCACTACCAAACACCTTTTCAAAGATAACAATGGGTTTTTAAACAATACTTTATTTCAGATTTATCTTCCAGATGTGCAAAGCTGATGATGCACACGGGTTCTGGATGAGTAGCTTGTGATCTCTGTTAGTCGTTTCTCAAGACAATCATCTCTGTGCTTCTGACACAGAGAGGTTTTCTTGATTTCTTTGTCTTACCCTGTTTCACATAGACAGATAGAAAGGTGGCCAAGTATTTATCTAAGTATGAATTCACACAGTTGCTCTCAGAGAGTGGTATTTTAATTTGCATTTTAGCAGTACAGCATTCTTCTGGTTTCATTTGGCTTTGATTCATTTCACCTTGTATCATGGGGTAATAGAGACAAAGTACCAAACTGGGTTCTTAACTGTGGGTGTTGGCCTCTTTCTCTCCTGACTGTGATCCCTTACCAAATCATTTGCAAGGAAAGGCTTTTCTCGGGAGGCCTTTGGAAGACCTTTCCATGTGGACATCCTACACTTCGTCAATTTAATTGTGACATGCAATAGAACCTTTGTTTTTTGGGAAGTTGTAGGTACCTGGTATGGTGAAAAAAAGAACATTACTATCAAGAACTATTTCTGAAAAATGAATCACACACAAATACACATAAACCCTTACTTTTTGCCTAATGCAAAAAAATGTCAGTAGTTTAATGTCAATAATGATGTGAGGAGCCTTTGGTACAATTACTATATGTTAGTGAAAATAATAATGTATATATTTAAGTTATACCTCATACACTCTGTTTTATAAGATAAAGAATGTTTATCCCTTATCATTTGGCAAAACACAATAAATACCTTTTCAATGAAAATCTTATCATTTCAGTTGATTTAACTATTAGTACACTGATAAGCACAGACTTTGGAATGAAGCCAATTTGGGGACAGATCACAAGCATGATATTTGATAGCATGTCCTATTCCTTTCAATTGCCTATCTGAGCCTCAAGGTTTGTGTCTGAGAAACAGGAATAATAATGATAGCAATGTCTGATCACAGGTTTGTCTGACAGATTAGAAATCATTTTAATGAAAGACCTAACAAAAAGTTGATTCCCAAGATAATGATTAATAATGCTACCATAATGCTTTTTTAAATTTAATTCTTTAGTTAAGTAGTGAATGAAAATATCCTAAATTATATGATAAAATTAAGTCTTTTCAAAAGATAGCTATCTAAATATTTAGTTCTGAAATATAATGGTATAGAACATTCTGATTTGTGTGCGTGTGTGTGTGTGTGTGTGTGTGTGCTTGAACTCAGGGCCTAGGCACTATTCCTTAGCTTTTTTTTGCTCAAGGTTAACTAACCCTCTACTACTTTAATCACAGCTCCACTTTTGGCTTTTTGGTACTTAGTTAGAGATAAGAATCTCATAGTCTTTCCTACCTTGCTCTAGCTTTGAACCATGAGTCTTAGATCTCATCCCCCTGAGTAGCTAAGATTACGCTGACTGCCATTTGCAGTCACTTTGACATGTTTCTTTCATTCATTTCACCAGCAAACATTTCCTAAGCCCCTTCTCAATATTGTATGAGGCACTACAGGGGTGGGAAAGCCGTGAGCATCCTTCTATGGGAGATCTATGGGAGAGGAGGCAGGAAAGCAGACATCATTTGAACAGGAAACATAGCAAGGTAAGTACCTGAGAAACAATCTCCCAGTAGATCTCTGTGTCAAGATTCACTTAGCTCTGACATGTCCATTGGTGTGCAGACTAACACTTCATTCTGAATATCAAAAGTGCTGCTGCCAGGAGTTTGTCCACAGCCCATACCAAAAGAGATAGAAGACCAGTCAGTGAGTTCTAACCAAACCTGGGGTTTGGAGGACAAGGGGGCTCTATTGCATCTAGCAAGCATCTAGACAGACCGAGGAAACTGTTTTGAAACAAGCTCTAAGCCTCTTGCATATTCCCTGCCAGAAACTCAGGCATCAGGTTCGATCTAGAACCCCTCTTCTTTTAATATATATTTTTATTGTAAAGATACTGTACCGAGGGGTTACAGTTACATGAGTAAGGTAACAAGTACATGTCCTCTAGAGCATTGTTACCCCCTCCTTTGTTTTTCCCCTACCATCCCTGTCCTCTCCACCTCCCCAATTATGTTTCTTTGGGCCTGGCTTACTTCACTTAGCATAATTTTTTCCAAGTCTTTCCATTTCTAGATTCTGCCTTTAAAATTCTTTCCCAAGGTCTGCTTGGTAGCTCAATTGTAGAGTGCTTTACTAGTGTGCACAAGGCTCTGGGTTTGATTCCTGGCACTGCAAACGAACACTTCTACTTTTTGAGGCTTGTTTTTCCTTCTGTATAAAACAAAGGGATTATACACACAACCACCAAGGTCCTCTGACCATTCATGAGCTCCACTACTTCAAAAGTCACAATCTAAACTGTGGAAAATGAACTCTGCATCCCTTTGCACCAAGAGAAGGACACCCCAAAACAGGAACTACAACCTTTCCAGATGCTCCACAGGATAAAAACCAGATCTATTTCTCTGTGCTCCAGAGGGAAAAATCAAAATGACCTCTTAAAGGGGTGGTAAAACTTGGCTCCTCAGTAGAAGGGGCTGTACATAGCTACTCTTTTTTCTTCCACCCCAACTGCTCCTGCAGATCTTTAGTAGAAATCTCTTGAACAAATGAATTGTTTTGTCACTCTGAAAACTCTTAGGTCTTTCTAGATCATGCCTGTTGGGGAAGATTATACTTATCAGTAGAAGGTCATTCTGTTGGAAATTGCTCCTTCTTCGTACCACACAGGCTCAATGTTCTGACAACTGCACTGTCGTTGGCCGGCCACATCTGTAGGAACAGCGCAGCAAGACTTTCTGCCTCTTTTCTGGCAAGTTCAACATCAAGGGCTCCTCTCTTCCCTAACTCAGTGTCTGGGAAGCTTGTGGATGTGAAAACTTGTTTTCTACATTTTGAGCTGGTTGACCATGAGGAGACATGGCTTTAAAGAGAGTATGTTTGCCCTGAAAGTGGCGATTTGTTCTGTGTTGGATTCTGCTTGCTTAGCAGATGGTGCTCAGATTCTGAAGTTTTGTTATATTGCATGTTATCGTAAACAACAATATAACCAAGTCCTCATATTTGCCTGCATCTTTAGCATCTCAAATACTAACACACACACACACACACACACACACACACACACACACACACACACACACACACACACACACCAGCATGGCAACCTGGGCTTCACATAAATGAAAACAAATTATGTCTGCCTATCTTTTCATTTGTCTACAAAACCTAAGGCTTTTTATTGGTTATGAAACAGCATGATGACTTGAGATATAAATCTGATAGGCTAGAAATTAGATTATGCTGTTTCTTACCATCCATCTCATACAATCCTTCCATTAATACAAAATTTATTGAGCTTCTGCTGTCTACTTATCTCTGATGGAGGGGTGAGTATGGATGGACATACATACATGCTATAAAAACATGTACATATATTTCTATATATCACAGGTCTGTCCTTCTAAGATAACTATGGTCAGCCTTCCACATGCAGATGGCTGTACATACATCTTTAGATTCAAGCAACTGCAGGTTGAAAATATACATCGCAAAAAATCATCTATGGATTAAACATGCACACACTTTATTCCTTGTCCTTCTTCCCCAAAGACAAGATAGCAACTGTTTACATTCATGTTGTATTAGATATTAAAAACAAGATGGGTGTGTGCAAGCAGCATGCAACCCGCCCCCCCCCCCCCCCAGTCAAATGACAGAAGGGGTTTGAACTTCCCTGGAGCTTGGTTTCCTCAAGGATTCTGGAACTACTCCCCTGTACATACCAATAGATAGCTTTGCTCTCATTTTTGGGGGTGTGGGGGTGTGGAGGAAGAGGAAAAGTAAAAGAAACGGGGGAAAGCAATTGCACAAACTTCAGAATCTTAGACAACCAGGGCCTTAAAAAAAATTAGAGTGTTTGTGTTCAAACCTACCACTTGAGCCACAGCTTGACTCCAGGTTTTTGCTGATTAATTGGAGATAAGACTCTCTCGGATTTATCAGCCCAAGCTGGCTTCTAACTGTAGTCCTCAGTTCTCAGCCTCCTGAGTAGCTAGAATTATGAGTGTGAGCTAGCAGCTCCTGGCTAATTAGTGGGATTTTTAATGTCATCTTAAACTTAAGTGTCTTACGTGGATTCTCCTAGCCAGATCATGATTTATTATGTGTGGGGCATTTAAGAAAGGCCTGTAGAGTATTAAGAGAAGGCAGAAATATAGTTGCTATCTCCTAGAGTCATAGCCTAAGACAAAGATATGCTCACAAATAAGGTCAACAAAAAAAGAAGTTGTATAAAAATTATAGTTCATTGTTTTAGACTAGGATCCTGCACCAGATCCCAACTGACCAGGCTAAAATTTAAAATTGGAGTTACTTAGGCCAAAAGTCCGTGTCACCAAACCAAAACTTAGATGTTATCTATCCTTCTTTTCTATCAGGACAGAGAGATAACAACCAATTTTTTTTACAAGACTATAAAAAAAGGTCAGTCTTAATTGCATGGCAACAAAATTCTCCTGAATTTAATCCTTACAAAAATGTAGCCTGAAGTAAAATAGTTACTTTCCTAGTATTCTGTCTCTCTGCTCCCGCCTTACAAAGTGAGTGACTTTGAAATGTTTGATCTACTTTTGGTCCTTTGCTTTTGCATTTTTTAATCTCTCTCTCTCTTTATTTTTGGTCTATAAACCAATTTTTTCTCCTTAGCCCTGGAAACTCTCCCTCTATTTATGGAATGATGTCTTGTCTGAGTCTAGAATTGCAAAATAAAGAGTTAAAATCCTTAAGTCAAATGGTCGTAATTTTGTACTTTGGTATATTTTTGAGTGCTTCAAAAAGAAGTCCAAAAATAATGACAGTAGCTGGGCAGCAGTGACTCTCACATCTGTAATCCCAGCTACTCAGGAGGCTAAGATCTGAGGATCAAGGTTGGAAGCCAATTCAGGCAGGAAAATCCATGAAATTCTTATCTTCAGTTAACCACCGAAAAGCCAGAAGTGGACCTGTGGCTCAAGTGGTAGAGCCTCGAGTATAATAGCTAGGGGACAGTATCTAGGCCCCAAGTTCAAGCCCCAATACTGGTAGAGTAATAATAAGATAGTGGTAGTAATAATAATGACAATGATGCTTTGGGAATGATAAAACAGGGCGGATTCCATGAGAGCACTTTTATACCACAGTCCTGCCACCTCCAGCTGTGTGACACCTAACATGTCACTTAACTTTATGCATGGAGGGATGTCACTCACCTCACAGGGTGGTTGTACAGTGGAACAAGCTACAGTGTGTGCAGCACACAGGAGTTCTTGGTAAATGCATGCCATTAGTCACTGTGCGTTTACTTAAATGGGTCTACGGGGACACAATTTAAAATCTCAGTTATGATGCTGGGTGTTGCAGACACTCATAAAGAAGGGTATAATACACATCCATCTAGCAAGAGAGAGGGAGGGAAGGGGTGACGTTGTCCAAAAAGAAATGTACTCTTGGGCTGGGAAGGTGGCTCAGTGGTAGAGTGCTTGCCTTGCATGCATGAGGCCCTGGGTTCGATTCCTCAGCACCACATAAGCAAAAAGAAAAAAGCTGGAAGTAGCGCTGTGGCTCAAGTGGTAGAGTGCTAGCCTTGAGCTGAAGAGCTGAGGGACAGCGCCCAGGCCCAGAGTTTGAGCCCCATGACTGGACCCAAAAGAAAAAAAAAAAAGAAATGTACTCTTTACCTGACTTATATAATTGCCTCCCCTCTGTACATCACCTTTATAGTAACAATCATTTTTTAAAATGCATCCATCTGTGAGAATTTTCATAAAGATGCAAGAAAAATACAGATACATACTCAAACATCCAAATTTCTCACCAGCTGCTTCAACAGTTCCACACTGAATTCCGAGACCCTCAAAGAATGAACTCTGGTAGTAAGGGAGAGCGTTTTTGTCATGTGACCTGGAGTATGATGATTATTTTGATGGATGCTTACTATCAATCAGGCTTATTTTAGGGGAAGAAGATTAAGACAAGTATTTAAGCAATTCACATACACGGAGTCATTTAAAAATATCACTATCAGATTACCAACTAGTGAAAGACTTACCCCCTCAAACAAATACACACAAAGGAACACATTAACTTCTTGTTTATGGCTGGGCAGTGACTTCAAATTTTGTTTCTATGCATAATAGATCTTGTATCTGCTGCAGGAATTGCTTTCCAGACTTGTCAAAGGAAGAAAAATACTATCCTCCTTCTGGGAAATAAATCCGTATTCCTCCACTGGAACATTCTCTCAAATCAGCAGACAAGTCAGGAGTTGGTGGCACTGTACTACAGCGTAATTGAAAATTCATCTTTTTTATCCACTGTTTCTGCTTGAAGGAATCCCATTATTTATGCAGAATGTCAGGATGATGCTCAACACATCTGTCTTTCTTTGCATTTAGCAAGTCCTGGTAATGTGTTGGACTGTATAGATTTCTAAGGCTGCATTGCAGCGGGACTGAGATCATTTGGCAAACGTCTAGTGAATGTTGTTCAGGTGCCAGGCACTCAGACGGGCATGAGAAGATCAGTGGCAATATAAATGAATCAACTTCTTTTAACAGGGTTGATAGACAATAAGTAAATAACTAAATCAACGAGAGGGCTAATTGAGAGTCCGGGTGAGAGAATTAAAGTCAGGCTATACGGTCATGAGAAAGAGGGAGATACGGTGTGCAGGAAGGGAGAGAACATTTCAGCTGGGGCCTGAATGACAGGAAAATACTAGCACAGCCATAAGAAGGTCTAGGACAAGGGGGTCCAGGCATACTTTGGACATGGGACTATCACATCCCTTTACTATTATTATTATTTGTGCCATTCCTGGGACTTGAACTCTGTCTCTGAGCTTCTTTTGCTCAAGGCTAGCCCTCTACCAATTGAGCCACAACTCTACTTCCAATATTTTTGGTAGGTTATTGTAGATAAGAGTCTCATAGACTTTCCTACCGGGACTAGCTTTGAACATGATCCTTACATCTCAGCCTCCTGAAGAGCTAGAATTGCAGGTGTGAGCCACGAGTACCCAGCTCCTTTACCCATATAGTTAATCATCAAATCAAGCATACATTATTATGTATTATTATTAATTGGGTACCTAGATATGTCACCTCAGGCTACACAAATATGTCACCTTTGAGATCTTTCATTAACTGATTCATGCTAAAGGAATCATCAGCCTGTTCTGTATTTAGAAAGGAAAAAAAATCCAGACCTCAAGGATTAAGGCTCAAAACAATTATGTAACAGTGGTGAAAACTTCCTCTCCATCAATATTCTACTTAGGAAATGGGTGATAGTATTGGTTTTTACCACAATGCTGGCACTGGATTATACAGTTTGGATTCAGTTTGAGTATGCATCCTAAAGCTTTATGTGTTGAGATCTGGGCCATTGGTAGCTCACACCTGTAATCCTAGCTACTCAGGAAGCTGAGATCTAAAGATCAAGGTTCAAAGCCAGCCTAAGCAGAGAATTCCATGACACCCTTATATCCAGTTAATCAGCAAAAAAGCAGAGGCAGAGGTATACCTCAAATAGTAAAGCATCAACCATCAGCAAACATGTAGAGACTGGTTTGAGAGGAAAAAAGCATGGTCAACAGACAAGAGTACAGAATCATAATAACTCTTTGAGACCAGAAATTACATCTTGTAGTTCTTTGCAAGCCTTTCAGCAACCAACTCAGTCTGGGTACCCACAGGTAGGGCAGCGGGACAGGCATTGGGTTTAGAGCAGGCTGAGATCTGTGATCCATGACAGGCCAAACAGCCTTTCTGGTTTCAGTTGCCACATCTTCAAAATGGATGATAAAAAAAAAGTTTTGTGATAATATGAGCATAGATGCAATGTGATAGTTCACGATGATGATGATGATGATGATGATGATGATGATGATGGTGATGATGATGATGATGGTTGAAGATGTGAGTGACAAGTAACTGTCTGTAGGATATTAATATAGGTCCCCAAGTTGGTCATTGGAGACTCATTCAGCATAGTTTCTGCCTAGCCCTTGGTTCATGGACAATTATGTCGTACAGACCTTCTAGACCATAAGTGACCTCTGTATGGCTTCTGAGGCCACACATTCAAGTGAGTCTCTCTGATCATCACATGCCAGAGCTGATGCAAACACCGATTGTATTCATGTACTTTCAGGATAAGGATAGAGTTCAGAGATGGAGCCCTTTTACTTTTCCTTCCCATATCCAGTGTACTTGCTCAAAGAGTATTCATGCTCTTTCCAGACCAGTTTTCTCATTGTTCTACCTCCTGCCCAGGCTCAGACTATCCCTCATCCACCTTGAGTTCTAAAGGCCACACAGCTTAGCCCACATACCATCTTTATTTCAGGGACCTTCTAGAGGATTCTTGTACCCAGCAGGCCCTCCTTGTCTCCTGGCCATAACCTCTGCCCCACCAATCTCATGTATTAGATTATTGTCTATATATCTCACTTCTACTCCTGGATGAGCAACCTTTGAAGGAAAAATGTCTTTATTATCCACCAGTGTCAGCCTCACTGCTCAGCATGGGTAGGCAAATGTTAAAAGGAAAATCATTGCTGGTGGTTCACTCCTATAATCCTAGCTACTCAGGAGACTGAGATCTAAGAATCATGGTTTCAAACCAGGCAGGGCAAGAAAGTCTGTGAGACTCTTATCTCCAATTAACTGCCAAAAAATAAAGCGGCAAGTGGTTCAAGTGATAGAGTATTAGACTTGAGCAAAAGGTTCAAGGACAGCACCCAGGCCCCGAGTTCAAGTCCCAGAACTGGCACACACACACACACACACACACACACACACACACACACACAAAGGAAAGCAATTAGGCTAAAAGTATTCAGTTGTCCAATTGCTGCTAAATACATGCTCACTTCTTACAGGATAAATGTTAAAATATTAAAACAAACCCACTAAACAAACCACCCAGTTTCCTTGTGGTGAGTATCTTCCTCATTGTGTTGTAAGAATTGAAGATACATATTCCTGTCCCATCGATCAAAAAGACTGTTACTATGGAGTGAAATGGATGGACAGACAGACAATCTCAGTCTCAGCCTTCATCCCAAAGACTTCTCTGGTCCTTAGATTTATATGATGTTTCCTGCTTACATTCTTATCCATTTGAGCTTGAATGTCTTTTTTTTTTTTTTTTTTTTTGGCATAGCCTATACAAATACTACATTTCCTAGTTATTTTTTCCCTATAAAGAATTCTTGACTCATTTTCAAAACAATACCCTCAAGATTGTCAAGAAAACGAGTTCTTCTGGCCCTTGTCCAGAGAATGCAGGCAGCCATGGGGACCCTCGGAGGGAGAGACTCTCACGGGAGTTTTCAAGCTAATCTCATTTAATTTGGAACCAGGCAGAAAATTTTTGTGTTGTCCTAGGGCACTGCACTATTTTTCTTTAAAGGGAAAGCTTTCCTTTTTCTTCAAGTTAGAATTTCTTTGGTGGTGGATTTCCTGTAGATAGAAAAATCTAGAAGAAATAATGCTTCTGTAGCAAGATTCTCTTAGAACTCAAGTAGAAAAGTTGGTTGCCTCAAAATACTGAGAAAAGTAACATGAAATATGAAAATTTTATATTTTCTCCACAGAACAGAAGATTGGTTATAATATTCAGCCTTGCTGTCTAAGAGCTCCATGAATGCAGATTTCCATGATTCCCATATTCTACAACCCTAAAAATGAGGATGAAAATAGGACCCAACTCATTGGGCTGTTCGGAAGGTTAAATGACTTAACATAGACCATTTAGACCAGTATGTAGATAAGAGAATTCACTCCATGAGTAAGTGTTAGCTATTATGATGACTACTATTAGTTCTTTCAAAAATGAACTTTTAGAGCTCAGGTCAGAAGACTGGAAACAGAGAGCAAAGTAGCAGAGTGGTTCTTAGTCATGGGAGAAGGACTCAGGGCAAAATTCAGGCTCCATCCATGACTTGTTCCATGACTTTGGAATGTTAAAAAATGTTCTCTAAAGCCCAGTTCCTTTATGTGTCAAGACATCTTCATTAGTAATGGTCATTACAATAATTCAGTGAGTTGATGCATCTAGCCCAATACTTGGCATATAATCACTGCCAAGTAGATGACCAATGAAATAAGATTTCTTTTTTGTCAGTCCTGGGGCTTGAACTCTGGGCCTGAACACTGTCCCTCAGCTCTTCAGCTCAAGGCTAGCTCTCTGTCACTTGAGCCACTGCGCCACTTCCGGTTTTCTGAGTGCTTTATTGGAGATAAGAGTTCATGAACTTTCCTTCCCTGGCTAGCTTTGAACCGAGATCCTCAGATCTTAAGCTCCTGAGTAGCTAGGATTACAGGCGTGAGCCACTAGCACCCGGTGTGAAATAACACTTTTGTTATTCCTTATCTCCCTTTGTCTCACTCAATGCTCTGTAGATACTTGCAAGGTATCATCTTGGTCACTGAATTCATTTAGTAGCTCTGAAATGAGACCTAAGGATAAAACTTAAAAATGAGAGCTGGTAGGCATCATCCTTAGCTCCCAATCCAGAGCATCATCCTGGGCAAGTCACTTCTCTGTGAGCCTGGAAGTGGGTGGCAGGGGCCAAATGAATATTAAAACTGTGGAGTCCCCACTGCTGGCCCTCCACACTCATTCCTTTGTCCAATGTCTCCAAGAAAAAGTTCTTAAACGATTTGAGTCTCAAACACATTGTGTTTTGTGCAGGATCATGATTGACTGCACATTTTGATGGAACAATGTCTATTTTTCCAAGGCCCATTAAATTTCTAACAATTCTTAAACTACAAGGCTAATGCTATGCCAAGGAAGAAATAGCTCATAAATGTGTCCAAGTTGAGTTAAAGAAAGGAATACATTCACAAAAGTATAAATGGCTTCTGATAACCAAATGACAAATGGAAGGGGTAATGAAAACTATAAACTGTTTTGTATCCCTTTCATCTCTTAGTAACTTTTATTGTGAGTAGCTGTGCTTTAGCATGACAGAGACTAGAGAGATGGAAACACTTTCTTAGCAACTGAGCTGTCTACTTGCAGTTTTACACAAGTAGGTCACCCTAAGCCTCTCTTAAAAGTTGCTCAATAGCAGACTTGATAAGCAAAGGAGCCATTTGGATCAAACTTGAGCACGACAGAAATAAAGGCATCATTGATAATCATTGATAAGTCTTTCAGTGGAGGAGACTAAAACCTTGGGCTTTATGCTATTGTATTTCCTTTTGAATTTAACACTTACTAAAGAACATGCTTATAAAAGAAACAAGTCATCATTCATAAGCCCAGGCTTAAATAGTAATCAGGCTCCTTTCCAGTACAATGTACCTTTTAATGTCTCCCTAACATCTCTTCTCCGTGTTACGTGCATTCAAGTCCAGAATCAACCTACAACTTTTTAATCTATCTTTTAAACCTATACCCTTTTCCTATGGCTCCAACACTTTAAGTGTTTTATATTGCCAACAAAGATGAAAATCTATACTGCTTTATATAACCTAGGATATATTACTGTACTTTTGGGGGAGGTTTTCTTTGGTGCCAATCCTGAGACTTGAACTCAGGACCTGGGTGCTGTCCCTGAGCTGCTTTTGCTCAAGGCTAGTGCTCTACCACTTGAGCCACAGCGCCACTTCCAGATGAATAGTTTATTGGAGATAAAAATCTCACAGACTTTTCTGGCTGGTCTGACATCAGCCTTCAACCCTCAGATCTCAGCTTCCTGAGGGCCTAGAATTACAGACATAAGCCACCAGCACCAGCATTGTTTTTCATTTTTCTATGCATTTAATATGTGTTCAAGAGGACACTGATCATCAATGTTTCTCTCCCTCCCTCGCTCCCTCGCTCCCTCCCTCTCTCTCTCTCTCTCTCTCTCTCTCTCTCTCTCTCTCTCTCTCTCTCTCTCTTTCACACACACACACACACACACACACACACATGCACACACACACAAGACTGTAGAGTTTAACTCATATATTCCTCAGAACTTGTGAGAAAAAAGAAAATGTTTTCAGGAACAAAGGTGTGATTTCCCACACTTTTACTCCTCATTTTCAAGATCTGAAACAGAAAACAAAAAGGCCAACCCATATTTTTATATTGTCTAGTGCAGGATCAAAACACATTTCCCAAAGGAAGTTCTCCAACAGTCTATCCTATTACACATTTCTAACAAAGACACAGATGTAGAAGAAGGCTATAAAAGCTTGAAAAAGTCAAGGTTCTGAGTTGTAGTTTCAGATTGCTTGGTCTGTTGTAAAATAGTGGTAAGCAAAGGAGACACTTCTTGAGAAAGCAGAAGCATATTAAAGTCATCTTCATCTTCACAGTCCCAAATAACACTTCAGCTCTCCTTGGCAATATGGCAAAAGATTTTCAAATAAGGAATGGAAATTTCTCTACACCTCGAGCTGAGTTATATATCACCTTGCTATTTAGCAACATTGCCATTCTGCTAAGAGTAATAGAAAGAATAAATGCTAAAATGCATGTCTAGTAGGACAACCGGCTAGCAGAGAGAGAGAGAGAGACAGAGACAGAGAGACAGAGAGACAGAGACAGACAGAGACAGAGAGACAGAGAGAGAGATCACATTGATCCGGGTACATTTTTATTCTTTTCACAGTAAGACTAGATGAATTTCAAGGTTAGGAATATTACTTGAAGACTGCTAAAGTATTTTAGGAGAAGCTGTAAATTTTCCTTGAAGTTCTCTTCCAAGATTTTGCTGAAGACTGAGAAGCAAAACTTTCCTATGTTTTCAAGAGCAACCTCTAATCTGTTATACATATATATATGTATATGTGTGTAGAGAAAGAGAGAGAGAGAGAGAGAGAGAGAGAGAGAGAGAGTGAAAACTATAATTCCTTCCCTCTATTATGCCTTCCCCAGGCTTGCTACCATGTGAGACTTATGAGCTGTCGCTGGGAAATCCAGGAAGGAGCTGGAATTTGTTACCATAATCAATATTTTGCCGTGTTCTATGTTGCTCTCTCTAGAGGAATGCAAACTTCACCAGTCTTCCTTCCTTTGTGTTGATCAGTGGCCATGATGAGCTGTCTTCCTACCCACGAAGGAGGAAAGCTCAAGCCTTTGCAGACAAGGAGGTCTGGGCTGCTGTTCCTATTCACCCACTCTGCTGTGCTGTCTTCGAATATTTTCATCTCTGTCCTACTTCCTCAATATACTGGTCACAATACGCTTCACGATTGCTGCACAGATCACAGACTAAGGCAACACCTACCTATGACAGGCATTATTCAGTATCACCTATATATAGATCACAGACCCTAGGTTTTATGGGACTTTCTCATTATGATTCCCTTCCCATTTCCCACTGGGAGTTAGTCATGTCAGAAACAAACAGAAAAAAAATGTCATGTCATTAAAGTTCTCTTCAACCTAAGATAACTTCCTGCAAGTTTTAGAAGATTCTTTAAAAAAAAAATGGTTCAAGACACATAGTGAGCCAAATCTTCCATCTCCTTTGCACTTGCAATAAAAATAACTTTTCCCACATTTTAAAGTTGACACTCCAATGTGGATGAGCCATTCAGCTCATTGCATGAGCTGAAACAATTTGTGTGTATGTGAAACTTGTGAATTGTCAAAGTAGAAATCGAGTCCAATCTAGAGCTAGTGAGCAAGTCTTCTGTCTCCCAAATCTTTTTTTTTTTTTTTTTTTTTTTTTGGCCAGACCTTTCCATTTATCCCCTAAACGAATTCAAATCTCCCTTTCCTAAATCAACAACAAGAAAAAGCAAAACTCCTTCATCATGTTTTTTTGTGGGTATGACTGGATCTCTAGTGTCATATTCAAACTTTCTGTGCTGAGAAGTCTCTACCAGACATCTGTATTGTATTTCCCATTCATATAGCCTCTCAAGCCGTTCCAGTTTTGTCCACATTCTGCTGAAACCACACCCAGTGAGCACCAAGGATTGTTTAAATTGTTAGTTCCAATGGCTGCACTGTCCTAGGCCATTCCCTGCTAAAAATGGACCATGCTGATCACATCCTCTTATGGAAAATTCCAACTTTGTTGGCTTATCAGTCTCTAGTTACTCCTCATACCTACCAGATTCCTTCTACTTCTTTTACAGCTCCGCCTCCTTCCTATACTTAACTTTAAAGCTCCGTTCTCAGGCTCCTGCTGTAGTATTTTATATCTTCTCCCTGGGTAATGGCATCTACACTCAAGATTTTAACCACTGTCTTTACATTGAAGGTTCCCATGCTGTAGTTGTACCAGACCTTCAGATTCTTATGTGCAAGACCTGATAGAAACTTTCACCCACTTAGAGGTTTCCCAGACAGCTCAGAAATGACCATATCTTCTTCTATCCTAGAAGTGATGCTCTTCTTGAAATTGTGTCAACTCTTGGAATCGCCAACCAAATAGCTGCCCAAATTAGAAATTTTGTCTCACTCATTACTCCCATCCAAGCATCAGATTCCAACAATTTGATCCCCTTTGTGATATTTCTTAACTCCTTCCCTTTCATATCTAACCCTCCCCAAATTCAGGTTCTCAGCATCTCTCAGACCACTGAATGGTCCTCTGACTAACATCCCACGATGAACCTATCTTCCTCACCCTGAGCAGGTTTAAAGCAGCTCCATGAACAGGTATTGAATGAACAGGTAGGTCCAGCATTGAAGAGATGCAGAGACAAAGGCACACAAATAGTTCTCCCAGAAGGATCTCATCTACATGTTGCATGTCTATATTTCTACTCAAATGTAACTCTCAAGCTTTCTTATTAGTGCTGAGAGTTAATCTACACCTTTTCAAAGAAATTACTGTGTGCTGAACTAACAGCCAATCTATACTGCTTGCAACGGAAATTCTTGGACTAGTACACAATTCCTTTTGCTCTCAACCATAATGACAGCTATGTGTCCCCTTCTATGGGTCTATGGCATCACCAAAGACAGGGACTGTGATTATAAACTTCATGCATGTGTAACCTATGTAGTATCTACTTCAAATACTTACATAGTACTCTAAGAGCAGCAGGGACTTGAATGTTTGTTGGTAGAATAAATATTCTGCTTTTGTTTTGTTTTGGTTTGGTTTTCTGGTTCATCATGGCACTTGAACTCAGGGCTTGGGCACTGTCCCTGAGGTCTTTGCTCAAGGCTAGTGCTCTACCACTTTGAGCCACAGCACCACTTCTGGTTTTCTGGTGGTTCATTGGAGATAAGAATCTCATGAACTTTCCTGCTTGGGCTGGCTTTGAACTTTTCAACTTCTTGAGTAGCTAGGATTACAGGTGTGAGTCACCAGTGCCTGGGTAGAATAACTATTCTTTATCAACGTTTTTCTGTAAAATACATGATTTATTCATGATGGTATGAAGTAATGGTTTGAGACCATTCTATCTTTTCCTTAGCCCTCATAACCCCTCACCCCACACACATACATTTTAATCAAGAAAAGGAGGCATACATTTGTCGATCTCATTAAATTGTAAACCTAATCCTTTGGCTTCTCTATCTGTCATATCCATATGAGATTGTCTCTGGAGCAAATATCCTTCCTAGCATTTTCCATCAAGATAGGACTAGTAATACCACACACTTGAGTTTGTTAGAAATATCACTTTTCAATAGCTAGTTCAGTCTAATCAACTTTTGCACATGATAAAAAAGCAAAAAACAAAACACTTGAAAAGCAGGATTGCTTTCGAGGTTGCACTGCATTGTTTGTGATGGTAGAGGATCAAGGTACACGAGCAGCACTGATGGGTGAATAATCCCAGAGCTATTTGTCCACTGACATGTCACAGAGGAAGTGGACCATGTATTAGCCAGGCAAGCTGAAATCCTGCTTCGCTGTTATATCTGGACATGAGAACATAAGTCTTTAAAGTCTTTGAAGTCCCAAGGTAGGAAGGATAACTCAACACAACCTCTCTCACTGCAGAGAAAAATGTCAAGGGGTTTGGATTTTCATTTCTCCATCAGAGAAATGAAACATTAGCGATGGTTGACTTTTGCTGGTACCACATACTCTTTGTCAGGCATTGTAATCTCTGTTCTCAAATAATGTTACACTCCAGTGTAAGAGAATGGCAGGCAGACTCCACTAAGGAGCCACAAATGAGAACAGTGACTGAGTGAAAGGTGAAGAGAACCGTAGCAAGGGAGGGAAGGAAGTGGTGTATGTCATCGGAGACAATCATGGGATGTTTTAAGAAAGTATTGCACCGTAAAGTATGCACGGCATATTTCTGTAACCACAAGAAGGTCTTAAGGCAATTTATAAAGACACAAATGGTTGCTTCACTCTGAGTATTGTCAGTTCAAGATCAATTGGCCCCATAAATGTGGCCTTTGGTAAGGGTGGAGCCCATCTGGACAGGGATGCTTGTAAGAGCAAAATGGTCTCATTTCACTCTGGCACAAAGAAAGGGAAAGGAGAGGCAGGGTCCCTCCATATCTGTGGAGGACATATCTTCAGTCATTAAGGGCCTTCTTTCAAGCCTTACCTCTGAGAGGCCCCTTCCTAAACTCCCACTGTAGGGACCAAGCATTTCACACATAGATCCTTGGGGATGTAAACCACCAAATCACACCTGAACCCTAAAAGTGTTTAAAATAGCTCAGAGTAAGTGAGGAGAATAGAAAAGAATAATACAAGTGCAGTGAAGCATTTTGTTCCTACACAACAGTCTCACTTATGACTGGCAATCTGTTCCTCAGTGTTTAACACTACTTCTTCCAGGTGGATAGATAACCAAACACCTAATCCTAACCCTAAACACACAAATCCACTGTTATAATTGAGCTGATTAAAACAAGCACAAGAAAAGCTGAGAGAGAGAGTGATAGGAAGATTGGTAGATATGAAAATCGGGGTCAGTCAGCTAGGATGACCAGGCCGCTGGCCTGACTTCCTGTGTCAGGACTCTCCACATAACTGGATTTCTCTCATAGGCTTTAGAAACCAAGCATTGTTGAATAGGGTCTATTCCTATGGCGACCTAACAAAGGAGAACCTGCTATTTTAAGGATCGGGTCTCTTTGTGAATTTCATATCCCAAGACGCATGTCACAGTAGCTGTAGGCTAAGCCACATGAAGGTAGGAATGAAAAGCATATAAGCCCTAGAGCAAGAAGTTATTTTTTTTCTTCCCAACATATTGTGACCTTAGCTGACTTAACTATGAAAAAGGAAACACCCCCAGATATCTTCTCCAGAATCTGGAGAGCAGCTCCCCATCTGGCAGCCCCTAATCTGAGTAGGAAGGGACTCAGGGGGCCTGGAGAGGAAGGAGGCAGTCCATACAGAGCCTCCATCCTGCTGATTAGGCAGATATCCCCAGTCCAGGTGGCTACGTGCCAAGTGGAGGGGAGAGGAGAGAGAGCACCACAGAACCTAACAGACAGGGAGGCCAAGATTGGAACCTGCCTGAGGCTGATGGGGAGAGATTCACATGGCTCGAAGCCTTCCTTAGTAATGGGGTGGACTGAGGCTGAGCTGTGTAGGACAGAGAGAAGGGCAGTCGCTGGAAGGGAGGAGGAATCATGGGTGCAGAGACGAAAGCATTTATGACACAAACCAAAGATGTATAGAGGAAAATGTATAAGCTATTGGGAGAGATGGCAAACCAAATGCAAAACGCGATCTTATGGCTTTACATTCACACTTCCTTCTACCCCACAAATGTAAGGAGAGGCTTAAAATAGAGCCAATGATAAGAAACACGGGGCTCTTCATCCACTTGGAATGAAGAACAAATGGCAAACCTACAAGAAAAGAAAATTACTCTCTCCTTGGCTGCTCAGAAGTTGTACTGGAAAGTCATTGGAATTAGAATCACTAATGTTTACTTCTAATGTTTATATTGTCAACAGATCTAGTCATAGTTCAAGGCACGAATGACAACAGGTTACTTGCATAAGGTGCTCACTGTGTTAAATGTATTCACATATCGAAGCTTCACAACAACCTAGTGAAATGGTATTTTTATTATCTTCTTCAACAGTCAACAAAACGGAGACCCAGAGAGAACAAAACACTTGTATAGAAAGAGCAGAGCCTGAAATCTAATTTAACAAAGCTGTCCAGATTGGAGTTTTTATTAACCACAATGCTTACGCGGCTCCTCGTGCTAAGGAATACACGTGGACATTTTCATGATCGGAAGCTGGATTTATTCAATCAGCAAATCCATTCCGGAAGTATTTATTGTATACCTCCTGTGTGCCAGAGCTCTTTTACATGCTGAAGACCGCAGGTCAGAGAGTGCATAAACATGGGTGTGACATAAAAATGTGGTGCTTTGTGGTTAGGTGGGCCCAAAGCACTGCAGTTTGGGGAGGTGTGAATTCCTCCACATGACTGATATATAATTAGATCTCTGAGGAAGAGTTTCCAACACAACCACACTCCCAGGGCCAGGACCTCGTAGAGACAGATGTGTCAGTAGCAATGCCGAAGAAAGAACAAGGAGGGAACCAAGGAGACGAGGCCCTACCCAATAATGCCACTGACTTGGCCCATAACTATGAGTGGAAGGGCCTCAGTGGGCCCCAAAGTGAAATGAGGAGCTTGCACTGAACATTCTCTAAGGCTCAACTGCAGGATGAAGGCTCCTAGGCAGAGCTAGGGTAGACTCTGGGTTGTGGTCAGGTGTGACACAGTGCTAGGCTCACCCTGACAGTAGCAATATTAACAGAGCACCTGGACACACCCGGTGATACGGCAGGGAGAATCTGGCTTCAACAGGCATTCAAGGAATGTTCCAGACTGGTGCTGGCTTCCAGCATCTATGCAGTGGGGTCATGCTTACGCCTGATGAGCTCCCAGAGTACAATGAGCAGAGGTAGTAGAGGACCTAGCAATCCTGGGGGACAGGAACTTGGCGACCTCAGGACAAGAGCTGTCATCTGTAGGGAGGAAAGGAGTGGCCTTCCTCTTAGAGGATCCTGCCCAAACTTCAGGCTCCAACCGGGCATTAAGAAGTACCAGGCCGAATTTCTCACTGTTAATAATAACTGGCACATGATTGTGTGCAGAACTGAAACTCAGCCAGCCAAGAAACCGGAAGCATCCTTACAGAGCAAGAGTAAGGTGAAAGAAGGAGTTAGAAGAAACACACACACACACACACACACACACACACACACACACACACACACACCCCTACAATGTGATCCTCTAATCCTCTATCCTCCAAGATGGCCCCTACCCTAGCACAGGTTATTTTATGCTAGACCCCTGGTCACCTTCCTGTCTCCAGTATTACTTATCACCTGCTCCCAGATACACAAACCATCTAGACTCTTTCTGCTTCTCCTGTTTATCCATCCTTGGCCACTATAGTGGAGTAACACAGCAGATCTTGCTTACAAGTGTTTTGAATTTCTTTTTCCTTCCTTTAAGCCCAATATTTCCATGTACACCTTCCTTCCCAGGTGTTTGTGTGGTCAAGACTTCTCATTAAGGGGCAATATCTCTGTTCTTTTTCCTTTCTTCTCCTTGTTTTGACGTCTTTCTCTTCCTCAGTTGCTCCAGTGGCTTCCTTATAGAGTTAAGATTCAGGATATGCAACCACAATCAGGCCAAAACCTAAAGGCAGTCAATAACTAATTTCAATTATAAGGCCAACTGTATGTATGGTCTCTGAGTTACCTCAGTCAGCATTTCATGATGTTTCCATTTTAGTTTAGGACCACAGTTCCCAGAGGCCCAGTATCTTTCAAAGTAGGATTGAATAAAGATTTTTTTTTAAATTAAAGACAAGTAAATAAAAAAAGTTTCCGGGCCAGACATGGTGATACACTCCTCAGCCACTCAGGAGGCAGAGCTCAGCAGGGTTATGGTTGGGGGCTAGTCCAGGCAAGAAAGCTAACACAACCCCATCTCATGAAACAAGCTAACCATGGTGGCTCACATCTGTAAACCCAGCCACATGGGAAGCACAGGTGAGGATCTGAGTCCAAGGGTGGTCCCTAGTAAAAATGTGAGACTGTATCTAAAAAAATTGCCATAGCAAAAAGTAACTAAAGGGCTGGGGTCATGGCTCAAGTAGTAAAGTGACTGCTTAAAGATCACAAGGCCCTAAGTTCAAATCCAGTTGCACAAAAAACAAAAACAAAGGAAGGAAGGAAGGAAGGAAGGAAGGAAGGAAGGAAGGAAGGAAGGAAGGAAGGAAGGAAGGAAGGAAGGAAGGAAGGAAGAAAGGAAAGAAGGAAGGAAGGAAGGCAGGCAGGCAGCCAAGCAAACAAACAAACAAAAAATACCTATTTCCTCTACTGAAGTTAACCCTAGGATTTAGAAACAAGTTCTAGTTTGAGTCTGACGTGATCTCATTTCTCTTGACAAGTTAGAAGTGAAAAGAATATTTTTTGCCAGGCACCCGTGTCTCACACCTGTAATCCTAGCTACTCAGGAGGCTGAGATCTGAAGATCGTGCTTCAAAACCAGCCCGGGCAGGAAAGTCCGTGAAACTCTTATCTCCAATAAATCACCAGAAACCTGGAAGTGGTGTTGTAGCTCGAGTGGTAGAGCGCTAGCTTTGAGCTGAAGAGCTGAGGGACAGCTCTCAGGCCCAGAGTTCAAGCCCCATGACCAACAAAAACAAACAAACAAACAAAAGAATATTTTCACAAAAAGCAAAGAGGAAACTCAAGAAAACATAGCAACCATTGGAATAACCCAAAATGTGGACGGGGCTGGGAGCGGGAGCAGTGTCTGGTCACGGTGCAGCCACAATTCCCTGGGGGAGTACCCTCCATTGTGTTCTAATCCTTTACACTGCTCCATCAGAATTGGCCTATTCTATGCCCAGTGGAGATAAAGCATATTTCAAAACAGGACTAGGGGACATTGCACTTGTAAATCAGAGATGCTTAGAGATGAAGCAAAAGGGACCACCCGGGCCTTAGACAATTTCGACAGCAAGATATTTCGAGACAAGGGTAATGCTTCTGTGATCCCTACGTCTGACCTTGAGTGATGAAATTCTCGTGTGCAGGTTTGCTTCTGACTCACCCACTGTGAATTAAACCACTGCCCATCCACAAATGGCAGTGCTATTTGTGTCCCAAGGACTTGTGGGTAACAGTTTCTGAAACTCCCAACTTTCTATGGAGCCAGCCAACAGCACAGAGGTGTTCGGAGCCTGTCTTGAAAGGTTTCTGCCACAAGATGAAGTTGATTTGCAGAAAACCTTGGGAACAGCTTGCCAAACTTCATCCTGGGACCATTTTTTAAAATTTTATCTTTCATTTACCAACCTAGAAATGGGTTTATAAGGGGAAATTCTTAGTGATGGCTTCTGAGCAAGCGACCACAGCAACTGGCACGCATGTATTCCCTCCCTCCCTTCCCCCCCCCCCCCTCCGTTTAGCCCGCAGTGTCCAAGTTCTGGCCTTTAAAAGCTTAGGTCTGCAACCACAAGTCAAACCTGCCTGCTCTGCCCTGCAGAGGGCAGAGAAGAATGAATGAGCTTTTTCCAGCCAAGCCAGTTGTCCCAGGCATGAGCCATGAATGCAGGGGCTAGTATAAAGAAAGCAGAAGGCAAGCCACAGTGCCTCCATTATACTATTAAACTGTAATCACCTTTTCCTATAAGCACCTTCCTGTTTTCCCTGAAGGAGACAGTTTAACGGCCAGGCAGGGCAGAGGTACCAGCTCAGTGGAGCACTTCCTGCAGGCTTGGGAGGCCCTGCGCTCCACAGCCTGTGGCCTGCTCAGATCATAACTTGTGGCAGATGAGAGCTGCGGAAAGGGGTCAGGGACTGAGGTTCCTGGTTTCAGGAATGATGTTCATTTTTTTTCTCATCAGGGCTCCAGTAAAACAAAGCAAGCAAGAGACTGGTGCTCAAGATCCAAGGAGAATGTTCACCCCCCAGGCTTGTGCAAGTGATTTCTCTACCCACCCTAGTCATACCCACCCTAGTACTTTCCGAACTCAGGACCAACTCCATAGAGGCATTGTGTGTGTGTGTGTGTGTGTGTGTGTGTGTGTGTGTGTGTGTACATACATATTGGGGAAGACTAGGGTTCTCCAAGTGTGGTCCCAAGGTTACCACTAGCAGCCCCAGCAACTGAGAACTCTTGAAAAAAATCACAGGCACTACCCCAGATCCACCAAATAACCAAGAGGAGCAGCAAGCTATGCTTAATCGTAACACCCTCCAGCCTTCTCTGAGGCAGCAAAAGTTCCAGCAGCCTTGCTTGGGAGAAAAATACTCTCCAAAGCCAGGTTCCTAAGACATAGAGCTGTCTCTCAAAAATGCTGTCACTCAAACTGGGATTGGTGGCTCACAGCTGTAATCCTAGCTAATGAAGGGACTGAGATCTGAGGATCAAAGTTCAAAGCCAGACTGAACAGAAAAGTCCATGAGACTCTTATCTCCAATTAACCACCAAAAATCCATCAGTAGAGCTGTGGCTCAAGTGATAGAGTGCCAGCCTTGAGTGAAAAAGCTAAGGGTCAGTGCCCAGGCCCCGAGTTCAAGTTCTAATATAGGCTTTCTCCCCCCCCTCTCTCTCTCTCACACACACACACAATGGTTTCCCTCAACCATACCAGGAAAAAGATAATGTATTGTCATAAAGAACCTTCCTAATGCTATCAACAAGGTAGGAATACCCTGATAGTCAATGAAGAATTACTTTTTGCCAGATACCTGGTCAGCACTGGAGACAAATACAGATTCCCACTCAGTCAGTTCTTGCTCTTTCTTCCTCTAATTCCACAGCTCAGAGTTGGCCACCACATGACACAGAGCAGCCATTTAAATATTCGAAGACAGCTTCCTGCCCTGCTATCCTCACCTACCTGTGAGACTCAGGGAAACTCATAGAGACAAAGACCTCCCAAAGAAGCCTGAGTGGAGTGAGCTGTGGGAACAGTTCATTCTCGCCAGGGCGCTGGGATCCCTGCTGGATGGGCTGGGGCCTGGGGTCTGGGGATACATACAGGGAGAGAGGCTGGCTGCTAGAAAGAGACTAGCTTCTCCTCCAAATGGTTCTGACTCTGAGGCTTCAAAATGGCCAAGCAATGGAGACAGAAAGGAAAGAATGAGGGACAGGCGGTGCTGGGAGCTGAATACTGATTGTTTCTCTTATTTACAAAGAGAGAGGAAGAAGTTGCATCTGCAAATTTCATTGGAAGCTTGCTCCCACCACCCAAAGGTGTGAAACGTTCACATAGTGACCAATGCTCTCGGCCTAGGGAGTATCAATCCATGTGGCAAAGACCCCATGGGGCACATAGAGGGGAGGTCCTCTCGCAGAAGCATGGACATGTCTCAGCCAAGCTGGCTGAGAAGTACTCACACTCAGCACTCTCAGCTCACACTTGATGACTGACCAGCTGACTGACCAGCAGCAAGGCCAACGGGAAGCACTCAGCTGAGTAAGTGTCAATCTTCCCTTCCCTGAAGAAGGGCTGGGTTCACATGCGCGTGCATGGAGCTGCTGCTACCTGCGAGCCAGGCCCAGGGAGGACCACTCTCCCCTTCTTCCTCCGCCATCCCTTTTGCCTCCTAGCTGAAAGTTTGAAGGAGGATTCCCACGACTCCCCGCTTTCCCTCCTGAAGGAAATTAACTCCAAGGTATCATTTCCCACATGGAAAAGGGAAAGGAAAAGAAAGAAAGAAGCAGCTAGCCAAGGAAGAAGTTCGGAGCAGGCTCCTCTCCGCATCGCTCTCTTACCTTCCTCGTTTAAAATCCAGGGTAGAAATTCCACCACTGAGTCAAAACCACAAGTCCCGTCTTCAAAGGCGCACGACCCAGCTGACAGGTCCAGGGCCAGGGAAAGCTGCAGGGCTGCGGGCACAAGGCCAGTTTCAGTTTGGCTGCCCTGCCTGCAGCTTCCACACCAACCCGGGGGAGCTACCTAGTAAAAGTTGGGGAGGGGGGGGGTGGCGTGCGAAAAGGGGCTGGAGAAGGATGCATGACTCCCTCCCCCGAAAACCCCAACAACCACAAACTCCCTGGGCTGCCACTGCGTGTCCCCTTGGAGTAGGGGCGCCCCGGGACAGCTCAGGCAGCAGCCCTCAGTAGTTATGGGAGTGAGTCTTGAGGGCCCCCCTGCATCTCTCCAGGCGTGTGCTTGGGGGGGGGGTTCCCCCAGATCTCCACCTTACCTTGAACCATCAGCAGGACGCTCCTTAGCAACATGATCGCGCTGCAGGCTGGGGTGCATGCAGGCGGTCAGGTCAGCCTGCTGGGGGGCGGACGCGGAGTGGGGAGGGAGTCCCCCCAAAAGCGAGAGCAGCGCACAGGTAAAGCGCGCTCAAGCACGGCTGCCCAACTTTGCGGAGCACGCGCCGTGGAGAGCCCGGTGGTGCCGGGGAGCGGAGCGCTGGGCTGCGGCCACCGGCGGACCGAGGCCCAGCTGGCCCCGGGCGACGGCGGGGCTGGGCAGGGCGGAGACCTCGGCACGCTTAACAGGCACCGCCGGGGCGGAGAGAGGTCGGCACGCCGCGCCTTCCTCCGGGATTTCCAAGCTTGGGAGCAGGGACGGTTTGCAGACACCGGGAAGGGGCCGGCCTTGCAGGAGTCCCGCGCCGGGATGGGCACCAAATAAAGCGCCGACCCCGCCCATCCGCGGTGGGAATCAGTTATTTCGGGGGGACACCCTCCCCCCCCCCTCCGCATCTGGCATCTGGCGTGGGAGTCCAGTCCCCCCCCACCCCGCGGGGCTGGCCTGGATATTAACCCCTTCTCCCCAGAATGGAGGATGGGATTCTCTAAGGCGGGGATGGATGGAATAGATTTTTATATCTGAGACCTTTCAGTGTTGATGGTCCAGTATTGCTCACCCTAGAAGATTCCTACGCACACACGCGCACACACACACACACACACACACACACACACACACACACACACACACAAAACCCCTGTCATGTCTGGTGCTTAATATTCCATCAAGTGAAATGGGAAAGGGAATTCCTCCTTTCCCCAAAGCCAGAATACATTGGTCAGTAGCAGAAAGTTCGAGACTGGGATGGGCAGGATGGGCTTGGTGGTGTTTCCCAAAAAACAAAATGTGCTAAGTACGCTTGGAACACTTCTGTGGGTCTCCAAGAGTATTTTCTCCCAGAAAAGTTGTTTGTCCTCCTCTTCTTTCTCCTCTTCTTCCTCTTTCTATTCCTCCTGGTGTTCCTTCTTCCTCTTCTTATTCCCTCTCTTTCCTCTTCCTTTTTTCTTTCTTCCCTTTTCCTTTCCCCTTTCCCTCTCCCTCTTCTTCTTGCCTTTTTGGTAAGGTAGTGGCTTCTCATATTTGAGGGTACATCAGCGTCCCTTGTGAGTTCCTGATCCTGCAAGTCTGGGTGGGCTATGACCTCTGATTTTGCATAGTCCTGGTGTGTTTCTTATTCCTCAGAACCACTAGCCCAACAAACGCCTTGCTCAGCCATTACAACCCTGCTTCCATGTCTTCCCCTGGCTCCTAGAGTTCTGCTTTTCCTCATGCTCAGGGGCAGTTCCTTCCAATCTCCTTTGCTCCCTCCCTCCCTCCCTCTTTCCCTCTCTTCCCCCCCCCACCTCTTAACACTAGAGTGTCTGCAAAGTGCTGATCTCCATCTCCTACCCCATTTACCTATTCCTCTAGTGATGTCAGCCAGTCTCTGGTTTTAAACATCACTATGGGCTGATGACTCCCAAATGAATGAATATTTCCAGTCTGGATTGCTCGCCAGCTCCAGACGCTTCTATCTCACGGCCTCTCCACATTTTCCTTTGGGTTCTTCAGAGCTGTAGCATACTGAACAAGTCCCAACACAAATGCTTCCTATTCCTCTCCCAAACCGGCCAGCTTCCTCTACCCCATCTCAGTTAATAAAGTTATTAAGAGTCATCTTTAATGCCTCTCTTTCTCTCAAGACAACGCTAAATCCAACCAGTTCGGGATTAAACACAGAGCTAGTCATGCCTGGAATTATCCACCCTGCAGTTATTGTTGGCTGCGTACTTTGGAGCTTCTGCCTCACCCACCCACTCCATTCTTTGTTTAATTTTTTATTGTTATTATAAAGGTGATGTACAGAAGGGTTACAGTTACTTAAGTCAGGTAAAGAATACATTTCTTTTTGCTCTCTTCCAGTTTTTCCCTCCCATCCCTGTCCACAAGTTGTAGAGTTCATTTTCAACAGAGTGTCTAGTGAGGACCACTGCTGCATTTGTTCACCCTTTATCCCTCCATTTATGTGCCCCTTGTACCCTCCCAAAGATAGAAGAACAAAGAAGACAAAAAGAAAAGAAAAGAAAAATAGCAACAAAGTAAAAACCTTTGGTTTCCATTTCCTGGAGCTCATTTCGATAAATATTATTTTATATGCTCAGATGCACATAGCTATTGTACCTTTGTGACCCTCCCCTAAGAATATCCTCCTTTGGTCTCATTGTGTGTGTGTGTGTGTGTGTGTGTGTGTGTGTGTGTCCAGAGTCCTGTATAATTTATCATGTCCTAGAGTATTTTAGACCTAGCTTCCACATATGAGAGAAAACCTGTGCCATTTGTGTCTCTGAGCTTGGCTTGCCTCACATAATATGATTTGTTCTAGGTGGAGCCATTTCCCTGCAAATGACATAACATTATTCATTCTAATGGCTGTATAAAATTCCATTGGGTATAGGAACCATAATTTTTTGGATCCATCCATCTATTGTAGGGCTTCTGAGCTGTATCTATAACTTGGCTATTGTGGAAAATGCAGCAATGAATATGGACATTCAAGCATCTTTATGGTATCCTAGCTTGTGATGTTTTGGATAGATGCCCAGGGTCTACTCCATTCTTAACACAATAATCAGGGATGCCCTTTTGATATAGAAATTGAATCATACATAGATATATATACACGTCTAGGCAGATATGTGTGTTTGAATGTATTTATGTGTGTATATATACATACATGTGAATATGTAAATGTATATGTATCTATATGCATATACGTGTGTAGGCCTTTTCTTCTTCGTGTTTTTGTGCCTGTACCAGCTTACCCGCTCACAGCTAGTGCTCTATCACTTGAGTCACTCCTCTACTCCTGCTTTTTGCAGGTTAAATCCTGCTGGGATTGGCTTTGAACCCTGATCCTCTAGATCTCAAACTCCCGAGCGACAAGAATGATAGGCCATTTTTTTCCTCTTAATATCTGAGTCTTTTCTGCTCTTGCCAAGACATTATCTTTGGATTTTTGCATTTTTCTCTTTATTCTCACCCACTATTCTCTCCTTCTCTCCCTCCCTCCCTCCCTCCCTCCCTCCTTCCCTCCCTCCCTCTCTCTCTCTCTCTCTCTCTCTCTCTCTCTCTCTCTCTCTCTCTCTCTCACACACACACACACACACACACACACACACACTGGGATCACCTCTGCCTCTATACGCAAGTGCTTTTTGACTTTTCATATACTGGAATCACATGAAATGCATACATTGACTTATAAGAACTGATATATTTACTTCAATTATACAGTTTCATGTTTTTCCATAATCTTTGTAAGATTGATTAGTTAATTGAATTCTTGTGGTACTGAGGATTGAACTTGCTACACAAGTCTTTTACCACCTGAGCCATATACCCCACTCTTCACTAGCCATTTAAATCTACCCATGAACCTTGCGAGCATCTAAAAGGAAAGATCAGATTTGCCGTGCTACCCACACAGTGCTTGGCTTGGCTTGTTTTCACCCTGCTTCTCTCTCTCCACTCCTAACACCCAACAGGTCCTCACTCTTCTATGCTATCAGGTTGAAACCAAGCTGGTAAAACAATTCCAGGCTCCTGGTTTGTCCTGCCAGCAACCTTTGCTGCATTCCAGTAGAAGGGCTCTGCCCCCAGGCCAGAGATGTCCTTTGCTTACTGCCCAGCTCCATCTGCCTCTCACCCCCCAAAAACAATTGAATGCGTGCTCCAGATCTGAATCATCATCAACGAGGAACTGAGGCTCAAGCAAGTCCATTCCCACAAATCTCCTTTTATTACAAAATAGATAGCCCGCTGTCCGAATTGCCACACTCTCATGACCTGGAGTCCTAAGTATTTGGTTCAGAGTGGCCTTTAAGAGGAAATGAATCCTTAAATGGATGCTTGCATGCCATCAGTCAAACTTTTCCTCACTAGTCTACCTCAAATCCCAGCTTCCAGTCTCACATCTTTCTCTATGCAACCTTTTTGAATGTCTTTTTACCTCGGGAAGTCAAAGTTCCCAGGGCTGATGGGTCCTCACAGTGATGATGCTTGTGTGTCCTGTAGTGTTTGTGATGAGCCAGGCAGTTTCCTGGTCAAATCATGAAGGCAGAAATAGAGACCAAGAGCGGAGATGTGTTGTCCAAGGCTCCAGGGCTGAGATATGAACTCCACTCCAACTATTACCAAAGATCTCTGGTTGTCTGACACCAAACGGCTTGAGCAAACCCTTGGCCAATGTCCCCCTTCTCAGAACTGTACCCCTTCCTCTGCCATCAGGCGGAACTGAGGCCAGGATGGTACCCTGACATAGAGTTCACAATGAGGGTACTCATGCCTAGCACCTTGCCTTCTGGAATAGCCAGGTTTGCCCAGGCTAGTCCTTATTCAAAACAAAAATGTCTTCTTCCCTAGAGGGTTCAGTGATGAGTTAAACTGGGCTCTCTTGTGCACATGTTGAAGTCCTACGCAGAGGTGCCTTAGCATGGAACTTTATTTGGAAAATGGGGTCTCTGTGGTTTGAAATTTGTTAAGATGGGGTCACCCTTCGAAGTAGAGTAGATGCCTACCCATAACGCTGAGTGTCCTTATGAAAAAGGAGAGAGTTGGACAGACATTGAGAGAATGCCACATGAGGATAAAGGCCAAGATTCATGTGATGGTTCTACACACCAAGCTATGCCAACAATTGCTAATACATACACCCAGAATCTAGGGAGGCCTGAGACAGATTTTTTCCTCACTCTCAGAGAAAACCAGCATTGCTGACACCTTGATTTGAGACTTCTAGCCTCCAGAACCTTGAGACAATATATGGTCAAACCATCCAGTTGTGATACTTGTTACACAGCCTAGCAAACCAGTATACTACTGTCTACTTCTCAAGACTCAAGACAGAGGTCACTTGATCTATGACTGTCTTCCACATATATTATGTCATGTCTTAGTCTGCTCAGGATGCTATAACAAATCACAGAGTGGAAGCCATGCAAACAACAGAACTTTATCACATTTCGCAAAGCCGGTGATGGCTGGATCTTCTCTCCTCTCCTCTCCTCTCTTCTCTTCTCCTCTCCTCTCCTCTCCGTACCTCTCCTCTCCTCTTCTCTTTTCCTCTCCTCTCCACTTTCCTGCTCTTTCCTCCCACTCTTTTTCTCTCCCCTCTCCTTTCCCCTTCCCTCTCTTCTTCCTCCTCTCACTCCCTTTCCTCCTCTCCTTTTTCTCTGTCTTCTTCTCTCCATTTCCTCTCTCCCCTTCCTTTTCTCTCTCTTCTCTTCTCCTCTCCTTTCACTATCTTTTCACTCAGTCCTCACCTGAAGGAAGGGAAAAGAGGTCTCTCTTCAGCCTTTGTAAGGATGTGAATCCTATTTATGATCTCTCTGCCCCATGGCTTACCCAAGATTTCACCTCCTAATACCCTTACTTTGAGGGGAAGTTTTACCCACATGAACTTAACACTACAGAAATATTCACATCATGACACTGCATTGCAATGACTTTATCTGTGTCTCTGTCACCTCCAAGACAAGCTGAAGTAGTAAAGGCAGAAAGCAGAGCAAGTCTGTTTTATCCCTATCTATCTTTTCCATACTGTCTCTGTATATGGTTAACTGTAGGTGCTCAATAAACGCATGTAGAGGGAGAGGCTGAGGAACAACCAATCCATATGAACCTACCCAGTCCAGGGGTTTGCCTGATTAGAAGGAAAGGAACTAAATTGAAGTGAAAAGGTACCCAAGGGGGACATTCACAGGAATAAATGAACCCTGCAAATGTGCCGTGGGCTCTCATTCAAAGAGCAGCAACCATCTGATCAGGGAGTAAAAGTGGACTCCCAGGGGTCAGAGTGTATACATCTGGCAAACTTCAGGGGAGATTCAAACAGAAGTTCACGGACATGAGGGGCAGATGAGGCTGAAGATAGAGAGCTGGATGTCTGGAAGGAGGCGCCAGTTCTGTGTGTTGGAGGGAAGTGGAGATTGTGAAACAGCTTGGAGCTGCCGGCAGCTTCATGGACTCTTCGGGCCCAGTAGAAAGGCTGGGCAATTTAAAGAGCCAGAAAAAACTAGGTTTCCCTAAATCTCTGTAAAACTCTAGGCCAGAAGTAGATCAATGGCCTGTGTTGATGCTGACAGTAATATTTGCTACAGAACTCCCCCCCGCCCCCCTTGGCCTGTCAGAGTCTGTGCAGGGAGAGGAGCAGTATGAGTACTGACATCATTTGTTCCTAAGATGTCCAGCAGGCAAAGGCTTCAAGCCACCTGGAGGCCTCAAGAATAAAGCAGATTACACTGCATTGTTTTCTTACTTTCTTTCTATTTCCGGTCATGAGGCTTGAACTTAGGACCTGGGAATTATCCCTGAGCTCTTTTTTTTGCTCAAGGCTAGTGCATAATGCAGGTGAAACTAAGTGATGGAGAAACTAAGTCATGGCATTATCATGACTGTACAGGACTAAAAGCAAAGGGCCTACATGACAGGCATTTAATGGTATTGAATGATATTGATTATTTCAGACTATCCAAGTACTCGATGCCCAGATCATTGATAATAAGATAGAATTTTCACCTCCATCTATTACAAGATGCCTTTAATGACTGAGGCCAGTGAATCAAAACTCTAGTTATAAATTAGAACAGCCTAAGAAATGTTTCTTTTTAACACAAAGGATGAAAGCTGTTGCTGTAGCTTAAGAGGAGTTGTGTGCGTAAGAGGAGTCTTTGCTTAGCATGTGTGAGGGCCTAGGTTTAATCTCCACCATAAGGAAGAAAGGAAAGAAGAAAAGGAAGAAAGGAATGGAAGGACAGAGAAAAGGATGGGGAAGAAATGAGAAAAGGAGGAAGAAGGAAGGAAAGAAAGGAGAAAGTGAAACAGAGAAGAGAAAGGAGGGAAGGAAGGAAGGAAGAGGAGGCTGAGCCTCAACAGATCAATTAAATTTTGATTCATTGATTATTAGTATGGAAGCAAAGCTCTGGAAGGCAATTCTGCTGGCTTATGGTTAGGAATTGAGGAATGCAGTGGATTCCTCATTTCATCGTTAACAAAATTAAGTCCTCTTATTAACAGAAGAGGAATGAAAGTTGTTTAAAGAAGATAGGAAGTTATGTCAGAAGTAGACCATAGACCTTGGAGCCAGACCATCTGGGAGCCACTTCCTAGCTGAACCTACAGTACATTATCTAATACCTCTATGCCTCCATTTCCCCATCTGTAAAATAGAAAGAAAAAGAAAACAGAACCTCTCTCACAGGATAGTCATGTGGGAGAGAAATGGAACTATATTGTTAGGGTGTTTAATAAAAGAGTATTTAAGTACTGTGTAAATTTATGATTGCTTTTCTTTGGGGGGGGGGTCCAGTCGTGGGGCCTGAACTCTGGGTCTGGGCGCTGTCCCTCAGCTCTTCAGCTCAAGGCTTGCGCTCTACCAATGAGCCACGGCACCACTTTCGGCTTTTTTTTTCTGCTTATGTGGTGCTGAGGAATCGAACCCAGGGCCTCAAGCATGCAAGGCAAGTGCTCTACCACTGAGCCACCTTCCCAGCCCCCTATGATTGCTTTTCTAATGATCCATGTTTTATACAGGTCCAGGATTGTAGCTGACGCTGATAATAGAACTTATCCATCAAAAATAACCTTTCATATAACATATTGCCTTTGGGGACAAAGGACACATAACCTAGAAACATAAGTTGGACAATACCTAATCTATGGCTTTAATGCTATGTTAGACTAGAAGAAAAATACAAACTACTGGGTGGAAGCCACTCTAAATCCCCAAAACACAAACACTTAAAAATAGGCATGGGGGCCGGGTGCTGACAGCTCACACTTGTAAGCCTAGCTATTCAGGAGGCTGAGATCTGAAGATCAAGGTTTGAAGCCAGCTTGAGCAGGAAAGTCCATGAAACTCTTATCTCCAATTAAGCCAGAAATGGAGCTCAAGCAATATTGAGCACTAGCCTTGAACAAAATAGCTCAGGGATAGCATCCATGACCTGAGTTCAAGCCCCCAAGTCTAGAATAATTTAAAGAAATAGTCATGTAGGAAATGGCCTCAAGATTAAAATTAAAAATCTTCATGTGATGATATTCAAGGTGGTACAAATAAAAAATAGAATGGTGTGACAGCTTCTAAGACTGTATTGCTAGTAAGTAAAGAAAATGGTCTTGGGGTGCAGATACTACCTGATGGGTAAATCTAGGTGTGTCCAACAAAGATGTCTTCCTGAAAAAAAAAAAAGGAAACAGAGAAAATCTTTAAGTGAAACAGCTTACTCTGGAAGCCCCTATAATTGCAAAAAAAAACTGCTTTTCAAATGATCCCTTTAACAACCTTATACTGTTGACATTCACAGGTTCCTGTGAATATGAATATGAAATGTTCACTGAATATTTAACTGACTAGACTAAAAATCTCCCTTGCTGGTGAGGGGTAGGGGCTATTCTATGAAGATTCTGGTTCCTGGCTTGTAGGTTAACTGCCAAACAGACCAAAGGACTGAAACAGCTTCTCTTAATCTACCTGCGGGACTACCTTGTCATGGGAGTGGCCTCGTGAGGTCTGCTAAGGTTGCCTACTGGGTATGGCTACCTTCATTTCAGAAGGGTCCACATGGTTTCTACCAGGATTCTGGCTCTATTCATTCTTGCATTCTATTCCTTCCTTTGAGTTTACCTTTTCTTACATTTTACTAACTTACTTTATTGTTACAGAAAGGGGATGTACAGAGGGATTGCAATTCCATGAGTCAGGAAATGAGTATTTTCCTTTCGTACTGGGTCTTCTGTTCCCTCATTCTCTCCCCATCCCTCCCTCCCATCTCCACCCATGAGTGGTATAGTTCATTTTCATCAATGTCCAGTGAGCTCCACTGCTGCACTTTTCACCCTTTTTCCATGGAGTTCTGTACCCTCTCCCTCCCTCTTCTGAAGATAGACTCTTGAACACACCATGCAGCAGGCAAAGAAGACAGAATCATCAAAAAAATCTGAAAAAAAGAAATCTCTTGTTTCCATATCTTGGAGTTTGCTTCAGTATGTCTGTTGTTTTACATAAATATGAAAAGGCACTTAGGCATTGCACCTTTGTGTTTCTATCCATACCCTCTCGTGGTATCATTGTGGATATCTAGAATCCTGTATAATTTATCATATCCCAATATATTTTAGATCTAACTTCTGCATATCAAAGAGAACATACACCATTTGTCTCTCTGAGCTTGGCTTACCTCACTTAACATGATTTGTTCTAAGTCCATCCATTTCCTTGCACATGGCATTATTTTAGTCTTCCCAATGGCTGTGTGAAATCCATTTTGTATAGGTACCACATTTTTTGGATCCACTCATCTATTGTGGGACATCTGAATTATTTCCATATCTTGGCTATTGTGAATAGTGAAGCAATGAACATGGATGTGCAGGTGTCTGTATCATATCCTGGCTCATGATGTTCAGGGTAGATGTCTAGGAATAGTATGGCTGAGTCCTAGGGAAGGTCTATGTTTAGTTTATTGAAGAACTTCCAGACTGCTATCCAGAGTGTTGTACTAGTTTATGTTCTCACCAACAGTATAGTAAGGTTTTTTCCCCTCATATCTCCACCAACATTTGCCAACAATGTTGGCCAAACTACCTAGGGTGAGTTGGAATCTGAGAGTTGTTTGAATTGCATTTTCTTTATGGCCATGGATGATGAGCATTTCTTCATATGTTTCTTTGCTATTCATACTTCATCTTCTAAGAAGTCTCTTCTTAGCTCCCTTCCAAGTTTCTGATTAGTTTATTAGGTTTGGGAGGGGTTAGTTTCTTAAGCTTCTTGCATATATTGTCAAGTTTACTTTTGAAATATATCTTTTAGTAACATTTTCTGCAAAGACATGTGAAAGACCAATTTTCTACTCTTGGGATTAAAGAATAGGTTCAGTGAGATATAGATTTCTAGATTAAGGTTCTGAGTAAATACAGTGGCTTGAGTATATCCATCCCAATTTTGTTCAATCATATAAAACGACATTGAATAGTCATTACTTAGAAATGTAGGAGCCTTTCAGGATATGGAAAATGGGAAAGGGGTGAAAAACTTTTGGAAGAAGATGGATGGTTAAAAAAAACCAAGAAGTTGAACAAAAAGTCAGAATTATCATTTTTTTCCCTGCAGTATCTTCAAGAGTCCAGAAAATGGTCAATGTGAGGGTAAATAGGATGGCCTAAAAAAGGAAGATTAGAAGAACTTAGAGATACACTTAAAGTTCCAGGTACCCCCTTCTCTTTCCATGTTCCTAAGAAACTTCTCCTGCCCACCTTACCTGAAGAATGATGTTTACATACTAAGAGGGTAAGACAGGGGCACACTGAGCTTACAGAAGTGAAGTCTGCTATGACTGCCTCCAAGCCCCATTTACCATTGAGCTCCAGAGGAAATATGACCAAACCATTTTGTCCCTAGTAGAAGAACTGAAAGAACAGAAAAGTCATTCCTGGAGAAACTAACTAGCCCAAGAGGGGAAAACCTAATCATTTTGATATGAAATTTCCCCCTTCAGATATCCCAGCCCAGGTCACCTTACAATGAACCTCACTTGGATCTCTCACCAGCTTTTTAATGACCCACAATGAAACATGAGCAGATGACTAAGGAAAGATGTAGACTTCGAACATAAAAGATAAAGATCAAGTAAGCAAAACACAAACAGGGGAAAAATAAAATAACTTGTAGGAAAAATAAACTATTAAGCGACAGAAAACTTGAAAATATAACTTTTTATTAATAAGTTTTTTTTTTTACTGTGAACATACCGTACAGAGGGGTGACATTTACATGAGCAAGATGAGTACATTTCTTATCAAGCATTGTTGCCTCCTCCTTTGTTTCCCCTTTCCATCTCTGTCCCCCACAAACATAACTATTATTAATAGCCTTAAAGAGATAACTGATGATACCAAACCCCAGAAACAAAGCTGGAATGCTATTTCAAAAGGCATACTCAGAGAACATAAAAGGAGCTCTTAGATATTAAAAAACATGGTAGCAGAATAGACAGTCATAATAGAAAATCTGGAAGTGCAGGTTAAATCTAGCCCATTCCCCCTGAGAAAGTAGAGCCCAAAGCAAGAGAAGACGAGAGAGAAATGGGGTGAGGGAAATGGGCAGGCCAATAAAAGAAAGGGAAAATATAGTCATAATATTCAATATGGTATGTGAAAAATGGAACCATAGAACTTGAGGGTATGAATAAGATTTGGAAAGGTAGAGCGGAAAGATGCATTGTACTCGTAATCTGATTGTTGAATTGAAACCCCTTGGTACGACTACTTAACGATAATAATAAAAATTATAAATTTAAAAATTATGTTACATTGTGCAAAGGCTTATTTGTACATTTACATTTTATAGAGAAACTATAAAGCATTATATTATAAAACATTGCATAGAACAGTTTAGGTAGGCTAATATCTGAATAGAGGTTCAAAAGGGTAGAACAAAGGAGATGAATGAGAAACAAAGTAAAGAAATACTTCAAGGAAAATTTCTGAATTGAAACATGTGAGTTTCCTGATTGAATGGCTCACAAAGTTCTTAGAATAATGGATGAAAATAGACCCATATCAAGGCATAGGACTGTGAAATATCAGAACAATGAGGATAATAAGATGTTAAAAGATTTCAGAGAGCAAGTACAAATCACGTACACTCAAAAGCAAGTCTTATTTATACCATAATAATGTAAATACTAATGTATAGTCCAAATAAAATTAACATAACTCAATATTTAAAATAGAAGTATGCCTGGCCTTGGTTGACACAAAAGGAAGGGGAAATCCCCAAATCTTCATCTTCCAATGTTGAAATAATTGTTGTATTACCTTCTAATTTTGTTGAAGTTGTTAAAAAGTTTTCCGACATTATTAATAGTACTTTTTTTGTATATAATCTATATTTATTTTCTGGTATTTTTTTAAATTTTTACTCCTTGTCTTTGTCTTCTGTCATCTCTATGATCTTCCCAAAAATCTCAAGGAAGACTTTGATGGGGGATCTTTGAGGATACTTTAAGAATCAATGGAGGGCTGGGAAGATGGCTCAGTGGTAGAGCGCTTGCCTTGCATGCCTGAGGCCCTGGGTTCGATTCTTCAGCACCACATAAGCAAAAAGAAAAAAGCCGGAAGTGGTGCTGTGGCTCAAGTGGTAGAGCGCTAGCCTTGAGCTGAAGAGCTGAGGGACAGCACCCAGGCCCAGAGTTCAGGCCCCATGACCGGACCCAAAAGAAAAAGAATCAATGGATAGAACTATCATTGTAGGCTGGGCTCAAACTATATCATATCCTTGAACACAAAATATATAACCATAAGAATAAGTCATAGGAGACACTAGAATGGCCTTTAAGATGATGCTCAAGTATACAGAATTCTGAAAGGAGACTATGATTAATGGGCTTTTTCCCCAGGAAAAAGAAAACACTCAAGAAGTATACATAACAGAATGCTGAGCTGGATCTCAACCAGTGCTGAGAAATAAGAGGCATGAAACATTCTATATTAGAAAGAACAGAAAAACCAACCTGGGTCTTGCGATGGAATCAAGATGGCAAGCGACACTCTTGCAGCCCGCTGTCAGGGCAGCATAACAAAGAATGGAACTTGAGAATAATGTTTATCTATGTTCAATCTCCCATTTCAGTGAGCAATGGGAAAAGAACTTAGAAGATCTGCAAACAAGGATAGTGGAATGGACTCATGGACAAGAATATCTACAGCTATTTTTCTTTACAAAAAAGTTTCCAAACTCATTTCCTTTATCATTAGGGGGAAAATATCTACAAAGGCATAAATTAAGTTGAGAGAGCAACTAGATAACAATTAGTACACAAAGTTTAAGCCAAAAGTTCCCTGATCTCCAACTGACCTTGGGCAAATAGCTTCAGCTGTCTACTCTTTAGTGTCCATATCCTACTCAAAGGTGTCAACGAAGTCTACAGAATGTAGAAACCCAAGACATTTTATTCCTTTCAAACATAATAGAAAAATCTATAAAATACTAGATTAAGCAAGACTCATCATCTATTGATTGTTATGCATACACAAAATACTTTAAATAACAAAATAGAAACTTTATACACACTATTGGTTTTTCTGCTTTGTGACTTTAAAACAGTCTAAACACATTGGCTCACTTGTAAAACAACTTTAGTCCACGGGTCTTGGTATCTAAGGTAGAGGACAGGAAGTAGTTAGCAAATGGGCAAGAGGGCCAATCATTTCCTTTCTTGCAGAACTCCTGTTTTTGTTTCTTAATCTTGTTCATCCTTGTGCAATTAAATTGCAAGCCTGAAAAATAAAAAAAAAACAAATTAAAAAATAAATTGCAAGTCTGAATCCAAGCATGTGTTCCTTAGAATCTTTCAAATGCATAATTTCCCAATATCGCTCTGAAGTTGAAGCAAGCCAGTTTGATCCTTAAATACAAGGCCATTATTTTTTTTTCTTTAAGAGGAAAATAATAAATCCCTCAGAGGGACCGTTAGGCCTAATTTCTTTTTCAAGGATCTCAAGTTAATTAAAAGAAGACAATATATAAAAGAAAATGACCTTTTCCATGTAAGCTATAAATATGTCATCATTAACGAATTTCATTACAGAGGAGAAAAGATAGTGAACAATTCTAGTTTAGTTCAGCATTTAGTTCAAGAAGATGGACCAGCGGACTGGTAGTTAATGTTTTAAATAGTTAAACTATTGTTACAAAGCCATTCTTTAAAGACTGGCATAAGCATTAAAAGTAAATGAATATACTGGAAAGCAATAAGCTTTTGTTTAGACATTGGGGATCATACTAATGATTTATCTGTCTTGCTCTAGATAAAGATAATTTTAAAACATTAATCAAAAAAGAAGAATTATAGTGCTCTGTCTCACTACTTCCTTCCTTGTAGTTATGTGGCTTTTTATTAATTACCATCTTGAAGGGAAATTTGTTTTACACTGATGACAAATCAAAACAAATTTAGCCATTTTGGTAGGGGAAAAATGCTACACTTTTTTTTCAAAGCAAAACTACATTAGAATGTGGTGATATATTTAAAGCAACTGATCTGAGCAATGAATTCATAGGGAAACTACAGGGGGAAGGGACTAAAATCTTAAGGACAGAAAGGACATACCCTGATTTAATTTTTTTCCTAAAAAAAGTGTATTTAGGTTCCAAGTCTTTTCATCCAACAGTTCCAGATATTTTTCACCAGCGCCACTCCAAAAATGCAAAGAAGGAAAGGAAGAGAGACCTATCTGAATGCCCAGTCTGTTCCTATTAGAAACACATGGTTGATTTTCACGATTAATGCAGTTGTTTGTTGAGCCCAACTATCCCTGGGCCAGCACGGTGGCAGGATACTGTGTGGTAAAGCTCTAATACAATGTTAAGAGCATGGCATTGGTGCCAGGCTGCCTGGGTTCAAATCTCAGCCGCACCACTTCTCAGCTCGAGACAAGTTCTTTAAGAAGCTCTCTGAGCTGGGCACTGGTGGTCCACACCTGTAATCCTAGCTACTCAGGAGGCTGAGATCTGAGGATCGCAGTTCAAAGCCAGCCCGGGCAGGAAAGTTTGTGAGATTCTTATCTCCAATAAACCCCCAGAAAATTGGAAGTGGCGCTGTGGCTCAAGTGGTAGAGTGCTTGCCTTCAGCTGAAGAAGAGCTGAGGGACAGCACCCAGGCCCATAGTTCAAGCCCTACAACTGACAATTAAAAATAAATAAATAAATAAATAAAAGAAACTCTCTGATCATCACGTCCTTCTATGATTGAGAGATAGGAACAGTCAGTTATCTTGTAGGGTAAAAAAAGATGATATACCTGAAGCAATTAGGCCCAGTACATAATAGATAGGAAGCAACATGTTAGCTATAAGATCAGATGATCATGAAAACTCAAAACTTATTTAGGCAGAGAGGAATTCATCCACTGATGAATATAGTCATGATCTACAATATGTATGTGAAATTAAACTGGGAAAATTGAGGGAAAGGGTAAAATTGGGACAGATAGGGGGCAGCACAATGGAAGGGATCAAGATGCACTGTGCACATGAATGTAGATGCTGAATTGAAACCCCTAATTGAAAACAACAACAACAAATTTAGCCAAGCACTAGTGGCTCATACCTGTAATTCTAGCCCTCAGGAGGCTGAAATCAGAGGATTAAGATTTAAAGCCAGCCCAGGCAGGAAAGTCCATGAGACTCTTAGTTCCAACAAACTACTCTAAAAAAGCTGAAAGTAGTGCTGTGGCTCAAGTAGTAGAGTGATAGTTTTGAGTAAAAGAAGCACAGACATAATACCCAGGCCCTGAGTTCAAGCCCCAGGACAGGCACAAAATATAATAATAATAATAATGATGATGATGATGATGAAGAAGAAGAAGAAGAAGAAGAAGAAGAAGAAGAAGAAGAAGAAGAAGAAGAAGAAGAAGAAGAAGAAGAAGAAGAAGAAGAAGAAGAAGAAGAAGAAGAAGAAGAAGAAGAAGAAGAAGAAGAAGAAGAAGAAGAAGAAGAAGAAGAAGAAGAAGAAGAAAATTAAAAAATAACCTCCTCCCCCACACAAAATAATAGCCTTGAGTTCAAACCCCAATATAGTATGAAGAAAAAAAATTAGATTCAAGCCACCTAACGAAATTCACTATGTCTGCCTATAATTAAATGATGATATTCAAAGGGCAACTATTTAGGAAAAATATTTGTAGAGAACTTGTTTGGGACATAGCTGGAAAATAAATATGTGAAGCATACCGAAAGGGTATAGCTCTCTTTCAGAGCAGAGTTTATAAAAAATGTCAGAACAGGAGTTGACATTCAAGAAAGCAGTTTACAAATACAGTGCTTCTTGATCAATGTCACCCCTTTCAATATTCTCACCCTGCCCTTCTAACCTACCCCCCTTCCCTCACTTTCCTTAATTATTAGGTTATATTGAATTTTTTGCTATTTAACAATGCATATTATATATACAATGCATCTTGATTTGTGTCATCAGACTTAGTCTTGAGAAAGAATAATCACTTAGAAGAAATTATTATACTCAAAGATTGTTGTGTCTCTTTCTTTTTCTTCCTTCCTTCTTTATTTTTGTTGTTGTTATTGTTGTTGTTATGGTGGTGGTGGTGGTCATAGGGCTTGAACTCAGGGCCTGGGCTCTGTCCCTAAGCTCTTTTGCTCAAAATCAGAGCACCACTTCCCATTTCCTGGTGTTCAATTGGAGATAAGAGTCTCATGGACTTTCCTGCCCAGGCTGGCTTCAAACTTGGATCCTCACATCTCAGCTTTGTGAGTATCTAGTATCACATGTGTTGTGCCACCAGTGTGTCAAGTTTTCTATCTGGTAACATGATAGCATGATAATGTATGTAGTTCCCTCAATGGAGAGAACTGTAAAAAGATATCACTCAGTTGGTAAATGATACCAGGCAAAGGCATTCATGTTGCCAGACATGTTGCTCCCAGAGTTACCTCATGTTTTCTGTGCATAATATTTTTTAGCCATAACTCAGAAAGGGGCCTCATTCCTGGGATGGCAATAATTAAGAGGGGAATAAGACTGAAGCATCTCAACAAACACAATGTTTTACCATTTCCTGTGATTTAATACCTGGACTCATTGTACTTACCAACCCCAAGACTGGCCTGGTTCCTTAATACATCCAGACCTGCGCTTCATTCTAATGTACTGCTGGGGAGAATTGGCTTGAATTGTCTTTTTAACATCTTACTTCCAATAAAGAGGCAGATCGGCCATTGCTAGTTTATCCTCTGGTTTTGAATGCTTACCTATGTCTCACACCTTTGCTATTTATTTAATTCGTATAGTATGCATACAATTTTCTATAGATGAATAAAAACTTTTTTTAGAACTCTCAGTTATGAGTAGTTCATGCAGTAGTACATCCAAGAGCTAATAGCCTGCTCTTGCCCGAGGGCTGTACTTACTTTCAGAAAATTTCCTCATTGATAGATACAATATAAAGTTCCTAACTGTCAAGCATACAGGGTGAGGGGAAAAACCATATTAATAAAAAAAAAAACTTCTCTTGGCAAGGAAAGCATTCAGCTGCATTTGTATCTGAAAGCAAGCAACCCACAATCCTAAAGAAGCTGAAGATCTATCAAAAGGAGTGATCTTTAGAGATCAATGGAAATTCTAAGAGCAGAGCTGGAGCCGCTTCTCTGGCCAGACCAACTGGACAGACACCAGGACACTCCAGAGCAAGTCTTCGGGAGACAAACTTAGTCAATGGAAAGAACTGGAAGATCTTTGATCACACACTTGCAATCAAAACAAAGTCAAAAACCTCAGAGGAGTGTCTGACCAAAGTCACTTTTAAGAATAACTTTTCTAAGTGGACAACTACAAGTTTTGACAGAAAAAAATGTTATATACTAGTATTTTTTATTTACATAGCTTACAAGTCTATTTTTTAGTCATTTTTTTGGGAAAGTTACTTTCCCAAGCATATACTATCCCTATAAATTGAATGGCTTGCTTTCCCATGATATTACTTTCTAGTAACCATTCATTAAGTTGTGTTTCTTTTCTCTTTTTTTTGACTAAAAAATCAACTAATTAAAGATTGCATGCATTTACAGGGTGACTGTGAAGTTTTCATCATGCATAAGTTGTTCCCCTTAAATCAGGTTAAACATATATATATATATATATATATATATATATATATATATATATATATATAATCAAACAGTGACCATTTCTTTATGGAGAAAACATCCAGAATTCTTTGGGAACTCCATTTCTATCACTGGAATGAGGATACAACTCCAGATAATCTCTGTGATTAGAGAAAGGTATTTATAGCAAATGGCTCATCAAAATGAGCACTTAAGTAACAGCATTCTGTAGGACTGTGTAGACAACGATGTTGTAGGGAAGGAAGGAACAAATATCTTTTGTTTTTTCAGTCATGGGGCTTGAACTCAAGTCCTGGGCACTCTCTCTGAGCTTTTTTGCTCAAGTCTAGCACTCTACCACTTTGAGCCACAATGCTACTTCCGGTTTTCTGGTGGTTAATTAAAGATAAAAGTCTCGTGGACTTTCCTACCCAGGCTGGCTTTGAACCATGATCCTCAGATCTCAGCCTCCTGAGAAGCTAGGATTACAGGCTTGAGCCACCAGCACCAGCTGGAGAAACTATCTTTCTCACCTACTGCTAGTTTCATAATGAGGGCCCTATAGCAATGAAATGAGTCGTATTTAACATAAATTTTATGTGACATAGGAGCCTTGAGAAAAGGAAGCCCCAAAGAAACAGGAACACTGTGTATTTTTCTGCAAGGTCTGGTGAAGAAGTAGACAGATGTACAGAAGTACATTCCTTCCGATCTATGACTAAGAGTGACCTGAACTCTTTTAGGTCTCCTAAGAGGTAGGAAGATATGATACACATGTCTGGCTGGGTTCAAGCTGGGTTTCCATCCCAGGACTGGTAACTTTTCTACAGATGATGAAATTTCCATTTGGCACTGCAGACCTGGGAGGAATAGATAGAAGGGAGGCTTGCAGAGAATTCAGAAGCCACAGAAGAAAAAGCCCACTTTTGGGTCAAGCACACTTCACTGAAAGGGAAGACATTAGCCTCAGATCTTCTTTTTCCTATTACTATTGCTAAAAGTGACCCCACACATTGAAGAAGTTGGCCTGGTCTTGCCTTGCTTTAACACTAGCCTGAAGACTCTTCTGGCTTCTTACTTAGGAAAGGAATCTTGGTATCAGAGACCATCCCAACATCTATGCATGAAGAGATCTGGCTCTACCCTTGCATAAGGCCTAGACCGGGCCTGTGTGAGACCAAATCATGAGTCACCTAAGTGGATATGAATTTAGTTTCATGATCAAAACTTCTGGGTTTCTGGAAACATCTGGAGGTCTGACCCAGGGAAAGAATCTGAGCCTCAATTGCTATTTTTCTTGGTCCAAATCCCTATGTGAATCATAAGAGAGCTAAAAACGGGAGGGACAGAAGAAGGGGAAGGAACAGGAGCCTGGAGGAGCCAAAACTTCCCACTATCAATTACAGTAAGGGTGGTCTTCCACAGACCTCAGCCAGGACCTGAAGGGAGAGCCGGAAACCAAAGAGACCCCACACATGCTGCTAAAATGAAACAGGTGCTCAGGGAGCACTGGGGCCCAATCATGGAGGATGAGAATGCAGGCAATCGAGAGGTAGACGGGCAGCAGAGGACAGCTGAGAAGGAGGAGCAAAATAGATTGGGATGAAAAATGGGACTCGGAGAAAGCAGCTGCCAAGAAGCCTGGTCTGAGCCTGACGCTCAGACATCTGTCATTTCTCATCACAGAATGTTCTCCTTACAATTTAGGTCACAAAGAAACATTCCTTCCAATAATAGAATCGGTGGAAGCTGGCACATGTTAGAGGAGAAGGGACCAGGAAGAGCCCCGTGTTTTATTCCACTTAGAATCCATTCCTTGGCATCTCTGCATATGCCAGCCATGGCACTGAAGGCTTCGAAGACAATAACTTTCATGGTCATAATGACCCAGGAGGGAAGATGTATGATCAGCCCACGGCACTGATGAGGAAACTGAGGCTGGAAATGGGATCCCAAGGAGTTCTGTATGGCCTTTAAAATCACTCTCCTTTGTCATTGCTGGATTACAGTGTCAAAGCTGGCAATTTCCCAAGCTTTTCTACATGCAAAGAGGCCTTGATATTTCCAGTAACTCCATGCAAATCAACCTATGCCTCCCGTTTGGCTGTGCTACCTTAAAAAGTTTTCTAAAACCCTCTGCGGTGGAGTTATGCCATCTCAAATGTGTCTAATGGCCCTCAGGACCAGAATGGGAAAACACATACCAACAAATGCACAGGTACCGTCTGGCTAAAGACATGGCATCTCTAACCAAGAGGCAGACTAGAGAGTGTAGTCTCTGTTCATAGACCAGGATGATGTAGCCAGAGGAGGGAGGGACTTCCTCAAGACCACCCGTTAAGACAAGGTAAAACTGAGAACGATGTTATCTGGCATAAAGTCCAGCATTCTTTTCTCTGCAATTGCTTGGCCCAAGTCCTCCAGGACACCAATCCATGGCACCCAGCAGCTTGTTTACTTAAGGCTCCCAGCTGCAGTAACAAGCAGCCCCTAGAGCAGGTGCACTTCCATCCAGAGAAAGCAGCTGGAGGCTCAGGAAGGAAGTTTTCCCCATGGTGTTGGCACAAGTGCATTGGCACGAGAGCATTTCTGCTTCTGAATCCCCTTAAGCAAGGACATGCCTTAGACATGGTACCTGAAGCCCCGCTAGGGTTTGAGGTGATGTGCGGTCTGTCCTAGCAATGGTGGGACGAAGCAGAAGATACCTGGTCCCAGAGGCAAACAGGGAAATGTATTTCTTTGTGCTCTAATGGATTTGAGATGGAAAGAGGTGTTGAGGAGAGCCTGCAGGAGGAAAAAGGTTCTCAGATAAAGGAATAAAGTGCAAGGCAGTTTGCTTTCAAGAATGTATGATGGGCTTGCATCTAAGGCATCTGTATCGAGCAGTGAACCCATTTCCTTCCTATTGGAATTGGCAGTCCTTTGACACAAACCTGAAATGAGACTGCTTGCTGCTCTCTTTCATCCTTGGCTTCCTGTTCAGCCTTCAGAAGCCTTCTAGCAGTCCTCCATTTGTGCCATGAGGCTGGCCTCCAAAACTCACCCCTGCATATGATTCTTCTCTTCTTCTTCTACCTCATGTTCCCTGGAAAGTTGCCCGAAGTCCACTCAGAGTGAGAAAGGGAACAGAGGAATGGGGATTGTTCATACTAGCTTGTGATGACTGATTGCTTTCTAAGTTATGTACAGGTTATGAGCTATGGCAAATATTCGGAAGATTTTCATCAAGATACTAACAAGTGAAAGGCTCTGGTGACTCATACCTGTAATCCTAGCCACTCGGGAGGCTGACTGAGGACCGAAATTGGAATCTTGCCCAGGCAGACAAATCTGATTGATTTAATTAACCAGCAAAAAATCCAGAATTAGAAGTGTGGCTCAAGTGGTAGAGTATCATCTTTGAACAAAAAAAGCTAAGTAGGAGTATGAGATCCTGGGCTTGGAAGGTGGCTCAGTGGTAGAGCGCTTGCCTTGCATGCATGAGGCCCTGGGTTCGATTCCTCAGCACCACATAAGAAAAAAGAAAAGAGCCAGAAGTGGTGCTGTGGCTCAAGTGGTAGAGCGCTAGCCTTGAGCTGAAGAGCTGAGGGACAGCGCCCAGGCCCAGAGTTCAGGCCCCATGACTGGACCCCAAAAAACAAAAAAACAAAACAACAACAACAACAGAAAGAGTATGAGATCCTGAGTTTAAACCCCAGTACTGCTGGGCAGAGAGACAGAGACAGAGAGAAACTAATCTTCTCAAAAGCAGATTGTTACACTGAATTCAAAATCCTAGTTTCATTACATATTTAATCATAGATCCACCATGAAAACAAAAAACAAAAAAAACCACCTTATTAACTGCCTAGATACCATGCTAGGAATTAACTAGCGCCAAAAAGAAATCCCTGCTTCTATTACAGTGTCACAAGTAAAGAACATGCAGCATCCACTAGGGGGAGAAAGCTGGTCGGGGGCTGCTCTGTTTAGTTGGTCCAGTGCTTTGAGTGTGTCAGAGGTTGAAGGAGGAGGGGGAGGAAAGAGGAGGAAGGGGTGGGAGGAAGAGGAAGTGGAAAGATGGGATGGCTATAGGCAAGGCTTATATTATAGCTTTATGTTCCCAGAAGCATCTATTCCTATTGGCTTTGTCCTCTATTACCTGCCTGTCCCCTAAAGCATTTCATTTTGCTATCCTGATCCAGGAGACATTCTTGCAATACACATTTGCACCATGATTGTTTTACAAATTGGATATTTCTGTAAACCATCAAACTTCGTATCAAAAATTGAAAGCATAAAATTAGTAAAAGTTTCCCTTAGAACAAGAAATCATCTAAAGATCCTTAGTATTTGTTTCATTTATCTACATTTGTTTCTCCTAAAGCTAGGAGACTTGTATTCTCCTTCTCTGCATTCTTTGCAAGCTGTGTGACCTTGGTCAAGTGACCTTGACTTTCTGGCCCTGTTTTCTTATCGTGATCTTCAAAGTCTTATAGGTCAAATAGAGTTCTAATGATACAATTCTTGATCTAGTCACAGGCTTCCAGTGAGATTTTAATAAAAGAACTTGGCTTTTTTTTTTTCAGATGATATGACTCAGGAATCTATCCCAAAGAAATACAAAATAAAGATTGCCCAAGAAAACAACAGACTTTAATTTCCTGGGTTAGCTGCTTCCCATGAGCTCAAGCATATCCATGTATTAATTCCTGCTAGGAAGGAAGCATTCAGAGCTACTGAAGAGATCAGTAGGGAGCCCAGACAATCCTACACAGGAGATCCACGCACACACTCCTATCAGATGGATGCCTTCTGGGGTAACACATGAAACCTAAAGCATCGAAAGTATCTTCCAAGACTTCCTTTGTGTTTCAGACCCTCAAATTCTCAGTACAAACTTGAGATAGGGCGACGAGGCTGCAGAATGGGTCTCAGGTGGACTATTTCCTCTATGTACCCTAAAATTCTGGTCTAGCTAAAGGTACTGAGACCAGGAGGAGGACCTTCTGGCTGGCTACAAAGTGTAGAGGCTATGGCTCTGGAGAAAGACTTGGATGTCTTTTAGAAGCGAGTGGCTTTATTCAAGGGAATAAAGGGACATGTTGGTTATGTTCAATGAAGGTTAGGGATATAGAAGGTTGTGATGGCTGTCCCAGAGCTTAATTATTCGAGTAGCCTGCTCACAAATTCTCCTCTCTTCATTGTGCTGAGGTGAAAGGAAATAGAAGACCAGAAGATGTGAATTAGAATGTTTGAAGCAGACAAAATCTAAAGGTTTGCTAGTCTCTCTACCTCATTCACAGAGAAAATGACACCCAGAGAGGGGAAAAATGACTTAGTCAAAGACATTGTTACTGTACCTAGCTCCTGATCCCAGCTCTTTAGGCCTTGGAATGCACTTTTTCATTCCCTTCAAAGAACCCTCCTTTGAGCAGCAAACCTAGAGGTCAGCTTGAAGATTCTTATGAGTGATTTAATCTACTTGAGCTTTGCCTATTCACCGAGAACGCAACAGAGCCCAACTCAATTTAATGTAAGCAATGTGCCATTCACATGAAGCCATCTATTTCACTCAGCACACTCTTTGAGACAAGATAGCTGATGACTCATTCATTCATGCATGCATGGACGCATTCATTCCTGTAACACTCAGTGTGTGGCTTAACATATTTACTCACATCCCTAACATGTCTCTCTAGGAATTGAATCCTTATGACAGTTGCAAAATTAACGGTGCAGGTGGTCTTCTACCACAGAAGCCATGTGTGAGTGGAGTTGTAGGAGTCACAGCTACAGCCAGAAGGGGTGCTATCAAGGTTAAGGAGTCAACTGAACGAAAGGACAGAACTAAGGTATCCTGCGTTGGCTCTGTGACCTCTAAGATGGGATTGCCACTGTAAGTTCACACTGAAATCAATCCCCAAAGTCCTTGAGATCCAATGTAGAGGAAGCCCAGAGCTGCCCATAGCTGATGGCAAGATATTGTTACAGCCTCTCCTGACATCGACATCTTTATCCTGTCCACCTTTCCCCACCTCCAGCCTCCAGCCTCTAAAATCATTTCCCTGTTCACGCTAGAAAGAAAGGAGGATCTGTCATATGATGAGGGACCACATTATGATTTGTTTGCTGACTCGGTTTGACTAGTTATATCCTATGCGTGACCTTCTTGCATCTGCTGAGACACAACAGGTTTGCAAAGCAATTCGAGGAACTCACTTCCTTCATCTAAGAACCAGATTCATTAACTCTAGGTCACAAATGCTAAACTCTTTTCTCCTCCCCTCCAGAGCTGAGAACCAAACTCAGGGCACTGCACTTGCCAGGCTAGTGATCTTCCACTGAGCTAAATCCCCAACCCAAGTAAAAGCTTGAAGATTTAGATTTCTCCAGTCATCAGACATAAGATGCAATTCATGTTGAGTTCACTATCCAAAGGTAGAGAACAGAGCTGGGCCCAATTTGCATCACAGAACAAATCATGGGGTAACCAGGCCCAGGTGTTGGGATTCTTATGGTGGGGTCATGCAACCATCTACACTCTAGTTTCCATCCACGTTTATCTCTTTTGTGCCAGCTCTGGTGCTTGAACTGAGTCTGGGTGGTCCCTAAGCTTTTTTACTCAAGGCTGCTGCTCAACCACTGGTGCCACACCTCCACTTCCAGCTTTTTGCAGGTTAATTGGAGATGAGTGTTTCATGGACTTTCCTGCCCAGGCTGACATCAAATAGCAATCCTCAGATCTCAGCGTCCTAAAGATTACAGTCATGAGCTGCCAGTGTCAGGGTAATTTATTAAAATGTTTGTTGTGTAATTATGGTGTCATTGGTAGCTCAGCAAATGCCAGCTTTGACTTTATGTTGCAATTCTCTGGGAAGCTTTAAGACTAGAGTGTGTCAGTGTGGATACCTAAAAGAATCTAACTCATGGGTTTGGAGTAGGCTACCTTTTAAGAGTAGCTATAGTTTTGGTAATGGGGAAGCCAAGGTTGAATTATTGACTTAAGATCTGGAGGTACAGGCATGCGCAAGGCATTGTTCCTCACCAACAGTCCCTGGTCATTGCTAATTTGTAGCTGGCTCTAACTTTTCACTGTGGGAAAGGCAGTCATCAATTTCAGCTTTGCTAGAGGTCATTTGCTCCACCATGGGTGATGGCTTTAGTAAGAGAACTCACTATCTGCTAACAAAATGAATGACACCACATGGTCCTTTTTCAACCCCTCTGATTTGTTTCAGTGCTGTTTCTCACAGGTGCAATTTCTTCACCGAGCAGAAGCAGTCCATCCGAAGCAGAAAGCTGGCTTCTCTTGGCCCAAAGTTCCCCCACTGCCTAACTGGACCATTGGCACAAAGACAGCATACCATCAATCTTGTCCAGCCAGCAGAGCTGATCACAAGAAGTCCATAAATTTTGTCCTAGGAGACAAGCCTACAGAGGTGCTTATGACTACAGTGTTTATAAAACGTTGCTGCAAAGACTTCTTAATCACATGGGAGAGATAAAAATATCTTCTACCCTGTTGAGCAAGAGTCGACGATGTTTTCCACCAGCTGAGAGCCTAGGTCACTCCTAACCTGTATGAGAAGTGTTCTGGGAGTGGGTACAACTGACTCCGGGAAATCTGCGTGCAATGCTATTATTGCTGGTGCACATCTGGAGCTTCCTGTCCCAGGATTGCAGGTGCACATCTGGAACTTCTTCCTGTCCCAGGATTGCAGGTGCACATCTGGAACTTCCTGTCCCAGGATTGCAGGTGCACATCTGAAACTTCTTCCTGTCCCAGGCTCTGGTCGTCTTTCTCCAACCTGCGTCCCACACCTGCCAGCCATCCCCATCACCAACTCTTATCTTTCTGGAAGAAGGGATGTCTGCCTCCATGACCCAGCTCATGATTTAAGTTCTTTGCTCGTTAGATCCAGGCCTCCAAACACAGCTTGAGTATCATCAGCACCTACTAAAGGAGGACCCCTGGCTGCTGAAAGAAACCTCATCTAGCAGACCCACAACTAGAAATTGTGGAAACAGTCTCAAATCATTTTTTTGTATTTTCTCCTCCCCCCTGCCAAGTCTGAGTACAGTACACAGATGGAGGCACCTTTTAGGCTTGGGGGTGGGGGGCTTTGTTCTCCAGCCCTCCCATCACACTGATGGTGGATTTCACATTTTGTGTGTGTGTGTGTGTGTGTGTGTGTGTGTGTGTGAGAGAGAGAGAGAGAGAGAGAGTGATGATTAAAAAGTCACAGATCAAAGTCTCTCTTAAATAAAAGCTTTTCTCCTTGGCAAATTCTCCTGCCTCGTCAAGTATTCACCTTCATAACAACATTTATTGTTTCCCTTCATTATGCTAAATTTGCATATTTTCTGCATTTATCATTCCAACTGATAACAGTATCCCAATGACAAAAATATTAAAATATAATTTATCCAAAGTATATAAATCTTCAGTATGTCCTCAAAAACTTAAAAATTAAAATTGCTTTCATGTGTTTGAAATGCAATTTCTTCTGAAATATTCAAAAGTGTGTATTAAAATGAAGTCTAAGTACATATTGTAACTCATGAATATCAAAACATTAAAAGAAGCCAAGTATTGGTAGCTCTGGCTACTGGCTACTTCTGGCTACTTAGGTGGTTGAGATCTAAGGATTCTGCCAGCTCAGGCAGAAAAGCCCATGAGACTCTTATCTGACATTAACCACCATCAAGCTCAAGGGGTAGATTACCAGCTTTAAATTTAAAAAAAAAAAAAGCCAAGTGAGAGCATAAACCCCATAAAGTTTATGGTACTAAAGACATAAAATTGCTTTTTCACGTATTTGTTTCTCTTAAGTGAATATTTCAATAAAATTTCTGTACATTTAATAAAATTCAAACTTTTCAAAAGTCTAGGAAGTAAGGCATCCCATTCTACGTATGCTATGTCTAAACCTACTACATACAAAGCTGATAAATATCATTAACAACTGCAATCACTCCAAGCTGCCATGTATAATGCAAATGCTCCCAGGATTTTGTGAGTACCCCTGGTACCACAGCTTGTAACACCGGAGAGGCAAGAAAATAAATGTTTGGCAATAGTGGCAAATGACCAATGAGTTTATTATGTTCAAGCTGTTGGACAGGAAAAATCTGGCAAGCTAATTTGTCGCTTTTCTTTTGAATTACTTCTGACATTTAAATACTCCCAGCACTCTAAAATCCTCATCTGTCTCTGAAGTCATCAGGGGCACAGATGGCCTCACAGCGTTCAAAGGAAGTCGCATTATGTAACACGTCAGAGAACGAGAGATGTGAAGAAGTCTTCCTAACCAGATACTGGTGGCTTACACCTGTCACCCTACTTACACAGGAGGCAGAAAGATCTGAAGATCTGGGTTTGAGGCCAGCCTGGGCAGAAAACTTGGTGAGACTCCTAACTCCAATTAACCACCCAAAAGCTGGAAGTGGAAGTATGGCTCAAATGGTTGAGCACCAGCCTTGAATGTAAAAGGCAAGTGAGATCTCAAGACCCTAAGTTCAAGCCACAGAATGAAGGAGGAGGAGGAGCAGGAGAAGGAGGAGCAGGAGGAGAGGAGGAAGAGGAGGAAGAGGAGGGAAAGAAAGGAGTAAAGGAATGAAGAGAAGAAGACAGAGGAAAAGGAGAAGAAGACAGGCACTGGCTCACTCCTTTAATCCTAGCTACTCAGGAGGCTAAGAGCTGAGGATCCTGGTTCAAAGCCAGCCCAGGCAGGAAAGGCCACAAGACTCTTATCTCCAATTATTCACCAGAAAACCAGAACTGGTGATGTGGCTCAAGTGGTAGAGCACTTGCCTTGTGTTGAAGAGGTCAAGGACAGCACCCAGGCCCAGAGTTTGAGCCCCACGACTGACAGAGAGAGAGAGAGAAGGAAAAGGAGAAGCAGCTACCTTGTGGTCTGGACAGAAAGTCACCAGTATGCTTGGGTCAATGCTAAATATCAGATCTTGAATGAGAGGGACCAGTGACCAGGTACTCCTTATAAATGTGTGTGTGTGTGTGCACACATGCGCGCACATGCGTGCACACACACACACACACACACACACACACACACACACACACACACACATTCTTGCCACAGGGGCATCTCTTGCCTTGGCCACTAGTTATCAAAGGTGCTGGCTCCAAGCTAGAAGAAGTTCTCAAACACAGCTGGGGAAAGATTTCATAATTCTAAAATACTGAGTGTTGGAAATTCTGCTCCCTACCATGAGCTAGACTTAAAAGTCCCTAGACTTAAAGTCTTAGGGTTGCTCTGGCTTTTGTCTGGAGTTGACTTATGGATTTGTGGATAGTAGTATAGAACGGAGAGTCCCAAGAAGAATTCAAAGGAATCATTGGGTCGAAGAGACTGAAGGCAAAGGCAGCTAGAATCTATGAGGTGGACACAGAGCTCCAGACATATGCTCAGGGCTCCTCTGGGACCTGCAGCTAATCTTGAATCCCAGGTTCATAGTGAAGCTGAGCGTTAAGGACAGAGCCCTGCCTGACTTCCATTTCACTCCGTTTGACCTTTGTCTTTCATATTAATCCGTGAGCTACGTTTTGCTTCTGTACCATGAGTTTGGTAGTCAGCCGCAGGGCTGGGCAGCTTCCCACTCTAACTCCTCTATTGTGTAATATGTCCGGAACTGCAAGTGGCAAACTCAACAGTGACAAGAATAGCCTGAGGAAATACTAGGCTTTGTTCTTAAGATTTGCAGAACTGAAAAAGAAAATCTTGTGACTCTGCATTATGATTGGATGTCCATCATTGGGTCATACAACCTCTGCCTACCAGTCAGTAGGTATATCTCCTATATAAACCACTCCTAAATCAACTTCCCAGCACAGATGCCCCCCCCCCCCCCCGGTCCAGCCTCTTCAATCAGCTGACAACCATCACAATAAAGTTCTATCTCTACCACCTTTTGCCACTCCATTAATTGGCTTCCATCATGAAGTGAGCAGAGCTGGTCTTTGTGCTATCAATGGGATGGAATTCCTCTAGGTCAGGGCAAAGAATGCCTGGACAATTTTCAGAGCACATTGTCAGGAAGATGTTGTCATTCTGATCTGCTAAAGTGGAAAGTATATTCAGGGTAGTGGTAGAATCTCCAAAGTGTCTTAGTCTAATGTCAAGATAAACTAGACCAAGGAAGTAAGCCATGGAAGGATGAAGCTAATCAGTTAGCACTACAACCCATAGAACAGATTCTAACACTCTTTAAAGAAAGAAATAAAACAAAACCCAGTACTCCTATCCTAAAATTCAGAATGGCTACCATGCAATTATAATGTAAAAAACAGTAGACATGGAAGACAGTATAAACATAACTTGTAACTTAGAAATTAGTGAACACAAATGGATTCCAAAATAGTAGAAACAATGGAATTAGTGCAAAGGAAATTATGATTGCTACTGTAACTATGGTTTAGGAACTAAAAGGAAAACAGAAAAATACTGAAAAAAGAAATAGCAATAAATAATAAATATTACTAAAAATAAACAATAAAAATACCAACATGCAGAAATTCTAATGATGAAAATATTCAGTATGCAAAAACTTACTAGGTAAAATTAATAAGAAAAATTTATGAAAGGGGAGTTGAAGCCATTGAAATGTAACTCAAACATAGAAAGAGGAAAAAAAACCAAAAAAGTGAACAGGCCTCCAGTGATTTGTGGAAAAGACCAAGTAGAAATCTAATATATATCAAATTGGATTCCATGAAAGATGGTGGGATAAAAATATATTGCAAAACCGAGAAGAAAAAGATAAGCCACAGATTGGCTCTGCAAAACATTTATCTGTGATTTTGCAAACATATAGCTCATCTATAGGCAAACATCTGATAAGGAACTTGTATCCAGAATAGTTTTTTAAACTCATAACATTCAATAGTAACAACACCAACCATTAAAAAATGGGAAAACAGTTGACACATATAGAACTAAAAAAGCGATAGCAAATGATAAATAAACATATAAAATATGTTTGACATTATATGATGTTGGGAAGCTGCAAATGTGAATAGGATACCACTAAACACTTACAATACTGACTAGTAATTGAAAAATAATAATCTGGACAATGGCAAGTGCTGACAAGAATAAAAAGCAAGATAAACTCTGACTCATTGGTCATAGGAGTGCAAAATGGTAAGTCAGTCTAGAGGACAGTTGCTATTTTTTAACAACACTAAATATACTCTTAGCATATGATTCTGTCACCATGTACCCAGGGATGTCCCAGAATGTATTGAAGACTTACATCTACACAAAAATCTGCATGTGAGTGTTACATACATCTTTAGTCATAATTGACCAATGTTAGAAACAACCAAAAATGTACTTCCAAAGGTGAATGGATAATCTGTGGTCACACTCTTATAAAGAATGTATTCTTTTTTAGCCTTCAAAATAAATCAGCTGTCAGCCTTGAAAAAAATATGGAGGAACCTTAAAGAAAGAAACCCATCAGACAAGGCCATGGAGTGCATGATCCAACTCTATGATAATCTGGACCAGACAAAGCTGCAGAGACAGTAAAAAGATCACAAATTCCCAGAGGCTGGAAGAGAGACATAAATATGTGGGTTATAGGCAGTGAAACTATCTTACACAGTGTTGTAACACTGGGAACATGATTTGTATATTTCTCATAAACCCTAGAATCTACAACACAAAGCATAAACTCAACTTATGGACTTTAATTTATAATATTAATAATACTGGCTCAGGGATTATTTTTAAAATTTACCATATTAATTCAAGATGTTAATAACAGATGTTAATGTCAATGAAACTATGCGAGAATGGATAGGTGAGTTTTTTTTAATTGTTTAAAAATAAGATTCATGGTGATATTTTTTCTTGTAATCTAAGGAAATATCATCCATTCTTTTTGTCCTCCGTGTAATTAAATTTAAAAATTAGTGTTCTTGAAAAAAATCAGTGTGATTGGAGGCATATAAATATTTTTAAAAAATACACTGCTTACTCTTGTTTAATTTCATACACTCCATATTTACAGGTGTTCTAACAGACTGTCAACTTTTATTTTATTGTGCACAAAGTCTAAAAAGCTGTGTAGAACCCTGAGTTCTCTAGCTGTGATTTCCCATCAATCCTCAGGATGTTTAAATACTCATTACAGCTTAGCAATGCAGGCAGTACCTGGCCAGCTCTCCTCAGCTATCATAATGAGCTTCTGTTTCCACATTCATTAATGAATAAAAATTCCCCCAGAAGGCAAAATAGAGTCTTTTGGAGGGAAGAGGAACCAGCCTTGATAGTGGGGGAGGGGTGATAATAAGAAGGCAAATGAGGATGAATACAGCCTCACCGTCTGTTTGCACATACAAAAACAGAAAAATGAAACCTGTTGAAATTGTTTTAAGTCAGAGAGAAAGACAGGGGGGGGGGTTGATGGAGATACATTGTATACACGTGTGAAAATGTCATAATCAAACTCTCCTTGGACAACTACGATGTGCTAATAAAAATAATGAAAATAGTAAACAAAAGGGCAAAGGGAGAAAATAGACACATGAATGTTTACTGTATTACGCCTCCATTTTTTGGTATATTAAATCTTCATAATAATAAAACAATGGAAATAAATTTCTCTAGGGGGAAAAAGAAAAGAAACTTTTCCCCCCTGGAAAGGTGAAGATTTCTTCATCTCTAACATTCTATGAGCCTATGGCTGATCTACATAAGCACATTGAGATTATGCTAATAGATAGCTATATAGATGTGATATGTGACGTTTAATATTCAATCTGTGAAGAGAAGGCTGTCATCAGACAGTATGGTTTCTATTTGAAGGTAGTTCAGTTTAGGATTTCTATTTTAGGCATTTCTATTCTTCTTTGGGAGACTCAAATAAGTTATTTTCTACATAAAAGACTATAAACACATATGATGTAGCAAGAAAGAAATCTGTATGCTATATAAAGAGGGAAGGGTTTGTTAAGTGCTGGGTCAAAGTCACATGGGTTTACACACGTGTGACATCTTTAAACACATCACACTGTGCTTTTCTGGTATCCATGAAACTTGGACCAATTGAAGGTGCCATGTTTGACACATCCTGGAAGAACTGAAGAGAAAAGTAGGTTATTGTACTTTCTTTCCCCCTGACACTTGGTTTTAAAGCTTTTTTGCTTTCTGGAAGATAAATGTCTTCTTTTAATATTATTGGTCTCCATCTATAAGGTGTATTTATAGTCTCTGGCCATTTGGGAGCCAATAATCATTATTTCCTTTTCCACTGCCTCTTGATCTTACAATGAATCCTTAAAAACCAGAAGTTAGCCACATAGGGGTCGCTCACCCCTATCATCTTAGCTCTTCAGTAGGCTGAGAGTTCCTCTCTCCCCAAAACTCTTAGGCCTAATCATCTATATGTACATTCATTTCAATATTGAAGTAACTCATTTTCTTTTGCTCAGAATCCACACAAATCACCACTCAAATTATACCTACCTCCACTGGACCTTCATCTGTATATAGGCTATTTTTTTTTTTACTCCAAATAACATCAGGGTCCAATAATCAATAATCAGAAGTGAGCTGACAGGGCAAAAATATATTTTTTAATCAATTAAATGAATGCACTATAAAACTGACATTTGAATTTCCAGCATTCAAATTAAGAAGAAAAGACAGGAATGATCACAACAGGAAACAAACGAGTAAAGAAATGAAAAGAAAGGGAAAAGCATTGCATTTTGAACTGTAGCTTGCTAAAAAAATCACCACACCCAGCCTATTTGCAACGGGCCAGCAGGTCTGGAAAGCTGGATGGAGTACCATGGACCAGCTGTGCCAGATAAACCAGGCCATGCCAAGCAAGCTGGGGCCTCAGTGGAAAAAAGATGTGTTTGTGTGTGCCAGAATTGATGCCATGACAAACAAACATTTCCTGAACCTCAGCCTAGAGTGTCTCCCTGCCAGTGCACTAATGGCTAAGATGCTGGGCCAACAGCTGGCGAGTCAAAGTCTATAACCTGGGTTAGGAAGGGCACCACCGCCTTATATCAAAACAGGAGGTCCTCCGTATAGTAACTGCTCCCTCAATTCTGTGTATGTGGAGGCTCGATTATAAGATGAATGAGCTAGTTCCTAGCCAGAGTTTTTTGAATATCCATGTTTTTAACAACAAAGCAAAGAGAAATTGTAATCATTTGCATTTAGAGTATTGTTTCTTAAAAGCCCAGAGCTACAGATTATTGGGGGGGGGGTGGATTGTCATAGGGCTTAGTTACACTCAGGTCCTGAGTGTTGTCCCTGAGCCTTTTTGCTAAAGGCTAGCACTCTACCACTTTGAGACACAGCACCACTTCTGGTTTTCTGGTAGTTATTTGGAGATAAGAGTCTCATGGACTTTCTTACCCAGGCTGGCTTCAAACTGAGATCCTCAGAGCTCAGCCTCCTGAGTAGCTAGGATTACAGGCATGAGCCACCAGCCAGAGCTTCTGATTTGGGTCATATTATTCTTTAGAGGAAAGTACTCCACTAAAGCTGAACATTATTTTTTTTTATCAAATCAAGGATTTATGCACCATAAACAATGGATATCTGGTAGCACATATAGAAGAAAGAGTCCTGCAGGGTTGATAGATGTAGGGGCTCATCTGATAATCCTAGCTAATTGGAAGCCAGAAAGGGGAGGATTGTAGTTTGAATCTAGCAGGAGGAAAAACTTCACAAGACTCATTTCAATCAAGCATTGGGTGTGATAGTACATTCCTATCATTCCAACTAAGCAGGAAGTGTAACTAGGAAGACGTTAGTCCCTACCAGTTAGGACCTACTTGTGAGATCCTAGTAGTTAAAAGGCAACTAAAGCAAAAAAAGATGGAGGTTTGGCTCAAGGGATAGAGCTCCTTTCTGCCCGGCAAGGCTGAGGTCTTGAGTTCAATCCCTAGTATAACCTAAATGCATAAATAATCAAGAAGAAGAAAAAAATTAACCTGTAAGCCAATTCAGCAACTTGGTATTCCCGACCCCCTCGGAACCCTGGTAAGAACCTTCTACTTAGTCTCTGTGAACTTGACTGCTCTGTGTGCCACACGGAGGTGGAATCATGTAGCATTTGCCTTTTCTTGTGACAGTCAGCATGCCCTCAGTGTTCATCCATGTTGTAGCATGAATCAGAATTTCTCTTCTTTGTGAAACTAAGCACTATCACATTATAAGTGTAATCCGCATTCTGTTTATCCATTCACCTGCTGATAGCCATTTGGCTTGCTTCCACCTTTGATTATAAATAATTCAGCCAAGATTTACTGGAAAGTTTTAAAGCCTCCTCCTGGGAGAAAAATAACATCCAGTCCCCTTCACTACCATTTCTGTGGCTCCGTTCCCCATAAAGACGCTGACCTAAATCTCTCTCAGGCCCAGAATCTGAGGGAGGAGACTCATTTATCCGGTACATTCTTTGGTACATTCTCATCCCACCAAGGAAATGTGGCTAAGGAGGTTGACTCAAACTGTATAGAATGACTCTCCATGCAATCGACGTGGATATGCGTGCTGAGGAAGATCAGGCAGGAACCTAAACATTCCAAGTGATCACAAGTCCACTCAACACCTAAGTAGACAGGCTGAAAAATGAGAGTGTCCAAACACTGTCCACTCATGTGGAAAAAAATCTGAGCGTGATGGCTCATCCCTATCATCCCAGCTAAGCAGGTATGCAATGTTGAGCTTAATTGTTAACTCCACGAACTCAATCCAACCAGATTGAGGAGGTGTGCTTTTGTGAGTGCCCACAAAAGCATCTGTGAAGCAGATTAACTGACTCAGCCTGAATGTAGGGAGCACCATCCCAAAGGCTGAGGGACTAGCTGGCACAAAATGGGTATGGAGGAAGCGTACTCGGTGTAGGCATTTTCTTTCTCTGCCCTCCTTCCTGCCCCTCTTGAGGCTAGTAGAATGTAGGTGACTAGGCGACACCAGACCCTCCCCGCATGCTGGATGGAACACTCTGAAACCATGAGCCTAAATAAATCCTTCCTCCTTTATTTCCCTCAGGTTATTCGGTTACAGTGATTAAAAAGACGAAAAGGAGAAACTAGCACATGAAGGAATGGTAGTTAAGGCAAAGAAATGATTGCTCGCCCTGAGATCTCTTAGCCAAGTTTTTTGGTGTCATGTGGGCTAGACCCCCCCACCCCAGGTGATATGAAAAGGGAGAGAAAAGGGTCCCCAGAATGCCACGTAAGTCCAGAGGCCAAGATTTTTTTTTTTTTGTTTTCAAGAAATAATAATGAAACCCAGAGAGATCCTGACTATCACATTTCCTGGAAAGAACATCTAAGTTTAACAACCTCCCGGGCATTCTTATTAGGTAATTAGGCAGAGAAAATGCAGTGGCCCCAGGAAGAAGCAAAGAAGCCGTGAAATCATTGCTAAGAACCAAAGCTCAACCCTGCAGCACTTGCAGCCTGCCTATGGTAAAATGTTTCTCCTGTTTGTTCATCGATTCTGAATGTTAAGTAAGTCTTTCCAGCCGTGACTCCAGGGCTCTGGGAGCATTGCATCTCAGACAGCAAGTGAAAAAAGGAGGGCTGCCAAGTTCAGGGAATAATAGAGAATTAAATCTTCACTGCTGTGAATACCACAACCAGAAAACAGGACATCAGCCAACTGCTTTCCGCTCCCGATACACAATGATTAGTGGTCACAAGTAGGGTAGTTTTGAGACTGAGAGTGAGGAAGGTGTGAACAGGAGAGAGGAAAACAAGTGGTATTTCTAAATTAAAATCACTTCTTGGTTAAAGAGCACTTCAAATCATTCACTTGATGAAGACTCCCATCTCATTCACTATACCTCTTACCATTATGGCATTTGCCATTATTTTATGGCGCTTGCCACTTTGCTTCTATAGTTATCTGGGAACAAGACGTGACATCACAATGAGATTATAAACTCCTGGCAGGCAAAGGGGTGGGGACCACTCCCTTTGTCCATCCTTCTAGGTCCACTGTATCCAGAGGAGCTCATGTCTATAAACTGTCTCCAACATTGTAGTGTTGGACTCTGCAGGGTGTCTGCCGATACTCTGCAAGAATGGCACTGTCACATATTACTGAGAAATTAAAGCTGTGAGCAGTAAGCAACTTACCCAAATCCACACCACTGATAAAACAGAGCTGCAAAGCCAGTGTTCTTTCCCCATCTCTCCATTATTCAGTTGCTCTAGTCAGCATGCTGATAACAAGACTGGTTAACTATACCAAGGCTGTCTCCAAGCGATGTGTTGCAGTAGATATTTTACATTTCACAGTCCAGGAGTAGGCCAGCATCACTTTTGCTGTCTAACAGATAGAAAAGTGAGGCACAGTTAATGAAAATTGCACTAAATCTTAGCTCGCATTGAGATGCCAACCTGGCCTGTCGGATTCCATGGACTGACGCATGAATCATCACCCAGTTTGTTTGTTTGTTTGTTTGTTTTTTGGGTCCGGTCGTGGGGCCTGAACTCTGGGCCTGGGCGCTGTCCCTCAGCTCTTCAGCTCAAGGATAGCACTCTACCACTTGAGCCACAGCGCCACTTCCGGCTTTTTTCTTTTTGCTTATGTGGTGCTGAGGAATTGAACCCAGGGCCTCAGGCATGCAAGGCAAGCGCTCTACCACTGAGCCATCTTCCCAGCCCATCATCACCCAGTTTGATGTCAGAATATAAAAAGAATTGTGATGGAGCACCTCACATGTTTCGAGCATCTACCCTCCATAAGAGAATCTGTAATTTTTGAGTATAATTCTTGATTGAGGCAAAGGAGGTATTCGGTAAGGTGTCCAAAGGATGAATAACTGGACATAAAAACAACAGTCACAAATCTGATGAATCAGTAATATGAGAAAAAATCCAGAAACTCCTCTATATTTACATTAGTAACACTATGAGCCCCAAACTTTGGAGAACCAGGAAAAATAAATGAGAACTCAAAAGAAAGACACACAAGAGCAATTCAGGTAATAGAGAGAAAAGGTTAGAATCTGAGAAAAAAAATGAGCACGGCATAAAATCAATAATGACCCACCTCATGAAGCAGACCCTTGTTTTGACAGCATCTTAAATGAACAGCTCCAGACAATCAGCTTTTAAAAATAAGATGGTCAGAAGTCTCCAACTTTGGCTCCGTTTTGTAGGACGGGGAGATCAGCCTGTCTGTGGGAGACAGCCAAGTGAGTTAGAGCGTTTGAGATGGCAGAGGGCATTGGGCAAACATTTGAAATGCTTTGGCTCTACTCCTGGCTTTGTCAGCCTTCATAATTATTTGTGCTGCCTACCAATGGCCTCTCAGCCACCTGAAAGAGAAGATGTGGTCATATGACTTTCTTTGGCCAATGAAATGTGGCCAGATGTATATGTAGGTAATCTTGAGTCACTAAGTGAAACTAATAAGGAGCAGAGCTACCAGTTGGCTCACAGTAAAACCATGTGAATTTTGGGGGGAACCCTATTTTTTTAAGCTACTGAATTTATTGTTATTTGGTACTACAGGATAATTGAGCCCTGTCTGATTGACATAATCAACTAATGAGCCATTTGGCCCTTCTCAAACCATTTATTTTGTGTATCAGATTCCTTATCAATAAATCTGAGAGGTTATCTTAGGTAAGACACAAAAAGTTAACCTGGGGCCTATGAATGGCATTCTGGAAAACTATAAACTAAAAGGAAATTGTAAGTAGGATAGTGTGTGTGCAAACATGTGTACATACCTGCATGTTTGCACACCTTTGTGTGTGTAAGAGAATAGAAGACAGAGCATGCAATCCTCCTGGAAGGAGGCCCAAGACTTTGTCAAATTTCAACAGCATCTATGTTATCTAAAATGAGGTTGAGAATCTTGGACAATCACCAAAGTTTTTAATGGTCTTAACGCGCTTTGTGGCATCAGGAGTAGCTAATTCATTTTTGTTTGTTTTTTTTCCCTGGATATGGTATTTCAGGACTTGCTTCAAGTCACATTTAATTAAGGTTGTTTTCTTATAATTACATTTAAGAGCTCCTACTTAAGAAGATGACAAATATGAAAATCCCAGGAGATATCCCTAAGGAAAAAGGGGATTCAGCGCACTTCTTTTTAACTAAACAAGGAAAGCTTCTACAAAAATTGAACATGAACATCCAGACCACAGTTTGGCAGGTAGAAAGAAACTAGACCAACTCCTAGGGAAGGAGTCACTCCTTAAAAGTATATTCGTATGGTGGAATAGTGTAGCTGAAGGTAACAAACTCTCAACACAAAGGCATGGATAGGCTAGGTATGTAGAGAGGACCTGAGTTCAAAAGATGAACCATCTGTCTGGACTCAAGTCTCAGATTTACTAGTGAGTTTCAACAAGCTGTTGGGCCACACCTTTCTCATCGATAAGAGAAAGACAGTAATACCCAGGAAGAGTCTGCCAAAGAATAAAAAACTGAGCAGCTAAACAGAGTTTACTAAAGCATGCTGGGGCAAGGTCTTTGGCTTAGTATTAGAAATTCTACCCTCTCTATGCCAATGAAAAGCCATAACAAGAAGAGTTTCTAACTACTCATCTTAAATCTCTGTGCATTTACATATTTCTTTCTATAATTTCCCTCCAAAATCTCAGTAGCAAGCCTTTTTAAGTTTCTACCAAAGTAGTGCTGGAGTCACTATTGTTATGACTCTAAGATACATAACCCAAGTTTGACCTTATAGTCTCAGCTTTAACAGCAGCCAAGAACCTAGGTAACGGAGGACTTTTGTCCTAATTCCTGGTTTCCAAGTTTGTTCCAAGGTGACCTGTATTAAATGGGGAGAAAGGCAAACGTCTGTGAGCCAGGAGCCCAGCTTCATGAGAGAACCTGACCCTCAAGCATGCTTTCCACCCAGGCTCCTCCTCCATTCCCCAAGCATAGAATTTCATCTCAAACAAAGGAAATAATTGGATTTTTGTGCAGAACTCTGTGATCTATTGCTGCCAGCTGCGTGACCATAAAACCCTTCATTCCTTGCAGAGCGTTTTATCTTTACACAGGAAAAAGGTAAAAAGAGAAACACATCGTTCCAAGCCAAGTGGAAGTGGTACATATTTTAAGTAGCACAATGCAAATCCCAGTAAGACATCATCCATCTCCAGTGGCTTGAAATAATGGCTAACATTTAGGGATAAAAGCCCCCAGACTCAGAACAGAGTAGATGTCTTCCTTTAAGAGCAACCCAGACATCACCTAGACGTTCCAAGGAAAGACTGGAATTCCACCATGAGCTGCACCTGTCCCTTCTCTCTTGACTCTTGGCTTCTACCTCCTTCCCAGAGATCATCACCCTCCAGGTGAGAGAAGAAGCCCAACACTCCACACCCTCTGACTGCACAGAATCAACCTCTGGGTCAATGTGAACTGAATGCCTACAGCAGGAAGGGTGTGGGTAGGGAAAAGGTCAAAGTAGATGTCACAGAACCCCTGTGCTGGGAAGTCTGTAAGACAACACTGTGGTTTAATGAAAAGAGTGAGAAAGCAATGGAAAGCACAGATTTATAAAATACAGGTCAATACTATATTTAAATATAGTATATATATTTATATATAGCTTGCTATAGATAGATTGATAGATATGTCTATATAGGACTATATATTTATATATCTATAGACATATATGTCTATAGAGATACTATAAACTATATATAGAGATACATATATGTATATATCTATAGGTAAACTATATATCTATATACCTATAGATATATACATATGTAGGTATACATATATATATATATACATATATATATATATATATATTCCAGTCCTTGGAAATCATGCAACAAGAACTCTTGCCAAACCTCTTGCTGCATTTCTCTGTAATCCTCTTACATATGGAAACAAAGCCCAGCAAAGAGGAACTCTTCCTTTAACGATTTAGAGATGCTGAGAGTTTCTAAACAGGTTCATTGTAGTTTTCACTACAAACTCACCTAAAAATGTCCCAGCACCTGTGCAATGCACATTGAACTCCTCAACTCGAGTGGGAGCAACCCTCCATGGAGCAGTGACGTTTGAGTCCCGCCTTTGAGAATCTCCCACTCACATCCACTCCCACTCTGCTGCATCATCTTCGGATTGAGGGACAGAGCCTGGTCCCTTCCTTTAAGCATTAATGTTTCAACCACTTTTCGTTAAGACAATGGAGGTTAGCACCTCTGTTTGCACAGCTGCTGCGCATTAGTAGAGGAATGAAGCTTCCTGCGTCCGAGGGCCAGGCAGGGATGCTGAGGAAAGAGGCCTCTGCCCTTTTCCCTCTCGACCCCGGTGAGTTGACCTTAGCTTTGCACCCTTTTGTTCAACTCTTCCCTCTGACCTTCTGAACAAAAAAAAAAAGTTTCAAAACAGATTTCATTTTATTGGACCTGGGCTTGCGTGATGTCCCTCTTACAATTTTAGCCTTTGAACTTTAAAAATTGGGGGGAGAAGGAAGCTTGCACTTGAAGTACTTGGAAATGGGCCTCCAAGCAGCTGTTCCATGACACCAGTGAACACCAGGAGGGATTTTTCATAATCACTCTGAAAAGAGCGAGCTATCGAAGTCCAACGTCAGCCAGGAAATAAGGAGGTTACGTTTGAGCAGATGGTTAATATTAGGTGAGCAGCGTCCAGATTCATGATTTTCTTTTTCCGTAACAGCAATATCAACAACACAAGACAACCCTGACTCAGGCACTTGAGATGAAGAGCTGCGTACTGTTGCTATTCAGCCTTAACTTGTGGCAAGTTTCTATCGGTCCGTTATGGTGCAGTGACCAGTACTACCACGTGACTAGACTTTTCTGGTGATAAGACTTATATTCTCGGCCTAATGGGCATTTGCTGGTGTCTGTATTTGTCAGTCATGAAAATGGCTTCTATTCTTAAATTTTAATTTTATTGTAAAGGTGTTGTACAGAGGGGTTACAGTTACATAAGGAAAGCAATGAGTGCATTTCTTGTTGAACATTGTTACCCCCTCTCATTTTTCTCCCACTTTCTCTCCCCCCCATCCAACCACCCCACCCAAATGGTAAAGTTCATTTCCACCATAGTGTCTTGTGAGTATCGCTGGTGCATTGGTTCACCCTTTGTTCTTTGTCTCACCATTTTGTTGTTCCTGTCCTATTCCCAAATCAGATAAACATATGGACAAGACACATGGTACCAAAATAAAAAACAGTGTCATTGGGGGGGGGAGGGATAAATCAAAGGAAAAGGAAAAAGAAAAAAAAAACAAAAGAATAAAGGAATAACTTCACACAGTACATTAGAAACAACAAAACCTCTTGTTTCCACACCTTGGGAGTTATTTTTTATTATAAAGATTTTTTTAAATTTTTATTGTAAAAACACTGTACAGAGGGGTTACAGTTACATGAGTAAGGTATTAAGTACATTCCCTATTAAGCATTGTTACCCCCTCCTTTGTTTTTCCCCTACCATCCCGTCCCTCCCCACCTCCCCAACTCCTCCCTCCTCCCACCCAAGTTGTAAAGTTCGTTTTCAACATAGTGTCTTGTACACCTCATTGTTACAATGGGTCAACCTGTATCCTTATTTCAGCATTTTGTTATTTCCCTTCCCCTTCCCAAATTAGAAAAGTGTACATACAAGATGCAGGGCACCTGACTCAAATACAGTGAAAACTGGGGTTACACTGTGGGGGGAGAACATACAAAAGAAACAAAAAAATCACATAGTATGGGCTAGGAAGGTGGCTCAGTGGTAGAGCGCTTGCCTTGCATGCATGAGGCCCTGGGTTCAATTCCTCAGCACTACATAAGCAGAAAAAGCCAGAAGTGGTGCTGTGGTTCAAGAGGTAGAACGCTAGCCTTGAGCTGAAGAGCTGAGGGACTGTCCACACCCAGAGTTCAGGCCCACGACTGACCAAAAAAAAAAAAAAATCACATAGCACATTAAAAACAACATCGACAAAGATGAAAGCCCACCCTGCACCAGAATCAACTCCAAATGGATCAAAGACCTTGAAGTAAAAGCAGACACCCTGAAAATGGTTTCTTGCGTCTAGAAAAGCGACATGTACTTTGGTTGCACTTTGCCCTCCCAAACTAATGCATGTTTTTAAACTATCTCTTCTGATTTATGACCATAAATAGCTGCACAGTGTTTAGTAGATAGTCTTTGTTTTATCCAAGTCTACAAATCAAATCATTGATGTAATAGTCTTATATTTGTTTAAGGAACGCAAAGCATTTCTGGAATACTTTCTGCCTCCCCTCCCTGCGTGGGTGTTTGGGATAGGATGGTTAGTATAGACTTCATTCTGAAGAAGAAAAGGGAAGATGAAAAAGAGTGGGGAAACACATCCTGACCCCCCTCTCTGCCGATTTCTCATCTTAATTCTGTAATGGAAGGCATTTGTTTGTTTAGATTGTCAAATGACGGACAATTTCTCCCAAGTTTGCATCAAAGGTTATCCTTATGTAAAGAAAGAATAATCTCAGGGAGCCAGGAAGCTTTAAACTTCTCACCTAAATTCACCAGGCAACCCTGCCGTGGTGCATGTGCATTGTGCATTTTCATAATTTTGCAATCTTTATTTTAGAAAAAAAAAACACCACACTCTCACCCAGAAAAGCATGAAGTGCAGTGGTTCATAGAAACCCACAGTTTCACAGTGCTTCACTTGAGACTGAGCAGACCCAAAGGACCTGAATGCCTCTGACGGTGTCTGCTTTGCCTCCTTCCCAAACTTAACCCACTTAACCCACGACCTTACTGGACCTGAAAACCAAAGCCATGAACTGGTGAAGCTGACAGATCCCTTGTGCCTCACTCTGTCATTACATGGGCTACCATTTTCCCCAGAACAGCTTTGGAACTTGAATTCATCATTGACATAGGCCATTCCGTTGTGGACCATAGAGTTGGCTCCATTTGTTTGTGGCTTCCATATGCAATGTGGCTTCCAGCCAACTGTAGATCAAAGTATGTGAGGACAAACAAAACAAAACACCCTGCATCTATATGGAACATATAGATTATTTTGCTTTGAATATTATGCCCTAAACAATACAGTGTAGCAACTACTACCATTGTGCAATCTAGAAATGATTCAAAGTGTCGGTTAGGATGTGGGTAGGTTCTATGTAAACATTGTATCATTTTCTATAGCAACTTGATCATCTGCAGAGTTTCCTCTCTGTTCAGGGAGTGGAGTTGGGGGTCAGGGGCAGAATTAAACCATTGCAAGACTGGACTGCTGTATTCCATTCCAGAACACCACCACATACCAGGGACTCTGCTGGATGCTGTGAGGGATAAAAAGAAATACATAAGCCAGTGCACAGCTGCAATAAGCCTTGATTGCATAAAGAAAGATACATACACACAAGAAGGTAGTTAAGGAAATACAATGCAAGATCCACACGGATCTAGAAATCTCTCTGGGCAAGTGTAAGGGAAGACACCAGGCAGCAAGTACCTTATAGACTCCACCCTGCAGCTGAGACGGGGCAAAGGTCGAGCAAGACAAGAGACCACCAGCTTGGGTCCAGGTTAGGAACACAACATCTGGATTTTGCTTTCCTCGTGCTCTGGGAAGCTATTCCTTTCTGAGCTTTTTTTTTGGCTGGTTATGGGGCCTGAACTCAGGGCCTGGGCGCCGTTCCTCAGCTCTTCAGCTCAAGGATAGCACTCTTCCACTTGAGCCACAGCACCACTTCCAGCTTTTTCTGCTTATGTGGTGCTGAGGAATCGAACCCAGGGTCTCATGCATGCAAGGCAAGCGCTCTACCACTGAGTCACCTTCCCAGCCCCTTTCTGAGCTTTTATTGACCACACCCTCCAACATTGAGCTATAATTGTAGCTACTTGCTAGTATGTGTTGAATTCTATTATGCTCCAGGATAGTAGCACATTCACATACTTTAACTTATTGAGTCCTTATGACAGCTTTAGAATTAGATACTGTTATTATCCATATTTTACAGAGGAAGAAACATAGGCACAGAGAAGTAGATAATGCTTGCCCAATTGAAGGCCAGCCTGCTATTCTAGTTTGGGCTACAGAGCTTGAGCCTTTGGGCCCCCAACTGCTACTACTTTTCCATTGCATCACCTCCAACGTATGTAACATAGTACGCCTAATCTCAAAAAGAGTTCTCACCTACATCCTTTCCTAATTACCAATGCTTTAGAACCTCCTGGCTGTCTAAAACACAGGCTTACATAAGAGGCTCAGAATTCAAGAGTCCAGTCACTGCCATCTACCTTCACCTATCCTGCCATGGTGGTTCATCTGACATATCCAATGACAGCTCTCCATCCTATCCAAGCTGTTCTGTTCATTAGCCCCAGGACACACACTGTACATTTCTCTCCTCAAGACTCACGATTACAGATCTGACTTCCAGCGTGTGTGTATAGTGAAAAGAAGTGGGTACCTTGCCTCCACCAACAGTCAGATCAGGTCAGAGCTGCCAATATGACTTCCAAAACTGCAACCCCAGGCAAAACTGTACTGACAGCATGTTTTTCTTGGTTGAAATTTGGTTCAGCATCAACTAAAATCACCAAGTATTTTTTTTTCCTTGAAAATAAGAATTTCTGCTCTTCCAGATGTGAGGCAATCTGGCTGCTACATCTGTTACCCCCAAAACCATGAGGATTGATGCTGTTGATTTGGGTGGCAAAGTATGTGAGTGTTCCCTTCCTGGCAAAGTTTGTACACGTCCACTTCCTCCCTCCACCCTCTACGAGCAAGCTGCAGATTTGTCCACAATGATCTTTCCAAATAGAGAAGGACCATTCAGCAGCCAAGGGCATTAGAGCAGTCGATCTGCGCTGCCAGAACCATTAAACAAGCTCTCAAACCACTCTGCCATTCCACATCTCCATATCACACTTCTGGAACTTGCTTTTAGCTAATATATTTATACACATTATTTATATACATCCCTTTGCAATCTTAACTTACAAGCTTCCGTCCAAATTTTTCAACGTGGAAAAAGTTTTGAAAGACCAAATCTTGAAACCAGACACTGGTGGCTCACACCTAAAATTGTAGCTACTCAGGAAGCTGAGATCTGAGGATGGAGGTTCAAAGCCAGCCCAAGCAGGGAAGTCTATTCAAATCCTGTCTCCAATTAGCTGTTAAGGAGCTGGAAGTGGAGCTGTGATTCAAGTGGTAGGGTGCCAGCCTTGAGCAAAACGCTAAGGGACAGTAGTGACAGGCCTTGAATTCAAACCCCAACACCAGCACACATTTAAAAAAAAGTTCACTCATCTATTACCATTGTTTTATCTACAAATCTAGTAAAGATAAAATTTTCAAAGCTTCCATGTGGTTGATTTACGTGTGTTTGTGTGTCAGTGTGAGTGTGTGTATGTATGTGTGTGTGAAACAGGAGCCAGGCAAAGACAGCAGAAAAGGTTATTCATTGACTTTGTTTTTCCAAAATGGCATCTATAAATCCACCTAAATTGCCTATTATTATAACTGTATTTGTTTACCTTCTCCACGTAATTATCATTAGTATTTAATCCAAAGCTTTGTTGAATCTCTTATTTGCTTGATATTATCCCTGATAATAAGTCTAATAGCTTTAAAATTCAAGTCACCTGATATGTAGATAACTGGTTCTTAATGTATTTACATTTTCTTCTTGCTCGCTAAGTGTTTACCAGCCAATTGCTTACTAATTTAATCCAGATTTTCACCAGCAGTTAGCACTGAGTTTGTACTTATTATAGGGTTACTTATAAAATTGGAATGGGATGTGCTCATCTTCATCTTCAGATAATTTTCCTCTTTGTGATAATTTTCTGGATCTGGAGCAGTGACCTTGTACTAGTTTCTGATTGCTGATGTAAGTAATGACCACAGACTTTCTGTCTTAAATAATAGATTGGCTATATTTCCACTCCTCACATCAGAAGTCTGAAAGGTTTCACTGGGCTAAAATGAGGGTCTTGACAGGGCTAGGTACTTCTGGAGGCTAGGAGGGGAGGATCCAGGCCTTTGCCTCTTCTAGCTTTTAGAATCTGCCTACATTCCCAGTCTTGTGGCATCCAGCCAGCAGTGGTACCACGCCCACCATTGGTCACATCCTCATATCTTTTCCTGTTCTGATTCTTTACCTCCCCATCTCATAAGAACCTTTGTGATTCCATGGGGCCAGATAACTGCATAATCTTTCCACCTTAAGGGCCTTGAGTTAGTCACATGGGCAAAATATCCTTTGTCATGTAAGGTACCATAGTCCAAGGTCCTGGAGATTTTGGACATCTCTCAAAGAGACTAGTATACTGTTTCTATATATCAAAGATCCACTGCATGAGCAAGTTGCTTCAATATCTTAGGATATAATTCATTTAGCTTGATTGCAGAAATCAGTTTAATGGCCCAAACTCTTCCTATATCTTTATTCTTTTAGAATACAATTCTCTCTGATCTGTGAGCCTTTTCACATTGGGAGAAAAAAAAAAATCTTTTCCTAAAGGAGGAAGACAGGCAAAGTGACAATTTAGCAACTATTTTCTCTGTCTTCCTCAAGCAATGACTTTTCTCTTCTTTGTTCATTTTTCACTTAGAACATAAGTAAAGAGAAGCTGGGTGCTGGTGGTGGTTCATGCCTATGATTCTATCTACTCAGGAGACCAAGATCTAAAATAAATCTGTATGAAGCCAGCCCAGAAAGACAAATTTGGGGCACTCGTATGTCCAAATAACCAACAAAAAGCCAGAACTGAAGGTGTGCTCAAATGATAGAGCCTCAGCCTGGAGTGAAAAAGCTGAAGGAGAGTGCAACTTGAACCCAAGCTGGGTTCAAGTCCTAGTACTGGCATAAGAAGAAGTAAACACACTTTTGGGTCTTACGATTTTCTTGAGTTCTGACTTACTTAGCCAGCCCTTCGGGCTAGTGCATTGACACAAATTTGTGCTACATCCATGGTTTCCTACCCAACGTTGACTATGTGCCTTTCTTCCAGTATTCTTCTTTGTCATTTCTAAATGTGGGCTTGGGCAGTGCCGTGGGCGTACTCAGCTCCTTTAAAGTTTCCTCCATGCCCTTCTCATTAGGATAACCCAAGATTATAGAGTAAGCATGCCTTTTCTAAAATGCTACTTGTTCTTCCTCAGTGGCTGCTCTTTTTAGAAACACACTATGAACTCATTTTACCTTTCTCTGATTATAAACATAAGACCCGGTGGCTCTGTCCGGACATGCCCATTTGTTCTTTTCTCTGCCGTTAAGAATTCTAGGGTGACTCAGTCAGTTGCCTTCCAGTTCCCCATACCTTCTGTTACACCAGCTGGCTTTTCCTTTCTGGTCAGAATTAAGTAGAAACTCGAGTCGTGTTGCCCTCTAATCAGCCATTCTTCTTTTAGCAGCGGGAGCCCTCCCGACAGATGCTTGGAGGGCTGAAGCCATGACATCACCTCATCCCTATTAGAGGGCCAAGCAGGCCTCTCTTGCGTCTGTCCCCTCTCCTTGCATCTCTGACCACACGCTTCCACACACTCCTGACATTTTCCACGTGGTACTTGTGTACCTCTAGTACTCTAACTTGAGTAAGAAGGCTGGGTTGAAAAAGGTTAGTACAAAAACTAGATGTGTCAGGAAGTGGGGTCCCAATCAATCTCTGGGATTTTGTTATTAGAGAATGAATGCTGGTTTCATTCAGGAGATCTCAGTTTTAGGAAGAAAACTCCCTCTCCACCTATAGAAATAGAGCATCTGTCCAAGACCAGAGCAACTGTTGCATTCACTCTAGAAAACCACCCTGTGATGGGTTGAGGGGAGGGGCGGGGTAGGTACAAGATTTCTATCAGCGCAAACCTCAGCACTTCTCCATCAGTGTGCGGCCTCAAGATTTTCTTGACCAGAGAGGTGGATAAGGAGCTGCATGTGTAGACATCAAGGGACCACAGAAAGAATTCCTTTTAAATGAAATTGACATTAGAAGGGGAAACTGAAACAAATGGACGAAGTTGCTTTTTGAGGACATCACTGCCAGCCATAAAGCCACATCTTAAAGTGGCCAACCTTGCTTTGGATTTTCAGTTCCCTTTCATGCTGGATTGGGTTTTAATTCATAATGCGTTCTTTCCACGCCATAACCAGATGTGAAATTCTTTCCTTCCAAAGTTTCAACAATCACCGGGAGAGTGGATTCAAATGTTAAAAGTGATTTATGCTTGTTAATTACTACTTTACCTAGGGCAAAAAAGAAGTGATGTTTTGTTTTGTTTTTAATAAAAAGATACTGGGGTAATTTTGTCAGTTAGCATATATCCAAAAAGAAAACACGAAGTGGTAAAATATATGGGCTTAGGAAAAAATGACTTTTGGGAACTGGTCTTGAATAGAGAAGTAAAGGAACTGGACTGAGAAAAAAAAAGATATTTAAAAGATAAAGAATTTTCTGAGGAAGCCTGGCACCAGTGAGTCACTTCCGTAATCCTAGCTCAGGAGGCTGAGATCTAAGGATCATGGTTGGAAGCCAACCAGGTAAGAAAGTCTGTGAGACTCTTATCTCCAGTTAACCAGCAGAAAACAGGAAGTAGAGCTGTGGCTCAAAGTGGTAGAACACTAGTCTTGAGCAAAAAGCTCAGGGACAGTGCTCAGGCCCTGAGTTCAAACCCCATGATTGACACAAAAGAATAAAGACTGAAATCATGAGACATGAGGAGGGAGAGAGGGTAAATCTGGCAGGAATGGAGAGTTAGAAAGGACAATGTGTGTGTTCAGAAATTAGCTCTGAGTTCAGGCCATGCTTGCCACCTGGATCTTCTATTCTCTGCCTTTCCTCTCTCTACACCCTACAGTAAGTACTAAGCCTGGCTGGGCTCAGTCTGAAGCTCTTCTTTCAAAAAGTTGTATTTCTCCAGGATGAAACACCACTCACCACTGCTCTTGGGACCTCTGTCTCAGTCTTAGGCACAAAGGTAACTTTCATGGTAATTGGATCACTCAGTCATGTATTAGTGATATATATGGAGTTCTATTTGTCTTCCTCCTGCCTTAGCACACATGGAAATTTCCGTCCATCAGTTCTACAAACCTTCATAAGAATAAGCCTATAAATCAATGTCAATAGTGCCTCCCAACCAGGCAGAAACATTGCAAGTAAGCTTTAAATCCATTCCCCAAGATTTCCCTCCTCGATTTAAGCACAAAAGAACAAGAAAAAAGAACAACAATGTGTAAAAGCCACAAATAGACATGGAGAGGATCCAAACCGCCTCCTCTGGAAAACTAGGGAAACTGAGGCCTAACACCTATAGATGATTTATACATTCTACTAGCAGCCATCTGGCCTGAGCCAGATGGAGGGACTTGAATCTCAGCTCAGAGTCTGTCCTTCTCTATCATAAGGACTTCCTTATCTCTGAAATTCTCAGTCCACTTTTCCCCACCAAAACATACTTTGCTTATGACCTATTGTTTAGATAAAAATAGGTCCTTGTTGCAACTCAACTTCTAGTTATATGTTAAGGGTTGTATTGGTGCAGGTGGATTTGTTGTAGAATCTTGCCCCACAAGAGTATAATAACCCTTCCAGAGTTAGTCCTCTTCTCCGCCTTCCATACCGTTCTCTGTCTGTATGACCCAATCCAGGTCCCCCCAGTGTGGAAAGCCACTATGGAACCAGGGTTGTGTTCTACTCATCTTTCTGTCCTCAGACCCCAAAAGAGTACCTGGCATACAGTAAACCTTCAATAAAAGGCCATTTGACAAAATGGCTCTGTAAACAGTATAACAGTTGCTCAAACAGTTAATATGTGAACCAGCGTTTCTATTTGGTATTGACCTCCAAAGAACATATGGCTACATTGCCTGCCCTTGGGAATCCTTTTTTTTTTTTTTTAATTTTATTTTATTTTATTTGAGAACATACTGTACAGAGGGGTTACAATTACATGGGCAGGATAATGCATACATTTCTTAGCCCTTGGGAATCCTTTATCAGTTGGATATTTGGATTGTTTCTACTGTCTTATGGCCATTATTGACAATGCTATGAAGACCATCCGTATACATGCTTGTGTGGGAAAATACCTTTCCAATTCTCCTAGGTACATACGGAGAAGTGGAAAGGCTGGGACCTAATTGGTAACTTTATGTCTAGCTTTTTTGAGAAACTGCCAAACTATTATTTACAATGACTGAAACTATTTTATAGGATTCCTTTTCTCCATGTCTTTCCAACAAAAATTTTCCTTTTGTTTTGTTTTTCAATTATAACCATCTTACTGGGAGTGAAGCAGTAGTATTTCATTGGGTTTTGATTTCCCTAAGGGCTAATGATGTTGATCCATTTGATTTTTTCCTTGTTAGTTATTTGCATATCTTTTCTGAATAAAGGCCTATTCGAAATCTAACTTGAATTAGATTAAAATGTGTTATTGAATTGTATGAATTCTCTCTCTCTCTCTCTCTCTCTCTCTCTCTCTCTCTCTCTCTCTCTCTCTCTCTCTATATATATATATATATATATATATATATATATATATATATATATATATAATGTTCATGATGCTAGATTTTAAAGGATATATGACTTGGAAATATCTTTGATTCCATGGGTTGAATTTTCACTTTTGTGAGAGAGTCCTTTGACACACCCAAGTTTTAAATTTTGGCAAAATCCAGTCTACCTCTGTTCCTCCTTTATCTGCTTGTGTTTTTGCCATTTGAATTTCTGCCCTCATCAGCTAGACAGTTACTCTCTTACTTTGCTATCTGGAAAATAAGTCTACTAACACATTGGCTCCTCTAGGAGAAGACTGAGAGAGCAGAGAATCTGGAGAAAAGATAGCATGGTAACACGTGAAGATAGCATGGTAACACGTGAACACCGTGTGGATGTTTTCTGCCCGGGCTCTGAGCAAAAGCTCATTCCTGAAAAATGGTTCATGGGATGGCCCACACATCTCCAGGAAATTGTCCAGGGTAGCTATCTGACGCTTGGCAACTGACTGCCACCCAGTGGTAGAAAGGAAAATGGCTCAGAGGGTATTAGTTTCACTAATTAAACTGTTAGCATTATCCCCACCTCTGGTCCCCAGCTCCACCCAGACCTGAGCTCCTCCCCGCCCTACCCTAGAGTTCCCGCCATGTAGCTGGCTACTCCCTCTTCCCCCTAGACCTATCTGCACACTTACCTAGATACTGCCCTAGAGCTACCCACTGGGAAAGAGGTAGATGTCAGGCGCTCCCTCCCTCTCCCAGAGGAGATGTGGCCCCTCTAAGAAACCTGATAATAATCTTTCTCCTGTGCCTGCCTGCCTTCGCGTGGTCCCCTGGGAGCATCATGATGGATCCTAACATAGACAATTACAGAAACTTTTTTTGTTTTGCTTGCAATTATAGATAAAACATTTGTTAGCGAGCATTTTGGCTTCTGGGTTGTCTGTGGCTTTGCTTGTGTCTGGGCGAGAGACAAGTCTCCGTCTTTATAAATTTGAAATATTGGAGAGACAGAGCACTGCTTCCCAGGGCAGGCATTCCAGTGCCCTTAGGTAAGCATTGCTCTTTAGGTGGAACCGTTTGCTTATGACTCATTTATATGCTACCTCTGCATTTTATGGATTTCTGACCTGCCAACTGGAAGGTGGCTAGAAGTTATAACCCAGTAATGATACATCCTGGATTGTTTTGATGCAATTCAATTCAGCTTTCCATCTGCTAGTGACAGAAATCCATCCTAGATGAGCTTAAAGCAAAAGAGGAGATTCAGAGTAAAGATTTTGGGGTATCCAAACTGAAAAGGAGTGGTACATGTTACTTTGTCATATGGATAAAGGCAATCTAAACTCTGATTTCAATTCTATACCTCGGTCCCTATGTATGGTATAGTCTCCAGCCAGATAGAAATGGTGTGTGTGTGTGTGTGTGTGTGTGTGTGTGTGTGTGTGTTTGTTTGTTTGTTTGTTTGTGTATGTGTGTTGTGTTCACCTGCAGAAAAGAATCTGTCTTTGTTCTAGGAATTCCAGTTAAGAATAATGAAGAGAGCTGAGGTCACACCTACAATCCTAGCTATTTAAGAGGCTGAGGTCTGAGGATCACAGTTCAAAGTCAGCTTGGGTAGATAAATCCAAGAGAATCTGACCTCCAGTTAACTGACAAATAAAAGCAGGAAGGAGAACTGCGGATAGAGTGATAGAATGCCAGCCTTACGGTAAAAAGCCACGTGAGACCTCACGCCCTGAGTTCAAACATGAAGGGCAGACAGAAAATTATCTTTCCTTCCTGATAGTTCCAGCATCCCTTGGCTCTGAAGCATGATAGATGTAGTAGGAAGAGTTGAGGAACGTTGCAGAGGATTATGAGATTTGGGGGGAAAAATTGAGATGCTTGAAAACCTGACTGACCCTCCCCGCATATGGAAGCCAAAGAACAATCTTCATGCATTTCCAAATAGGCAAAGATGACCAATTTTCAGATTAATGCTGACCTCAAGCTTGACATATAGCCTTACCTGTCCACAGCCCTCGGACAGACAGCAGGACCATTGTGACTGTGAGTTCTGGTGTCAGAAGCATCCTTCAACCCACACCATTCATGACAATGAGCATAAACCCTCGACCACGTGTACCCTCCCTGAGACAGATGTCTGCCATACAGCATGAGACATTTCCCTGAGTTCTCAGATATAGCTGGCCTTCCTAATCATCTCGGAAAGAACGTGATTTTCCTTTCTTTTTTTCTTTTCTTTTCTTTTTATTTTTCATGTGAAGCAGACATTATTTCTTGGGACTCTCTTCCAACTTTTCCAAAATCAGTATTGGAAACTGTTGTCTAGGGAGTCATAGAAACATCAGTAGGAAATCAGAAGGCCTACTGAAAATTCCCAGACATTTGTCAGGGCTCCAAAGAGTTGATGAAAGAAACTTCTTGGTCTGATGAGTTTCTCCATAATCAAGAAGCCCTGTTACAAAAGCTGACTTTACGAGGAGGCCATAGCGGGAGGCTGGGCCTGCCAGCTGGATTCCCAGGCCTAGAATTGAGCGGGTCCTCAGCTTGACCTCAGCTAGAAAAGTAGAATATGCTTGCTGGACACTAGTGGTTCACACTTTTAATCTTAAATACTTAGGGGGCTGAGATCTGAGGATTGAAATTTGGAACCAGACTGGGCAGGAAAATCTGTGAGATATATATGTTCAATTAACCACCAAAAAGCCAGAAGTAGAACTGTGGCTCAAGTGGTATAGCATCAATCTTAAGCAAAAAAATCTAAGGGTCAGCCCCCAGTTCCTGAGTTCAAGCCCCAGTACCAGCATCAAAAAATTATCTTTGAGGGGGAACAAAAGGCAACATGTTATTAGGCCCAGCATAGAGAGAGCAAGAAGAATGATCCCAGATTAGAGAACAATGTGGTTTTGAGTATATTCATCATGAGGAATCTGCTGCTCGGTTGGAAACTGATCCTGCTCTCCCAAGCACTCTACGGCAAGCAGATGTGCACAGCTGCAGATATGTTTGTTGTAAGCAAAATTATCAGGTTAAGGTGAGGGGTGAAATGGAGAAAGAAATTGCAAGGCCTCCAAAATAGCACCCAATGAGAAGGAGAGCTAGTCAAAGGAGAAGTGTTGTTAATGCTCAGGGTGGAAATTTCCCATCTCAGACGAAACAAAGATGAAGTGCTGACCACACAGCTCAAAATGTGCTGAATTATACATTTTTTATAGAATTCAGTTTAATTGTCCACACAATTTATTTCACCTCACTTTAGCTATAGACTCAAACGTAATGACAAGTGTGTTGTCTTATAGGATGCAAGTGATTACATAAAAGGTAATTCTCTAACAGGAGCACCTGTTTCTCTATAGCATACCTGGTGTGATGTTACAATAAAGGATGTGTGCTCTCAAGTATATAAAAACACCCTGATTCTTTCCCCTCCTTTTTCCTACTGAATCTCCAAAACATAAATCCAACGAAACTATGCTTACCATCAGGGTACTAGCCAATTCCATTCCCAGTCAGGTTTATCTTTTTGGTTGGCAGACAGCACTGTGTCTTTGTATAGCTTTTCCTCAGTTCATTTGGGTGAAGAGAAAGAACATAAAAACAGAAACTGCCCAGTGTCTCTTCTGATAAAGTCACCAATTCCATCATGAAAAGCCTACCTTTATGATTTTTTCTAAATAAGATTATCTCCCAGGGTCCTCATATTAATGCCTACCTTGGGCATTAAGGCTTCAGCATATAGACAGGGTCCTTATTACGATTGTTACACTCAGAACATTCAAAAAGGACTTCTGTTCTCTTAACTTACTGGTCTCAGCAAGCAAGAAACAAGAGCAACCAGGGCCCTCAGTGGAAGGAGCAAGTTGTGTATGTTTCAAACTCACAGGGAGAAGTCATTCAAGCCACCCCGTACCTTCCCATCAGATACCACACAAGGAAGCAGTTACCATTTCCAAAGGAAACAAGAGGAAGCATAATCTCTTAGGCTGTACATATTATGGTCTCTGCCATTTCCCACTAGAACGAAGGCAGAATGGCTCAGCTCAGCTCTGAGGTCTGGGACATGAAATACTCAAAATGATCCTACAAATCTCGCTATACTGGAGAGTGAGGAAGTGGTCATTGACCTCTGGTGACATTCAAAATTGATCAAAGAGTTAACCTAGCCAAAACTGAAATGGTTTCAGGAGGAAAATGATAATATCTGTGCAAACATTTGGATAAGTCCCTTCAAGGCCCATATATTAAAGGCTTCGTGCTCAAGCCTTGGTGTTATTTAGAGATGGAGGAATCTTTAAGAGGTGGAACTTAATGGGAGGAAGTTAGGTTATTGGGAATGTGCCCTTGATGGAAGTATTGGGATTCCAACCACTTCTTCTTCTTCTCTGCTTTCTAGTTACCATGGGAGGAGCAGCCTCCCCTCATACATGCTCCCACCATGATGGCCTGCCTTACCACAGGCCCAAAAGCAGCAGATCAACTTGACCACGGACTGAACCCTCCAAAACTGTAAGCCAGAATAAACCTTTTCCGCTTCCTAAGCTGATTTTTATCCCAGGTATTTGTTACAGCGACAGAAAACTGACTAAAACAGACTGCAACACTCTGCTACACATTTGTGAGTTCCTATAGTACAGAAAAAAGACAATAAAACTAGTCACCTTTGGAGGCTGCTTTGAAAAGAGTCTATTATTCTGAAGAATAGTAAACAAATCAAACATTTAGCATATCTTTATAATTCTGTTATTCAAATTAAGCAAATAATGGGGGAAATAGTGCAGAAAGAAATGCGTTCCCAGTGAGCCCTGTTCCTGAGAAGCAGTCCCAGTTTCCCCAGCCCTCAGAAGACTGTCCTCCTCCCATGATCTTCAGGCAAAGGAGATGGTGTCATTTGCTAGGGCAGCTGTAATAAAGTTCCACAAGCTGAGTGGTTTACACAGCAGAATCTTATTATCTGGAAGACTGAGCTCAACGCTTCAAGCCAGAGACTCTGTCCTAGTCTCTTACCCATTCTCAGAGGTTTGCTGGCTCAATTTCATCTCTGCATTTGTGTTCACATGGTTTTCTCCTTGTGTGTGTGCATGTGTGTGCATGTGTGTGTGTGTGTGTGTGTGTGTGTGTGTGTGTGTGGAGTCTATGTCCAATGAGTTTCCTTTTATATCATGACATTAATCATGTTGAATCGTTCTATGCTATTGATCCCCTTTTAACTTTAATTACTTCTATGAAAAGTCTATCTCCAACTAAGGCCACACTTCAAGATGTGTGACCTGAGGGCATTAGGATCATGGCAACGTTCTCTTGGGAAAGCACAGTTTAACCAACAATGGATGGTAACAACCTTTACTATTTCTGGTCCTTTGATACTTCACCATTTGTCATAGCTGGTCTTGAGTTTTTCCACACCTTAGTTAAAATCTCTTGAAGCATGCCACATTTGCTCTGGATACATTTCCCTTGGAGGATGATTAATGAGCTGGCAGAGTAGTAGCATGGGTGGTGGGCAGGAGGGAAAGATGGGGGTCATCCGGCATAAATTCTAGTGACTGAATTCTTGTCACTGAGATCAGGCTTGCAGAGAACAACTAGGTTGGTAAATGCAAGTTAATGAGTTTGTGGTTAGGTGTAGGAAGATGGTATAAGGCAGACACATACAAAGCCCAATAGTATAGACAGTATGGTGTTCCTATGGTTTGAGCGTACAGACTCAGCAGCAAGGATTCCAATCCTGACTCTGCTACATATTAATTAAACTACTTAGGACAAAACTTACCCTTTTATTCCTTATACTGTTCACTTTTATCTATCAAGTGGACGTGATAACCCCTGCCTCATAATTTGCTGTTAAGATTGCTGAGGTGAACCTCCAAAAATACTGAATGGAAGAGTCTGAAATGTGTTGAAGGCATGGCAGATGCTAGGATTTGCCAGAATTACTTTTACGTACTTCGCATCTGGAGAACGTATCACCAACAATAAATTTCTTGAAATGAGCCACCCCAATGTGACCTAAGCCTTACTTTCCACTGCACATTTAAAATTATTCTCAATGCAGTGCGGATTGGAAGGGAAGTTTCTGGCAGGTTTGTTCTCCTGAAATTTTCTCTTTTCTACATGGTTTTAAACTCAGTAAGCTGATTTCAAACAGCTTCTAGCCTGGATGCAGGCTAGCAGTTGGACATGTGGGTGAATTTCAAAGCAATGTAGATATTTTAGGGTGTCATGGGCTTTGGAAAATAATATAGTCTGGCCTCTAATTTTCAGACGATGAAATTAAAACCAGGGAGGTTAAATGATTCATCTGAGGCCACACCACTAGAGGCAAAGTCGGGACAAAAATCAACCTCATGACTCATAAACTGATCCTTTCATCTCCAAAATGGCAACCTCTAGCAAGACAGTCCAGAAAAAATTTTTATTGCACAGAATTATCAATTTATGCAGTGAGTTTAACCTCTCCCTACGGAGTGATTCAAATTAGAATTAGAAATGAGGGACCAGAGCAGGAATTCAAAATATTACTGTGTTCTTAGAAATCCACCACATGGTTTCTCTAACATGAAATGAATAATGATTTAACCAGCATTTTAAGCTTTTCAAAGTATATACTCTAAGCAGAGAGTCAACTACTTTCATACATGTGAATAGACTTTTCTCATAGCTTTGAACTGTGAATTGTCACTTTTTTGAGTTTTCTTTTGAAGCCTTTGTAAATGTTCTCTTCTGTAACAATCAATTAACCTAATATCATTCCAAATTATACACTGTAAAGAGATTCTGTTTTAAGGAAACCTGTCTCAGTGATACAATGGAATGCTGAGGAGATGATTATATGACTTTTATAGTTAACTTGGTTCTTTTTGAAAATGTCATGTGAAAGACCTAAGCATCACAATGGGTCACTTGTGTGGTGATACTTGCATATAGTTTTATAGAACTAATTTGACAATATTCACATTTTGACAGAAGGAAAACAAGAGTTGCAGGGCATTTCTTCATCTCCCCCTTTCTGGCAAAAGGGGGAAGAGATTTAGGGGGGAACAAAGGAAAGCTGCAAGGCAAAATTAGAGAAAAATTACAAGCCCAGTGCAGGATATAGTACTTTTGTGTTTAAGAAGTATACTGAGTAGATAAAATAGTCAATAGAAAACTCTATTTAATGAACTGGATTATGTTGAACGGATTCTATTATCTAAAAGACTTGGTATCCATAGCAACCTAGCAACCAAGACATCTCCACACTGATTTTGCCTCTATAAAGAGGCAAACAAACAACCAATGCGCTTGTTCTTTCCTGATATCTTTGTCATGACTGCTAAATTACAAAGTAAGGGAGATATCTTAACGAACCCTATGTTGTTATACTTTTAAAACAGGACCAACAGAAAAGAGAGAATCTAACGAAATAATAGAGATGGAAAAACAGTTTACAGGAATGAAGGGAGATAGGGATGCAAAGGCACTTTCAAGAAGGGATTGCTGCTCTGATCTTCACCCCAGGCTAGATGCTGGGCTAGATGATGGCCGAGGTAGAGACTCACTGGCCGAGGTAGAGACTCACGTTCCCTGATCTGCTGACAAACTGCAGGTCACCTGACTCCAATGCATCCATACTCTGTTGGTCTAAAAGGAAGCACAGATAGGCAGACGAAACTCACACAACCCAAATACATTCTAAGCCCAAGGCCCAACCAGTTGCAACTGTGTGATTTTGCATGTATCACTGATTATTGTTATTGGATAATACATGTGCTGTCTATCTTCATATGCCAGCCACTGTGAACGTTTCTGAAGATGTGAGAGACGTGATTTGGTACCATCTGACAGAGATATGAATCTTGTTTCGAATCTAAATATCAAATATCTAAATATCAAATTGTCCACCTACAGCAGAGAAGGATCATTAACATGTACCCATGAGGGATGCATCATTATTTAAAACCCTTAGGATCCAGTACAGTTTCTTGCAAACAACTGACACATAATATATGTTGGCGGAATCTAATAGCTCTAGGGAATTATCCAAAGGAAGTTAACACAAGACATCCAAATTATCTGTAGCAGAGAGCCACAAGTTGTAGCCAATTCAAGTGGGACACGTTACATTATTGTAAATAATGATAAAAAATATAATTAATGATTTCAGAAATGAGAAGTGGTAAAACTGGCATATGAATTATCGTCTGGTTCCTGAGAATTTTTTATGCTTAATCAATATACTCTATCTCCTGTTAGAGAGCAAAACGGAGCAGGCAGGGAGACAGATACTAAAGTCTCTCTGTAGCTGTGGTGTTTGAGTGAGGGAGTGCAAAAGAAAATCAGTCTCAGAGGACAAGCTGCAAAACTTTAGATGCCAAACAGGCAGCTATTCACGTATTCATTTATTCAGCCAATGTTTATCATGACTCCCTGGGCCAAGAGCCCAGGGTGCAAACATATTCATTCATTTTCTCCACAGGATGGCCACCTTCAAATACACTGTGATCTACCTCTTTATTAAGTGTATTGATTATTGCCTACTTGCCCTTAGCAGAATATAAATTCCATGAAGTCATAAAAATGTGGTGTTTTGCTCCCAGAGCAGTGCTAAAAATGAAATCAATAAACATTTATGAATGACAGGATCAGAGAGTTTCCTCTTTAGAGATGCACCCAAGTTTTTAATTTTGATGCAGTCCAGTTTATTTTGTTTTGGTTGGTTCCTGTAGTTTTTGATGTCACAGATAAAAATATTTGCTGCCAAATTCAAAGTCAGAGCTTTTTGCCTCTAATTTAGTTTTTAGCTTATATTGAGGTCTGTGACCCATTTTGAGCCTCATTTTAATATATGGGTTAAGTGGTGGTCCAGCTTCATTCTTTTGGGTGTGGTGAACCAGTTGCTTACCAGCACCATTATATGACAGGGCCATCATTTTCCCACTACATGGTTGTGTCACACGCCATAAATAGTTTGCTGCAGATGAGCACATTTGTTTCTGGAAGGCTTTTGGTGGGAGGGGGGAAGATGTTCTGGGGCTTGAACTCAGGTCCAGGGCTCCACCCATGAGCCTTATTACTCAAGGCTACACTGCTCTACCACTTGAGCCACAACTCCACTTCCAGTTTTTGATAGTTAATTGGAGATAAGAGTCTCACAGAGTTTCCTCTCTGGGCGGGCTTTGAACTTGTATTCTCAAATCTCAGAGTGCTAAGTAACTAGATGTGGCACCAGTTCCTGTTTTGCTTCTGGAGTTTTAAATCTATTCCACTGAGAGATACACGTATCATGATGCCAATACTGTAGCCCTGACCAACATTGCTTTATAGTAAGCTTTGAAATTAGGAAGTATGGGCCCTCCTACTTTATTCTTCCTTTCAGGATTTCTTGGACTATTTTTGGTCTCTCACGATTCCATATAAATTTTAGCATCAGCTTGTAATACAGAGTAAAACTCCTGGGAATCTGACAGAAATTGTGTTGAATATGAATATCATTCTGGGTCTGTGGCCCACATAGTGAAAGTCTTATGTAGTTCACTTATGTAGTTTTCAAGACATAAATTCTGTGGATTTTTTTTTGGATGTGTGCCAGTTCTTAGGCTTAAACTCGGGGCCTGAGTGCTGTCCCTGAGCTTTTCTGTTCAAGGCTAGTGCTCTATAACTTGAGCCATAGCTCCACTTCCAACTTTTTTTGTGGTTAATTGGAGATAGGAATCTTACATACTTTCTTGCATGGTTGGCTTTGAACTGCAATCTTCAGATTTCAGTCTCTAAGTAGCTAAGATTACAGGTATGAGCGACTGTCACCTAGCCAATTATGCAATCTTTTTATAATTTTTTACCTAAATATTTTATTCTCGATACTATTACAAATGGAATTGTTTTCTTAACTTTATTTTTGGATTATTCATTGCATCTAGGGAGATAAAAACAATTGAGTTGTATCCTAGAAATTCACTGAACTCTTTTGAGTAGTTCTAATAGTTTTAGTGGATGCTTCCTTAAAATATTCTACATACAACAGCATGCTATCTGAGAATGATGTTTCACTCTTATCATATATATGACCTTGGAAAGAAGGTTGTCCATTTTTTCACTAGTAAGTAACACGTTGGCTCTGAGGAGTTGTTGTTGTTAGTAATGGCCTTGAACTCAGGGCCTGGGTGATGTCCCTGAGCTTTTGTGCTCCAGGCTACCACTCTACCACTTTGAGCCACAGCTCCACTTCTGGTTTTCTGGTGGTTAATTGAGACTGAGTCTCACAGACTTTCTTGCTTGGACTGTCTTAGAACTGTGATCCTCTGCCCTTTGTTTCACAATTTTGTTGTTCCTCTTCCCTTCCCTAATTCAGATAAATGAATGTATAATACCCAGGGTACCAAAATCAAATACAGTGACAGCAACAAAGTAAAACTTCTTGTGTACATGTCTTGAAGTTCATTTCACTTAGGATTAGGGGAACCAGTACAACAGTGATACAAGGCAATATGTTGGAAATGATCTGTAAAACTTGGGTGGGGGGGCTGTAGGGGGAGAGAAAGTGGGAGAAAAATGAAGGAGGAGGTAACAAGTTTGACAAGAAATCTACTCACTACCTTACTTAAATAACTGTAACCCCTCTGTATGTCACCTTGACAATAAAAGTAATAAATAAATAAAATTTTAAAAAAGAACTGTGATCCTCAGAGCTCAGCCTCCTGAGTAGCTAAGATTACAGGTATGAGCCACCAGTACCCAGCAGCTCTGAGATTTTTGTACATGCCTTTGATTGGACTGTGGAAATTCTTTTCTATCCCTCATTTGTTGAGTGTTTCTGTTTCACTGAGCTGGCAAAGGGGAAAGAGAGAGAGAGGAGAGAGAGAGAGAGAGGAGAGAGAGAGAGAGAGAGAGAGAGAGAGAGAGAGAGAGAGAGAGAGAGAGAGAGAGAGAGAGATTGGTTCAAATACCATAGACTCCTCTTTCTCACCAAATTGTAGCTTTTCTTAAATGGGCATTCCTTCATTTGCTATTTGTCCCTTTGGATCATTTCCAGAGGTTTAAATGTGTTTATTGTTAAGGATTTTCTCTGGTGTCTCTGTGGAGCAGCAGGTCAGCAGAGCTTGTCTCATTGAAATGCAGAAAGTCCAGCGACTGTTCATTTTAATGGGTGTATGTTTTGCTAATTTGCAGAAGTAAGGCTGTGGCATATATGTCATCAATTTATTAATGCTAAGTGGGGTGGCATCCACAGTGGAATGGCATGTATAAGCTCCCCAATTAACAATGACAAGGTGATTCTCTGCTCTGGCGAGATCACAGGCACTGAGAGAAATCAACTACCCAAGGTTTGGGGTTGTCAGTAATTGGATAGACGAGACACAGAATGACAAATGATTGAATACCTAAAACTCAAGCCTGTTATATGAGCTTTGAAGAAGCTGCAAACCAATTAGTCTTTCTTTATCTTTCAGAAGCAGCTTGGGGAAAAATGCATTTTAATTCAAGCTCAGCATGATTCCTTAGACTGTGTAGAATAAGAGACATCAATGATATAAAATGGGAAAACACTGATTAAAGTCTCATTGGAGTTTTGAATGCTAAGTGCTCAGAAGATCTCTAGTTATTATAATAATCGCCATTACATCTACCTTGACCAGGGGGAGAAGTTTGGAGCTTCAGAATGTCTGCTCTTGAAGGCATTTCATATGGTCTACTCCTCAGAGAGAAATCAGAGCACCTGTTGGTACAAGACAAATCTTAAGAACACAGAGTCTTTTTTTTATTGCAATTGTATCTTGCTTTAATGTTCAAAAATGTAAGAGTCGCCCATGAATTTGAAAAGGAAAATGTGATTTCTAAAGACACTCCTAGAGGGAAGAATGTAATGTATTCAAATACATCTTCTTTGACTTCTGACACTGTGTTTTGTGTTTCCCCTCTTGATAGACTTAAAATCATTTCCAAAATACATTTCCTATCTCCTAAGCAGAAACATGAGAACAGCAGGGAATCGACATTTAGATCATTAGATTAAAACTAAGATGTCTCACTCTGGTGCCTGTGGTTATCAGAGACTCTCTCTCCCCAAATAATAATTCCCTCTTCATCAACCTCCGGAGCTAGTATGCTCTGCAGTTTATCTAGTTGGCTTTCATTTTGTAAATTGCCTTCAGAATTCATAACTACAATGTTTAATGTTCTTATCCATACAAATCAAATAATAAGGTTTATGAATAAACATGCATGTCTATTCTGCTTCAAGATGTGTTCATGTATGTTCCTGTACTAATCATCACAGCAACTTTGTGAGGGAGATGAAGCACAAAGAGATCAGGTAACTTTCTTCCTTCTTCTCTTTCAATGCTCTTCCTTGCAGGACTTGAACTCGAGACCTCATATTCTCATGTGGCACTCTCTACCCTTGAGCCATACATTTCCAGGTTTTTGGCTGTTCATTGGAGATAAGAGTCTCATGGACTTTTCTGCCTAGGCTAGCTTCAAACTTTGATCCTCAGATCACAGCATCGTGAGTAGCTGGGATTACAGGCATGAGCTACCAGTGCCTGTTAGAGCAGGTAACTTTCTAAGGGAACATAGCTGGCAAATTGGGCACTGGCCATCATGCCAATGAGCTAGCTCCATGTGAACAGAAACTTCATATTGCTTCCTTGGGTAGCAGAGTAAGTGGTCCAAATAATACAGACAGAAGAGGTTCAAGGCTTTCTCTCTCTCTCTACTTGTGAGTTAATTTTTGGAGAGAATTTATACATGCACACAGTGTATAGGTATTACATTACTAAAGTTGGGTCGAAAAAGTACTACATTGATTATAAAAAGACTCACATGAGCATCTTAGTGTTGTAAGATGGACTTAAGGTTGAGACCATTAGATAGCACTAGATACTCAGATGGATTTTCCATGTAACAGGTAACGTTCTGATATTTCCACCTACAAGTTACAAAAACAAAACTTCAACATGCATCTGACTCCATTCACTGTGTCCAGTCACAATTTCTAGTTCAGAAAAACTGCCAAATCAGAAAGTCAGCTGTCTAGAAGCCAACATCTAATCAAGAAGATTAATTATCTGTGCAAAGAAATTATCAATCTTCTGTCCAGAATTCCTACTTATTAATGTGAAAGCTTCATTTAATTGGCCATTTAGAGCTGTAGACTTGGCAGCTATGTCTATCCTAAAACCATCATTCACGTAATTTAAATTAACAATAAGCTCTTTGAAGAGCAAAGACCACATCTCATATATCTTTGTATATCTCTCAGTCTGCATACAATCTTGATTGTCTGCAATCAAGATATTTCTCATAACGTGAGTGGGCAACTAATATGGTGCAATGTTAGAGAGCTCATCCTACATAATTTGTGTTAAATTCACATTGAGGAGCTCATAATGACCTGACTAAAGAAAATCAGTTTCCCCATACTTATGTTCTCTCACCAGGAAAATGAAGAGTTGAACCGGAGGAAACTAGGGGTTTCTTCCAGTCCTGAAAGTAATATAGGTTTTAATTAGGGAAATATTCTTATATATTCTTATATGTATGTATATATATATTTATTTATTTACCATTAGGACTGAGCTAAATTAACCTGAAGTAGAAAGTGATGAGTCAGTAGTGCCTGATTTACAAAGAATGAGATTTATGAGGATTTTTCCCCCTCATTATAAACCACAAGTTGGTTAATGAAATAATATCCATATATGAATGAATAATGGAAAACTGTAAGGGCTGGAGATTTGGCTCAAGTAGTAGAGACCTTGGTTAACTTGGGCAAAGCCTTAAGTTCACTCCTCTAGTATCTCCCCAAAGAAAATACCAAACAGAAAACCCCCGAGCTGTGAATCTCTATCTTTTGTGTACTCTGGGGACTCCAGTTCAGAGGAAGAGAGGAAAAATGTCGTATTTTCTGGTAGAGGAACCAGGTTAAGAGCTAAAAGGTAATGTTCCATGGAAATGTTCCCCAGATCTGGAAGGAGAAAATATGTATTTTGACACCGAATCCTCTTTTCTGATCTTGCCTAACAAATGAAAAATATTGACAAGACTAATACTAATTCTCTACAAGTTAAATTCTTCCTCAGTAATCCATAATTGTGCCTTAAAGAAAATTCTCTATTAGTTCCATCAGAAGTGGTGGAATTTTTACAAACATACTTTGCCTGTAGATATCTGAGTTCAAATTCAAATAAAAGTAGAGACCTATGAAGGTGGATTTTATTTTCAAATAGATTTTATTTTTAAATAGAACTGTAGATTTAACTCATTTACATGAGTCATAGTCAAGTATGGTGAGCCTATAATCCAGCATGACTAGTGGCCTTGTAAGAGGGCAAGAATGGACATAGCTGCATGTGAACATAAAGGCAGAGCTAAAGGTGAAGCCAGCAAATGCCGAGAGAGAGAGAGAGAGAGAGGCAGAGACAGAGACAGAGACAGAGACAGACAGAGACAGACAGAGACAGACAGAGACAGAGACAGACAGAGACAGAGACAGAGACAGAGACAGAGTGTAGATCAGACTCCTTCACAGCTCTCCAAAGGAATCAAATCAGTGGACATTTGTTCTCAGACTTCAGCCTCCAGAGCTCAGAGGTAATAATTTCTGTAATTTAAGCCACTCAGTTGGTAGCATTTTGTTACAGCTCCCCTACAGGAAGTTATTTCATTGTGCTATGGCATCTAAACTCCACCCTCAGTTTTCTTTTCATTTTAACTTTTAAAACAAAAGTAATCTTGGGCTGGGAAGGTGGCTCAGTGGTAGAGTGTTTGCCTCGCATGCATGAGGCCCTTGGGTTTGATTCCTCAGCACCACATAAGCAGAAAAAGCCAGAGGTGGTACCGTGGCTCAAGTGGTAGGGTGCTAGCCTTGAGCTGAAGAGCTGAGGGACAGCGCCCAGCCCCAGAGTTCAAGCCCCATGACTGACAAAAAAAAAAAAAAAAAGTAATCTTGTAATAATCCTAAGGACTATAAATGCATTGAAAATGTTAGAAAATACAGAAAAATAAGCACAAGAAAAATAAATAAACATTCCCACAAACCAGACCTTAATGCTGTTAAGAGTTTACAGTCAGGCGCCAGTGGCTCATGCCTATAATCCTAGTTACTCAGGAGACTGAGATTTTAAGGATCTTGGTTCAAAAGTTGGCTTGGGCAGGAACGGCCATGAGACCTTTATCTCCAATTAACTATCAAAAAAGCTAGAAATGCAGTTGTGACTCAAGTGATGGATTATTAGCCTTGAGAAAAAATGCTCAGGGACAGCACCCAGGCCCTGAGTTCAAGCCCAAGAATCACCACCACCACAACAAAAACAGTTGAGTATCTTTTCAGCTATTTTAATATACTTATTAACATAGGTGAAGTTTTTCCAAAAATATTGTGTTTCAGATATCCTGGTAATAAATGATCCATATCCTTTCATATCAATAATTTTTCCCGCTCACTCCATCATCTAACACTGTCACTTGTCATGAAAAAATGCTCTTCCAATTGTTTGTTCCGAACAACAATCAAATCCCAGCTCTCTCTTCTAACCAAGTGAAATCATCTTTTTTTTTTGTTCTTTAAAACCTTACTGACGTGTTAAATAAACAAGGCTATCTCTGTTCTACCGAATGTCCTATATTCCACATTTATCTAGTTATTCCCATGGCATGTCATTTTCCTTTCCTTTAATATCCTTTGTATTTCCTCCAAACTGAAAGATCAAACTGACAGCTGAATGTGTTTAGTTAAACATTTACCTAGAGTATGCCTTAGGTGATATTTCATATTTCATATCAAACATAAAAAAATGGTCTTTTGGTGGCATCCTCCAAATAGAACACTGTTGACTAAAAGATAATACAGACATTTACGTATTATAGAAATTCACCTTCTCTGAAGTAGGAAATGGGGGGGGGGGTATTTTCTGAGTATGGTCGCATTCTAGGCAATAGACATTTTCTGACGGTCTCTTTCAAGTGGATTCCCATAAGCAAAGTGATGAGACATGAACTACGAAGCTCTCATCACTTAAGCAGGTTTTGTAAAAATTCCAAAGGACTTCTTTGACGTGATTCCATTTGTTAACATCTCCGTCTACTTCAGTGAGCTCCATTCCCTCAGCATTCATCAATGATGAAGGATCTAGTGTATGTTATAGTCTGTTGACTTGTTGGGGATACAGGTGAAATACTCTTGCCCTCACTGAACTTGCATTGTGTTAGAACTTAGATCTGGCCCAGGCTGAAAAAGAGAATCTAATCTCAACTACAGGAATATTCTCTTCCCATGAGCTCACACAGTCCCTGTTCTCTCCTTCTCCTGGTGTTCTGAATCTCAGATGTCACCTCCCTGGGACCAGAGTCACTCAGCAGACCATAATTCCCTTCTGAAGTTGGATTTAGGATTGACAAAATACTTGAACAGCTAATAACTCTCCTCCATTCTTTTCTTCTGCACAGTGTCCTCTCTGATGACATTCTATTTCTACTCTTCACTCAACTACCAGATAGCTGTCCTCATATGGATGTCCCAACCTATGTCCAACACATCCAGAAGACCTCATCCTTCCCCCACATCCCCTCCTTTCCCTCAGGGTTCTCAGCCACTGATTTCATCATGGGTTCACTCTAAGGCTTGCCAACTCTAAATCTTAATCATCTCTATCTACCGCTCACTATTCACATTGACCTTGTGTTTCTCTTGGACACTAATGGTAGCTTCTCTACGATCTATTTTCTCCCAACCATGTCCCCTCAAAGCACTCTTCTCAACTATGTTTGAGTCACCTTTCTTATATTCTTGCCATGTTATTCAATAGCTTAAAGCCCATCACCTCTTGAACAAAGCTTCCCTTGTGTACCATATAAATGCACTGAGACATAATATACAAAAGTCCAGGCGTTCACACATAGAGAGGCCAAAGGAAGGACACTAGAGGGGTAGAACACAAAGGCACAATGCTTATGTGCTTCTGATCATATAATATTGATAGAAATGAACTCCAGGAAATGAAACAAGAAGGTCTTTTTTTGGTTGTTGCTTTTATTTCTTTTCTTTTTGTTATGTTTGTTCTCTATCTTTTGGGAGGTAAGGGAGCTAGGAAATGGTGGGATAAATGGCATTCAATAAATGTACTCTTGACCTGACTAAAACAACTGCGAACCCTCTGTTCACCACTTATAATAATAAAAAATTAAAATTGAAAAACACATATATCTAGGCCTTTCTTCATCCTGCCATTCCTCTATTGCCCCCTTCCAAACTAGACAAACTTGGCATCAGGCAAAAAAGTGCTACCCCAGAAAGTAGTACTCTTAATACTTTTGAACTCTTTAGAACAACTTTAAGGCTTGTAAATACATGGAATAAGGATTTTGAAAAACTTTACTTAGGAGAAAGGTATCTGAAGAGAAATACTATGGTTTTCCTGTGTTCTTTTCTTCAGTTAGTCTATACACGGAAAGAAAGGTTTCCCAATTTCTGTAGTTGCATGAGGCTTTTTAATAAAAATATTTCCATGCATAACATACTTTGGCTTTTACAAAATGAGTATTCACATGTGTTTTTAAAGAGTTGATGAAGCATTTTCTGTGATGAACTCTTGGATCTCTTAAAAACTACCCAGTCAAATCTTTAATTACCAGTATCTTATCGACTATCTTGTCAATATATTACCTGAATTAAACCTATTAGGAGTTTGTATTAATTTTTAACGAACATAAATCTAAGTGTATAAAGAAAACATTATTGGTAAACACTTAGTAATTCACTCTTATCTCTCCATTTCCAATTACAGTTTGAATTTTTCCTCTCCAACATCTTTCTAAATTTGTTTCAGGTTATCCCTTTCAAACTTATTTTCTGTGGATGATTCTACCCATAGGTACAGAAGTAAGTTTAATTAAATACAAGTAGTTCTGTTCTTGAGATTGAGTCTATCTCATAAGATCCTACATTCTAATATAGGAATTCAATCAATTAAATTGTTAATATAAAAAGGCTTTTTACTGGATCTTTAGATTACTGTTACCATATAGAATAGAATGCATAAATACTCAATTGTGCCTATGTTAAAATATTTGAAACCAAGACCATAAGTTTTAGTGGTATTTAATGAAAATTTTAAAGTGAAATGTGATACAAATGGCTTTGAGAATTTAAAACAGAGGGAGTTAGCTTTTATTCTTTGCTTGGATAAAGTATAACATATAAATGCACCAATCACCATAACATGTAATGTAAACATACTTTATTTCATTGTCATGAAGTTGACTTCCTGTCTGTATCTATTTACTAGCAAAGCTATGTTTTCCTTAGTAGTAGAAATGAGATTATTTTAGAAATCTGCTCTCATTGGCTGCCTGTTGCCCATATTAGTAATTTTGTATAATCCACAAATGATATTATAAATATTCAAATAGTCCTTGGCAGAAGAAAAAAGGTTTCTATCTCTGATTTGAGTTTTAAATAGATGTTTCTAGAAGTTGGTAAACTGAAAAATCTAATCTTCTTTTCTGGTTGTAATCTATAAGCACATTACAAAATGTGTGTGTATGTGTGTATGTGGGAGGGTATGGGAGGGTGTATAGAGAGCAAAAGAAAGAACGAGAGGAGAGAGAAAAAGACATATATAGATGTACATATGCATTGTCATCTGGAAATGTACATACAGATTTAGTTTTAACTTGTTACATATTCAGTTTATTTCACCTTCACAAAGAAAAGGAAAACTTGCATTACACAGTGATATCTGAGTACTTCTCAATATTCTCTCATAACAGGAATATAGGTAGCATTTGGGGAACAACGATTTTGATTTCCTGAGAAATCAGAGGCACATAAGCATTGCAAAGATGTGTTGCTTATGGGAAATCTTTTAGCTTGTGGGGAAAGGGTTGGAAAATGAGATGAGCTTCACTCCTGGAGAGCAAGTCTCATTACTAATAAATGAAAAGCTGAACTATCTGATGAAAAAGTAAAGAATACATTTCCTCAGCATTTTATGACCCTACATTCCTTTACCATCATTACCACTTCCATCATAAAAAATATTGACTAAATTCATATACATATACATAGTATATTCACATGATAGTTCTTGCTTCCAAGACCTTCTGGGATTCTCTCTAGTCTTAAATATTTTGTTGCTCTGAAACAAAAATCAAATGTTCTTTACCGGAAGGAATAGGAGAAACTCTAGGCTCCTTGGCACAGGCTGAAAATTTCTTAATAAAGACCTATAAACAGAACAGACCAAAGAAAGGTTGGACAAATGGGATTGCATTAAACTGCAGAAATTTTGCATGGCAAAGGAGATAGCTAACTAGATCAATAGAAAGCCCACAGATTGGGAGAAGAGCTTCATTAGCCATACAACAGACAAGGGCTTCAGATCTAAAATATACTTAGAACTCAAAAAAGTAAATCCCCCAACATCAAATCCTCAAAGAAACAACCACCCATTAATAAATGGGCTAAAGACTTAAAGAGAGACTTCTCTTAAGAGGAAATAGAATGGCCAAGAGACACATGAAGAAATGTTCAACTTCTCTAGCCATAAAAGAAATGCAAATCAAAACAACATTGACATTCCACCTCACCCCAGTTAGAATGGCTATAATCAAGAACTCTAACAACAACAGATGCTGGAGGGGATGTGGCCAGAAGGGAACCCTGCTGCACTGTTAGTGGGAGTGTAAACTTGTTCAACCACTCTGGAAAGCAGTATGGAGGTTCCTCAAAAGACTACAAATAAAGCTCCCCTATGACCCAGCAATCCCACTTTTGGGCATTTACCCAAATGATCACAAACAAAGCCATACTAAAGCTACCAGCACAACTATGTTTATTGCAGCATTATTTACCATAGCTAAGATATGAAACCAACCAAGATGCCCCTCGGTAGATGAATGGATCAAGAAATGTTATCTCTCTCTCTCTCTCTCTAAATATATATCTATATCTATATCTATAATATGTATTATAGATATATATATATATTCTATGCCTCCATCAGAAAGAATGACATGGCCCCATTTGTAAGGAAATGGAAAGACTTAGAAAAAATCATATTAAGTAAGTCAGACCCAAAGCAATATAGGTTCTAATGGTTTCCCTTATTTGCAATAATTAGTATTCATCTAGGATAATCTTATTAGATGAGCAGAAAAGCTCATAAGCTATGCATATACGACCATATAAGATAATGGTAAGCAAAATGAACCCCAAGATATGGACACAAGGGGTTTTTCTTTGTTGTTGTTATTTTTAATGTACTTTGTGATTTTTTTGTTTCTTTTGTGTGTTCTTCCTCCTATCGTATATCCCTGTTGTCACTGTAGTTGATTTTGGTACCTTGTATCTTGCATATACATTTATCTAATTTGTGGAGGGCAAGATGAATAATAAAATGCTCAAACAAGGACACAGGATGACCCATTGCAACAATGAGACTCACAAGACACTATGTTGAAAATGAATTTTACAACTTTAGGGGAGGGGAGGAGAGGGGGATGTGGGTAAGGGAAGGGATAGTAGGAGAAAAACAAAGGAGGGGTAACTGCTCGACAAGAAATGTACTCATTACCTTACTCATGTAACTGTAACCCCTCTGTACAGCATCTTTACAAGAAAAGTTTTTCAAAAATCTAAAAAAAAAATCAAATATTTTATCCCAAATGAATCGTATAGAATTCATCTCAAGCCCAAAATAAGACTCTGCTTCTTGGAACTGGAGCTGTGGCTTAAGAAGTAAAGCACCAGCCTTGTGCAGACCCTCAGTTCAAGCCTCACTACTAGCAAAAAAGAAAAACTTTCTTTTAAGATCATATCCTGATTTTTAAATTATATAACAAAAGATAAGTAACCAATTAAAATATGGGTAAGAGAGTTAAATAAAAGACATGGCTAAAGAAGATAGGAATACAACCAATACACCCAGAACGATGGTCAATATCATCAGTCACTGAGTAAATACACATTACTCAACACTAGGATGGTTAAAACAATGAAAGAATAAACGTTGGCAAGTCTCAAGAGAATTTTGTGAACTATACAGGTAGACTAGTCAGGAGAGGTGTGGGCCCTTCCTAAAGAGGAACTTCTTTAATGATCAACTCCAACTCCCAATATTTTTAGAAATGGTGTGTGATATTGGTGAGAGGAATCATTAATGTCATTATCTAACGAACCCCTATCAATATGAAAGACTTTGACCTAAAAGATTAGGTTTCATGGTATTGTTTACATTCACCATTTCCATTCATTCAGGTGGAATCACAGGGAAATACCTGGTGTAACTTTCATTTCAATGTGCCATTTCCTGTGACACTTCTGAATCACCACACCTGAGTTCTAAGTTGAACATGCGTAGGAAACCCAGGTTTATTTAGGCCAAGTGTGATGTTAGTCATTTCATAGAATTTCAGCTAAATGAACTACCAGGCAGAATTCAAAGGCAGTGGATGTGGCCATTAAAGCTTTTCCCCCATAGAAAGTAGCTTGACATTCAGCTGTGCATATTACCAACAACTGTTTGTACCAGACATGTTAATGAATGTTAGGAATGATTAAACTTGAATTTGTAGTCTGTGCAGCAAGAAGTAATTGTAGACACATATTCATTAGGATCATTATTTAGGTGAAGATTCCATACAACATAGATAATCTTATGTGTAATGTACACATTTGTGAATATTTGTATGTTACACCAGCAAATACTTAAAAGCAGCAAGAATATAAAATTCTGTGGGTGGACACTTATCTGGCCTACCACCTTTTCTTGTCTCCTGTAATGATTGTTGGTTGCTGGGCTTGAACTCAGGGCCTTGGTGCTATCCTTGAGTCTTTTGCCCAAGACGATCTTGATTTTTCTACTATCTTGATTTTTCAAAATAAATCTGTGAAGTAACATTTCATGATAAATGCTAATTAAGCATTGCCAAAAATTCTCATTTGAGAAAACATGAAAAAAGATTATAAATCTTGATGAAGATATAAACAATAATCAGTGAAGAACAGTGAAGCCCAGTGATGGTGGCTCACGCCTATAATCCTAGCAACTCAGGAGGCTGAGATTTGAGGATCGCGGTTCAAAGCCAGCCAAGAAAATAAAGTCCTGATGAGACTCTTATCGCCAATTAACCACTCAAAAGCTGGAAGTGGTGCTGTGGCTTAAGTGATAGAGCACTGGCTTTGAGCACAAAGAGGCTCAAGAATAGCACCCAAGCCCCAATTTCAAGCCCCACAACTGACAAAACAAACAAACAAAGCTCTTGTTTCTGTTTCTTGGAGTTCATTTTGATTAGCTTCATTTTATATGGTCATATACACCTAGCTATTGAGTTATTGTGAGCCCCTGCTAAGAATAGCAAAGACATAATCTAGTTAATACAAATGAGGGAAACCATGCAGCCTGTGTTTCTTTGGGTCTGGCTTACGTCACTTAATATAATTTTTTTCAACTCTCCATTTCCTTATGAATGAGGAAATGTCATTCTGATGGAAACTTAGAATTTCATTGCAAATATATACCACATTTCCTTGACCCATTCATCGACTGAGGGCAATCTGGGTTGGTTCCATATCTTAGCTATGGTAAATAATGTTGCAATGAACATGGTTGTGCTGGCAGCTTTAATATGGCCTTCTTTTTGGCCATTTGGGTAAATTCCCAGGAGTGGGATTGCTGGGTTTATAGGAGAGCTCTATGTTTAGTCTTTTAAGGAATTTCCATACTGCTTTCCAGAGTGTTCAAGTTTACATTCCCACTAACAGTGTAGTAGTGTTCCCTTTCGGCCACATCTCTTCCAGCATCTGTTATTGTTGGTTTTCTTGATAATGGCCATTCTAACTGGAATGAGGTGGAATCTCAATGTTGTTTTTTTTATGGCCAGATTTCTTCATGTGTCTCTTGGCCATTCTTATTTCTTCTTCAGAGAAGTCTCTCCTTAAGTCTTTAGCCCACTTATTAATGGGTGGTTGTTTCTTTGAGGATTTGTTTTTGGGTGTTTAAAATTTTGAGTAATTTAGATATGATACCCTTATATCTGTTGTTTAGCTAGTGAAGATCTTCTTCCAATCTGTGGGCTTTCTATTGATCTAGCTAGCTATGTCCTTTGCCATTCAGAGACTCTGCAGGTTAATGCAATCCCATTATCCAGCCTTTCTTTGATTTGTGTGTTTCTGGATTTATTTAGGAAGTTTCAACCTGTACCAAGGAGCCCTGGAGTTTCTCCTATCCCTTCCTGTAATATTTTCAAGGTATCTGATCTTACACTGAGCTCTTTGATCCATTTGGAATTCTCAACCTGACTTTTATATAATCCACTATATTATGTCTTCCTCACATTCATGTGCTGGAGCCCTAAAAGCCTTCCACCTCCTAACCAGTGTGACTCCTGAGGCTCTTTAGGAGGTAATTACAGATAATGAAGACATAAGCGTAGAACCTAGTCTAGTGATTATGTGAGTGTGGTGGTGCACACCTGTGATCCAGTCTTCAGAGGCTGAGGTAAAAGGATGGTGAGTTCAATGCTACCATGGGATATATAGTGACACTGTCTCATAAAAGCAGGAAAAGGAGGAGGAAGAGGAGGAGGTGGTGGCGGAGGTGGAGGAGATCTCTTCACACCACCATTCTTCTACAATAGGAGTACACAGGAAAACACCAAAAAGTTATTCTTTGACATTATTCAAAACTCCTAAACCCTACCCAACCAGAAATTTGACCTTGGACTTTTCAGCCTCCCATACTGTGAGTGCCACTCCCATCTATGAAATTGTATTATGGCTGCCCCAGGTGACTGACAAAAAATTTCTTCCAAATTCTAACTCCAGGTGACTCAACTTCTTATCAATCACTTATGGTTTCATTAAAAGATTTCACTGTCTGAATCTCTGCTAGCTTTTATCTGAAATAAAGAAAATACTCACATTAAATAAATACAATGTAACTAGCTATCAGACATTAAAAAGGCTATAGATAATACTCCTTGACACGCTCACCTAATACAATAAATATTCAACATTATCATAGGGGAAGAATTCCCCAAATGCCAGTCCTTTGAGTTTTATGTCAAATCTGAATACCACTTACATCTTTATTCACTTAAAACTTGTCTAGAATAAGGAGGGTAGACTGAGGGTCAACAAGCTAGGAGGATTTGTGAGATGAATAGACAGAAGGTGGATAGGATACCAAAACACAATTGAGAAGAGGAATAAAATTCTGATGTCCTATAGCATTGATGGGTGAATATAGTTACCACAATGTATTATATATTTCAAAACAGATAGAAAAGAGAACATTCAGTGTTTTAGTGCAAAGAAATGAAATGATACATCTTTGAAGTGATAGAAATAGTTAATTGCTTGATTTGATCATTATACATTATACATTATATCCAAACATACTTGAACCAAAACATCATATTGTACAAAATAAAGATGTAACATCAGGTAGTAATTTTTAAAGATCTGTTGTTGTTGTTAAGCAGAATTTAAATTGGCTCAGTGAAGAAACAAACAAACAAAGAAAAACCTAGACACATGGAAAGTAATCAGAAGCTTAACTGGGCTGGCTTTATCTCCCTTATTTCTAATAATAAAAGAAATGTATACGTCCTAAAATAAAATAGCATAGTCACAAATAGGGTGGTGATAATATATCTTCAGTGGCACATATAATAAACTTCAGAAATTACCAAGAGCCTAAGAAAAGAAGTGAATACATGCTGGTTTAGAATATTAGATTTTCATTGAAAGGAACCTCTTTTCCATTGTATTTAAAAGACAAAAAAATCAAATGTTGTATTTATTATTCTTTCCTTAGCCAGAGAAACCAGTTCCATACATTATAATCTTTTAAAATGGTGTAACAGGATTCTGAGACAATGAATACAGTTTTAGTTTTGCATCTGAATTAGCATAAATCCCACTTTCATCATGAAACATGTTGATACCAAATCTTTTGGCACCATTTAGATCAGTGAACTGAGACCGGCATTTTCTGTGGACTATAGAGTAATCATTCTGACAGGAAAAGTCCTATGAAGAGAGAAAAGAAACAAATATCACAGAATGACTAAAATGTACAGAGTAACTTCCAAATGTTGATCTTAATAGCTTACTCTTAAGTTCAAGGTAAATTTTCAACAGTTGATTAGTTTGATCTCTGAACAAAAATACCTTAATAAAAATAGTACTATTGCAGTTATAAGAACTTCAAATGCTAAAGAAGAATCTAGCTCAAACTTATTTTACTTATTAAACTAAAAAGCTAAGTTATTAATTTTATATGCAAAATTTCTCACTCCTAAGAACATACCATAGAGAGCAAGTTAAATATTATGATAACCTAAATAAAACAAAACAATTACAACTTAACTACCACCTGATACCTTTTTAATGTTGTTAATCTGCTGAAATCATTCCCAAGAACAGTATGTTAGGTTACACCAATAATAATTGCTACTCAGTCAGTGGTGATAGTAAATGCTAATCTCTAAAATTCATTCCTCTGTACCTTAAAATAACCCAGTGCAGTTTAAGATGTTTATCCTTATACCAATTCATGAAAGCTCTTTTGTAATACAGAAAGACATTATCACTGACCATTTCCCAAAGGAAATATTGATTCTCTCAGACTACACCAGGGGTGATGGCAGATACAGAACATGAAGCCTTTTAACTGATTATCTAATTTTGGCTTTAAATTGGTCTAATTTTAAATCACTAAGACAATATTGAAATTAAATCACCAAAGCTATAAAACAGTGAAAGAACACCAAGGTAGTTCTAATCTTAGATTGATTTTTGTTGAAAACAATTGTGTTTTTAGCAGTGTCCATTTGTCTAGTAAGTACCTATTATGCTTGGGCACGATCCTTGAGCACGTACATCTTTTAATCCATAACTGGACTCTGAAGTACAATTCTTGACTCCGTTTTACACATAAGATCATTTGCCTAAAGTCTCCAAAGGAGAGACCTTAACAAAATTAAAGACTTTAAAGAAAGCCAAATTATAAGTGACTGAGACAGGACTAAAAACTAAGTCTGTCCCACTGTCCATCTATAAACTTTTAATAAGAGATAAAAAGAAATATAAACTATGAAATGATAAATCTACATGCCATCCATGGTTAGGATATAGAATGCCCATAATAGTCTATTTTGCTTTTGTCATTGCGGACTGTTTCTTTGGGCTTTTCTGTTGGTTGGTTGGTTGGTTGGTGATCAGCAAGTCAGATTCAAGTACTTTGATCACTGGCCCAAATGGTGTAGCATGTTCTCATTCCCATCTTTACTGCACTCTAACTACAAAGAGTTCAAATGCAAGGTCAGTATGTTCCTTTAGAAACATAGGCAGAAAGTAGGGTATCTTTTTATGAGGTGAAATACACGTCAAAATGTTGTACTTGAGGAAAAATGTTTCTGGCAGCGTAAGTATTAAAACCAACTAGAAATAGAAAGGACTGGATTCTAGAACTGTGATTAGAATTGAATCTCAATAACTCACATGTCATGAATTGATGGATGGATAAACAAATATGGTTCCTACACACAGAGAACTATGATTTGACACTAAGAGAAAGGAAATATTGATACATGGTATGACACAGATAAACCTTGTGAACAATTTTCTAAGTGAAAGACAGATAAACCAAAAGACCATATGCTCTATGATTTTTGTAGATAAGATGTTCAGAGGAGGTATATCCACAGAAACAGAAAAGGAGATTGGTAGTTGCTAAAAGATAGGAGAACGGGAAGTAGAGGAAGATTTAATAGTTCAGGATTTCTTTTGGGGGTGATGAAAATGCTTGAAAATTGATTGTGGTGATCATTTACCTCTCCTGTGATATACTGAAACAGCAACAAATCGTACACTTAAAAGGGGTGAATTTTACAGTATGTGGGATTTTGTGGAGTAGTATATCCCAGGCAAAGCTTTAATTTTTTGTAAATAGTTTCATTGTTATTATAAAGCTGATGTACAGAAAGGTTACAGTTACATAAGTCAGGCAAAGAGTACATTTCTTTCTGGACAATGTTACCCCTTCCCTGGCTTTTCCCCAGTTTTCCCCTCATCCCCACCCACAAGTTGTATTGTTCATTTTCAATATAGTGTCTACTGAGTATCACGGCTATATTTGCCTCTCCATTTCTGTTGCCTCCTTCCCCTTCCAAAGACAGATAAATGAACAAACAAGACAAAAAGAAAACAACAACAAAGAAAAAAACCTCTAGTTAGCATTTCCTGGAGTTCATTTATATAAATATTATTTGATATGATCAGAGGCACATAGACATTGCACCTTGCGTTCCTCCCTTAAGAATCTCCTCCTTTGGTCTCACTGTGTGTGAATGCCTAGAATTCTGAATAATTTATCATGTCCCAGCATATTTTAGATTTAGCTTCTGCATTTGAGAGAAAATGTGTGCTGCTTGTCTCTTACCTCACTTAACATGATTTGGTCTAGGTCCATCCATTTCCCTGCAAGTGATGTAACATTATTCTTTCTAATGTCTGTGTAAAATTCCATTGTGTGTGCGTAACACATTTTTTTGATCCTCTCATGTATTGTGGGGCATCTAGGCTGTTTCTATAAGTTGGCTAGTGTGAGTAGTGCAGCAATGAACTTGGGTGTGCAAGTGTCTTTATCATATCCTGGCATGTGGTCTTCTGGGTAGATGCTCAGGAGTGGTATGGCTGGGTCATCAGTAAGATCTATGTTTAGCTTTTTGTGGAACCTCCAGTCTGCTGTTCAGAGTGATTGTACTAGTTCACATTCCCACCAACAGTACAAGAGGGTTACCTTTCCCCCACATCTCTACCAGCATTTGTTGTTGCTCTAATTCACAATGTTAGCCAACCTAACTGGGGTGAGAGAGAATCTCAGAGTTGTTTAGATTTACATTTCCTTCATGGCCAGAGATGGTGAGCATTTCCTCATGTGTTTCTTTGTCATTCTTACCTCTTCTTCTGAGAAGTATCTACTTAGCTCCTTTGCCCATTTAGTGACTGGTTCATTAAAAGCTTTTATTTTAAAGTGGAAAAAAATGAATGCATTAAAAAGAAGAGTTCTGGAGTTAGGCTAAATGAAAATCTCCCGTTAAGATACATGACCCTAATTGCCTCTCATTGACCAAGGTGTATCCATATACCAGTACTAAAAACAAAAACAGCCAATGTCCAAACAAACAATTGCCAGATTCTGTGGTTTAAATTCCTGCTACTGCTAACTTCAGGATACCAGGGAGAAGTTAGAAAATACTGAAGGAGAAAGTCCTGAGCATAATGAGATTGTACAAACTGTTGGCTCCAGCTCACCTGGGTCTACTTCTCTCATTTCTCAGTGTGGAGCTGCCAGGCAGTGGATCAAGTCTGATGACAGGGCTACAAGCCTAAGAAAATGAATACAGTTTCACGCCATCCACAGAGGCACTGCTGAGCCCAGTAGTAGGTGCAATGCTTGATTGTGTTGATCAGATTAAAGCTTAGATTTAATCAGTAGATTATGTGAAAGAAACTCCTTTTTGACTATTGGACATGAATGAGAAAGCATCTAGCCCAGTCTACAACTAGCATGATATGAAATGGACACCTTAAAAGACAGATATGAGAGTCAGTAGTAAACATGCTACACGGCTATATAGATCCTTTCCTGAAGTCTGACACTACCAAGAAATGTGCTTTTACTGACTGATTCAGTTTGAACTGTGTTTTTATGTGCTTTACCAAAATTATCCTAGTAGCACTCCTTAGTAACATACAATACAGGAATATTGAGGCACCTGGGATCAAAGGAAGGAAATGAACTCAAACCAAGAGAGCAGGGCAGACAGAAAATTCATGACAAAACAAATAATTAGGCATCAGAAAGAGCGAACTACTGGTGAACAAATCAGATATTCAAAAATTAGGACAGGGCTGGGAAGGTGGTTCAGTGGTAGAGCGCTTGCCTTGCGTGCATTAGGCCCTGGGTTTGATTCCTCAGCACCACATAAGCAAAAAAAAAAAAAAACTAGAAGTGGTGCTGTGGCTCAAGTGGTAGAGCCACTTGAGCTGAAGAACTGAGGGACAGTGCCCAAGCCCAGAGTTCAGGCACCATGACTGGCAAAAAAAATTAGGACAAATTACCAGGAACCTGGATATAATTTATCATTAGAAAGCACAGTATGCTTTGTAAAGTTTAATATAAAAAGGCTAAAGTGGAACAGAAGACAAAAAGCAGACCTGTCAAGAACAAACTTTGAAAGACCTCTACATTGATTGCAGCCCAAACCCAAGGCAAAGCTGAGATAGTGGAAATTTCAGGCAAGCAAGAAATGTATCACTCACATCAATAAAAGAGGGACTCATTTGCAATTACGTTTCTCCCTTTAGTGTATGTAACCACTCCTTTGCAAAAGAGATTAAAATGTGTTTCAGAAAATGCAAAGTGAAGAGCAGCATAATGTCATCTTTCAATTTGCAGCATACAAATTTTTTCAGTAAGAGCTTGTAATCAAATATACTTTGGAATATCTATGATCAAATGACAGAACAGAGTTCCCCAAATGTGTAGGGAAAAAAATCATCCTTTGCTCTGAAGTTAAAGAGTTGGGTGCTGGTGGTTTATGCCTATAATCCTTGCTACTCAAGAGGCTGACATCTGAGGATCGTGGTTCAAAGCCTGACCAGGCAGAAAAGTCTGTGAGACTTTTATCTCCAATTAACCACCAAACAGCCAGAAGTGGAGCTGTGGTTCAAGTGGCAGAGCTATAGCTTTGAGGAAGAGGAAAGAGAAGGAGAAAGGGAAGGGGGAAAGGAGGAGGAGGAAGAGGAGGAGGAGGGGGGGGAGGAAGAGGAGGAGGAGGAGGAGGAGGAGGAGAAGGAGGAGGAGGAGGAGGAGGAGACAGTTAAGGAGAGAAGGAATTGAGGAAGGAACTGAGGAGAAAGTGGAGCAGCAGAAAGGATGAGTGTATTTCCCAGTTTTACCATCCCTATGCTTCAATCTGGCAGAGCGCTTTTATTCTAGAGAGAGAGATACATTCTCAGATACATGAGAAGATAGCAGAGGGGTATGGGCAGGGGTGTCTCCAAAGGGAGCTGCAAGTGTTCAGCGGGGTCACTAATAGGAGCTACAGAGCTGAACGCTGAAGCTGGAATTGAATGAGATTCACAGATGGCTTCTGTGAGGTCTACAGTATCAATGGGAGAGGGGAAAGGCAGCTGAGTTATTAGAGATGCCTTCTGAGCTCCAACCAAGCCCAGAAAGGAAAAAGAATAATACAATCAATTACCATGTACACGTATGTTACCCACTGAAGCCAGCAAGGGGAAGGGTGCCAGGCAGACCAGCTCATCACCCTAGAGACTGAAACAGGCAGAGGACACAATATGTGAAGCCCCACTCTTCCCCTCCAACATCCCCCTTGGCACAGGTGAAATGCCCTCTTAGGGAAGGCTGATGATGTTGTTACATATCACACCATCCTCTACATGGCAGCATCTAACTGTTCTATGATGCCTTGATTCCTTGGGTGGGGATTTTGACAGGATACAGTGAAGAAGCAGCTCTCTACCACATACTGTCTTGAACCTCAGCTGGAATCACCTGAAAATAGGAGATGACTTGAGGGCTAGGGTCTGGGAACGTTTCTCGTTGCCATTGATGGTTGGTATTGACTGGGATCACAGCTGGGCTGTCAGAACCACACAGGCTGTCCTCACTTGTGTTCCTGTGTGGGCCTCCTCCCTACCTGGTGACTGTTCATGAGAGTGATGATGCCGTGGTACACACCAGTGGGGAAGGTGCGCTTCTTTTCAGTACTTAGCCTCGAAAGTCCTGGAGCATCACTTCCAGCACGGACAGAGTGCAGCCAGATGTGAAGGCAGTTGATTTCGAATGCCACTGCATGAGCGGCCATTGTAAGAACACGGGGGACAGATAGGCACGCACATTGCAGTCGTTTTTTAAAGGAGATATATTTTATTTCATTTTTAGATGTTATTGTAAAGGCGATGCACAGAGGGGCTACAGCTACACAAGAAGGTAAAGAGTACACATTTCTTTTTGAACAGTGTTACCTCCTCCCTCAGTTTCTCCCAGTTTTTCCCTCCCAGCTACCTCCCCCCCCCCCAAGTTGTAAAGTTCATTTCCAAAATAGTATCTAGTGAGTATGACTTGCATTGGTTCACCCTTTGTCCTTTGTCCCATCATTTCTGTGATTTCCCCTTCTGTTCCCCAAATCAGGTAAACTTATATACAAAAAAAATGGGTGCAGAAATCTCTTTTTAAAAAGGTGTCAACCGGGAACAAATCAAAGCAGGAAAACAAAGAAGAAAAGAAATAACTGCAGACACACCCACACACACACACACACACACACACACACACACACACACACAAACACTTCTTGCTTCTATTTCTTGGAGCTCATTTAGAATAAGTGTGATTTTAGATGGCCATTTGCACATAGGTATTGAGCCATTGTGATCCCCTGCTAAGAATATCCTAGATATATTCTAGTTATTACAAATGAGGGAAATCATGGAACCTGTCTCTTTGGGTCTGGCCTTCTTTACTTAATATACTTTTTTTCAAGTCTTTCCATGTACTTACAAATGGGGCAATGCCATCCTTTCTGATGTAAAGACTTAAAGAGAGACTTCTTCAAAAAATAAATAAGAATGGCCAAGAGACACATGAAGAAATGTTCAACATCTCTGGCCATAAAAGAAATGCAAATCAAAACAACATTGAGATTCCACCTCATCCCAGTTAGAATGGCCATTATTAAGAAAACCAACAATAACAGATGTTGGCAGGGAAGTGGCCAAAAGGAAATCTACTACACTGTTGGTGGGAACGTAAACTTGAACACTCTGGAAAGCAGTATGGAAATTCCTCGAAAGACTAAACATAGAGCTCCCCTATGACCCAGCAATCCCACTTCTGGGCATTTACCCAAATGGCCACAAACAAGGCCATACTAAAGCTACCAGCACAACCATGTTCATTGCAGCATTATTTAACATAGCTAAGATATGAAATCAACCCAGATTCCCCTCAGTAAATGAATGTATCAAGAAAATGTGGTATATATACACAATGAAATTCTTTGCTGCTATTTTTGAAACATATATTTTCTCCTCTTTCTAGGGAGAGTCCAGAATCCTCAACCATCACCCTGATTTAATGATATACTAGAAGGCCTCACAGTTGGATGTGTGTGTGTGTGCACGTGTACGTGTGTGTATAGTTGTGCTCACAGATATGATTTATTACAGCAAAGAACACAAGGCAAAATGAGCAACGAGAAAAGGTGAGTAGGCTGAAGGTTATAGAGGAAACCAGGTGTAAATCAAGAACCCGCTCCCAGTGCAGCCAATGAATTGTGGCATCCTCTCTACCAGGAAAGCTCATGAGAGACTAAGTGCCCAGGGTCTTTATTGCAAGCTGATCACATGTACTAAAATTTCAGCCTCCCAAATGGAAAACAGGTGTTTGGCAGAAACCATATTGTTTGCACAAGCAATTTAGGCACAGGGAACCATTCTAATTGAAGACTTGTTAGCATGAAAGCCAAATTTCTACATGGCAGCCAAGGGCCAAGCTTGCAATCATGTTTTTTAAAGAACAGTGATCTCAGCTCTGCTATGTTAATTCTTCACTACACACAGGATTGAAAGATAATCTTTAAGAAAGTGAGAGCATTTTTCAAGGGAAGACTGCACGCTTCCTAAGGGAACTGTTGAAATTATGTGATCAAACATGTTTTAATGTAGGGAAGAGAGTGTTTTTCAACTGGTGGTGGGCTGGGGAAGAAGGCCAGTAATCAGATCCATTTCTTCTACATATGATCATTGTTCCATGTTCAGCACCGTAACATAATAATTAAGTCTTCGTTGAATATTTATTTAGTGGGAGTAAAAGAGTTTAGAAATTGTATATAAAGAAGATTTGGGAATTACCACACATAGTTGACTAATGCCACTATTCAGACACTGGTTCTTGGCTAGGCTTGCCTAAGGTAAGGCAAAGATTTTTCTAGGCCTTTCAGATAGGTTAAGGTCACAGGAAAAATTAGTTCCTGGAAAAAATATGCAATGGACAGGCATTCCTGCACGAGGAATAGGCAGTGGAAGAGACATTTTATATGGAGAACCTCCAACACTTGCAGGGCTCATGGGACCAAGAACCAAAGATGATTCATCACTTCAAACCTGAATGGCTGGGACTTACAGCATGGAAGGACTTTTCCAGCAGGGGAATGAATCGCATTTTGGACATTTTTAATTTGCGATGGCATCAACACAAAGCACTTATCTGGAAGGTTGTGCTATGGGACAGATGGCTTGGAGGGGAGTTAGGGCCGTGTGCACAGCACTTGGCAGGGTAAGACTGCTCATGGTATTCATGTGTGGACTGCGATTACACAATACGCTCATCCAATTTTCCTGAGGTCAAAAGCCGAACTGTACTTATATAGCCTTGTTCTTGAGAGATAAACACTGAGATCTTTTCTTTCTCCTCTTTTCAGAGAAAAGAATAGGGCTTACAAGATCCCCAAGATCTCCCCCTGAGTAGTTCTACCTGTCTCCTAGGTGACATCAACAAATAAGATATCTTCTGCAATTCTTGAAACTTTCTTATAACCTTAAAATTACAGGGTGATTTAAGCAAAAGTTGCATCTCCAGAATGGGGAGTGCAGAGTGACAGGAGTAGATGAATTCTCTGAGAGTGTGTAGAATGGGGGTGGAAGAGGAGAGTGTTCTGTGGCCTCCATATCACGGATACCATGGTTGGATCTATAAAGAAGCCACAAAGGACTGGGGCATGATAAAGTTGCAGTGTGACAGCTCCTGAAAGGCTAGGAAGGTCGAAGAACACATGAAAGCTGACAATGCTAACTTCCAAAGATGTTTGGCAAAGAGCAAGACCTGACAAAACACAGCAGTGTACATCAAATGTTAGTCATCTTGGTGTGTACCGTCTCAGAAAAAAAGGTCAAGTTCAATAAGACATGCTGAGAAAAGATAGAAAAGAAAGCAAGCTGAGGGCAAGACCAGAAAGAGAAACCTCCTCCTCCCCCTCCCCCTCCCCTCCCCCCCTCCCCCTGCCCCTCCCCCTCCCTCTCCTCCTCCTCCTCCCCCTCCTCCTCCCCCTCCTCCTCCCCCCCTCCTCCTCCCCCTCCTCCTCTTCCTCCTTCTGCTATAGATCATGATAAGGCAGTCTAGGATGCCACAGAAGGCACCTCTTCCTGAGTGGGGTTTACAATTGTCCTTCCCTCATTATGAAAGAGAAATCGAACGTGTTTTTCACTTGCACTAATAAAATGGACTGCCCCACCACCTCCATCTTCAACACCTCTTGGTGATATATTCCTATTTTAAACTATTTTCTTAAGATCTTTTTTTTCTGAAAATAAAATGATACTGCTGTTTCTTGTCAACTATATACCCACTCCTCAGGGGTTTTTCCCCCCAATCTCCCAGTAAACAGTTCCTTGGTTTATTCTGACTTGATTTCATTCTCACTGAGACAGACCTTTCTAATATTTTTATAGTTTTATTTTTCAAGGTCATTTTCTATGTTAGTCCAGCCTTCTGGAACATCATTACCTCTGCCTAATTTAGCATTATAAGATTAATGAAAATCATCATCTCCATCCCTCCATCCAGCTCACCCATAAAGAAGCATAATGGGTTACATTTCCCGGCCAAATCAGTTACACTGAACTAACCTTGTGTCTACCATTATAGATAGCCATTAGCCACCTGGCATGACTACAGTGAAGACCAGCCTTCCCCAACACGCCTGTCAAGAGCTATGCTCATTGGGGGTATTCTACTTACACCTAAAGGTATTTGAAGCAGCAAGCTTGTCTGTGTGAATGTCACATTGAATGAAATGAAAGAATAGATAAAAGTAAATTGCCATGAGATTCCCATTCATTATTTTTAATACACATCATATATAAAGACCATAGCCCTTATGTACACTTGGCTGGAGACCTGTCTTCCCTTAGTCAGCCTTTCTTCTCAGTCTACACAGAGCGGAGTGGGAAGGAAAGAGTAATCTCCCTCCAATAGCATCTGTCTTGCTTACTGCAGGTGCCCCCGAGCCACAAGATATCATGCATTTTCTTCTCTAAGTTTCAAATGGTTTTATTCCTTTGGATATTTTTCCCCTCCCAAGTGATTAGATTAGAAACATAAGAGTAATCGACAGCTGTAACTCATGGGATCTACTTTTGTTACATGTTTAAAAAACATTTACCTTTTGTTTCTGCTTTGGCAAATTTTTAGCAAGGGAAAAATTTAACAAGTACAAGTATCTACCCAGAGGAAAATAGCTGTAGCAAATACAAAGTATTTTAGACTGTGAGGATAGTATCGGTACTGTTAATAAATTCCAGTCAATAGAAGTTTTCATTATAAAGAAAAAATTACTGCAATCTCTATGTACACACACTTTACAAAGTAAGATGACTTTTTTTGGTGAAGGGGAGGAATCTGTCGTGGGGCTTGAACTGTAGGCCTAGACACTGTCCCTGAGCTCTTTTGCTCAAGGCTAATGCTCTACCTTAGCTCCATTTCTGGTTTTCTGATGGTTAATCTGAGATAAGAGTCTTGGGCCCTTTCCTGCTAGGGCTGGCTTTGAACCGTGATCCTCAGATCTCAGCTTCCTGAGTAGCTAGGATTACAAATGTGAACCACTAGCCCACAGTTCAAGCTGACTTTTTTTTAATATCACACAAATATTGATTGCAGACAGCAACATTTGCTAGTTGAACATTAGCTTCTGACACTCTCTTCTTTCTTTTCCCTTTTGTTTTTGCTTTAGGGTACTTTAGTTGCTTTTTAAAAATTATCCTTAAGTAGCTGTACAAAGGAATTGCCATTTAACAAAGCAGTTTATGAAGACAATGCACCTTGATCAATGTCACCCCTTTCAATATTCCCACCCTCCCCCTCCCTACTCTTTTCTTCCGAATGGTAGTCCTATCATTTCAATCCTATAAAACACATGTATTGGTTTTCTTAGTTTTTTCATTTTATGTTACGTGAGGACATTTACCTCTGTCGCTGTTTATATTCATAAGGATATAGCCTAATGATATGCTTATAAATCTGAGGCCCAAAGCAAGATTAAAAAAAATTTCAAGAGAAACAACGTCTTTCTTTCTTTTTTTTTTTTTGGGTCCGGTTGTGGGGCCTGAACTCTGGGCCTGAGCGCTGTCCCTCAGCTCTTCAGCTCAAGGCTAGTGCTCTACCACTTGAGCCACAGTGCCACTTCCGGCTTTTTTTCTTTTTGCTTATGTGGTGCTGAGGAATCGAACCCAGGGCCTCATGCATGCAAGGCAAGCGCTCTACCACTGAGCCAACTTCCCAGCCCCAAGAAACAACGTCTTTCTACTGAAAGGACCCAGGCACTAAATACTATTTGTGAATCCGAATTTCCTGCAAAATGAAGCTCCCTACTTCTGTACTACTCGTGATGCACCAAATGAAAATGTGCATTTCCTAATTTTCAAGTTGACTTGAAATTAAATGCCTGCTAGTTTTTAATCAAAGGGGCTATTTGCTCACCAAATTACATTTTCAGTGGAACAGGACCTATAGAATAGCATTAAATCAAATAGTGGGATTCTAGAGTGAGAGAACTTTTAAAAATCATTCTGTCTGTAAAAGTCAGGGAGCTCCAGAGAAACAAAACTAGTACTGGGGTGTGGTGGGAAAGGGAGAAGGAAATGCAGGGGTATTGAATCTGTAGATTGCTTTTGGTAGTACAGAATTAATTTTCACAATATTAATTCTGCCAATCCATGAACAATGAAAGGTCTTTTCCATTTTCTAATGTCTTCTTTGGGGATAAAATGCCACCTCTTCTTTAACTAACCTTGTAATACCAAGTTACTCAACTATATATTTTTCTTTCATCAATGTATTTTATATTTTTCTTTCATCGATACATTTTAACTTAATGTTGTATAGAAAACATACCATGTCTGTTTTTCTATGTTATGATTTACTAACACTACTGCTGGTGTAAGTGAGCACCATTATATTCATTCTCATTTCCTCTTGGTTTAATATTTTGGTTCTCTTCCTCTTAAGTAGATAATCATACTATGTGAAGATAATAGTGCCTTTTTCTCTTCTTTAACAATAGTTCAGTGTGTTTTGTTCCTTGCTAAGTAAGGAAAGGCTACTGGCAAGAAGCTTTGCTGTGTTTCTATAGCCCAGTCTCCTCACCTTGCCACTCCTGGGCTCCTCCCTCTCCCTCTCCCCCTCCCTCTCCCTCCCCCTCTCCCTCCCCCTCCCCCTCTCCCTCTACCCCCCTTCTCCCCCTCTGTGCTGGGAATCAGCTGTTTCCAATGCCTAGGGGTTTTTTCCCCCTCCTTGCTCCCCTCCCCTCCCCTCCTCACCCCTTCTTGACTGGGATTTGGTCAAAGACCTCACTGAGATGCTGCCCCAGTTCAGCTGCACAATTCTTGGAACATTATATTCTAATTCCAAAATGGACTGCCTTTTAATGCTTTATTGTTATAGAAGTGATGGATGGACAGAGGAATTGCAGTTAAGTAAGTCAGGTAAAGAGTACATTTCTCTCCCAGTTTTTCCTTCCAGTCCCCACCCACAAGCTGTATAGTTCACTTTCAATATAGTGTCTAGTGAGTACCCCTGCTGCATTTGTTCACACTTTGTTAAAATGGATTTTTTTTAAAGCTAACATATACATTTTAGAGAGCCAAATTAATCCACATACATATATATGTCTATATGATACAAATGGCCACTTCTGGTTTTTGAGTGTTTCGTTGGAGATAAGAGTCTCAAGGGAACGTTTCTGCCTGGGCTAGCCTCAAACCGCAATCCTCAGATCTCAGCCTCCTGAGCAGCTAGGATTACAGATGTGAGCCACTGGCACCCAGCTGAATAGAAAAGCAGATTCTTATTCCAAATAAACTGAGTTCACGATTGGGCAAAGCACAGAATAAGGAAGACGACGATACATGTTTCAGACAGTATTTTTCTGCTCTAAATCTCATAAACATCTCTAAGTAGATAGGAAACACCGTAAATCAGTTGACCACTGACACTAATGTGAAGAGCTATTTCAAGTCACAAATAAGTATTTGAAGATGGCTGCTGTACTCACACATGGCTGGTAATCGAAAGGTGGAATGTAATCTTCAGAGTATGTGGTCAGTGACGACCTAAGAGGGAGAAGTCAATATGTGAGGAAAGAATCACTCTAAAAAGCGTGGCATGTATTTTATATTTATATATGTTATGTGTAACAGAGGCATTTCAGGAAGGGCTTGCCCTAATAAAATATGTAAATCCTCTTTATAGTGTTTCTCACTACCAGCAGGTACCTCTCCCTCTTTCAATTACTTTTCTATCTAATTCTACATAACTCTTCTCTCCCCCACAAATGATTACGTGTGGCTGCCATTCATGTCCCATATCCTGAGCTCCGGGACTCTGCACTCTCTGCATTCTCTTTACCACCCTCTTCCTGCCCCTGAAATCTTTTGGCCATAAGTCTCTGCCAGATGACAGGGAAAAGATAGTAGAAGATGACAGGGCAGGCTGAGATCAGATTCACCAACCCTCAACTCAATTAAAGCCACAGAAATGCTGGGTGACACACACACACACACACACACACACACACACACACACACACACACACACACACACACACCACATCTTACATAATTTACAAGCCTAGCCTGGCTCAAAAGGGAAACCTTGAGGTACTGAAAATGCAAAGGATGCTCGCTATAGTGGGAAGACATAAATGTGGATCTCCTGAGCCTCCAGCACAAGAAAATGGCCTGAGGCTCTTTACTTCCCCATAAAAGAAACCAGAGAAATTGGCAAGGAAGTTTCCCTCGACTTGGGAATAAATATTCTCCTGCCAGAAATTAAACCTTACTTCCATTCCTCACAAACTTCTCAAGAATTCTTTCTTGAGAAATTCTCAAGAATTTTCTCTCTCTCTTTCTGTCTGTCTGTCTTTCTCTCTCTCTCTTTTTCTCTCTTTCTTTCATTTTTTTCCTGTGCTGGTCCTGGGGCTTGAACTCAGGGTTTGCGTGCTCTCCCTGAGCTAGCACTCTACCACTTGGCCCACAGTTCCACTTTCAAGAATCACAACTAACCAGTGCTAGTATTTAACCTGGTGGTATCAACCAATTCCTGCCAGCAACCCAGGTGTGGTTTCCAGAGTAACATCAGGAAGCTGGGGACTTGATAGAAATGTACATATTCATTCTTAGGGAGCTTGGTCCCAGAACCTTAGAAAACAACAGAAAGTAGTATCTGTCTATGCTTGAGTTCCATATGTAGAATAATGTAGTCCTTTTACAGATCACAGTACAACCTCCCATATTCTGTAAGTCATCTCCAGGTCATTTGTAATACGTACTACTTCTAATAACCTAACAGTATTATAAGTTATTGTGTATGATAGTTTTTATACTTTATCATGTATAAAATATGATAAGAAACAGACACTTCTGTTTTTTCCATCTGTGGCTGATGGAATCCACAGATGGGAAACTCATCAATACTACTGAATAAGGAACTGGTTGGGGCTCAGTTTGTTGTTCTATAACCGTCTCCAAGGTGCTCATGATGCACACTAGAGTGCCAGTACTCATGAGCAAAGGGACAAAAATTGAAAATGTTACTTTCCAACCAGTAAATGGTAATTTTAAAAAAAAGACAGAGGGTAATCTCTTTAAAAGAAAGGAAGGAGCCAGGCACTGGTGGCTCACGCCTGTAATCTTAGCTACTCAGGAGGCTGAGTTTTGAGGAGCACAGTTCATAGCTAGCCTGGATCAGACAGAACATAAGATTCTTATTTCCAACTATCCACCCAAAAGCAGGAAGTGGAACTATGGTCCAGGTGGTAGAGTGCTAGCTCAAAGACAGCACCCAGACCCTGAGTTCAAGCCTCAGGACCAGCAAAAGGAAGGAAGGAAAGAAAGAAAGACAGACAGACAGGAAGGAAGGAAGGAAGGAAGGAAGGAAGGAAGGAAGGAAGAAAGAAAGAAAGAAAGAAAGAAAGAAAGAAAGAAAGAAAGAAAGAAAGAAAGAAAGAAAGAAAGAACGAAAGAAAGAAAGAAGAAAGAAAGAAAGAAAAGAAAGAAGGGAGGGAGGGAGGGAAGGAAGGAAGGAAGGAAGGAAGGAAGGAAGGAAGAGAAAGAGAGAAAAAGAGAAAGAAAGAGAGAAAGGAAGGAAGGGAGGGAGGGAGGAAGGAAAGGAAGAAGGAAAGGAGGGAGGAAGGAAGGAAGAAAGGGAGAAAGGGAGGAAGTAAAGAAAGGAGGAAGGAAGGGAGAAAGGAGGGGGAGGGAGAAAAAAAGAATAGGAAAAACTATTTCTGCTCCCAAGATAAATGAAAATCATGAAATTAACATTTTAGCCATCACAATAAAAGAGCTGAAAATATTGCAATGAAGAGCTTAATTTGAACATCAAACATTTTCAAATAAAACTCAAAAGTAATAATATAACTTATGTGTTGTTACATTTTTATTTTATAATACTATTATTTTATAATAATGCTATCTTCAGTTTTATAATAATATTTTACTATAGATATCATTAGTGAGTGAAGAGGACATTTTCTTATATTAATAGCATCTATGAGAGACTTTGAGTCAGAAAAGACCATAGTGATAATTACCAAGATCTTTAATAATGTTATAATAATTCATAGACTATATAAGGCAGAAACAGAATCCCAAAGATGGAATGATAACTTTTTAGTCACGAAGGGAGAAAACAAACCCTTGCTCCACCCATTAGCTCCTCAAATCCAAATTGCTATATGTAGCCTGTGAAACTATGCTTATACTGTTGCCCAGAAGGAGAGGTGAATACTAACATTTGTAGGAGGCCACTGATTTGGACTGAGCTCCTGGGCTAGGCAGCAAACCATAGCAAAAAAGGGCTTCTCCCACGACACCAGGATGTTTATCTGACCTTTCAAGGAATCAGGTGGGAGACAAAGGGGCCAAATCCCCCAACAAGCCAGTCCAATCTTAGCCTCAGTGATGAGAAAGTCCTCTCTGCATTAACCTTTTCAAGGAAAATAACAAAAAGGACACCTGCTTTTTGTTCTGTTTCTGCTTTCTTCAACATTTTCTATGAAACCAAATTTCTCTGCCCAGCTCAGCTCATTGGAACATTTGTGTGTGTGTGTGTGTGTGTGTGTGTGTGTGTGTGTGTGTGTGTGTGTGTGTGTGTGTGTGTGAAATCAAGGCCTGGATACTGCCCTTATTTTTCTTACTCAAGGCTAGCCCTCTAGCAATAAGACACAGCTCTACTTCCAGCTTTTGGGCAGTTAATTGGAAATAAGTCTTACAGACTTTCCTGCTGCTGCTGCTGGCTTTGGACCTTGATCCTCAGATCTCAGACTCCTGAATAGCTAGGATTACAGGCTTGAGCCATCAGTGCCCAACTTGGGACATTCAATTCATTTTTTAAGAATTGCTCCATTCGGTAATTACAAATAAATACCAATTCAATTCTTTCAATTGTTTTAATTTATCTTTGATGCTAGAAGCCACCATGCACATACAAGCAGGCGAAGTAATCAGTAGAGCTCAATCAAGGCTCATGCTGCAACCGAGTTGGGCAGGGATCGTATTAAAGAAAGGAGTGAGGTTGGAAAGGTGGCTCAGTGGTAGAGCGCTTGCCTTGCATGCATGAGGCCCTGGGTTCAATTCCTCAGCATCATATAAGCAGAAAAAGCCGGAAGTGGCGTTGTAGCTCAAGTGGTAGAGTACTATCCTTGAGCTCTTCGCAGAGAGAGAGAGAGAGAGAGAGAGAGAGAGAGAGAGAACCTCACTGCAAATAGATCCAACATGAAAAGATCTGAATCACGGCTTTCCATATATGAAGCGCCAGAATGGCAGATTGGAAAAGCACTGCTTGTGGAAGAGAAAGGCAGCTTGAAAGATAAAGAAAAATAAGAAACTACACACCAGAAACGGAGGCTTCTGGAGCACTAAGATAGTACCTTAACATGGACCTGCTTCTCACCCCATCCCCAGTGGCGTGAATTAAACTTCACTTCAGTGTTCTAACAGAAGAGGGCGCTCTTTAATTAAGATACTGAGCAAAATCCCCAAACTTGTTTGGCTAGGTAGAACTACCTACAATTGTTGCTTGTCTAAGAATATCCACCCTACTTGAATTTAGCAGAAATCAGTAACATTATTGTGAGAAGAACAACAAATGAGAATCAAAATTAAGCTCATGAAAATTCTCTCCCCAGAATTTTTCCCAAGCAAGGAAGCAGAAGCCTCCTGACTTAAGGTACACTACAGATCCTAGTAAATGCAATTTAAAAATAAGCATAAGTATAATAATTGGGATAGAGGAAACAAAAGTTTCCATATTTTGCCAATGAGAAGATTGTCTAAACTTTTTTAAAAATCCAAAGCAGCTACAAAGCATAATAACTAAGAAGGTTTCCACAGGGTTGTTGGATACAAGATCATTATACAAAACAACACATCCAGATATCAAAATTAGAAAGTACAAAGTGGAAAAAAACCTTATAACAATAACAAAATCTTTAAGAATATATACAACAGAAATTACACACGATGTTTATAGGGAAAACATAAAATGTATTAAAGGATATAAAACAATTAATTCCTCTCTTTGCAGATGGTAAGAGCAATTATTTCACCTCACAAATTCAATGCCCTTCTGATCCAAATAGAAACAAGGCAATCCATGCAACCTAAGAAACAGTCTTAAGGACAAAAAGTCATGGGGCTCCATAAACTGTCAGTTGAAATAACTTTGGAACCAAAGGGGAAAGTAGTTAAACTTACTCTATACGACAGCAAAAGTAACCAGTATGGTGGCTCAAGCTTGTAATCATAGCTACTTGGATGACAGAGATTAGGGGATTGAAGTTTGAGAGATCAGCCCCCACACACACACACATACACACAGTACACAAATGTTCAAGAGACTCCATCTCAATCAATTGCTGGGTACAGTGGATGAACCTGTTACCCTAAGCTGTAGGAGAAGCACAATGCCTGGGTGAGGTGTCACATGCCCATCACTTCAGTGACATAGGGAAGCACACACAGAAGAAGCGTGGTCCAAGTCAGCCTGGGCATAAAATAAGACAACACTTACCAATCTCAGAAGTGGCTGGTAGAGTGACTCGTGATAATTTGTTTAATAGGTGAGGTCCTGAATACAAATTCTAATACCATCACCAAAAGAAGAAGAAGATGATGATGATATAGCATGAAGCTGTAGCAATGAAGACAATGTTGTGTTGGTACAAAAATATACAAACCAAAAGAATACAATATAGGGTTCAGAAATAAACCCCTTTGTTGTATGATGGAATGGCTTTACAAATTAGTGAGGGAAAGGAACATCTGGCTCCTCTTATTAATGTCACAAACATAAGCATATATATATATATATATATATAAAACTAAGAGGTTTATAGGATTTTATTTGATGAATTATAATTTAAACTTTCTGATGATCAAGACACCATAAATAAGTTACAAGAAAAGTCCTCTACTGGATAAAGTCATTTCCTAGAGATTTAAAACATAGTGCATAGAATCAAGTTTTTCAAAACTCCTATAAAATAATGAAATAAAAAATCCTAGTAGGAAAGAATAGACAAAGGCCACAGACATTTGATTCACAGTAGAAGAAACCAGAAAGTCTAACTAAACTTTAAAAATCAAGTCAGTCCTAAATCCAGAAATCAGTGAAATGCCAATCCCATTAAACTGATCATCAAAAATCCTTATGATGTTTATGGTATTAGTAAAGAACCAGGTCCCTCAAACACCATTGATAGCAATGTCTTATAAAACTGAAGGTGTTCATCATGTATACTATGAAGTAGCTACCTTATTAAGCTTCCCTATCTAGGAAGAGGTACCCTGGGTCATAAATAGTTCTGGTTCCAGGAGCACAGCTAGAGTTCATCTGCATGTCTCACTGGCAGCCAACAATGGCATTAAGACATGATGTGGAATCACCAGGAGCAAGCCTGTGCCGTGTGGATCTGCTCTAGTATTCCAGCCCTAGCCAAGAGCTAAAGGGTCAGGGATCAGCCTTGAGCCCAAGTGTGGTCAGGGCTCTCTTTTGGAATTTGCGTTTTCAGTAAAATTCAATGGGCTAGAGTCAGTCATTCGTCTGAGACAGAACTGTATGGACCAGAACTGCCCCGACCAGATGGAAGAGTTGGCCCTCAGGCCAAGCAAATGGAGTGAAAAAGAGAATCCTAGTGAATTTTCTAGACTTCTTAGCATTATCACTCAAGACTGGTGCTCTACCACTTGAGCCACACTGCCACATCCAGCTTTTTTGGTGGTTAATTGGAAATAAAAAGTCTCAGGGACTTTCCTGCCTGGGCTGTCTTTGAACTGTGATCTTCAGATCTCAGCCTACTAAGTGGCTAGAATTATAGGCATGAGCCGCCAGCACCTGGCCCCAAAGGATTTGAATAGTTTGTCTATCACCCACAACTGAATGAGTCCTATTACAATCAGACGATCAGAGTCTAAGACCATTAATCATTATAATCATATATGCTCAGATTCCAAACACTGAGCAATATTCTAGTTACAATCTAACTTCCCATGTGGAGTTTTAACTCTCTCTACTAATGCTTTCATTAGTCTAACATGGCTGTCTAGTGTGCTAGAAATTTTTATTTCTCATTATAAATTAATTAAGTACCGTGCTGGCTTTTCTTGTGTTTAATGAGCGTAAGTTAGTCTCCACAAGAAGTCAGATGACTTCTGAAGCACAAGATAAAAATGATCTTTTTGGAAATATGAACCTAGACACCAAATAGACGTGGATAAATTCACCAGGATAATGCCATCTTGCCAGGATGCTTGAAAGTTAGACAGCAGGCTCCCCCCAGCTCCACCCACAGTTTGCCACACACACCCTCTATGACCTTTAGCAGGTGTAGCTATGAGATACTCTGCAGAGTAGATTGACTGCGGAGAAAGGAAGTGTGATATTAAAGTTATTGTTACAGCTCTGACATGCATTGAAATAGTCACATCTGCACTAACCAAGCAATAGGATGCAGAGGTTTAGCAATGAGGCTTGTATTGAAACCCACAGCATCACAGATTCTTAAACTTGGAAGGACCTGAAGGGTCAACTGATCCTTTTCTGTTTTGTCTGGAAGAGGAGCAGATATCCTCTCCACCAGGCTCCTACCAGTCAAGACAAGGGCATGTTCCATATAGACACCATGTTACATGGTCCCATCAAGACCTCTGGAGCTGAGTCTCAAAAAACAGAGTTCACATTCAATCAATCTCATCACTAACAGCAGCAAAAAGACATCCATTGTTTTGACAAGTCTAACCACAGAGAACCATGGAATGCCACATCAAGTGGGAAGTGTCTGACCACTCCAGGAAGTTCGGTCTTATTCTGAACAGCAAACATCATTTAAAAAAAAGACATTAAGTAGATATGGATGCCCTTGTCATTTCCTCCTACCTTTTCAGCATATCCTATTTATCTTGGTTGATTTTCTATGTTCATGTGACTGAACTACAGGACACCCAGATAGCTAGCCCAAAACTATTTCTGGGTATGTCTGTGAGGGTGTATTAAGAGATCAGCGTTTGAATTGGTAGACTGAGGAAAGCAGATCACCTCCACCCATGGACAGATAGTATCCAATCCACTGAGATCCCAAGTGGAACAAAAAGGCAAAGGACGTATCTTTACTCTCTCTTGCAGCTGGGACATTCGTGTTCTCCTGCATGCAGAGCGCAGAACTCTTTCCTCTCCTCTTGTGTTTCTGGGGCTTTAGCAGCAGGACTCCGTCACTGGGTTCTCAGGGCTGCATCCTGAACTGAGGGTTCTAACATCAGCTACCGTGTTTCTCAGGCTTTCATACTCTGAATTGTAACAAGATATTTCATACCACACAGAGAGGCGCTTTCTGAATTCCATAACCATGTGTTTCAATTTCTATAATAAAATCTCATATGTATTCAACACTACAGGGCTCAAGGTCTAATCTACCTAATGGTAGCAATTACTAGCTCCATTTTGAAAGGAAAGTGTTATTCAGAAACTGAAGTATATATCAGAATTCTCCTAGCTGACCTCTCATTCAGACAGGTAGCACAGAAGAGGGTCCAAGATTATGCTGTTCACTGTTAAACTGTCTTAGTTTAAATCCCAACTTGTCATTATGCTTGAGCTGTGAGCATCTTGACTTGTTATTTCTCCACACTTCTATTTTACCTTCCACAGAGTACAGAGTTCTTGTGGAGAGTTAAGGCTTTAACATCGGTAAAATATTTTAATCATGCCCAGCACATCTCAGGCTTTGGTTATTTGCTTTTATTAATATTGCCCTTACAAGTAGGAGTTATAGAAACCCAGCTCAAAGTTAAATAATAAAAGACAGGGAGATAAACGCATGCACAAACAGAATGTGACCAGAATGAATTTATTCTACATATTTGCTTAACTCGGTTGACAAGTAGATGTTCTCCAGGGGACAGACAGATTGTCCTCTGAATCTGTAGACTGGAGCAAGCAGGACTTGGTCCCCCAGACTCCCGTGACTATCCTAGCGTGTTCTCTGATTGGCCTGGCCAGGAACACATGGGCTTATGGGAAGGTAGACTTGGGGAAGGGAATCAGCCAATCCATCATCCAGCCTAGCCTAATGACATTCACTGGGGGGGGGGGGGGGGGGACGCAGTGCAAAAGGCAAAAAGCTGGACACGCGAAAAAACCATAGGCAGTACCATGGATGAAGAAAGGAGTTCCAATTAGTTTCACTACATTCCTTCACATCTTGATGTGGCTGTTATTCTGCTCATCACGATTATCCTCCTCAGAGGTGAATTTTGTAAACTTTTTTCTTCTTCTGGAAATATGTTCCACAACTGGGTGGTATTTTAATAAGAGGCAAATCACCCCACAAGTACCTTAGTAGAAAATAAAATAAATGCTATGTACGGTATTTGAGAAAAGAAAAAAGAAAAACCAAAAAAAAAATACTCAAGTAGAAGAAACAGTAGAGAAAAGGGTTGACAGATGCTGTCCAGTGAGAGGCCCCAGTGAGAGGAATAAATGGAAAGAATTTAAACAATGGCCTGGGCATGTTACTGCCATTACTCTTGAGTGACCACTCCACACCAATCTGGAGAAAGGCTCTCTGCCAACAGCCAACACTTAACTGCCTGAACTACTTTTTGGCCTCATTTAACATGCCTTTTTATGTGACTATAGATGCCTTTCTCTTTAGAGCCATAAAATTTTAGTACAAGAAAGGACTTTACAGATCATTTGGTTCAATCCTCTTATTTTCCAGATGGAAATAACTGGAACCCAGAGAGGGTAATTAGGTCATCTAGGAGGGTTAGTGCTAGTCCAAAAGTAGATCCCAGGTTGCCTATTTTCCAATCCTGTGCCCTTCTGGGAGAAAGAAAAAACTCATGATGTCAAAAAGCTACCAGTGATCCAAGGGAATGCTTTCATCCCCACCATGAAGATCATGTAGGTTGTTCAGCTGGATTCTGAAAACAAGAGTCATTTACCATAAAATTTCAGTGAATATACAGTAATCACTGCTATGAGGAAGCAGTAAAAGTTTAGTACGGATGACCGGATGCAGTAGTTGGAACCTTCCTCATGTAAGGTATACATTTCTTCCTGGTAAGTGCTCAGTGCTCAGTACTCCTAGTCTGTTGTCAGACTAGCAATCCTATGGACTTGCTTCCCACCTTGAGAGAATTGTCATAGTATTTCCAGTTCCTGTCCTCTTAGGAACAAAATGACTTGCGGACCCAAGGAGACCATAAGGGTATATGTGAACAGTTAAATAAGATCTTGAGAAATTAGACCCGCATATAAAATTATATTATCACATCTCTTTTCCAGTACTGCCTCTGTTTTTGTTGTTTTTGTTCTGTTGTTTTGATTTTTAGTTGTTTGCTTCGCATGGTCTAAGTATTTTTAAATAGAAAACAATGAGTGAGCTACAACTGTCTAAGTCTACGGACACTTATGAAAGGGTTTTGTATTAGAAAAAAACAGATACACTGGGATTCTCTGATAATTAATGAGTGTTTCCCACACTTCATTAAAAAAAGTACTTCAAAATTTAAGTTAAACTTATTTGAGGCGCTTGAAATTTTGGTAAGAGGGAAAAATAGACTTTTGAGTTATATTCATTCTATTCATTTTCCCCTCCTCTTCCTATGTGCCCCCATTAATTTTGTATACTTTTGCTCTCTGTACCCAAGAGTAAAAGTAATGTACATTCAACATGTCTTCTGCATGATTCTGTGTTTTGACCAGAAAAGCACCGTTGGTGTCTAAAACACATTTGAGTCTCCTTAAATTTAGCCTTCTCACCAATGGCCAATGCCAACTTCTTTAAAACACATTCATGAGCATGTCCAGCACTCAAGGAAAATAATCGCTGTAGCTCCAGATGACTCAATCTAGCCATAAAGTGATCTTTAAAGTGTAAATCTTTGAACTATTTTCTTTGTTTCTACTGGTTTCCTGTGTTTGGTTTCCCCTCATTTACCCCCATAAGGAAACAATTATTGAGAGCAACTTTTTCTAGTCAATCTCAAGAATGACCAGGGCTAGCAAATACTCTAGTTGCTGTGATTTTCAATAAGGGTCACTGTGGTATTTGCTACCACTTTGTGGAGGAAAGGGACAGTGCCTTCTTAATGTTGAAGTTAAGGACAAAAGTTGCATTACAAACTAAAGAACCAGACAGTCAAATGCCATTACAACATAATAAATATTATCTAAAAATTAAGATGAGTGCAGTGGACTAATGGCTAAACTATACATTTATATTCGGACTTTTTTCCATAGAGATAACCTGAAGTATGAGTTTCCAGTATAATTAGAGTCTTTCTTTTATACGTTAGAACTCATTATTTTGGTCGATTGAGCAAACTCATTCTTATTCATTGCCTTTTAAGGTTGACATTTAAGTTCCTTAGTAGTACAGTTGGCAAGAAGCAAAAGAACATTTAATATTCAAAAGAGTAGATTCTAAACCACCACCGCATTCTATCATATGCAGTATCATCCTATAATTAGTTAGTGTATATTAGCTGAAGGAAAGCATTATACATAGAATTAGTGGAGGGCAGTTGAAGGTGCTCAGAGATGTATTTCCTTGCTAATGTTCATGTATCAAATAACACAAACAAGTAATTCAGGAATTGAAATTAATAAGTGATGTTCTAAAAGATCATATCTTCTAATACATTTTTACCAAAATAGAATAAGACAACTTTTGGATCTACCAACTTTGAATCCCTAAATCAAAGAAGACGGGAATTAAACATTCCCTTTTTCATGATAATTTGCCATTAACATCAGAAATCATTGATCTAGTTGTCCAAGATATAACTGTGCTACAACTGCAGTAGGTCAGACTCTCTGGAGATGTCAAGAACACACAAACAAGATGAAAAGATCGTGTTGAGATAAAAATATAGGTGCTCTGAACATTCACAAACTACCTTTCCATCTCTGCAAGTTATAGAAGTGGGTGTGGCGGTAGATATGGGGAGGTCCTCTAGAGGAAGTGGCTATCAAACCTCCTTAAGTCATAGGAATGGGTGTGGCTGAAGATAGTGGTAGGTATACTTCGGAGGAAATCACCTGTCAGATGAACCCTTTATGACTCTAGTGTTAAGGTCGCATGCACAGCAAAACTTCCTTCCTGAAAATCTCCAGGAAAGCCTTAACGTGTTTTTAAAAAACCTCACAAGAATAGAATAAAGAGAAGGGATAAGAGAAACAAAATTTGAAAGCTCAAGGGAAGATGGACAGATGGTCTCTGACTTAGCCAAATTCTAAATGAACAGAGGATTAAGGAGAGTGCTGTATTTGAGGAGACAAAGGTCTTCCCCATCCACTGACCATTGCAGAGTAACTGCCCCTCCCCTCCAGGAGGCTAGAGATACATGCTCTGGGAAGGCCAAAGGAGAAAGTCATTGGTCAACAGCATAGTTCAGTGTGACTCTGTGCAATGAATGGTTAATAGAAACACCCCTGGACAATCACCTTTCCTTCCAAAGGCACAAGAACACCTTGCAACATCTTTTACTATTCAGATAGGGGATTGGGGCACTTTTTGGTGGGTACTGTTAGCAGTTAAAGAAGAAAGAGTGAAGTTCTGACACTGGGCTGCTTTGGAAAAATGAGCTTTAGAGATTTCTCCCTCAGGGCTTCAAGTCAACAAAACCTTGTCACAGCTCTCAGCTTCAGCTCCAATCATGAGATGAAATCAAAGATTCATTACTGGTCATGTGAGAAAAACACTTCTAGCATTGAAGATGGATGCCACACAGACGAAAACCCGGAAAGACAAGAGCATCTTGGACTATGTAGGGAAGACTTTTAAAGAAGAATAAACTACTGTGAACATGTGTAAAATGAAGATATTGTGGTCCAAAAAGGATCATATAAAAACAGAAAAGTCAGAAAGATAAAAAGTAGTTAAAAGTAAGGAAGACATTAAAGATGGGGGGGAGACAGAGGGAATAAAAAAAGTATAAGGCCAGTCCAAGCAACCCAACATGCTAATAAAGGATTTCCAAGAGAGAGCAAATCCACCAAATCAAGAGTGAAGTTGGGCTGGAGATGTACCTCAATGGCATAGGTGCCAGCAAAGATTAGAGGTCAAACCCCAGTACCACACCAAGTGCACCGTAGCGCAGTTATTAAGTAGGCTTTGGTTAGCTTTCTAATTGGGTTATATACTTTACCTTGGAAAATCTTTACCACAATCCCGTCATGCACAAACCAAAGCTTAAAGCTTTGTCATAATCTTACGTGTATTCTTCTACACCACTTACCTCATATACCACTAAAGCGTATCTTTTTTTAAAAGATGAGTCAATACCAGTTTTTGTAGTAACAATTCGTGCTACCTCCAAATACATTTTGTTATCAGTAAGAAGTATGAATATCTTGCTGGGTAGTCAATGTCTGTTAGTACAGCAAAGTCCGCCTTATTCATGGATCTATTACATGCAGTTTTGACCAAACGTGAACTAGAAGAGTTCTGAATGCATAACAGAAATTTAAAAACAAATATAAATTCTTGCATTCATATAACTCAGTTGTTGCAGAAACGTTCTATTAGTCCTGCATTATTGTCAGTTGTTTTTAAAATTATTGTGTCCTCTATCCTTAATTGTGTGTGTGTGTGTGTGTGTGTGTGTGTACCCAAAAGGTCAAGATTAATGTGCTTAATTGAAGTGATACAGTATAAATTTTAGATTTATTGGAAGGTGGCAGATCTTTAGTGGAAGCCGGGCTGTGTTATGGGGGAAATGAATTAAGCATACACAATCTCAGGCTGAGCTCTAAGCATCCTGTCAGCTTCTCATAGTGGTCTCCTTGGTCATCCTACTGACACCCAAGGGTCTGTTGTAATGCTTCATAAAGCTGTTAGCAGACTGAATTAGCAAATATTGCAGCATTGCTTTTAGGGAGAATACAAAGTTAGGTTCCTGTACACCTCTGAGTTTTATTTATTTATTTATTCACACTCTGGCCTAGGCTGTCTCAAGCTATCAGTTCTCTAAGGTCTGATTCCAAAGCGCTGGGACTACATACATCATACTGTGTCTGGATGCAAATAATGATTTGGAGGTTACCAAAAAAAAATTTAGAGGTAGAGAATTTGCAAATTAAGAATATGCAAATAAGAATTGAATGCTTTATTATTATGATGACGATCACAATTATTAATGCTATGTTTCTTGGTGAACAAAAATCTTTTGTTAAATTTTTTTTATTAAAGATGTTTTTCACCTTCCAAACAAATCTCTGGAACCCATATACATTCTCCACAATCCACAGCAGTTCAAAAATAACTTACATTTTGTTCCTATCGGGTGGATGTCTCCTAAAGAGAGCTCCAAAGCCTGTAGCGGGTAAGCCAGTGTCCCTATGAACAAGAAAGTAACTTTTAGAAAACATGTCTACTTGTCATACATAAACTTTCAAAGCCATACAAAGTTAATTGGAGCTTGCAAATTCACATAATTATTTTTCAAAGGGTTTTCATTGTTTATATGTTTTGCCACATAAAACTTACCAACACACAAAAACAGAAATCTTAGCATTTTGTTCTTACTTTGTATTTTTCTACAATTAAAATAAAAGGTAAAAGTCTATGTCTCTCATTCCCATGAAAGGATAAAAAGTATGACTAAAAACAATTCCTACACTCAAAGAATGTGTTTATCTCCAGCTCTGGAGAAACATAGACACAGACAATCAGCATACATGATCAACTGTTACAGAGGAGCATACAATGCTCAGATGGCTAGGAGAGTAGAAGCAATCCATTCTAATGATGAATTGTCTGATCCTTATTGCATTTCAGAAAAATATTTCTAGGCATATTTCATATTGTATGTCATCTAAATGACTGTATGAACCAAACACTTTCATGATTCCCATTTTACAGGTCTGCAATCAGGACTGTAGACAGCAAACAGATTTTTTTAGCTAGGCCCAGGCTATGTGGCATGGTGAATGATGGAGGAAGTAGGAATTCTAAGCAGAGGCAGCAGCCTGAAAGAAGGGAGGCTTAAAACAATATGTGGTTTCATGATCCTTCTTTCCCCCGAATGTGGTTTCATGAGCATGATCCTGGAGCAAGTTGTATAGGCAAAAGAGAGCATGAAGGATACCTGTCAACAATCCCAGAGCTCATTGTTTCCTCATTTAGTAAGGCCTTGTTCTTTTTTCCAGCCAGTTCTCGGTTTAAGAAAACCCGTGACATTTGTTCACGTGTTTCTGATATCCAAATCTGGAAAAATAGAAACCATAGACAAGAGAAATGAATTCATCCTCTGTAGGGCTAGTTACTAACTACATGTTCCTATTTAAGTACATTCTAATTTTAAGTGTTGACTCCAGTTGACATTTAAAAATGAGTAATATAACTCATAGCCATCAACTATTTCTTCATAAATATCCAATGAATAGTTCCTTCCCAGGCCAGAAAAACATGCTCTCAGGTATAATTCCAGACACTTCCTCTACCCTAGAGATTCTACCCCATAGGCTGCCCCCAGGGAGGGATTTAACTTTCCCAACTTCCTATACTTCAATTAAAAAAAATATGCCAGGGTAAAAATAATTGTCACTTTCACCCTAGAGATGATCTGCTTTCAATCTTTTGAAAGTATATTCCTTTCCTAATAATCTTCCTATCATTTTCAAAATATATGTAAAAATAACTGTGTGATACTAGAAAATAAAACTCAGCTTAATTGTTTCCAGGTAATAGATAGTGTTTCATTCGACTAAATGCTAACTTTCCCTAATTTCTATTTTCCTCTGCGTCCTTTTCAAGACTGTTTGTTCTAACTTCCTTAGGTAAGAAAATGTTTGCAGCAATCAAAAACTATCACTATTGTTATTTGTTCTCTGTCATTAAGGATAATTCAGTCAATTATCAAGCAATCATAGCTGTGAAAGATTACCTGAAGAACCATCATGCTAACATCTAAGAAATCTTGAAAGCAAAAATTTTTGTTCCTAAATGCAAGAAGACTATGATGGGCTCAGGGTTCAGTATTTCCATACAACCCAGATGCCCCTCAGTAGATGAATGGATCAAGAAAATGTGGTATGTATACACAATGGAATTCTATGCCTCCATCAGAAAGAATGACATTGCCCCAATTGTTAGGAAATAGAAAGACTTGGAAAAAATTATATTAAGTAAGGTAAGCCAGGCCCAAAGAAACATAGGTCCCATGGTTTTCCTTATTTGCAATAACTAGTATGTCTGAGACAAGCAGAAAAGGTCAGATAAGTTGATGTTAGATGAAATGAACCCCAAGATAAGGATTCAAATGGTTTTTCTCTCTTGCGATTGTTTCTAACATATTTATAAGATAAATTTTTTGTTGCTTTGTATGTCCCTCCCCCACGGTATAACCCTTGCTTTCATTGTATTTGATGTTGGTATAATTTGTGGAGGGGAAGGGAAAAAAACATCGTTTAAATAGGGATACAGGTGAACCCATTGCAACAATGAGATGTACAAGTTGTTATGTTGAAAAACAAACTTTACAACTTTGGTGGGGGGAAAGAGTGGGTGGGAAATGGGAAGGGATGGGAAGGGGAAACAAAGGAGGAGGCAACAATGCTTGATAAGAAATGTACTCATTACCTTGCCCATGTAATTGTAACCCTCTGTATGGTATTTTCACACACACACACACACACACACACACACACACACACACACACACAGTTTTTCCATACAAAACTCTAGAAGATAATGAATCTGGAGATTCAGAGTAGAGAACCAGACCTTAGCAACATGAAAATCCATCATTTTCCTAAACCTGAAAATGAGGTTCCCTAAAATGTTCAATGAAATCCCAGAATACATTATTCTCAGCAGAGTTGTTTTTTCATTTAAAAAAGAAGAAGAAAAAGAAAAAGAAAATACTCCTGTAATCCTAGTTAGGAAGTTGAGATCTGAGGATCACTATTTGAAGCCAGCCTGGGGAAAAAAGTTCCCCTGAAACACTAATCTCCAATTAACCACTCAAAAATGGGTAGTGGAACAGTGGCTGAAAGTGGTAGAGTTCTAGCCTTGAGCAAAAAAGCTCAGGGACAGAGTCCAGGCGGAAGGAAGGAAGGAAGGAAGGAAGGCAGGCAGGCAGGCAGGCAGGCAGGCAAGCAAGGAAGAAAGAAAGAAAGAAGGAATGAAAGAAAGAAAGAAAAGGAAGGAAGGAAGGAAGGAAGGAAGGAAGGAAGGAAGGAAGGAAGGAAGGAAGGAAAATACTCTTTGAAATTTGAAGCCTTCAACTGCACGAATATCAGAGCTATTGCCAAAGAGCTTGGGTCCACTTTGACCTACCAATAACATTCTGTCATAACTAGGATGCTATCCTACTGATAATCATTTTAACAATAGTCTCTGCCCATGTTCCCAGTGTACACCATGTTCTTTCTGGCCTCTTGGCTTCTCTGACCACTGTTCTCTAAAACCTCAAATCAGCAGCATTCCAGCTCAGCCCAATTTCCTCGTTCAACCCAGTTTCCAACTGTTGACCCATAAACTATTAGTTCAACTACTTTTCCTCAGATTTTCCAGTTCACAAGTCAATGGTGGTGGTAGTGGGGAGGGGGGTGATATGGGGTTGACACTCATGTATTTCAACAAAAAAGAAAAATTCTCTTCGAGGGAAAAAATTAGTAACTGCCATTTTGTTTGAAAGTATCAGACTAAAATATTAACCTTAAGTATGCTCTGATCATTTCCAATACTGCTTTATTTGTAACAGGCCCCCTAGAACTTAGGCAATTATTTGAAACAGAGACACTGCCAAACATGAAACAAAGAGGAGTAAAAGGAAAAAAGATAACAGTAGAATTTGTCGACCTTATGCTTATTCTGTATCGGACACTATATCAAGCACTCTACATTCATTATTTCATTAAATACTCACAGCAACAGACAGCTGTATCTCAGTCTTGGTCTCAGAGGAAAAGAATAATCAAATGAGTGAACTGGGGGTTTAATGAAGGATCTATTTATAAAGGAGCCACATGGTAGACCAGTTACTGGAATCCAGAAAAAAAACCTACAGCTATAAAAAGACAGCCTCCTAATAGTTTTAGCTTTCAGAAGAGACAGTTATCACTAAACCGTGACCCTATAAAGACAAAAGCGTGAGGATAAATGGCTAAGCTCAGGCTCCTCCCACTTTTATCACCTCCAGTGGATCAAGCTCAATAGGAAAACAAAAGACAAGGAAGGTCACTTATGCAATCAGACTCCTTGGTCCTTGGTTTAGAAGGGCAGAAAGCAGATCAGAAGGGGCACAGGAACAAATGTGTAGCCTAATTGCTCCATTTCTGGGATGGACAAACCAGCTAAACAGTAGTAGTTTCATGATTAAAAACATATCCAGTCTTACTCACTGATTCATCTATCCATCTGTATCTACCAAGTGCTAGGCATCATGCCGGATTCTAAGCTGCTGTGATTTGGATATTCATTAATAGCATTCCGTACAAAGATTCATATTATTAAAAGACTGGGTCCCAGGGTAGTGACCCAAGTGGTCTTTCAGTGGGGGGTGGGGAGGTGGCTAGTGAGAGGTCTTTTGGTCATTAAAGGTGCAGGGTAGTTCTCTTGTGACCCTTTGGTGGTTCTGAAGAGAGGGTTGCTATAAAAATGAGCACTTGTGTTTCTGACCACACCAGGTACTTATCAACATGCTTGGCACCATCCACTATAGAGCCTTTGCCAGAGCCTACGCTATGCTCTCTGGACATCTACTCTACAAAACAGCTAAAGAAACTTTCATATAAAGTTAGGTGCGTTGTAATTGTAATTCCATTGTAATTTCAAACATCTAATATATAGGGCTAATACATACATAGAGAGGTAAACAAACCTCAGAAGCTAAGTGACTACAATTTAGTGAGTTAAAATCGATCATAAGGCTAAATGCTTATTATTAATAATAGCAAATGTCCAGACTCTCCACTTTAAATGCCTTCACATTAAGCCCTCAACAGCTCTACTATTCTCCTGTTGCACAGAAGGAAATGAAGATATGAAAAGTTTAAAGACCTCTGATCAAAGTTATAACCTCTTAAATTATGTAGCCAATAGTCAAAGTTGCTTAATTCCAGAACCTACTCATTACCTCTATGTTTCATATAATCAGAAGCAAAATCCCCACATTCAAGTGATTACATGGATTTCAGACGGCCATGTTCCAGCCTCCCTTAAACTTAAATATGACCAATAACTGGACTGCGCAATGGGTGTGAGTATTTTTTATGCCCTCCAGGAAAAGTCTATTTTTTCCTCTTCTTGATGCAGAAGAGGTGAGAAGGTCACATTGGTTCCTACCCACAGAGGTGGCAAAGCAGAAAGCTGAAAGGTCTACGTTTCTTTAGACAACCTGTGCAACTCCCATTCTGGAGGTGGCTTGCTATTCAAGAAGGCTAACATAAAACATTGTATGAACAATCTACATTGATTTCTGGTTTCAGGTACCTGCAGGCAAACCCAATCCTAACACCATCTTAAGGTGAAAAATCACTTTGGTGTAGAAATGTTCATAACCTGACAAAAATGTGGGTAATTCATAAAAGCACTCCATATGTTTAAAAAAGGTGTATGTGTGTGTGTGTGTGTGTGTGTGTGTGTGTGTGTGTGTGTGTGTGTGTGTGTGTATCAAATTGGAGATTGGCAATTTGCTGAGATAGCTAAATTAACACAGAACAAACAGGATAATCACTAAAATTTGCATTGAATTTGAATAGCAAATTTAGCTTGAGTCAAATGGTAATATATAAACTACCGAATGTGTAGAGGAAGCTCATTTCATGTTATCATTCTCATTCCCTGTTCTTTTGAGTCCCAATTTCTAACTTTCATCATATGTACAGCATTTAAGAAACTTGGGTAATAGATACACAGCAGGTGTAGCTGGTAGAGAGAATAGAAGGTCATTTATAACTTGTCTTCATGGTGCATTTTTGAGGATAGCCAGCTTCATTCTGCTGAGTATTCCTTGTTTTCTGGCAAATCATACCAGAGTTCATTGTTGATCTTCCATTGACAATTTCTTTGTTGGGTCTTTGGTAGGGCCCCCAGAAAACACACTCCTCTGGCCCATATTGAAATACAGATATGTCTGAAGTAAAATCTTCCCCTCGGACGCCTCTGGCTTCTTCTGAAGCTCTTTTATTTTCTTTCTTTTTCTTCCCTTCTCTGACTCCAGGATTTAAACTCAGAGGCTTCTCTTGATGGCTCGTGACTGGCACTCTACCACTTGAATCATGTCTCTAGCCCAGATTTTTGCTAATTAATTAGAAATGAAGTTGCAAAGACATTGCTGCTGGGGCGGGCTTTAAATCATGGTCCTTCTGATCCAGCCTATTGACTAGCTAGGATTAGAGGCCTAAGCCTGTCAGCTTGCCTATAATCTCTCATCCAGTGTGAATGAGACTCCAGTCCATCACGTTTTCTTGCCTCTGAGGAATATTTATCAAGTCACTAGATGATTTCCTGTAGGCCCTAACTTCTAAGTGGAACTCACTTCCCATACCTACCCTTTGCTTCTTTCTCTAGGAGATTTCTCCACATTCTAAATACTTTGGGCCAGTCCTTTTCAACTTCCTTTTTTATTTTGCTTATTTTCAAATATTCAAGGTGAAAGAGAGACCAAGAAATTCAAAAACAGTTACTCACCAATTGCCTGACCTATCTGAGTGTTCTACCACAATGCCCTGGAACCAAGTTGAAGATCTTAGGCCGAAGATCTTCATTATGAGGTAAGAATCCAGGCACTGGTGACTCATGTCTATAACTGTAGCTACATGGGAGAAGGACATTAGGAAGACTGTGGTTTAAGTATAGCCCTGGCAGAAATTTTTATAAGGCCTAATCTCAAAACTAACCATCGGACTGGGTACTAGTGGCTCATGCCTATAATCTTAGATACTCAGGAGGCTGATTTCTGAGGATGCAGATTTGAAGCCAACCCTAGGCAGAAGAATCTGTGACATTTTACCTCTAACAACAGCAAGATGCTGGAAAGGATGTGTGACTCAAGTGGTAGAGCACTAGTCTAACAAGCATAAAACCCTGAGTTCAAAGCTCCTTATAAGGAAAGAAGGAAGGAAGATAGGAAGGAAAAAAGGAAGGAAGGAAAGAAGGAAGGAAGATAGGAAGGAAAAAAGGAAAGAAGGAAAGAAGGAAGGAAGATAGGAAGGAAAAAAGGAAGGAAGGAAAAAAGGAAGGAAGGAAGGTAGGAAGCAAAGAAGGAAGGAAGGAAAGAAGGAAGGAAGGTAGGAAGGAAGGAAGGGAGGAAGGAAGGAAGGGAGGAAGGAAGGGAGGAAGGAAGGAAGGAAGGAAAGCAGGAAGAAGGAACGAAAGCAGGAAGACAGGCAGGCAGGAAGGAAGGAGGAAGGAAAGAAGGGAAGACAGGAGGTTACATATTTTAACCTGTCAATCTCCTACCATGAGATTTTTTCAAGATCCGCCCCCAAAATCATTACCACCACCACCACCACCATTATCATCATCATCATCATCATCACCATCCTCTTCACAAATGAGTAATACCAAGATTTTGTTGCTAGACATCAGCGCCAACTCACATCTGCAATCCTAGCTACTCTGGAGCCTGAGATCTGAGGATCACAGTTCAAAGTCACCTTGAACTAGAAAGTCTTTGAAACATTTATCTCTAACCACCAAAAAGCTCAAGTGGTAAAGCACTAGTCTTAAACAACAACAACAACAAAAACTGAGTTCAAACCCTAGGAAACATACAAACACACACACACACACACACACACACACACACACACACAGAGTTTTTAATGTTAAGAAAATCACCATAAAGGCCATTATTTCTCAATACTAGTGATGTCTGAGCTCCTGGCTGTTTTCACATCTACATTTATTTACAGAATCCAAAAGATCCCAGAGTGATCCCCCAAAATAGAACCTGTACTTTTTTGATCAAATGGGACTCAGGCTATCATCAGAAAAATAATTTTAATCCTTTGTCACCTGTTACAGCTTTTACAACACGCTTATTTCATATCCTTAGGAGAAGTAAATCTTGAACAAATTTCTTAGTTGTGTTCTATCAGCTAATAAAATCATTTCTTTGGCCACAGAAACAGTCTTTGTCAAGTAATTAATAGTAGTCAATCACAAAAAAGGCCTTTCTGGTTGTCCAGTTGTCTGAGGGAAAGGAAGATTAGAGCAAGCAGAAAAACAGAAAATCAGCCAGTTTTGCCTCATTCCTCCCCTCAGCTTTCTTCCCCAGACTTAGAAGAGGCTGTAGTTTAAGGATGAAGGAGAAAAGATTTAGCTTTAAGTGAAATCCATCATGTTGGTAAAATATTTTTATGGAAATATGACCAAATACACTTGTCAGTTATCTAATAATTACTATAAAAAGAATGATAACCTGCCCAAGCTATTATCTAAGCATAAAGAAATATTTCCACAAAGCAATATGTAAATAGACACTGAAGGTGAAGAATATAGACATACGTTTGTGCACACTGGCCTAAGATAACGTGATTTAAATCCCTCTTATCCAATGTAGCTGTTATACCTGCTTTAAAAAACCTTCCTGCCTTTCTTTTGCAAACACCTATTAAGCCGTCACTCAGTGCTAGGTTCTACAAAATAGTGATGTGATAGGAAACAAAGTCCCTTCTTTTGTGACAATGTGTCCAGTGATTTAAGTGACATGAAGAAAACTAAGGAAAGGGAAAATAAGAATGAGTATCTCTTTTATAGACAAGTAGATAACTGGGGTATTGAACATGTGGAAGCTGTGAGTATAGAGAGTCACAAAACAAACCCATTCTTCCTCCATCCCTGCTCACTTTCCTCTTCCATCCTTTCCTATCCCCTTTCTCCATCCCTGCCTATCCTTTGTCACTTGGAGGGGCTGGACTTTTCTCATGCTCAGTGAAATATAAGCCCCAGGATTTTTTTTCTGGTTACTCTGGGATACTATAAACATTTTTCAGCTGTTTCTGTCCCAAGGGTCTTCCTACAGTAAATAAAATAGCCAATCCCTGTAACAGTTGAAACTTCAAACATTTTTAAAGTTGAAGAATCTCATTCCTCCACCCACCTGGGTTTGCTTTGACATGTCCTACTGGGGGAAGCGGGGAGGGCACGTGTATAATTGGCTTCTTCTCAACTGTCTTGAAGGATGATGTCATGAGTACCAGGATATGAGGAAAGAAGTAAATGCAATGCAGGAGAGGCTGGCTCCTCTAGTTATGTCTATATTTGACCTTTCTGACACATAGATGTTTGAAGCTGACCTCTTAGTTTCCCCTCTAGTAGACGTCAAGGTCCTGTCTGGGAAAAGCAATGGCCTTTCCCATGATACAGGATGTTTTTGACTGGATTCAAATCTCCTAATTTGACTTCCAGCGGGACTCTTAACTTCTTCTTATGTTTCAATCCTCTTCAGGTGAATGTGGGCCTAATGGCACTATCTTATTTGGAATTCTCCCATAAGTAACCTAATACTTCACTTTGGCTTGTGAAACTACTGTTACATTCTTGACCTTTTGGAAACTTAGCCCTAATGTAAGCACAGATAGTGCTGTTTTAAATACTGTCACCAAAAAAAAAAATGATGTCCACATTAACTTTTGTAGCACAATCTAAGTGCCAAGAGACCTTCAATCAGCTAACCAGAATCACTAGTAGATATAAGCAGCACAACTCAGCAGCGGTCTTAAGAGAACTAGAAAGGGTAAGAAGGCCATTCACGAAAGGGAGCACATAGGAAGGGCTAGCTAGCATATGTGTGGATATAATTCATAAGCAAGACAAAAGTTGTAGCTAAGATGTAGGAGACTATTCCCAAGTCAGACCAAAACCTAATCAGGATGCATTGTAGGAGAGTAAAAGAGCCATGGCAAGGGTTGGACATTTACCTCAGTGGAAGAGCACTTGCCAGGCAAGTGCTGAATTTGATCCTCAGCTCTGAAAAAAATAAAAGAAAAACCTAGGATGTGGCTTAGTGGTAGAGTGCTTGCTTAGCATGCATGAAGTCCTGGGTTCGATTCCTCAGTACCACATAAGCAGAAAAAGCCAGAAGTGGTCTTATGGCTCAAGTGGTAGAATGTTAGCTTTGAGCTGAAGAAGCCCAGGGACAGTGCCCAGGTCCTGAGTTCAAGCCCCAGGACTGGCAGAAAAGAAAAACCATGGCACTAGTGACAGAGAAGTTTGATCCTCCAAGAGATATTTTGTGAAAGGATTCAAGATCTTAGATCATAACCTCTGACTTACATAGTTTTTGTTTCAACTTCACATGATCTCAATTTCTGCACTCATGGTACTAGAGAATGAAATGAGGTAATATTAAAGTGGCCATCTTACTGAATGGATCAACACTGTATCAACACAATACAATCAGGAAGCAAGTTAATCTTAACTAAACTGTCCATTCCACTAGCTCATGCACAGCTAGTTCTTTCCTTCCTCTGGAGGGAAAGAGATTGTAGGCTGATCTCACAGCTTTTCTCAGCCTCTCAAACTTCAAGGAGGATCTCATTCTACTTAAGAACATTCCCAGTCTAGTGATAAGTTTTTGTCTTGCATATATGTTTCCCTGTCCCTGGATCGGTGCTACTTTAGACCTGGGAGCCTACAGTGAGTTGAGCTTTGCTTAGATGCTGCTGTTTCCCTTGCTGCTGCTTTTCTACTGCTGAACTCTTGCCAGGTCTGGCTGATGGGGAAAGAGGGGTGAAAGGCTTAATGCTAAGTTGGCTCATACTCTCTTAACTGTCACTAGTGTCTTAGAGCTTGGAGGACATTCAAAGTAACAGACTCCTCTTCTCTTAGGCACTTGTGCAATTGTTTCCGATAATTCTCTTCATGAAGACTCACAATGGCGGCTTGCTGGAAGCAGGCAAGCTTTCTCTTCTCCTGGATAAAGCAATGTTACAGGGTTTTTTGAAAATCGCCCTTTGCTTCTCTCTGGTCTGTTCTTGGGTCCCAGACTTCCTCGCTTAACTCAAATTCCAGAACAGTGAATCCTGCAGTTCTATGACTAACACCCTCTGACTAACCCAGGAGATGGCCTCTCATTTCCAAGATAGGAGCAATAATCTCAGGTCAAGAAGTGAACGCCCACACCCCCACTCAGTAATAATGATTTCCCAGGCCAGCACAGCAGCACAAAAATAATAGCAATTCCTTGAGCACCTACCATATGCCTGCGCTCTAGTTTGGGTGTTGAATTTACCTCACAAAAGGCTTATGTGTTAGAGGTTTGGTCTCCAGAATGGGTAACATTGGGAAATGTAAGAGATAGGGTCCTGAGTGAGTTCACTGGGATGTGCTCTCAAACGCACATCTGTTCCCACAGTCTCCCTCTGCTCCCCACAATCAAGATAGGGCTGCTCATCCCAACAATCTCCCTCCCCAGACACACAAACCAAGAGGACCACGTGATTTTGAATTTTGACCTCCCACATCACCAGCCAAAACAAATCTCTCTTGACTGCAAGCCCGTGTCGGGTATTTCATTCTAGCAATAGAAAGCTAACTAATACAGCCAGGCACTCCATTGAGCACTTTGTGTTTGCTTTACATCTCCCCAATAACAATAGAAAGTCAGGTGCGTTTTACAGGGAGGCTTGGTGAAGGACACACCAGCCAAAGTAACTCACCAAAGTAAAGATGGCAGTGCTAAACACATGTTCCTCTTGGTTCTTACTTGCATGGCTACACCGAAGTGTCCAGACTTACAGAAATTAACAACAGCTACTTACGGGAGGCTCCTCAGTTCCGAGTCGATGATATGAGGATTTACACAAGTTTATTACTTGGTCCGTATTCTCTGTATCATAATCTTTGGGAAAAGCTTGTCTTTCGTGGTGCCTTCAGAAGGGATAAATCGTATTTATTATGTATTGCATTACATGTTTTAAAATTATCCAATGAAAATTGATTGTATTTGTGGTGTTATTCTAGTTCTAAATTGAGTCTAGAACAAAGTATTTTTTAAAATCACTTTTCAAGTAGCTGAGGCAACTTTTCCTGCAAGCAGAAAGCACTCGGTATCTACACAGTAATTATTCAGGAACTCCAATGAACTGGATCTCATTTCATAATGTAGATTAGTTACTGAATGTAAATTCCAAAATAAGACATGGTAATATCTTAGAAAAGCAACTTGCCACTTTAGAAATTCTTTCAACCGTGAATTTTAATTATACGTATTTTTCAAAGTAGGATGGCAGAGTATTTGTTCATAGTGATTGATAACCCATGCTTCGTACTTTCTAAAGAGCAGTTAGAGGAATCTGATCATTAACCATAAGCTAAAAAAAGGGGGAGGGGTGGAGGAGGAGAAGAAAAAGAAGAATGCTTCTCTGAAGTATACATGAAGAGGAAAAACTTCCAAACCTCTGTTGTATAAGAGCAGTTGAGAATAATTAAAGGAGAAAGATTTGAGAGTAAGAAATGGAAAGGAAGTTTTATGCTGGTAACATAAGTAGCTGATTTATGAAAGCAGCTACTTCCATAAAGCATTCTTCAATGAAACAAAACAAACTGAGAGTAAGCATTGTTTGGGATACCAAACTAGCTTGTATAAGAGACACTCAAGTACTCAAGTACTAGAGAATTCAACCATCCATCCATTTGCTCATTCAGCAGATACTCTTAGAAATCTACTTGGTGTGATTTGAATATCGTTCAATATGAAACTCAAGTTGACATACTATGTAGCGGGGTCAGAGGTTGGGCCTTTGTAAGTTGATGTGGGCATTAAGAGGGACTATGACTTTCTCTCATTACTGGGTCACTTCTCATAGTACTGAGTTCTCGTCTTGTAAGAAAATTATCTTTAAGTAGTTGTACAAAGTTGTCATTCAACGAAGTAGTTTATGAATACATTGTGCCTTGATCCAGGTCACGCCTCTCAGAATTCTCACCCATCTCTCCCAGGCCGCCCTACCAGTCACTGTTGAATGACGAAATTGTCACCTAGAGACCAGGGATAAGCTGATGCTCCCTTTTGTGTGGGCATCTTCTGCACTTGTCCCTCCTCCTCCTCCTCCTCCTCCTCCTCCTCCTCCTCCTCCTCCTCCTCCTCCTCCTCCTCCTCCTCCTCCTCCTCCTCCTCCTCCTCCTCCTCCTCCTCCTCCTCCTCCTCCTCCTCCTCCTCCTCCTCCTCCTCCTCCTCCTCCTCCTCCTCCTCCTCCTCCTCCTCCTCCTCCTCCTCCTCCTCCTCCTCCTCCTCCTCCCCCTCCTCCTCCCCCTCCTCCTCCCCCTCCTCCTCCCCCTCCTCCTCCTCCTCCTCCCCCTCCTCCTCCTCCCCCCCCCCTCCTCCTCCTCCTCCCCCTCCTCCTCCCCCTCCCCCTCCCCCTCCCCCTCCCCCTCCCCCTCCCCCTCCCCCTCCCCCTCCCCCTCCTCCTCCTCCTCCTCCTCCTCCTCTTCTGCCATGTGTGATGTACCATGAGGCCCTCCAAAAATGTGATCACCTGATCTCGGACTTCCAGCCTTCAGAACCATGAGTTAAACGAACTTCTTTCCTTTATACATTATCCAGTCTCAGACATTCTCTTACACCAATGGAAAATGGACTGAGACTACTACTCACACCAGGCCTTGGGCTGGAAAATGAACTGGGGAGTGATCCTGACGGAGACACTTCTCACTTACTTCCAGTCCAGCCAGAGATAGAAACAACCAGGTAAGAAAAAAGCCTGCCATGTGCTGAGTGTGGTACAGTGGGATGCAGACAGACAGCATCTTTAACCTGAGCCCGATTGGGGCCTGCTCCCTCAACTCCATCTCACATATCGGGTCCCAACCACTGCACTAAGTTCTCCTAACACTCTTGGCCCCCACCTCTGAGCATGGGGCAGAGCTCTATGGTAGAATATGGCAGCCAGTGAGCCAAGGTGGGAAAGCAGGCAGAATACTAGCATGTGAGTCTTCTCTCTTTCTACCTGGGCATCAAGTTACAATAATGACCCTGATAACTCATTAGCATTTTTACGAGAGCCTGACAGAAAGTTCTCACATGCTCAGGGGTAGGGATATCAAACATCATTAAGAAATTGTAAAGCGGACAAGACCACAGAGTTAAGTCACTGCTCAGCCAGGTCCCAGCCATGTGACCTTTCTATGCTTCCCTTTTCCATTTGTGCAAAATGATAATAGAAATGATACTGCCAGGTGCCCATGGCTCACTCCTGTAATCCTAGTTACCTAGGACGCCGAGAGCTGAGGATCACAGTTAGAAGCCAGCCTGGGCAGAAAAGTGTGTGAGACTCTTCAATAAACCACGAGAAAACCGGAAGTGGCGCTGTGGCTCAAGTGGTAGAGTGCTAGCCTCGAGCTGAAGAGCTGTGGGACAGCACCCAGGTCCAGAAAAAAAAAGGAAAGGAAGGAAGGAAGGAAAGAAAGAGAGAGAGGAGAGAGAGAAAGAGAGAGGGGGAGGGAAGGAGGAAGGAAGGAAGGGAGAGAGAGAAAGGAGAAAGAAAGAAAGAAAGAAAGAAAGAAAGAAAGAAAGAAAGAAAGAAAGAAAGAAAGAAAGAAAGAAAGAAAGAAAGAAAGAAAGAAAGAAAGAAAGAAAGAAAGAAAGAAAAGAAAGAAAGAAAGAAAGAAAAGAAAGAAAGAAAGAAAGAAAGGAAAGAAAGAGAGAGAGGAGAGAGAGAAAGAGAGAGGGGGGAGGGAGGGAGGGAGGGAGGGAGGAAGGAAGGGAGAGAGAGAAAGGAGAAAGAAAGAAAGAAAGAAAGAAAGAGAGAGAGAGAGAAGGAAAGAAAGAATAACAAAAGAAAAGCCAGGTGCCAGTGGCTCTTGCCTATAATTCTAGCTACTCAAGAGGCTGAGATCTGAGTATCACAGTTTGAAACCAGGCAGAAAAGTCCATGAGACTTATCTCTAATTAACCAGCAAAAAGCTGGAAGTGGTGATGGGCACCACATTTATGGCCCTGAGTTCAAGTTCTAGTACAGCCTCAAAAAGTAATAAAAGAGACAGACAAAGACAGAGACAGAGAATTTTACTTAAGATTTTCATAGGGATTAAATGTAAGAAGAAAGGCCCTATATTTTGAAGCATCACAGACATCTATACATAGTAAACACTGACTGGCCTCAAAAATCTGGTGTCTGACAGTTGCAACTTTATTTCTCCAAAATTGGATTCAATTTCTCTTTCAGTTTCATCTCTAATCAGGTGGGAAAACCTTATCATCAGTCAAGTGGCAGTTTTACCCAACTGTTAGAAAAGTATGAGGTCCAGAAAAGTAAAAATCCATCTTTGCTGTCATTGAGTGGCTTTGCCTACATCTGCTGAAACTCCTCAATCCTCGGCCGTCCCACCACAGATCTATCCACAGCATTGAACACTGGCATGCACCTAGTGCCGTGTGTACATCTCCTGTTTTAAAAATTGGATTACTTGGTTTGTTGCTGTAAAGTTTTTTCTAACGCATTCTGAGTATTAACCCTCTGTCAGAAGAAGAAAGGCAAATACTTTCTCCCTTCTGTAGGCTGTCTCTGCCCTGGCTTCCATTCTTTAGTTTGATGCCATTTCATTTGTCTATTTCTTCCTGTTTCTTGTGCTTTTAAGATCTTGACCCCCCCCAAATCTTTAAACTTCCCAATGTCCTCTACATCTTAGTCTCATATTTCTTCTATAGTCTAGCATTTCCTCTATATTTTATCCTAGTAGTATAATGTATTACATCTAAATCTTTAATCCATTTGAGACTATTTTTACACTTAGTGAGCAAGAAGGGTCCAATTTCATTCTTCCTATGGATATCTAATTTCCCCAACACCCTTTATTGAAAGGATTTGTTTCTTATGTATTGCATAAGTTCACCATGCACTAGTGGGTTGAGACCATAATTTGAAAAATTCTGCTCCAAATCAATAGGGCTTGTTTGGGGGAGGAGGTCATTTGTCACTACCAAACCCCCACAGACACTGCAGACAAAGCAGACATGTGTTCATATTTGGAGACTTTTTGTTGTTATCATTGAAAACAGGTGTTGCAATGAAGCCCATGAACTTAGAACTCATATAGAGCTGAGGCTGTCCTCCAATAGCATTTCTTTTATTTCAACCTCCTGATGGCTGGGTTTTCAGATTTACATCAGCAAGCCTAATCAGTGACATTTTTTATTGTAAGTATCACAAGTTCAAGATCAGCCTGAGCTGAATAGCATGATTACCTGAAACAAAAACAAATGCAAAACATGAAAAATGAAATCTAGCTAAGTCTAGCAGCTACAGTCTGTCATCTTAACTTCTTGGGAGGCAGCAATTGAGGGAATAGCAATACCAGGCCCAGCCAGCACAAAAAGTTTGTAAGACTTCATCTCAACAAACATCTGGGCACAGTTGGCATATACCTGTCACTCCCAGCCATACAAAGAAGCAAAGCAGGAGGACTGCAGTCCACATTCGCCCAGGGAAAAAGTGAGATCCTATCTCAAGAATAACCAATGCAAAAAGGGCTAGGAGAATGGCTCAAGTTGGTAGAGTACCTGCCTAGCACGAGGCTGAGCTTAAACCTCAGTTTCATCAACAAGCAAAAACAAGCAAAAAATCCTGTCATTTCATTGTAACATCTGAGTAGGGTGGGTTGTTAGCAGTCTAGCAAGTCGCTGTTGATGATGGTGCTAGACATTCTGGTACACAGGCAATCATGCACAGCAACAGCAACAAAAAAATCTGGCCTCAGTATCATTAGCAGTGAGGCTGAGAAAGCTATGAAGACAGCTGCAATCCCAGATTCTTGGGTCAATGATTTCCAAAACATTGCTTTGTGGAAGAGCCAAGCTTCCTCCCCAAATAAGGAAGAACAAATATAAAACTGTCAACTTTATTTTGACAAGCACATTCAGAATAAAAGAATCATCTATCTTCTTTAAAAATAAGATATTTACACCAAAAATCAGCAAAAACAATCTCAGTCCTTTGAAGTGAATAAATTCAGCAATGAGTAAATATGCTATATTGTCATTACAGTTTCTATGTCACCTTGGACTAATGCAAAAATCATCATTGGCAGTCAGATCTATAGTCTCTTGCATATGCTAATTCATCTGAGCATAAATTTGACAGCACTTAACTTAGTTCATGACCAAAGATGATGGATACCTGTAGTATCTGTTAACTGCCTGAAACAAGTCTTCAAGGCCAGTTGGACATCCAAGCTGGGAGGAAGGTCTGTAGGACCTCTTATCAGCAGTGCCAGATTTTCCCTGAAGAAAATCTTGCTTCTGCTGAAGACATTGTTTTATCAAGACCAGAGCTGAAGGCTGCAGATGTAAGTAGCTCTTTATAAAAAATATTTATCAACTGGGTACACATGGCTCATGCCTCTAATCCTAGCTACTCAGGAGGCAGATTTGTGAGGATTACAGTTAGAAGCCAGCCCAGGCAGGGAAAATCTGTGAAACTCTTATTTCCAATTAATCAGCAAAAAGCTGAAAATAGAGCTGTGGTTCAAGCGGCACAGAACTGAATCTTTGAGTGAAAAAGCTCAGGGACAATACCCAGACCCTGAGTTCAAGCCCCAGGACTGGTACACACACACACACACACACACACACACACACACATCATCATCATCATCATCATCATCATCATCATCAAGATTTATCTGAAACATAATTATCAGTAGATGAAAGTTGTTTTCTCTACTGTGTGTTAGAGAAACAAAGTCACAAAGTAACACCGTTTTTCAGAGGCCATTGCTTTAGAAAAGTATTCTATACCAGACCTTAGCAGAGCAGATGAAACCAGAATGAAATCACTGTGCTAATTCTATAGAATCCAACAGGCCAGTTTTCCAAAAGCACAGGAGAACTCAGCCTACCTGATGATGAGATGATAAAAGTCCTCTCATTGTAACTCTATCATAAAGGTCACTTCTAACATGACTAATACATGTATATATATATATATATTCGTATATATGAAATAAAAAGATTAATCCATTTTTGTTCTCTATCTGCTATTTTTTTCAACTTCGTTCTGCCTATAATGACAATATTCTCTGCTCTATCCAATGGAGAGCTTACTCTATTTCCTGGAAAGAGATATTGCCTGGTTATAAAACTTCAAACAAAAGCCAATTCAAATTCTAAATTTGTGGTAACTTTGTTTTAACACCATGAAGAGAATCAGGAATGGAGAGAGGACTGATAGAACAAAATCCAAACTGCAGACTACATAAGTCTGGATTGTGTTGCCAAAAATAAAGAGAAAAATGATGCTTGGGATGATTTAGAAGACTCAGACAATAGCAGGTATGGTAAAGTTCAGCACAGGAGGCCCATGCTAGACCAATGTCCAGCATATCCAATTGTACACAGCTTCCAGTCACCATCTAAGCCCTCCACCCATCTCCACCTTGAGTCATGACTTATCAAGAAAATCTGTTGAGACAAGCAGTTTCCTTCCTGATATCTGAGTCCTTAGCAAATCAGATCTAGAAGCCTCCCTGAAGTAAGATTCAGGACTAAACAAACGAGTCCGAGACACAGTAGAGTTCATCCAGTCCCTCTATTACTATGTCATCTTTAGTTTTGTTTTATAGGCTATGTGAGAATATCTGGAGTTTCCCTTAGTAGATACAGGGATTGGTGTGTGTGTGTGTGTGTGTGTGTGTGTGTGTGTGTGTGTGTGTGTGTGTGTGTGTGTGTGTGTGTGTGTGTGTGTGTGTGTGTGGTGTGTGGTGTGTGTGTGTGCTTTATTATTCATCTTTGTGATCTCCATGACTAGCATAGTCTGACACATTGTAAATACTCATTAAATCTGTCTTGATTGATTGATTTCCTATTCCTACATCTTGTGAGCGAGCTTAATATAACTGCTGAAAACAAAGGCTTTCAAACGTGTCTATACCCTTAAAGGAGGTCATCTTAGTCTGCATCACATTCACCAAAAGGAAGTGATCACGCATACAGACAAGCTTGTTTTTTTTGCAACACCAGCTTGTCTCCAGGGGAATTATTAATCCACTTGTTTAATGGGAAGACTCTCAATATCCAGATGCATCTCACTGACTGAAGAGGGAGTTTTGATCTGAGCAATGGCTGGCATGAGAAGAATGAGAATCTGAGCCCCGTTCTAACTCCTGGTTACTTGACAAGAGACACATTTTTTTGTCTTTGCAGATCACAGAGGCGTTAAACAATGTTGAGTTAAAACTCCAGATGGCAGAATATATTAACATTAAATTTTAGAATTATTAATGTAGCTCACAGCTCTGCTGTCAGCTATTGTGTTCTTGCTGTAAATATAGTATAAATGAAAGGAGAAAGATACCTTTTCTGTTGTTTTAGAATCCTCTGCTATCTAAGACTTTACAAAAATTACCCTTGAGAATCAGCTACATTCTCTAACATATTAGAAGTATAACACCAATAGAAGCTGAGACTGTAAAGAAATGTTTGACAATCCTCTTCAAAGCTTTCATGAGCAAAAAATTTGTATGCCAAGGTAGAGTTATTTGGTGGCACAGCTACCCAACTGACAAATGAAGACTTTGAGATCGATTTTCAGTGTCAATAAAGAGAATCTTATGTTTGGGAGGGAAAAACAATGACATTTCAGACTTATGAAGAGCGATTTTTTGTTTTCCAAAGTGTCTCATGCCATATGAGATTTGTGCATCATTACCATGAAACCACAGAACTATAAGCCCCAAAAGAAAGTCACTTGGTGAAGACAGAGAAATCTTTTTCTACACTCAACATATATCGAATGGTATGTAAATAACATCAATCATTAGTATAAATTATCTTCAGAGAAAAGCTTTGAACCCAGAAGGGCCTGTGGAGGACATTGAAAGGAAACTAGGAATAAACAGCAGGAAGCGATGTCTGCTCTTCCAGTTAAGTAAACATCAGTCTGATTAATGACCAAATAATGACTTTGAGCATGCCATAAGGAGCACTTATTGATTATGATGGATTGTCTGACCTGGGACAAAATAGATAAAATTCAAATGGTATTAGGTCCAGATGGTTTGATAGTGGGAGAATAGGTTCAATTTGTGCCTGAATGTCCAGCAGGACCTTGGACATGCCTTGGGTAGCATCTTTGTCAAAGCTCCAGGGACGGGAGGGGCGGGGTGGAATCAGAACACATTACATTCACTGCTCTGACTCTGACATAAATCAAACCCAGCCAGAGACAACCTTTGCAAATTATTTGTATTTGTCAAAGGATTGCTTAACACGGAGAGAAAATGCCAAGCTGGGCACTGGTGGCTCACACCTGTAATCCTAGCTACTCAGGAAGCTGAGCTCTGAGGATCGTGATTCACAGCCCAGGCGACTTTTATCTCCAATAAACCACCAGAAAACAAGAAGTGGCACTGCGGCTCTAGTGGCCTTGATCTGAAGAGCTGAGGGACAGCACCCAGGTCCAGAGTTCAAGTCCCACGACTGACAAAAAGAAAGAAGGAAAGAAAGAAGGAAGGAAGGAAGGAAGGAAGGAAGGAAGGAAGGAAGGAAGGAAGGAAGGAAGGAAGGAAGGAAGGAAGGAAGGAAGGGGAAGGAGGGAGGGAGGGAGGGAAGGAAAGAGAGAGGGAGGGAGGGAGGGAGGAAGCCAATTTAAAAACCAAGCAAGCAGTGACACAGTCCAAAAAGAAGCTGACTTAGGAAACAGTAACACCTGTGCCCATCACCTTTATAATAGCAATTTTAAAAACAGGCAAATATTCAGACTGTTTCATAGTATTGACAATTGAACTCAGGCTTGCTAAGCAAGCAATCTACCATTCGATCCACTCCTCTAGTACTGTACACAGCCCTTTGAAGTCTGTAAGAATGTCATGGTATCTTAACCTCTAGGAGAGTGTCTGCAGTGGCCCATTGATTTATTGGATTGTATTCCTACAGGGCAAGCAGATGCTACTGGGTTCTGAAAGCTTGAGGATTCTTATACCATAGTGAGGGGAATTCACCTTATACCATAGTGAGGGGAATTCACCTTATACCATAGTGAGGGGAATTCACCTGCTCTAATTGAATGAATGGATTTATTATGGATTTTGCTAACCCATCCTTCTTGTCCCAGCCATTTAAAAACAAGTTAAGCTTAAGGTACTGACTTCAGATGCATGCCACCTGCAAGGTTAGGTACCATGGCCTCCTAAAGGGCTAAGAGTCAAAATTCTTGCAGTCACATACTCTATACCACAAGATACTCTGAAATAAGAAATCCCAATACATACTTTCAAAGACTCCTGGAGAGGGGGTAATTCTCTTATCATTGAGAACCAGCATACCATGCTTTAGAGTTCTCTGGAAGATCCTAAGGGCCTAGGCAAACCTCTTCTAGGAAAATTTATCTGATCCAAAAATCTAAGTTCAATGCTTCTCTAGGATTCTTCCAGAACACCTGGCCTATCCTTGATTATAGAATGCATCACAATGCATTTTAATTGGTCAGTTAACCATCCCCTGCTGACTCACAATAATGTCTGATGTACTAAAGACAGAGGGTAGTCACTATGAATACCTAACCCAGCAGTGTCTTTAACATACATGACAATTACTCAATAAATATATTTTAACTGTGTGTGTGTGTGTGTGTGTGTGTGTGTGTGTGTGTGTGTGTGTTGCCAGAGATCCAACTGAGACCCTACACATGCTAGGAAAGCACAGAGCTATACCCACAACCTTTAGCAAATATACTAAATATATTTGCTTTAGTATATTTTTAGTATATGGCTTACTAATGCATGGGGAATTTCTTATCTCTGATTTAATTTGACCTTGGCCTCTCCCTCCCCCATTGAAGTGCACCAACTCAGTGTGGGGGATTAAAAAAGTTGACCACCTGGTGACCTTGCCTGTAATCCTAGCTCCTCAGGAGGCTGAGATCTATATTTTAGCAAATATACTAAAGTGTCATTTGCATTTTATTAAATAAGTTCTCCACTCATTATCTAGAAAGGAAACAATGGAAAAAAGAAAACAGTGACCAGAAGAAAATAATGTTAATGTTTCTAGCTCCTAGATGACCAGTATAAAGTTTTTCTCAGTGTTTACAAAATTGTGATTTTTTTTAATTTCAAGATATTCTTCCTCTCACTTTCAACTAAAGGAGACTAAATTATTTGCACTAAGGTTTATTTAGCAATCACTAAGTAACATTATAGTTAGTCTTCCATTTAACTGAACCAGGTACAATTTGATTAGGGATCTAATATTGTAACAATGAAACATCATATATATTCCTGTCAATTAATTATCTTTGCTGATGAATCAAAACTTAGTTAAACCAAAGTGTCATTAGTGTGACTAATGACAATTAAAACTGCATTATGTTTCAGAATGAAATAAAGGAAACAGAACAATAAAATGTTACAGTGCCTATCAAAAATAATAACACAAAATTCAGGTTCACTGATAATTCACTTTTTCAAAGCACTACAAAGAACTTGCTTGCCTCATTTATATATGATTTCTTTTTTCTACTCTTTACATCTAAAGTGAATTGTCCTGGGGCTTGAGCTCAGGGTCTGTACACCATCCCTGAGTTTTTGTGCTCAAGTGCTCTACCAGTTTGAGCCACAGAGCCATTTCTGGCTTTTTGGATTTAATTGGAGATAAATGTTTCACAAACTTTCCTCACTGGGCTAGCTTCGAACCACAATCCTTAGATCTCAGCCTCCTGAGTAGCTAGGATTATAGGCAAGGTCACTAGGTGGTCAACTTTTTTAACCTACACTGAGTTGGTGCACTTCAATGGGGGAGGGAGAGGCCAAGGTCAAATTAAATCAGAGATAAGAAATTCCCCATGCATTAGTAAGCCATATACTAAATTTTGCTATGAACCTGAATGTTTAGAATTTGGAATTCCTTCTCTAGTATGGAAGCTACCTCTGGATTACCAGCCCAGCACTCTTCTTTATAGGCATGGCCATCGGAGAACTACCCTGTTTTCATTTCACCTGCACACAGATACTTCACACAGGGATAGAGGGATCTGACCTATAATTTTTTAAATTTGGAACTGAAAATATCTTAAAGACAAACTTTCTTTGCGGGATAAAAGTACAAATTATGGACTTTGATTGCAACAACCATATTTCTCCTAGTCTGTCCTAACAGAAAGCAAATCCATGACAAAGAGGAAAAGAAAAGAAAAATGAAGTGAGATCCGGTCGTGTCCTTCGTTCTTCTGGTCCTAAGGTCCAGTTGTACCTCTGCCTTCCTTATCTGATAGCCAACCATGCATGAACACTGGAGTTTATGTGTTCTATTGTTTAGGCTAGTACCAACTGAGTATCTGTCCCTTACAACCTTACAGTACTGATGCACACACACAGAAAATTGTACCAATGGCGGCAAACCATTAGTTTGAGGGTCTGGATGTCACTATGTCCCACATTCTTCTCACCTCCTTCCTTAACCCTCTAGAAAAAGATCATCATTGAGGTAAACGAAGGGAAGCTTGATGACTAAGAATGACTACAGCAGCATTTTAATGAGGAGAAGGCTGTGGTGTGTACTGTCTAGCTAGGAGATGGGCCAATGGATAGGAAGTTGGTTCGAGACACAGTCCCCTGGATACAGCATTTTTTTTTCCCAAATTGGCATGTGCCCACAAGAAATGTCTATTCTATATTCATCTTCCAAGGGTTCATCTTACACCCAAATTGTTTTAGTTTCATAAATGTCAGTTAAATTGGGCAAACCTTCCCATAAAAATCATAGTATCACTATTCTCTAATTATTCATTTTGGGGGAAAATATCGTTTGGAAATTAAATTTGGGGAAAATTTGTTGAAATTTCCTGAAAGAGCAAAGTATAGAAAGCAAAAAGTAGTCAATAAAAAAGAGACGGCATCATCTGAATTTTCTCACAAAATAGAGTGTTCCCTCTCAGAAGAAAACTACTTCATTCAAAAACCATTTGTGGATAGCATGCATGTATTGAGGAAGAAAAACGTAGAACTAGATTAAAAATAACAGTGTGTAGGCGCTGCCATTATAGAACACAGACAAGAATGAAGGGTAGTTAAACCAAACGAAGATGCATAGCATCCTACTTTTTACCCAACATAAACTAGCAATTAAAAAGATACTTTAAAAAGACTCATAAGCCATACCAAATGAGTCAAACTGAAAAAGATGAACTATTGTGTCTACATTCTGATCCTTTAAAGAATGTTGCTTCAGGGACAAAGCTGTAGAAAATGGTATCTGTTTTTTTAAAGTAATTTTACTTTATTCTTACTGTGGAAACAAAGTGTGTTCTTTAGGACAAATATAGAAGTAACAGAATAGCAAAAAAGGACAGTTCAGTAACCCATCATTCAGTAATATTTTATTTTATGAGATGACTATTGTTCCAATGCAGATAGATACATTTTTTTAACCAAAGAAAGGAGGCTCTAGTACACATTTTTTGGAGGATGTATAAAGTTATTATTTTTCCAATATTAATCATTATACTTTGCTGACCTCCTGTTAAAAAATAATGTATGCTCTAATAAATCAGGCACATACTCATTTTTTCTTGGGAAGAATTAATAGTGTTGCGACTGAAATATAAAGCAAACTAAACCACTGCTGATTCATTTCTAACTGGAAAAAAAATTAAAAATTTTCAATCCTGAATATTTTTGTCAGAAGTAGGACGTTGTTGTGAAATTAAAGTTCTAAATTCCTTAAGCGTCTACTAACAACAAGAGCCAGACGTCCTCAAGAATATTACGGGGGAGCAACCGTATAATTTCCCATCCAAAACCAAAAAAGGACGCTATAGAAAGTGAAAGAAGGGCTTTTGATTTGTCTCTGATGACCAAAAGGAAACTTCCAGAATATCAGAGTGTGCAGTCACCTCCTCTATAGCGTACCTGGAGGAAATCTGACTGGAGTATCTTTGTGCCATCTAGAGACCACCATGTTGAGGGATGGGGCTCTGGAGTGGAAATGTCTATGGGGGTTAATCTTAAATCATGGATGGGCTGGGTGGAAGTGGGGGGAGGGGACAGGAGGAGAGAGGGAGCTGACACAAAGATCAGCAAGACCAGCAAGAGCCAAGGTGGAACGGAGCCTCTAAGGAGAAGCCCTGGCTAATATCTTCCACAGACCAATAGAACTCACACGTGTCAGACATAACCGTAAGACCGGGACATGGCTCACCCAGTACCACCAATGCCAAATGTCACACTGCTCTGTACTTTGCACCTACAGACGGCCTGGGGGTGGGGTAGATACAGAATGTGGAGGAGGAGGGAAGACTGGCAAAGAGTGGGCATTGTTCTGAAAGGGACTATTTTAAACTAAAACAAGCTGTTGAAACTCAAAGAGGTAGAGATGACCTTTAATTGGCTTGAATCTCTAGTAACCAGCAGTCAAACAGTTAGGAAAATTCTCTCCAGAAGATAAATTTTATCTATTCATCTGAGTTGTTTGCAGATTTGGAATTCTGCTACCTGCCAGGAATAGTGAACCTATTTCTGTATCCTTGGTTTTCTGTTTAATCCTTAGTTGTCTATTAAATTTATGCCCACATATTATTATGGGTCTGGAACTTTGGGGTTAGGAAATAAAAATACATCTTTAAAATGTAAATATCTCTTGTCCCTGCATGAACCCAGTCTCCTTAATACCTGGCATCAGTCCCTGAGGATTTGACAGGCACTGTAAGAAGGAGCAACACAAGTTTAGCTCTGGCATTCAATTCTCCACAGCAAAATAGAGGCCCGTGTGTTAGCCTCTTCCAAAGTCACGTGCCATGTTATCCTGTGGGCTTCACGAAATCATGGCTGTGAAAACCAACTGGTTTTACTATGTCTTGTGCTACACTATAGTCTTTTTTAAATTTGGGGTGATGTTCCTTTTTGTTACCTTTTCATTTCTAAAAAGATTACATTGTGTTTAAGTGGTAATCCAAGATGTGGGAGATGTACAATAGAATAACAAGCACAGAATCAAAAACAAAGAGGTCTTGCTATACCAACGAATATCCAACGTGAGTCCAGTGAAACATAAGCTTTCTTAATAATCATGCAATTGTCTTTGAAGGATGATTCAGGGGTTCATGTTGGAAAATGCCCACTCCCTCTCTTCTCACAGCAGCAGACTTCCTAGGAAACAGATGGTAGTAGCAAATCTACAAGGGCCTATGCATTACCAGTCATGCTTCTGCTTTCATTCTTACAGCTACAGTATATGAATCTAGCCCTTGTCAGATCCCAAATTTAAACTCAATGTTTCTGACTACTAAGTGTCACTTAACCATGGTAAGATGTACATAATTATAATACACTATAGTCTTATCTCAAGGCCCTTATAAATTATATAAACACTCATAAAGTCCTCATTGTATCTTTATTCCTTGCTCTAAGGCTTGTTCTTCATACTTGTTCTTCTTGCTTGACCATGAAACCCAACAGAAACCGCCTTTCTCTGGTTTAAATTATATGTGTGTGCATGGAAACTATACAACCAAACAGATTTTTTTTTTTTTGCCAGCCCTGGGTCTTGAACTTAGGGCCTGAGCATTGTTCCCTGAGCTTCTTTTGCTTAAGGCTAGCACTCTACCACTTCAGCTACAGTGCCACTTCCAGCTTTTTCTGTTTATGTAGTACTGAGGAATCAAACCCAGGGCTTCATGCATGCTAGGCAAGCACTCTATCACTAAGCCACATTCTCAGCCCCCCAAAGAGTTTTCAATGTACACAAAAATAAACTTTCTTCCAAAGATGGCGGTTCAAAGCCAGCCCAGACAGAAAAGTCCCTGAGACATTTATCTCCAATAAAACTACCCTGAAAAAGCCAAAAGTGGTGCTGTGGCTCAGGTGGTAGAATGCTAGCCTTGAGCACAAGGAGATTCAGGGTCAGCACCTAGGCCCTGAATTCAAGCCCCAGGACCAACAAAGTAAAAAATAAAAACTTTCTCTTCTGAGACTGAGTCTATGTTAATGTTTGGAGAGTTGCTAGGAAGAAAGGCTCTAATAAAATACAGCAAAGGGACAGGCTGCAACAAGTGGTTAATGCATACTTTTTGTTCATTTCTACCTTTTATCCTAGTTCTTAAGCATATGTACGAGATGTAGGGAGATGGGATTGTTGCCTGACCAGATCTACATAACTGTAGTTTAGCCCTATGTGATGTGAGGGATTATAAATAATTCCAGGTAAGTACCCAGGAAAATCATTGATTAAACATAGGAAGAATGGAATCGCAAACTAAACATTTGTTTTGGTTGAGCACACTAATGATATCCTGGGGCTTTAAAACTAGATTATCTCTCTCCAGTGAAAGTGGAGTGTCTTAAATACATATCTGGACTCCATATTCAGATTGCACAATAGAGGAAAATCTGAAGGGTTACATTGAAATACTGGTTTCCCCTTTAATTTATTATTCATGCCTAAATGATTTTTTAAAAAATCTTTAAAACAACGAGGTTCCCCTAACCCTTAATTACCCCATTTGATTTTTCTTTCCCTTTTCCCTTTCCTTTCTGTTTTTTCCTATTAGGGTATAGGAGAGTGGGTTGGAAGAAATAAAATGCCATGTTTAATTTATGGTGTAGGCAAGAAAGAAAATTAATTGAAATTACAAATACAGAAAAATAATTAATCTGAGTCCTTAAAATGGAGTGTCTCCATGGAGACCAGAGCAGACACTATCTCCATGGAGATCTGAATGATTGGGTTTGTTGTTGTTGTTGTTTAAATTGTTATCACTTGTTATGAGAGGTCAGTTTTGCCATAAAGTAAGAGTAAGTGATTGAGTGAGTGAATTGAATAAGTGAGTGAGGCCTTTATGAGAAAAATGTATTCAGGGTAAGTGGAAATGATGCTGGTTCTTATTCTGCTTTTTCCATTGAGTGGGAAGACATCTCAGGAGATAATTTTATCTCAAAGCCAAATTTCTAAAAACATCTGATGGTGGGGTCCACGAAGCTACCGGAAGCAGCAGGGAATGAGGATTTCTAGAAAAGATGCTTTGTGACGCAGAAGCACCAAGGTGTAATGAGGGCAAAAATGGTTCCAGAGTTACTACTCTAGTCATAGTGAAGAGGCGGCTCATTGGCAAAGTCTTGTCCCAGATATGGACCAGAGATCTCCCTTAGCAACAGTTCTGAGAGTATCACTTGATTCTGGCTATCATACACTACTGTTGGTAATTCACACAGTAAAGCTGAAACAACCTTCTCTTGCATGCCAAATGAGAAACTGGAAAAATCCAAATGTTTATACTGTATAATCAGAAATAACACAGAATGTCTCTCAGTTACAGATTGTACCTACAGGTATGGTCATTGAATTGACCAAATACTCATAGAAAGGCCATCCAAATATGTATTCACTGATCAAATTAACTATCAATAACAAAGGGAATTAGCTAGGCATCAGTAGTTCATACCTGTAATCCTAGCTACTCTGAGGGAAAAAGTCTTTCCAATTAACCAGCAAAATTCTGGATTATAGTATGGTTCAAATAGTAGAAGGGCAGCTATGAGCAAGAAAGCCTCCGAGTTCCACCCAAGTATTGGCATACCACACACACACACACACACACACACACACACACACACATCATCCTTCATATACCCATCTCTATTTTGCACAAATCAATTGACACTGAGTTAATCAGCATTAGTCTCCTTACTGGCCTATCATTTCTTGAGACCAATGATCATATTTTAACACACATAAACAAACTTTCCTGTGTTCACTGTACTTCAGGCTAGATTGTACTTCACACTGTTCATTGATCATATGGTAATTCTAACACTACCCTTTTTACAATGGCAGACACACTACCCTAGAAGAGTCAGGTCACTTGACTCTTACCTAGCAGTGTTATTCAACTTAGAGCCCAATATTTTACCATTGTGTGAAACTAAATAGTGTTCTTTAATGTAGATTATATGTTCCAGGCATGATAATAGGAGCTTTATAAAGTTACCTCATTGATAATTTTTGTGTTCCTGTCTTTGTGTTCCAACACATTAGCAAAGTGCTTGCACAGCACAATAAATGTTCACTGGGTTGAATTTGTCTTCTTGCTTCCAAATCTCCCTTCTACAACCAATAGTAGAAGAGCCCTCTGTATTTTCAAACAGGTGCTGGGCCGAGACACAGTATTCCACTACCCTTTTTCTGCTCATCAGATCCCTTACTTTTTTCTACATTTATGTTCTTCTGGTAGATTTTCTTGTGTAGGTCTATGTTCTTCACAGGGCAACTTTGGAAGCAATGATATTGCAGAAGAGAGCAGAAACACTACCCCTTTGCAAAAGTTTCTCCTTAGCACTAACTTCCAATATTGATGTCTGTCATGACCCAAATCCTTATGGATAAACAGAAATCAGAAGAGCTGTGTTTTTTTTTCTTGAAAGTCATATGGGAATTCCCATATAAGGGTGAAACGGGTGATGTAAGTATCTATTCCACAGTGTTGCTTTTGGTTCCAAATGTATATAATTTTTCATGCTATGCAGACTGAGAGTCAGTGTTTGAGATGAGAAATACAGGTAGGGAAGTCAGTGTGTAAGAAAGCAGGAAATGGGCAGGCCTTCGGATGTTTGCAAGAGAGAAGCCATAGGCATCATACACAGTACTCTAGTAGCAAAGAATCTCTAGGTGAATCTTAAACACAATTCTTTTCTTTTCTTCCAGCTTGAATTCATGGCCTCGGCCCTGTCCCCTAGTTTTTTGTTGCTCAGGGCTACCACTCTATCACTGGAACCATTACTCCACATCTAGCTTTCTGGTGGTTAATTGGAGATAAGAACCTCACAGATGTTCCTGTCCAGGCAGGCTTCAAACTGTGATCCTCAGATCTCAGCCTCCTAAGTAGCTACCAGCACCCAGCCTCTAAGTACAACTCTTAAACATGGAAAGTTTGGCCTGGAGTCAGGCCAGAGGCATAGAAGTGAAGTTCTTCGCAGGAGGCAGAGGGATAAATTCCATCTTCAGGAGAGAGCAGTACTCTTACATTGTCCTTGCGAACAGCCCTTGTGAAGTCTTTGTTTCTATGGCATCAGGCCTTTCAGCCTTCTGAGTGTGTTTTATGTGAATCTCCTGCTTTTAAATACAATCAACTAATTAAAAAAGAAGTGTAAGCAGACGTTGTGTCAAAAATATGTCTGTAGGAGTTCTGGCTAGAACATCCAATAATGGCTTTGGTGGTTTTTAGAGATCGCTACCAAGTCACTCCTCCTGTTTCTCTCCTCCACCTCCCTCCCTCCCATACACACCCACAGTGTAAGAAATTGCAGCCCTGGAGGCTGGGCCTCTCAACCGACTCTTCTCTCCAGTCCATGGCCTGGGCCTTCTAACAGAATCTACTGTTTAAAGAGGAACTACTTGTTTCGGTAAGGTGACTTGCAAGCCAATGTGTGGCGATGTAGGGTCTCTGGGGTAGCAGGTCCAGGCGTGTGCTGGGAAGCAGCCCCTCCTGGCTGCCCAGCTGTTACTCTGAACCTGTGCATGGCTCCGTGGGTAGTTGCTTTCTTTGTTCCCTCTTCTCCCATTTCACTGTTTTCCCCCCTTTTAAAAAAGGATCCTTAAGCAGTTGTATAGAGGGTGCTCAACATGTCTGAGAGTACAATACATCTTATTTAATGTCACCTGTTTCATTGTTCATTCTCTACTGCTGTCATCTTTTTTTCTTTCTCACCTCTTTATACTTTTTTCTTCTTTCTCTTCTCCGCCCTTTTCTCATTCTCTTCTGTGCCTGCTTCCCTCTCCACTCCACTCTCTTTCCTCTCTTCTTTATCCTTCTCTTGTTTGTCTCAACTCATTTCTATTTCTCCCTCCCTCCCTTTCCCCCGCCCCTAACCCAGGAAGAACTCAGAACAGGCAGCTCACCAGGAATGCACCAACACAGGCTTGGAGTACTTCTTGTTTTGGGAGCGGAGGGTCAGAGAGCCCTTCCGCTCCAGCAAGTCCGTGGGTCCCATCTCATACCAGCGTTGTTTCCTCCATGGGGAGTTATCTGTACTCTCCATACCCACACTGGAGGTGAGGACAGACCTCAAAGGATTTCCCTCTGCACCTGTTCTGCTCCAACCAACTAGGAACAAGATTATGCGTCTCTCGTCTCCTAAGCAACCAGGGAAGGGGGCGGGGAGGTGTTTGTCAACGTAGTGGGCGGAGTCAATGAGGGGCAGTTCCTTCCCATCTTACAGTTCTGTTCCCCTGGTCTTCATAGCTATGAATGGGAAACTGCAACGTCCAGATGTTGAGAGGGAGATTGCAGGCTGGGAAATGTTTCGCCGATCTGCCAGCCTTATTTTAGGAGTGTCTGGGAAGAGATAGGGGAGACAGAGGGTCAGTTAAAGGCTAACAGAACCTGAGCCCCAAGCTGCTCTATTGAGGCTGTCATTGAAGAAGTTACTGTTTTTTACTATCTGTCATTAGTTGGAACTATTCCTCTGCGTATTTCTTTCACTAACAGGGAGTAAGAGAGCCCCTTTCAAATACTGCATTATGTCGTTTCTGTACAATTGTTTTGTTTTGTTTTGTTTAAGCTGTCAGAGAGGAATAGGATTATTCAAGAAATCATTTTTAAAAAGTTTGAAGATCAGAAAGTCTGGTTCCAACAACAGCTTTTCCCTCAGTCTTTCTGAGTAGCACCTATTTTTCCTCTGAAAGCAGAGGAGGGGGATTCAAGTTTGGAGAGAGGTGGACAATGAATATCAGGGCCTCTACGTGTATGAAAGACTCCTCTAGATCCCAGCAACCTGGGACCTGCCAAGATCTCACCCGTGCATCCCTCTCACCTTTTACAATAATACAAATTTACCATAATATGGTGTTACATGTTCTATGTGAGAGGGAGATTTCAGAAGTTCATGATCTTGCCAAATGGATCAAGAAAATGTGGTATATATACAAAATGAAATCTATGCTTCCATCAACAAGAATGATATTGTATCTTTTGTAAGGAAAAGGAAAGACGTGGATACAGGTGGACCCATTGCAACAATGAGAAGTACAAGTCATTATGTTGAAAACGAACTTCACAACTTTGGTGGGGGGCGGGGGGAGGATGGGGGGGCAGGGGGAGGATGGGAAGGGATGGGAAGGGTAAACAAAGGAGGAGGCTGCAATGCTTGATAAGAAATGTACTCATTATCTTGCCCATGTAATTGTAACCCCTCTGTACAGTAGTTTCACAATAAAAAATACCACTTGGACATGATAAATTATATAGGATTGTAGATATGATAAAAAGGACCCTCAACATTCACACAGTGAGACCAAAGGAGGAGATCCTTCAGAGAGGCTCACAAAGGCTCAATGGCTATGTGCATATGATCATATAAAATTATATTTATCAAAATGAACTCCAAGAAATGGAAGCAAGAGTGATTTTTGTTATTCTGTTTACCAGTGTTTTATCTCCTCTGTCACTGTCTTTGTTTTCTGTACCTTCTCTCTGTTTTGGGGAGGGTAATGGGGGAAAGAAAGGATGGGACAAAGGGTGAACAAACGTAGCAGTGAAACACACCAGACGTTGAAAATTAACTGTACAACTGACTCCACCCACTTCATTGACAAACCCCCTTCTCTGGTTGCTTAAGAGATGAGGGACGCATAATCTTGGTTCTAGTTGCTTGGGACAGGACAGGTGCAGAGGGAAGTCCTTTGAGATCTGTCCTTGCCTCCAGTATGGGCATGTATAGATAGCACCCTATGAGTCAGGAGGGAAAAATTCTGAGAAAGCCGAGGGAAGGGGTGATACTGTTCAAAAAGAAATGGGCTCAGGTATCACCTGACTTATGTAACTGTAATCCCTCTGTACATCACCTTTAAAATGACAAAGAAGTTTTTAAAAATTAAAAAGTTTATGGTATTGCCTTTCAGACACTGTTGCACATCTGTGTAATAAGGACAAGTGTGTATTTCCTTTTTGTGTTTTTTTCTACTTTGCAGGAAAAGAGTAACACTTTGAAATTTTTCTCCGCAGTCTGAACACCTTGAGAGGATTACTGGAATCAGCAGTTTCCATCATTCTTACCTAGTGCTTTGCACATGGAATATTTTGAGCATTGAATGAATCGATAAATGAATGGATCGATCGATTGATTGATTGAATGAATGAATATTGTTTGACTGTCTTATATCTACCTAGACTTTCAGAAATGCCATGGGTAAGAATATTACATGTTCAATGAAGCCTTCTCAAACTTAAGAACCAATTGAAATAATTCACTGTACACATCAACTCTCTCGTTTATAAAAGATGTATTCTACAGATACTGAGCCATTCATCTGGAGCATATTTCTCAAATGTGATTGCATACAACTACTAAGTGCTTTTCTGTGGCCTGTGGTACATAATATGGGCGCCTGTGGTATGGTGAGGTCCCTGCTTTACTGACAGCTACAGTGCAAACATGATATTTAAGAGCAAAGAAATTGTCCACTATTCCCAGCTAAGCATTTGCAGAGTGCTGACCATTATTTTAGTTCTTTCCTTTTTGAGAGAATGAAAAGAAAAATAGAAGTTAATTTCAAAAGAGTAAATAAAATCCATGTGAAGTTGGTTTTTTTCAAATGTAAACCAAAGCATCACATCATTGCTATAATCTTTTTATGTGTTTAGTCTCCTTATGTTTAAGTAGTGGTGACATAATGAATTTGTGCAGCCCATATGACAGGACTGGAGATAATTGGACTCAAAAATAGAAGCTGCCCAGAGGTGCTGCAGAGATGTGATATGTAGGCCTTCCAGCCTAGAAAACAAGCAAAACAAACATACCTTTTATCTTAGTGTTTCTTAAGCTAAGCTGAGTCTATGAATATGCTTCCTACTATATCATGCTTTCTATCATAGTAATTATGTATTTATTTGTTTTGTCTACTACAGTTTTCAGCATCCTTGTACTGTGATTCAGATTAAATCCCATATCCTCAAGCGCAGGTGCATCACACTTCTTTTGTATGTATCAACACATTCCAAAGGGTTTTTGGTTTCTTGACATTAAAAAAAAAAATAAGAAAGCAGGAAGCTGAGATCTGGTTTGAAGGTTTGAAGCCAGCTGGAGCAGAAATCTGGAAGAGTGTTATCTCCAATCAACCAGCCAAAAGCCAGAAATGAAGATTTAGATCAAGTGGTAGAGCAAAAAAGCCTTGAGCAAAAAAGCCAAATGAGAGCACACAACTCTGAGTTAAAGCCATAGTGCTGAGAACCAGTTCAAATGTGTGTATAAAATAAATCAGTCAATAAAGTAGGAAAAGACCGTGCTAATGGCAGTTCTCACAGAGGATTTTTGTGAAAATTACATAAGTCAAAAAGTATAATTAAATTTCAATGACTGTCAAGCTTACTATATTTTCTATCATTTGGAAAACTACCCTAAAATATGCTGATCATTTGAGAGTAGTCCCTTAAGTATTTCTAGTTTTTTAAGTTATATCTGCTTAATCATTTTTTAAATTTTATTTTTGAATTAGCATTCATTTTAGTATGAAGGTGATTTCATTGTATTGGATGTTTTGATTTTTGTTAATTGTATTACTTTTACTGAATGTTTTCTTATCGTTTTAGTATTTTTTTCTTTCTTGGCTTCCCGGTCCCCAAATATCTGTAAGCCAAATACACTCCTGTAAAAAACCAAAGGAAAAACAATGCTGGTTCCATGAATTGTTTCTTCTCTTGTGAATCCATAAAATGCCACAATTGACAGAAAGGAGTTTGATGAGAAGACTTTTTACCATATTTTAATATGAAATTCAATATGTGAATCCAAAAAGTGTTGACAAGCTATTAGATACATTATCAGTGATGTTTTTATTCACATAGAACTGTCAATCCTATAAAAACTTGCTGCTTTATAAATATAAAATCATGGAACCTCAACACACTTCAGTTGTTCATTTTCTTCAGCCTTCATCGTATCAGTGAAGTGTGAGGCTTTAAGCAATGTCTACAGAGACATTACTCCCTTTTGAGATAATAACATTGGAATGAGAAAATCAGAGCTCAGTTGAATGAAGCAAGACTTTTCTGCAGAGTAAACTTAAGGACACCAATGCAGGAAATACAATGTATCATATGAACCAACTCTAATTTATTTGCTTTTTTAGTTTGCAATGCTGGCAATCAAATACAGGACCCCATGTACACTGAACAAGCAGCCTACCACCAAGCTACAATCCCAGCCTGATTTTCTTTATTAGCTTTATCAAATTCTAGAAAATTCTGCAGCAAGAACTGCAGAATTTGCTTTATGCTAAACAAACCTAAAGCAAATAAAATCCAATTGGTTATAAATAGCTGGGAAAAACTTTGACCATTTCTTTCCTTCCAATCTTAATGACCACTTGCAAGGCCTAGTTCCCAGGAAAAGTCCTGCCCAGCACCTTCCGAAGTCAACAGCAGCATATTCTTTCCATCATTAACATAATTTCTCAATCCTGGATGTCTTCCAATTAAGCTTTAAAAAAAAAAGAAAATGAAATGATTTAAAATTAATTTGTATTTTCTCTTTGTCCATCCAGTTAAAATATGTTAAAGTTGTCTTTATATCATATGGTACTAAGAAGTTAAAAACTAAGCATTTACATTCTAACCAAGAGAGTCTATTTGTTCTAATTTTCCCTTCTCACCTACTTTTCTGTCTTCCTGCCCTTCTCTCATTCTTCTGTTTTCATTTTCCTTATTTTTCCTCCTTTTTTTCCCATTCCATGTCCGATTCCCTTATTTCTCCCTCTCCTCTTTATGCCTTTCCTTCTTCCTTTCTAGAATCCATATGGATTTAGAAGCCAATTTTTTGCTGGGCTCTGAAGAGAATCCAGTACAAGTTAATTATATGAAAAATACAAAAGAAAAACATCAGACTGAGAAACAAGGGCCCAAATTTATACAAATAAAGTCATACATAACATTACCCAGGATCTCTCAAAGGACTCTCCTCCAGCAAACACGTCTATCTTCTGTTTTCTCCTTTAACTATTCGCAACTACCAACAGTCTTTTTTCAGAATGATTTTAACATGTGCTTTGTCTGTGCTTCTAATTTGGATTGTGACCAAATGAGGCATCTCCTTTCTTACGCCATAATTAGAAGAGTATTGGTTAACTATCAATATACAGCAGGCATTCTTTTCTAGACTTTCCACTATCAGCATGAGTGGAGAAATTTATTAAATATTCAACATATAGTATCTTATAATTCAGCAATTCCCTAATTTTTAATATCTAATTAGCAATACATGAAAATCTTTGGCAGAATTGTCCATAACTATCATGATAAAATTTTAATATCCTGGATTAGTAATGACATGTTCTAACATAAATGTAGATTAGGGATTTCTTTAATATCCCACAAACTGGATATCCTTAATTATACAAAAACTAAACATCCATTTTCATAAATGGTTAAAGACCTTGGTTTCATCCTATTCTCCCCAGTGCTCCTTAGCATTCTTTCCTGTTCATTCACAGCCAGCAGGAATGAGATGATTTAGCTACCAGTTAACCGTCCTTCGGAAGAGAATGGAGCTTGAAATTAAGGGCGGAATTGTTGTGGCTTTCCTTGTTCCTCTAATACGGATGAAGAGCTTCTCACAGGAAAAAGCTCAGAGGTGTTGGGAGGAGCTGGGGTCTTCCCGTTCCTGGTGGAGGTGGTCATTTTCCCATCACCAACACAGCTTGGTGAGGAATTGAGTATGTGGATTTCCACAGAGGGTCAGGCACATACACGTGGTTTCTAGGTGTTAAGTTTAGCAAGCATCTGGGGTTGCCTAATTACCGTTCTTGAAGAGAAGAAGCTGGAAAACTTCGGACTCTTAAGAAGAAAAAAGCCTGAAAGGAGGTACAAGTTTCCTTGATTTTTAGGATTAAGTTTGAAATAGCCATCTCATTGCTTTAGCATTGACAGCATTCTCCTGCACTGAAGGTCCCTCAGCCCTTCCTACTACATTTCCAGGGGCAGCTTGTAGGTCCCAAGCTCCACCAGACCTGAACTCCTTCCAGCCCTACTCTCCTGGGAGAGGTGGGCACTAGGATAGGGGCAGACTCCATATTGCCCCCTGGGATGGCTGAGATGGATTCTTACAAGTATAAAGTAGGTCAAGGAACACTAAGGATAGTTAAGGGTTCTCTAATCATTGACTCAGCAAGTACATTCTTGATGACAAAGGACCATTAAGACCAAGCAGAGGAATTCTTGGCCTGCAGTGGAAGCCCAGGGGCACACCTGGTTTAAACACATGGGAATCCTAGGCTTGATCGTGCCTTGGGATGGACTATCTCCATGTTTTGGCTCTGCTTGCCTTCTTCGATTGGGTTATTCTCACCACACCTTCCCCAAGATGGCCACTGAACTATATTCTTTCTTACCCAGAGCATCGCGTATTGCTCTTTTTCCTAATTCCAACAGCAGTGCCAGAGGCTTATTAGCTTTATTGGGTTTGTGCTATCTCTCTCTTTTGGGGGGAGGGGGCGGAGGAACACACTAGGACTAGGCCTAGAAGTAAATGGGCATCCTCCTCTGTGTCCTGGACTTCCCTCCACAATGCCCACCCTTGTAAATAATCAACTGGAAGTATGGGTATGAGCTAAAGGGAAAAAATAGGCTACTCTTCACAGAATAAGGGGAAAACATTTCAGTTAGGCAAAAAATGCAATTCCTTCGTCTTATCATCTTAAAGCACCCCCAAAACTCAAGAGATCACCTTGTGTTTGTATGTTCCAGAAATAAAGGTATAACTTCTCTCTAGAACTCCTCCAGGGACAAAAGCTGAGCTCATGGTTAACCATGCCTTGCCTATGATTTGGGATTGTTTTAGCTATGCATACCTTTCTCACCCTCTGCCCCCAATTCCCCAGTTAAACCTGAAACCAATGTCTGTCTGCCTGAAAAGGGATGAAGATGTACTGAAGTGCTGTCTTCCCATGGCTGCCATATAATAAATCTTTCTCAGCCCTTCACCATGCTTCTGTTTGGCATATGGAAGCAAGTAGTCTGAATTTGTAACTAAGGAGTCCTGGCTAACAATGCCCAGATCATTTCAACTTCTAAGGTAGGTAAACTGAATCACAGCTAGCTAAGAGGCAAAACTAGTCATCTTTTCAAACTCCAAGGAATTTCCTTGTTCTGCTATTGACATTATACTTTAATCTGTTTGTCTGTACATTTATGTATGAACATATATAAATGTATATGTGTGCACCTTTGTGTATGATCTCCTGCTTGTACGAATCTAGCCTCTAGAACTACAAGATTATTCTTCATCTTAGTTAATACCCCTATAACTTTTATGCCCTCTGTGTATCATTTTTCCCTCTAAGGTAGCTGGCCAATGAGTAATATGTTTCCAAAGTTCCTCCCTATTAATTTCCTCTGAAATCATACAGTTGAGTTCTCCAAGGTTATATGAAATGTGATATATATTAATATAATTTTATAAAAATAAGCAAATAAGCCAAGAGCAAGTGGCTCACATCTGTAATCCAAGCTATTCATGAGGATTGTGGTTTAAAGGTAGCTGGGGCAGAGATACCCATGAAAGACTTATCACCAATAAATTACCAAAAAAGCTGAAAGAGGAGCTCAGGTAAAAGAAGCTTAGGGAAGTACCTAGACCCTGAGTTCAAGCCCTAGGACAGGTCAAGAAATAATAATAAGCAAATAATTTGGATCTGTTATCTCTTTGCATTGGCATTTGGTATATAATTTTTTTATTGTCCTGAAGATCTTTTGTGTTCTCTGTGTGATCTTCCCTCTCTAAGTAACCTCAATCTCTGTGGCATGCATATTGTCACTGATAGGACTAAATTATTCTAGACTTTCTTCCTCAGAGCTCTGCTGTCACTCTAGAACCCAGAGATGGAAAGAGTAACTGGATTTCTAAGACATTTCAACATAAACTTTTTTACTAGTCTATAGTAGCTGTATGCATGGGTTTTATTGTGACATTTCTACATATTTAAACAATGAATCCTTCCTTCTCCCCCACTTTCCTCTACCCCACTTTACTCTCTCTTCCTAAATTTTAGCAAGCTCCATTGTTCTATTTTTATATATGAACATAAACTTTAATTTCACACTGGAAGGTCAAATGCTTTCTCTCCCACAAAGATACAATTTATTTTAAGTATGACTTATTTCAAATAAAATTGTAAGGAAAAATATCACCAAGTTTTTGATGTCTCGACAAAAAATTTTCAAAAGTCTGTACCCAGTTCTATCATGAATTGCAATTTAACATTTAAAAACTATCCTAAAATATATTTTAAAATTTCGTACATAGCTTATGCTGTATTCTCTCCTCCCATTTGTTGGTGTCTGTTTGTTCTGTTGAGTTTACATCAAACTAAATTCTGACTGAACATTATTATTATTGAAAAATGTATCATCTTTTCTCCCACTGTAGGTATGCATGCAGGGAATATTTTGCATAAAATTAATTTCATTTTTTTCTTGTCATAGTATCAAGAGGACTGTTTGGGATGTGAAATATATTGATGATGACTTTCATCCACCAGTTTGAAAGATTTCATCATTACTGTGACACAAAATTTCCTTCCACTATTGTCAGAATAGGAGATAGGCGGTTTTTCTGGATGCCTACAGTTTTTTACTTTATATCAATAGAAAGGTACAGGGAAGAAAAATCAGAGAGGGGAGAGTTATAGAACAAACTGGGCCTGAAGTTGAATACTGGAAGAGCATCTTAGCCAAACGAGAAATGCCAAAGGTACTTATTCTGCATGGCGTGAACACAGAGATGTGAAAAAAGAGAATGACTAGTCTGATGAAAGGGTCAGGTAAAAGCTAGGACAGCAGCTTCAGGGACCACAGCTCATGCCAACAGAAAAGTGGAGACTTACTCCTACAACTGCAAGCAAGTGAATCCCACGAGTAGCTGGAATGAACCTGGAAGGGATTTTTCTCCCCAGGTGTCCAGGTAAGAGCCCCACCCAGCTGACACATTGATGTTCGCTTTATTAGAGCCTATCAGAGAACTCAGGCTATGCATGGATGCTGTTGGAAGCCATTGTATGCATCCTAACTTGTTAGGCAGCAGAAGAAAACTAAAATATATGCTATTTGAGAAGGCATTATTGTTTTAAAAGATTCCTAAAGATGATGAGTTATTTCTTGACTTATAGACACTATGCCTAATGAGCAGTAAATGCATAAAAGGGAAATTAATGCTATCAAAATAATCCCCTTATTACAGATATAGTGGACTACACACTCCAACAGTAATAATGAATCTAGTTCTTGTTGTATTTGCTAAAAGATGATGTATTGATTATGTATATCAGCATAAAATTATAATCTTTCTTCCAATTATTTTGATCCTGTATTGGACTTGGAATAATACTGATGTCTACTCTTTGAATATTGGTACATCTTGACATTTTTTAAATACAGAGCCTTCTATAGTTATTTAGGATGGGGTTCGTTTATATAGAGAATATAGTTAAATTTTCTTTTAAAAAGAGAAGTTCAAACCGAGTGCCGGTGGCTCACGCCTGTAATCCTAGCTGCTCAGGAGGCTGAGATCTGAGGATTATGGTTCAAAGCCAGCCAGGGCAGGAAAGTACATGAAACTCTTATCTCTAATAAACCACCAGGAAACTGGAAGTGGCGCTGTAGCTCAAGTGGTAGAACTCAGGCCCAGAGTTCAAGACCCATGAACAACCAAAAAAAAAAGAAAAAAAGAAAGTCAAAACAAAAAAGAGAAGTTCAGCTGGGTGTTGGTAGCTCACACCTGTAATCCTAGCTACTCAGGAAGCTGAGATCTAAGGACTGCAGTTCAAAACCAGCCCTGGCAAAGTCCCTGTGAGACTCATATCTCCAATTAAACACTCAAAAACGGATAGTGGTGCTATGGCTCAAGTGGTAGAGTGCTCAAGTGGTAGCTTTCAGTACAGAGAGGCTCAGAGACAGCTCCCAAGCCCTGAGTTCAAACCCTACAACTAACAAAAAGAAAAAAAAAGTTTCCTTCCTTTCTTTTACTCCTGTCCAGTCTCTAGACCATGAATACTTGCTATGATAGCTTTCATTAATTTAGATATACACATCATGCTGCCATTATCTTTATAGCTCTTCTGAATCATTTTTGACATTTCCTGTAGAGTGTACCTTCTTACTTACGAAAATTAGGAATGAAATGTTCCCTTTGACATTCTATGAGATGATAGTGCTTAGAACTAGACATACTGTCAACCAATGCTTATCTAATTAGATGGAGTTCAAATTCCTTTGCTCACTCTCACTTAAAATTATTTGAAACACTGGATTAGTACAGCATCTCAGACATTTCAGAAAAAGAGAAAATTAAACAATGTAGCCTCAGGTAATGCAGGAAGAAGTGTTTCTAAATGAATAAAAGTACTGCCAAAGTTTCATTATTGTTACTACTGAAGTCTTTGAGAGCTATCAAAGTACTACATTGTTAAATGTATGTATGAAAAGCAATTCAGGAGGCTGGGAAAGTGGCCCAGTGGTAGAGCGCTTGCCTTGCATGCATGAGGCCTTGGGTTTGATTCCTCAGCACCACATAAGCAGAAAAAGCCGAAAGTAGCGCTGTGGCTTACGTGGTAGAGTGCTAGCCTTGAAGAGCTGAGGGACAGCGACCAGGCCCAGAGTTCAGGCCCCACGACTGACAAAAAAAAAATAGTTAATTAATTAAAAAATTAAAAAGCAATTCAGTAGTTGGCAATCACTCTTCGTGTTTAAACAAAACAGGAGGGAGAATAATTGGTTGGTTTATCTGTGTCTTTTGCTTCCTTTTAATCCAAACTTCCATACCTGGATGTAACATTATCTCACAATTCCCTGAGCCCTGCATGTGTTTTCTATCCAAGGGCAATCTGGCTGCCAGGGGATGTCATCATCAATTCCTTCAGCAAGTTGTCCGATTTCTCACTTCAATAGTGCTAAGAACCTTATTTGGTCCATGCAGCCCTAAATTGCTCAATCTGAGAGCATCAAAAAGCAGTTTCATAGGCTTGAACAGTGGTCGCATTAAGGTTTATAGATAAAAATAAGATGGCCATGAAGCCGGTTTGGGAGGGAAAAAAGTAGTCACTTGTGTTTACCTTCCATTTCCTGCCCATATTACATTTCCAATTTGCAGGACAAGCTTTGGAGTAGATGGAAGCTGCGACTCTCAGAGGTACCTGGCTCTGCAGTACTGACTTTAAGAGTATTCTTGAACTGGGATGTAGAAGTCTGGGGATCCTAGGAGTAATAAATGAGAACTATTCATGCCTGGGTCTTCTGCATTGTGTTTATTACCTCCTGTGTCCACATTGTGGTTATCTGGGGAGACTGAGTATGCAAATGAAAAAAAACAGCCAGACTACACACAAAAATAGAACTCTGACTCACAACTTATAATAATCTACTCAGGATATCACCCAGCTGGGAAAACGGTAACCTGTTATCAGTCAGACTGGTAGGAAGTCTGATGGCTACCTCTAGTGACAGTCCAAGTTCTGCATGGTCAGGGCTTGATTATAAATGGAAAGCTTCACTCATTTTTTGTCCCCAGCCTCACTACAGTTTCCAGATTTTGGTCAGGGCACACTTTATACCTTCTTTATTCTTGTGCCTACCTTTGAATCTCGGCCAGATTGTAAGCCTTGGTGGCTAACACGATTGGCACAGCAAGTTCTGAAAAAAGATAGCTATGCTTATTCTCATTTGGTTGACCTTCATCTCTTTCTACAATATAAAGCTAATTTAATGATCTGTTCCTGGCTCCCAGGGGATAATCTCCAGCACAAATTAAGATTAGCCTATCTAGAGAATGGACCAGTGTTGTGTATATGTAAGTATAGCTACAAAGCTTTGCTTCAAGGAGGAATGATTAGAATCTTACTCAGATGTTATCGAGTGTGGTGTCAGAGCCCTGTGATAAGGATTTCTGACTAAATTAACTGCCTCCATCTATCCCGAACGCTGCTGCTGATCTCCGTGAGGTGTGTCCTGTGCTGATTTCCCTGTGGATTTTTGCAGTAATTGCACTGCGTTATGTTTAATCTACCCAAAACATATGTGTCTGGTTTTTCCATTAGTCTGAGCTTGCCAACGACACTGGTTAATATATTGGTTATATATTTGGGTTGTATTTATATGGAAGTTCTTGATTCCTATTCACAGCTAGGACTTATAAATAGGTAACCAATTGTGGTAGGCCAGGAATCATTTAGAAGAGAAAGGGTAACCCTGGCAGAGTATAGCTTAAGAAAGATGAGGAGTCAAGAAGATAGATAGGAATGGTGCATCTTGTGGGCCTCCAAGATATAAGTTTATGTCTAATTTTAAGTGCAGGCTTTCAGCTTCTACGGGCACAGCTATTCTTGGAGGGAAAGACTGACGCCATCTTCTTTGCCCTCAGGGAAGCCTTTTGAAGACTTATTATTTCTGTGTTCTCTTGTTCTAAAGTGAGGGGTTAAGCAACATCCTTACAGTGTTGACACACGCCATAGGATTTCCTTTTCTGTGTGCCCTTCCCTGTCACATTTCACTGTAGGTGGGATCTCCATGCAGTCTAGATCTCTACTTTCAAGCATCTGAGACCTAAATATATCAACAAGTATTTTCAAAGGAACATTACAAAGAAAGCACCTACTAAATATAACTGTCTACTCTGCTAGTTCCATTTAGTATTAATTATGGTTACTAATATTCATGTCATCCTCTGTAATAGAAATCTCAATTCTGTCGATTTGGAATGTCACTCAACAGCAGCTGTTTTCTTAACATTTTATCTTCTATATGTCTTAGATATTTTATCTTGTATGAAAGAGGAAAGAAGGAAGAAAGGAAAAGAGGGAGGAAAGAAGGAAAGAGGGAAGACAGGAAGGAAGGGAGGAAGGAATGAAGGCCACCGTAATATATTTTGGCATGAACTCTTTCAATTTTGTTGCATAATCAAAATACACATTTGTAACATTCTTTGCTCAACAATATATTAATATGCTCTGCATATCCTTGAACATTCTACAGTAATAGTTAATGACAAGAGAACGTTTTCTTGTTTGGGAGTAGCCCATAACATCTCCCCTATTGTTAGGCATTTTTTCTTATTCTTTACTTACAAGGAGGCTTTTGTGCATGCACAATAAATATAAAATATAGAGATTATAGTTACGGATTTTAAAAGTGAGCACATTGTTGAGTGTGATCTCTACATCAAATCACCATCCAGAAAGAGTCTAAGAATTTAAATTCCATCTAACATTGCCTGAGTATGCTCATTTCCCATATTTTTATTATGAGTATTATATTTAAGAAATTCTTTCACTATATTTATCTTTGGCTGCTCTATTCTACCTCTTACTAACTGTGAATACAATAAAGCAGGACAATTTTGATAAACAAAGAAAGATTTTATAAATGCATCACCAGAAGCAACACAAGCTCCAGTGAGACCGTAAGCTGAAAGATGCAATTTAGATTTTGCAGAATACATCAGAGATCATATGGGGAAAGGCTATTTTTATTTTTTATTTCTCTAATCATGTTATTTATTGCAAAGCTTTCTTTTAAATAGCTATTGTTATTGTAGAGGTAATGTACAGAGGGGTTACGCTTACGTGAGTCAGATAACGAGTACATCTCCTGTTGGACATTGTCATCTGTTTCTATATTCCCTCCCATTCCCTCTCTCATCTCCACCCACAAGTTCTATAGTTCACTTCATCAATGGCCAGCGCACTCTACTGTTGCACTTTTCACCCTTTTTCCTAGAGTTCTGTGCCTTCGACCCCCCCCCGAAGATATAGTTGTGAATATACCATATGTAAGTTAAAGAATTATTTGTCAAAGCCTAGAGAGAGAGAGAGAGAGAAAAAAAGCAAAAACAATTCCTTTAATGTTTACAGTGACAGGTGACTCAGTGGGAAAAGTAAACTTAGGTTTTGTACCAGCTTCTGCATATTAGTTTCAACCTAGACTAGACCTTTTCCCTGTTGTGATTTGGATAGAGCTTGAGGGATTTCCCAAGGTTCATGTACCATTCACTTGGAGACCCAGTGTGGTGGTGCTAACAGGTATTGGAACCTCTTAAGGTTCAAGGCAGTTATTAATGTTGACCTCATTAAGTGAATTAGATCTTGAAAGAATAAGGTGCAGAAAAGGAATGAACCTTGCCCTAGAATCTCCCATGCTTCTGGTTTCTTATATGATATTTCCCTCACATCCACATCCACTGTGAGGCCATTCATGTCCATCCATGTTCTGATTTAGCCAGAAGAGCTTCTCCAGAGCTGAGCTGATGTGAACATCATGTTCTTTAATCTTGAGAACTAGAAACCTCTTTTGTTTTAAAGTGTCCAGTTTCAGTAATATGAAAAAAATCTCTTAAAGGATTAAATTATATGTGAAAAGTTAAACTCATAGAAACAGAATAGGGGCGAGAAGCTAAGGAGATATTGGCCAAAGGCAACACAATTTCAGAGAAGAGGATTAAGTTCAAGAGATCTATTGTACATGCTGACTGTAGTTAATACTTACACTGTGCTGTAATAACTTCCTATTTTCAATACTTTCACTTTTTCAGCTATTTCTCTCATCACCACACCACTAGCATACTGTCCATTAGGAAAGTTATTCATTCTTCCTTCAAAATATATCTTTATTTACTCTGCTTTTCTCCAGTGACTGCCATTTTGTCATCTCATTTGTCAATAAGCTATTTTCCCCTGCTTCTGTTACAATCCATTTCTTCACAGCAGCTAGAGTAGGATAACCACAAAGGTCATCTTCCTGCTTAAATTAATTCAATGTCTTCCTATTCCTCTTGCAATCAAATCCCAACTCCTTATCTGCTTTCTGTCTCCTACACGTGAATATAACCCTACCTACCGCTCCAACACCAGTTAGCATCACTGTGCTCTCATCATTCCATACCAGACATACAGACACTATTTCTGTCTTTGCAGCATGCAAAGATCTTTTAAAGGAGACGTTTTTTTGGTTGCTGGCCCATGATTCTTTGACCATGCTGCCTGGATTAAGTTCCTCCTCACTTTTGAGATGAAAATCTCTTCATCTACCATGTCATATCCCAGAAAGTACGACCTTGAACCCTAGTGTCACATTGTCCCCTCCACCCACATATTAACTCGTGTAGAAAAGCAAAACTACCTTTCATTTATTTATTTATTTATTTATTTTGCCTACTCTGTTATTCTCTTATTAGAATGTAATCATTTATGTCCAATGAGCCACTCTGTCTCCAGAATATTTGCTGTGGTGTCGACATGATTGATAAATGCAAGGTACGTTAACAACTAAAAACATATTTTCTTTCTGAAAATAGATTTTGTTACCTCTATATGTAATCATTATGGGCATGACAAAATGGTTATTTGATTTTTTGCATGTATACTTGAAGCTAATGTATAATTATTAAATTACTAAAGTGGCTCTACTAGATTAAAATCTTATTCTATGTTTCATCCATTTGTCTCCCAAAATATTAAAAGAATTGATTTTCCATTAGTAGTGAACTAAAGTTATCTTGATATATAGATATATACGCATACATATTATATATGATTTCATTCAGCTTAAACAAAAGAACAGAAAACTGTAATGGGTTAATGAGAAAACATCTTTTTCCACACAGAACCAATGCAGAGCAGTTTTCAGAACTGCTTCATTCAATGCTTTAATAATGTCATTTTTCTTCATTCAATTCACTGAAAGGATACTGACTTCTTTCAAGTTTACAAAACAGCTGGAGTATGTGCATCCCAACAAAACTACAGTATAACTGGATATAAAAGATGCACCATCTCTTCCTAGGATGAAGAAATCTTCCTAGAAACCCAGGTCTGATTGGCTGGAACTGGGTATCATGGCCCTCTCCTAAACCAATCAATGAAAAGGGGATTGGGATTACCAAGAATTGTTTGTTTCTAAACACTAAACCAGTTGGACCATGTGGAGCATCTGCCAGTAAGGAAGAAGTTAGGATAGTATGGATAATGATAGACAATCAACAATGATGTCTGGGCCAGTTCTTGCAGTACTTAAATGTAATCCCAGCTCTCAGAAGCAGCAGTAGGAAGATCTTGAGTTCAAGGTTAACCTGGGCTACATAACAAGTTCAAGGACAACCTGAGATATACAATGAGACCCTGTGTCAAAATAAACCAAGGGTGCAGTCTAGCTCATTTGAGCTTGCCTAACATGCCAAAGACCCTGAGTTGAAGCCCCAACACTACAAAAATTGATAGTCTTAAATTTGTTTCTAATCTTCAAAGACTGGTTTGTTGAATAACAATTATTTCTGTTTTATGCTGTCTCTGTTTTATGTGCTGGTCCCAGAGCTTGAACTTAGGGCCTTATGCTGTGCTCAGCTCCTCACTTAGAGATGGCACTCTGCCACTCGAGTCATGCCTCCAGTTCTAAGAAGCATCATTTAAAATAATGTCTTTTCTAATTTTTACTAAGTTTGCATTAGCATTTTCTCATATGTTCTGCAAACTTTTCTTTTCTTTTTTTTTTTTTGGGGGGGGGTCCAGTCGTGGGGCCTGAACTCTGGGCCTGGGCGCTGTCCCTCAGCTCTTCAGCTCAAGGCTAGTGCTCTACCATTTGAGCCACAGCTCCACTTCTGGCTTTTTTTCTTTTTGCTTATGTGGTGCTGGGGAATCGAACCCAGGACCTCTGGCATGCAAGGCAAGCACTCTACCACTGAGCCATCTTCCCAGCCCTTCTGCAAACTTTTCTTTCAGTTGTGCTAGTGTTTGAAATTAGGACTTCATACTTGTTAGGCAAGTATGATTTAGCCCTGTCTCCTGCCATTTTTGCTTTAGGTTCTTTTCTCAGACAGAGCCTTGCTTTTTGCTTGGGATAGCCTGAGACCACAATTTTCCCACCCATACCTCTCCCACAGATGGAATTATAGGCATGTGCTACCACATCCCATTTATTGCTCTGACTTCAAACCATGATTGTCCCAGATGCCACCCCTTGAGTAGCAGACATTATAGGCATAAGTCACTGCACCCAGTTTATAAACTTTCTATTCAACTTTTTAAAAGATAGTCTTTTAGAGGCTCAACCCTGCTTGGTGACAGGAAAGGAAAGAAAGAGAAAGCAAGAAGGAAGGAAGGAAGGAAGGAAGGAAGGAAGGAAGGAAGGAAGGAAGGAAGGAAGGAAGGAAGGAAGGAAGGAATGGAGGGAGGGAGGGAAGGAGGAGGGAGGAATCCAAGCAATAGGCTGACATCACTACTAAAACTTCAAGCTGGTTTTGGAGAAGCACCATGTCAGATGAATTCTCTCAATGACTGCTGAGTCCCTGAATTTCCTCCAAGCACATTGACCACCAGAATAGGTGAGACAATGAATTCATGAAATATTCATTATTTCCACTAACAAACTCTTCGTTGAGGAGGAGAATCAGGAAAGCTCTCCAAGGAGTTTCTTAAGTTTTATGAGAACTCTAAATCATTCTATGATTTCATATTATAATCTCTATCCCAGATTGTTAATGAAATTCCCCCCTCTTCCTTGGAGGGGCCAAGTTATATACACTGTTCCAGCTCCAATTACTCTTTATCTCTCCCTTTGTCTGTTTTCTCCATTGCTTTCCTTTAAGTTGCCACTGAAATATATTTTAATTGTAACAGCCAGGTAACAATATCTTTCCCTCTTTAAAAATGTCTCCCTTTGAGCAAAAATACTCATTGGCCATTTACTGGATTTTTAATCATTTGCTTATTGATATGTAGGCTATTTATATATTAAGAACAAGTTATATATTGTATAGATTATTGCCTTTTCCTTGATTTAACCTCTCAAGCTTGATTAATATGAGAGACAAGTAGATAAATGATAGACACACAGATAGATAGGGTATTACATCTCTCCATTTATTTATTTATTTATTTTGTCAGTCGTGGGGCCTGAACTCTGGGCCTGGACGCTGTCCCTCAGCTCTTCAGCTCAAGGCTCACGCTCTACCACTTGAGCCACAGCACCACTTCTGGCCTTTTCTGCTTATGTGGTGCTGAGGAATCAAACCCAGGGCCTCATGCATGCAAGGAAAGCGCTCTACCACAGAGCCACCTTCCCAGCCCCCATTTTTTTTTTAATGTTTTCAACATTAGATGACAAAACCACCACCTTTTTGAGAATTCTGAAACTCCTAATTTTATGGGTCAGCTTTCTTTAGGTGTATATTTAGCTAATGAAGAGTTTTCAGATACCAACAAAAATGTATTTGGGGCAATATGTAAAAATTAACATAAAATACCAACTTCCACTCAGGCCAGTGTCATATAATAGCACTTTTTCTTCATCCAGAGTCACTTTACTTCAATGACATCATTATCACTCATAACTGCAGCAATCTCAGCAATAACCACCATCTTCAAGCCAAAGGAATTATCCCAGACCATGAAAAGCAGAAGAGGATCAACAACCAAGGGGGAAAACAGGCCTGGGAGCAAAAGAACTGCAAATGAAAGGTCAATGTCCTGAATGTTATATAGAACCTGACATTCATCTTCATTCTTGAACTTTCTATTTACTCTAGCCCAGATCAAAATGATTCCAGCTTTAAGCTGCTGCTATAGGCAACACCAATACTATTTAGAAACAGGAAATAAAGAACTCTGGGAGGAACTAAGAAAACACTGCACATGATTCTTCACAGAGTGTGCACTGGTGGAGAAATCAACTTTTAAGACTCTCAAAATGACTAAATGGAATACACTTAGCTGTCATATCATGAGTCATGTTCTTGAACCACAGCACCACTTCTAGTTTTCCGGTGGTTAACTGGAGATAAGAATTTCAAGGACTTCGCTGCCTAGGCTGGCTTTGAATTGTGATCCTCAGATCTCAGCCTCCTGATTAACTAGGACTACAGGCGTGAGCCACCAGAACCCAGCATAAAAACTACCTTCTATTCAAAAGCCAAATCCTGAAAATCAAAGAGAGATCGGTTAGGTTCAATTTTCTAGAGTTAAAACAGTGAAGAATTTTCAATATTTTCATATAACACTTTCAGAAAGTTCTTTGTGGGGCCAAGGGAAGAGGGGTAGACAAATGAAGGGAGAAAGGGGAGAGAATGCAGTCAAGAATACATTGAATATACCACAAAATTAAGAAAAATAAGGGCCAAAGAAGAGTGAAAATGTTGAAGAAGGTGGCACAGATCAAGATGCATTGTATTCATAAACTGTTTTGTTAAATGGCAAAAAAAATCAATACATATCTTATGAAATTAAGAAAAGTGAGGGAAGGGTTGGGTTGGGAGGAGTGGGCAAGAAGGTTGAAAGGGGCGACATTGATCAAGATACACCATATTCATAAACTGCTTTGTTGAATGGCAGCTCCCTTGTACAACTACTTAAAGATAATAAAAGTTTTAAAAAGTTGGATGCAAGTGTTTGTTTGTTTGCTTGCTTTGTTTTGAACAAATAGCTCATGAAAGGATGTGGCTTAGAATCTTCCACATGCTCTGTGAGAGAAGGCAAAGATAGACACTGTTAGAACTTAAAGTTAATAAAGTAGATACTGCAGAAAATTAAAACAGCCTGACCAAGGGCACACAGCAAGGAAAGATCAGGATTAAGAAAGGAGCTAGACTTCCAATTCTAATTTTAGTGTTCCTTCTGCTTCTACTATAAAATTCTCATTTTCTAGGATTTTGTGCTGAAGCTCAGTAATAAGCTGATTACCAACAGCTGCAATGGTTTCGTAGTAATAGGGCACTAAGCAGATCAGATCCTGGAGATAGGGAACATCACAGAGGGAATATGTTGTCATCATATCCTTCTCTGTAATCAGAATGGTGCTGAACTAAAGAGGGAAGAGAGATAGTGTTAAAGAAAACAGATATGTGACACCTCTAATCCTAGGAACAGCTACTTTAGATCTTAAAATCCCTAAACAATTTCTTAAAGGAAAGCATTCAAGGTTGTGGGGCCCAAAAGAAAACTGTCTCTCTCCCATAAGTTCAAGTCTCACCCTTGACACTTAATGCACTGTGTGATTTTTTTGGACTGAGTTACTTACTGACGACTTGCTTTCTGTCTCTACACAATGGACAAAAATAAAGTGTAATGTTGCTAAGGATTAAATTCAATGATGTAAATAGAGCATTTGGCACAGTTCTGCAAAATGATAGAATAATAATCTTAATGTGATTTTTTTTATCACAATAAGGAGCAAAATAGATCCAAGAGGCTTCTTCATGGTAGTCTTCAGTTTCAGAAACTGGGACACACTTGTTCCACTCCCTTGCTCTTAGATCAGAGAATAAACCCTGATGTTTATGTGACAGTCGTAAAATTAAGAAATAAAGGGGAATCAACTTGATTTGCTGTGTAATTTTTGAGTCAGTAATTTATTTTCTTTGCTCTTAGTCTTTCATCGCTGAACTGAGGATACCAATAAGATCTCACAGAGCTGTTCTGAGGGATAAATTAAACACCTGGGAAAAAGACGGTGTTTTGCACAGTGTGTTTATAATCTAAACCACAGAACAATACAGGATATAATTATCTTTCCACCTGCAGACAAAGGAGTGGCACTACTTCTACTTCCAGCAGAGTCTCCTCCTCCTGCTCTTCTTACTTGCTACTATTACTACTACTCTTTTTCAAGCCTCCCCCCCTACCCCAGATGCCCATCTCTTCTTCCCAGGCCAATTACAGGCTGCTTTATTATAACCAAAGCAGGCAATAGAAGATAAGCCTTTAATTATTCATTAAGAGAAGATAAGCCTTTCGTTGTTCCTGAAGCTGAAATGTCACCGTGGTTCCCGCTCTGAGTATGAAACAGGCCCTCTCAGTGGCTAGCAGCAGCTCCCTCTAACAGTCCATCAAGTCCCCAAGGTTATAAACCCATTTCTGAAGTTTCTTTGTAATATCAGGACAGAATCTGCCATTAAGAAATAACTTTGAAAATGGCAACTTGGGTCGGGCTGTGAAAGCCTTCTGTGTCATGAGAACCATGAGCAAGAGTCCAGATATCATTTCAGTAATAATAAAGAGCAACTGAGTGTTTTTTAAACATGAGAGTGACACAGTCACTTTAAATTATGTGACGTGAACTGGCTCAAGTGACAGAGCACCTGCCTAGCAAGCAAAAGGCTTTGAGTTCAAACACAAGTACTGACAAAACAAAGTGTGATGAATGAGAGTAATTGACATATATTAACTCAGGTCTTGTGCTAAGTATTTCTGTGCATTACCTTGGTTAATATGTACAATTGATCTGTGAAGCATAGAATCTCACTTTATAGAAGAGGAAATAGGTATATTTTAGAAGTCCCTGAAGTACAAATTCATAGAACCTGGATTTTGAAATCAAAGAGTCTACCACCAGAGTCTGCATTCTTCAAAACAGTAAATAAAGATGTTACCCTGTTTAAAAGTATTAGATTAAAAATTCAAATCTCAATCTTATAAAAATTCTAGTCATATGGCATCTTATCTTTGAGTAGAACATGAAGTTTTGCATAGTGTTAGTAATTCTAAAAGCCTATCACTAAGTGATTTCATCCACTACAAAGGAAAAGAGTTCATTACAACGGTTTTATTTTTTCAACAGTACATTTAAGACATGTTTCAATACAATGGCTGAGTTATTCACCACCTGGCTTTTCAGAGATATAGTGTTTCCTAAAATTACACACTCCTGAATTTGTACAGATGTTCTTTGTACACTAGAAAATTAAGCTACCTTTTTCTGGCTACAGAGCCATTCTTAGGAATACTATCTAACCTCTCAGAATTCAGGTGAACTTACAGATATGGAAAGCTCTTCCGATACAACAATTTGGAGCCAAAAATATAAGTCAAAATATTTAGCAATTCTCTGTGTGTTTGTTATTAATACATGTTGTTCCTGTTAAGACTTCCCTTTTAGTAGGACTGTTATACACTGAAGACTGAGCTGCTGTTCAAACATGTTTCCATATGGCAAAAAGAACATGTTCAGGGATAAAATTCATCCATCTGTGCTGAATTTTTGAACTGGTCTTCTTATGGTAAGTTATTAAAATACATAAATGCAACCTATTAATCATAAACTTCATGAGATGCTTTCATCATAAAACTGCATGTAACTTACAATGGTTGTTGCATACTCATTTATAGTTTTTAACTTTTTGAAGGATCTTTTTTTTGTGGCCTGACCTCTGGGCCTGGGCGCTGTCCCTCAGCTCTTTGGCTCAAGGCTAGTGCTCCACCACTTGAACCACAGCATCACTTCCGGCTTTTTTTTTCTGCTTATGTGGTGCTGAGGAATTGAATCCAGGGCCTCATGCATGCAAGGCAAGCACTCTACCACTGAGCCACCTTCCCAGCCTTTTTTGAAGGATTTTTATGACTATGAAGCTACTTCTCCCTCAAAAGAATAATGTAGTAATATTGAATACTATCTAGTCTACATTTCTTTCCATGACAAAAAACTGCACATTTCATTGCAGCCTTCTCTGTGCTTTTTCTTCCAAATGGTTTTTACTAAGTCCTGGAAATGAAGCATGAAAGATTGAATTATTAATTCCTAGTTCATTACTAAAGGGATGAAGTTGTCACGGATGAGAAATGTCATCCTGTGTAATAAAACTATTCAAGAGAACCAATGTTCAGTTGGCATTTCAATAAAATGTACGTGCTGCTGGATGCAGGCTCATACTGTAATCCTAACTATTCAAGAGGCTGAGACCCGAGGACCACAGTTGGAAGCCAGCCCTGGCAGGAAAGTCTGTGAAACTCTTATCTCCAATTAATTACAGAAAAAGCCAGAAATGGTGCTTTGGCTCAACTAATAGAGCACTAGCCTTGAGCAAAAAGAGTTCAGGGCAGTGCCTAAGCTCGGACTTGGATCCCCAGGACCAGAAAAAAAAAGTGTTGAATGCATGAATGGTGATCAATTGAAGTTGAAGGGTCCTCAACCTAACTCTTGGTTTTATTTATTGATTTTTTTTGGTCAGTCATGGGGCTTGAACTCAGAGCCTGGGCACTGTCCCAGAGCTTTTTTACTCAAGGCTAGTGCTCTACCATTTTGAGCCACAGCACCACTTCAGTTTTCTGGTGGCTAATTGGCAATAAGAGTCTCACACTTTCCTGCCAAGACTGGCTTTGAACTGGGATCCTCAGATCTCAGTCTCCTGAGTAGCTAGGATTACAGGTGTGAACCACTGGTGCTTGGCAGTTTTCTTTTATTCTTGAGAAAATGTGTCTCTTGGGCATTTGAGATGTTACAATGTTATGATTACAAAAGATATAGTCTATGCCTGATGAGAACATAGGGCAGAGAAGACAGAACAGGTTTGACATAAGAATGGCTAGAAATTTTCCAAATTGAAGAGAGACCTAAAACTGTAGACCCAAGATCGGTAAACACAAGCAGGATAATTACCCTCAAATCTGTAACTAAGCATTTCCTATTCAAACTGCAGAAAATCAAAGTTAGGACAATCTTGAAAAAGTCCAGGCGTGAGGTACCTTATTAGAAGTACATGGGTAAGAATTACATCACATTTCTCTTCAGGAGCCATTCAGAAAGAAGAAAGTAGAATGAAATATTTAAAGGACTAAGAGGAAAAGCTATACCAGTGAAATTATTCTTTAGACTCAAAGAGTAAAAGAGATTCTCAGACAGAGAAGTTAATGGAATTTGTCGCACTAAATGAAGTTCCTCAGAAAGCAATCAAATTATATAGGTCAGGAACTTGGGTCTATGTAAAGGAAGACAATATGAAAGTAAAAGATCTTTAACTTCTATTGTACTTAGTTATCTGAAAGAAAAGTTTGTTCAAAATAGTAAGTGTTAGGTCTGCCCCTTCCAGCCTTCCTCTTCCTGAAAGATAGTGCATCGCCTTACCAGAAATCACCTGCCTGAAACCAGTAGTCACCTGCCTGTCAATCACCTCAGTGTGAGTCTGCAACGGACCCCAGGCTCTGTGAGGTCACTTCCTGAACTTCCGGAACAGCCCTGGTCAGCCTCTTTTGGACAGTGAGAGGTTCCCCAGGCTCTGAGATCACTTCTGCACCTGCTGTGGTCACACCTCCTGCCTTTCTCCATAGAATCCCACTCACCCATAAGACCCTCCCTCTTTGTCTCTTCTCTTTTCTCTCTGCATGCCTCGGTCTCATGCAGGCTGGCAGTTTGCATTCCCTCCAATGAAGTCTTTTATGCCTGAACCATGTGACTGTCTCCTTTCACCAAACCTTACAGTAATACCAATTTTGTACTTAGTGATTATCCACTCCTGGATAAGAGACATGAATATCGCTAATGTTATTCAGGATACTGGGGAGGAATTAGGAGATTGATCTAAAAGACATTTACTACCCGGAAGCAGGATAATGTTATTTGGAAGCAGGATTTGATTATTTCTAAATGGATATTCACACGAAGACAACTACTAGAGAAATTTTTTTTTAATTTTTTTTTGCTATTTATGTAAGCCTATCTACTCAGAAGGCTAAAAATCTTGAAGCTCCCATTCAAAGCCAGCCTGGCAAGAAAGCCCATGACATGAGATTCTTATGAATTAAACACCCAAAAGACAGAAGTGCAACTGTAGCTCTATGCTTAAGCACGAAAGCTCAGGAATGGTTCCCGGGCCCTGAGTTCAAGCCCAGGACTGGCACTGGAAAAAAAAGTATAATTGATATGTGATTGAATGCAATTTGTATCCACCCCCAAATCTCTCTTAGGTTGATGTCCTAAATCCCCGTACTTCAGAATGTGACTGCATTTGGAGACAGCCTTTCAATTGGATGTGCTCTATTCCAATAAGACTGTTATCCTGATGAGAAGAAATCTGAACACAGAAAATGAGGATGTTCGTACAAAGAAAGAATTTTTTAAAAGTGAGTAAAACAGCAACAATGCAGCCATCTGAAAGCAAGAAGGAACATCCAGAAGAAGCTAAGGCTGCCAATATCTCGGGTGTGGATCTCTAAGTCTTCACAACTGTGAGAAAATCAATTTCTGTCATTTAAGTCATTCAGTCTGTGGTATTTTGTTATGACAGCTTTGGCAAACTAATGTGTCAAGATAAGAGAGCAAATGGAAACATACAAAATGTTCCATTCAAAGCCGAGAAATCACCAGCTCACCACCACACCTACAAGGCTCCAGTACACTGCCAAGGGATTTCAACCATAAGAACTATAAGACATAGAGTCTGAGAACAGATCTCCTAGGGAAATTTCAAGGTATTCACTGAGCATTTACAACTACTGCGTACATGACAGAGTCTAGCTTCCAGCCACATTAACATCAAAAGCTCTCGCCCAAGACCTTTTTGCTTCAGTTTCTATCATCCCATCATGCTCAGTTCTCAACAAAAGGTTAAAAAGCATGCTAAAAGGGAAGGGAAAAAAGAGTTTAAAGAAATAAAACAAACTTCAGGACTACATTCAGTGGGGGCAGGAAGTAGTGAGAATGTTACAGAACGAGATAGTAGTAAAACCTGTATAACCCACCATGTAAATATACTAAAAAACACTACATTATACTAAATTCAGTCCTTTCAAAGGATAAATTTAAAGGTCTATGTATGTTTTAATGAACATGACTTTAAGAGGATTTACCTGGCTATTTGTAACATTTTTCAAAAGAAGTTTTCCTATACTGTCAACATACTCACCCAATTGGTGAAAATAATATGAAATTAGTAAATAAAAATGTATCTATGTTATTTACAGCAGAAGAACAATAAATTTTCAGAATCATGGTTCTGAGGGCTGGGGAAATAGCTCAGAGGTACAATGCTTGCTTAACAGGTACAAGGACCTGAGTTTGAATTCTAGCACCATGGGGGAAAGAAAGAAGTATGGTTCTCTTTGTATAATCTTTGCTATCTATAGTGCTAACAATAAAAGAACAACATTTTTCTTTTTTTCCATTCCACAAGTATCTATTTCATATCTGCCTAAGGAATTGTACTAGTTGCTGGCATACAAAAGTGAATTTGAAAATCTTTTCCAGGTTGGTAAATGATATTCGATTTATATAAATAATTGTGCACAGACTGAAGGAGATAAAAATGGGCCTGGTTTAAAATATATATATATATATATATGTATATATATATATATATATACACACACATATATATATATATATATATATATATGCTTATCAAAGACATTGTCAAGCAAAAATCATGGGAAAATATAAAAGTTTCTAATTGCATTATTATTTTTTTACCTTTGTAATGCTAGTGATTGGACCCAAGGCCTCATGATTGCTCGGCACATTCTATCTCTTGAGCTAACCCTCTATACTGTTTTTGAGGTAGTCTGCCTCACTTTGCCCACGCTACCCTTGAATTCACAATCTTGTCTTCATCTGCAGGTATCCAGGATTGGAGGTGTATGCCACCATACCCCTCCAGATTTTAAGTTGTTCAGAAGTGTTTGTACATTGTCTCTTCACCCCACTACTAAGAATGGAACTCACATCCTAGCACATGCTAGATAAGCATTCTGTCTCTGTAAAACTCACATCTTTAAAACTAATAGTTTTCTCAATAAATTCAACTGTGTTTGTCTAAAAATAAATAAATAAATAAATAATTGTGAAGGAAGGAAATATATGATAAGTTCTAAGAGCTTGGCTATGGTCATTCATACCTATAATCCTAGCTATTCAGGAGACTGGGAATGAGGATCCTGCTTCAAAGCAAACTTAGGCAGATCATCTAAGAGGCTCTTATCTCTAATTAACCACCAAAAAGCCAGAAGTGCATGTAAGGCTCAAGTGGTAGAACATCAGCCTTGAGCAAAAAACAAAAAATGAAGAGTGCAAGGACCAAATTCCTGTTCCAGCATAAAAAAAAGAAAAACAACCACAAAAAACAAAAAACAAAATGAAAAGAAGGAAAAAGAAAAAGAAGCCAAGTGCTAAGACTAAATGAAATTTAAGCGTATAGAAGAGCATTTTCAGCTTGGGTAATCAAGGTAGAGATGCTTTAACTGAGCCTTTTATTTTTAATTCCTGACACTAGGAAAACAATTAAAGATCAAATAGGTTCTCTTGTTTTATCTGATAAAGGTCAAACAATATGTATATAGAATTATGTATGTGGGTGTATTTATGCATATTTGGTTTATGAAATTCAGCACAGGCTCCCATTCTTGTCCCCAGATAGTGACACTATTCTGAGAGGTTATGGAAAACTTAGGTGTGGGGCCTGAGAAGATTTTTACTGGGGACGTGCTATTGAAGATTATACCTGGTCATCGTCCCGTGCCCTCTCTTTGCTTCCGGTTCATGATGAGCTGAGCAGCCTTCCCTTCTGCATCATGTAGAGCCTCACCTCCAGGTCCAGGTAATGCAACAACCTCGCCATACATAGTGGAAGGCCAAATTAAAAGATTTTTTTAAATTACTTGTTTTGTAGCCCAAGGTCTCTACCTCCTGAGTAGTGCTGGGATTACAGGAATGTGCCACCATGCCTGACTTCTTTCTGCCTTTTAAAGAGTTTATGTCAGGTATTTTCATCACAGTGATAGAAAACTGACTCATGGGGCTGGGAAGGTGGCTCAGTGGTAGAGAGCTTGCCTTGCATGCATGAGGCCTGGGTTCAATTCCTCAGCACCACATACACAGAAGTGATGCTGTGGCTCAAATGGTAGAGCGCTAGCCTTGAGTTGAAGAGCTCAGGGACAGTATCCAGGCCTAGAGTTGAAGCCCCATGACTGACCAAAACAAGAAAAAAGAAAACTGACTCATGCTATGTACATAGTCTAACTAATACAAAGTATAAGAAAGAGGATGAAAATGAAAACGTGAATGGGTTTTGACAAAGAAGGATAAACCTTTCAGTATCTCCCTGAAACCTTTAGAAAAACTTCAACTGGCAAAATACAGACTTAAGTTTTTAATGAATAGGCTATTGGCTAAATCCCCAGGTGACTTCTTCTATTGCTTCCATTTGTACTTCATGTTGATGATTCTGTTCTTCGCTATTTGTTCCATCCTTAATTTTTACCCTTTCATCCATTCATTAAAATGTAAAAGGGCCCACTATAGGCAAGGCAAGGAATAAGGAACACAGAATTGGACAAGACAGTGTTCTAACTCTTGGGAGTTTACATTCTCTAATATAAAGGTATTCAATTAATTAATACTTATTAATTAATCAATTAATATTTGATTTATGTAGGAGCCCATAAATATGTAATGAAGACATTTAGTTCTTTATTCCTTTGAAGTGTTTGACTTAATATACTCTCGATGCCTTTCCAAGAAATACATAGGCTAGAAAATGGAAGGAGAGCCATTAAAACTTTGACGTTTCTAAGAGAAAGTAAAGACTGGGTTATTTTATCTTGCATATGTGATCGCAGAGAAACATATGGGCCATTTGGAGGTGACATACACTATCATTGAATGTTCTTTGAGTCATTTACTGAGTAATCCATCATCTTGAAAGGATTCCAGAGCAATCAGAGGGTTGTGAAGTAGGTATCAACTTCCATGCAATCTGGTCTCAAGGCATATGGCTTGCAGACCAAACTGTACTTGAAATAGAAGATTGAATGCTCTCACAGCAGCACAGAGAAGTGCCATGAAAATATCCTTAGGGTTTTAGAGAAGCAGCCGTTCTTCTGTTTTAAGTACTATCCTTCTGAGAAACCATCCTGGGCTTATTCTGGGGCCCTCAGGACTGACTTGACTATAAGACATCAAGTACTCACATGAACTGAGGTGCCACCTGACTCACATGACGACCTTCCTGCAAGAGGATGTACAAGATCAGGCTTGAGCACCAACTGTACAAGTAAGTGACCCAAGGCATTTGTTTCTGTTGTAATGACATGCTTCTCTACCCATTATCTACAGCTTCATGGAGATTGTCCAGAACATGTGACCGAGAAAGAGAGCATTTACATCATCTAGTTTCCAGATAGTTCTTCACAATATGACAGTACCACTCAAAAGAAGACTGCCATCTCATTTCAGCATTATTCAAGGCTGTAAGGGAGATTTTCCAAGTTGGTAAAACACCAGATTTTACATCTAGTTGTTTGCTTAGACTAGAAGGAGATAGTTATAAACTGATTTATAGTCAGTGACAAAAGCTTGATACAATAGTCAGAGAAATTGGTAGAAATATGAACAAATTACACAGAAATTCGCAACATTTGAAAATTGATAAGAAGGTTTGGGGAAGAGGTGTGAGGAAAGTTATTTTAGAACAGGCATAGGTTCTGGGGCTATTTCTGTTCTATTTCAATGCTTACCAATGTGTATCTCTTATGGATGATTCTTGAGAATCAGGAGAACAAAAAGTTTGCTTGCTTAGCAACTGTGAAGCCCTGAGTTGAAACTTTCAGTACTGAAAACAAAACAAAGACAACCCACATCCCCCAAACAAAAAACTTGCAGAGGTACAAAAACATAAGGGAAAGTGGAGCTAAATAACCATGTCCATTATTGGAATTCTGGTACCAATCACTGTGAGTCTGAAATCACTTTATAAACATTATAAAGATCCACAGAAGTATTAATTTAGCCTGAGACATGCTAAGCAAGCTTCTCACTTCTTGAACCTTCTCACAGAATTTTTCCCCCATGAACAAGATCCTTTCCCTGCTTTTCACTAAGATGGTTCTTGGCTTTTAGGTATCAGCTCACATTTCAGCAAAGAGAGTAGGCAGACTTCTCTGTCTAAAGCTCTGCCTTTATCACTACATTCTTAACAATTGTTGCCTGTTTTTCCTTTTGTATCGTGTATTACAACTTTTTATATATTTGTCTTTCTATGTATTTGTCTTCTATTGGATGATAAGACCAACAGGGGTTTCAGACCACTGAGTAGCCAGCAGCTAGCTGTCATTATGCACAGTAGCATTAATCATGGAATGAATAAGTAAAATTGTCCTCTCAGGCATAGCATTTAGAAAGCTTCTGATAAACCCAAGGTCTCCTTTTCCTTGCTGCCATTTTTGCAAACTTGGAAAGCTTGGAAGAGTTAAATACAGAAAATAAAGTCCATGAAGTCAATAGGCATGAACTAGGGGCTGAATCTTTGACATTCTAAAACTTACACTAACACCTCAATACATACTTAGAGAGCAAAACTCAACAAAGAAAATTCTTCATTACTAATATTGATTGGCCCAACTGTAATTGAGTTCAGAGTCCTGTACTCTCACTCAACAATTTTATTTTTTGTTCATGTCTGGTGCTCCCCCATTTGAGCCACATATCTGGTCCAGAATTTTGTTGTTTAATTGGAGATGGTCTCAAAGGCCTTCCTGCCAGGCTGGGCTTCAAACTGTAGTCCTCCAGGCCTCAGTCTGCCGAATAGCTAAGATTATAGATAGGAATCGCTGAGTTATTGCCTCTAATGTGAGTTTTGATGGGTCTGGACTATGGCTTAAAACATAGAACTAGCTGAGCACAATGGTATATACCAATAATCCTAGCTACTTGGGAGGTGGACATTGGGAGGACTCAAGTTACTGACCAAAGTAGAGAAGTAGCAAGACTGTCTCACCCAATAAGCTGGGCATGGTAGCATATATCAAACCAAAATACCCAAGACATAGTAGGAGGATCATAGTCCAAAGCCAACCCCAGGCAGAAGCATAACACCCTATTGGAAACAAAGTAACAAGAACAAGTACAAGGCCCTCTGTTCAATCCCCCAAACTACCAAACAATAATTTAAAAACAAAATATGGAAATGAATGAGTAGCAGTGATTCACATCTGTAATCCTAGCTACTCAGGAGTCTGAAATCTGGAGGATCATGGTTTAAAGCCAGATCGGGCACGCCAGATTGGGCACGAAAGTTCATAAAATCTGTAATTAGCCAGCATAGCTGGAGGTGTGGCTCCAGTGGTACACCACCAGGGGAGAAAGCAACAGAGCAAGCAAGAGGTCCCTACTTCAAACCCCAGTACTGACAAAAACAAAGACAGGAAGAGCCGACTAAATTGGTACTCTTTCTTGCAAAATTTTCAATTACCATAGTTAAAGTTAAGTCTGTGGTTTTAATCTCTTGTGGTTACAATGAAAAATTTGTGTTTAGCTATCAATTAAAGACCCACTAATGAGTTTAACACCTTCAGTGCATGAGAAATGGACATTATATGAAGAAACAGTCCCCAACTCCCTCGCCGTTTCTACACGTAAATCCTGCATTGGCTCCTTCCCTCGCTAGATGCCTTTTTTTTTGCCTAAACATTACATCATTGGTCTGGGTTTCTGTGGTAGGAAGGAAGAACTGGGCAAAGGAAACAGATGATATTCTGGAGCTATCAAACACCAAAGGAAGTAAATCATCACAATCATCACTTAGCAACAAAAATCATTTCTGTTACTAGAATCCTCACTTCTGAATCTGCCTGGATAAAAAAAAATAACCATTTAAAGACATTTTCATTATTATATCTTGATAACATTTACCTACTATTTGAGTTCACACTTGGACTAGATTATTTATAATCACAGTATAAAGTGTTTTTTTGTTTTTTTTTGTCAGTTGTGGGGCTTGAAATCTGGGCCTGGGCACTGTCCCTGAGCTCTTCAGCTCAAGGTGAGTGCTATACCATTTGAGCCACAGCACCACTTCCAGTGTTCCCATGGTTAATTGGAGATAAGAGTCTCATAGACTTTTTCGCCCAGGTTGGCTTTGAACCTCGATCCTCAGATCTCAGGCTCCTGAGTTGCTAGGATTACAGGTGTGAGCCACTGGTGCCCGGCTGTCTTTTAAAGTGCTAAAACAAGTATAATATATATTAAGCTTAGTCTTGGTTTGTTATTGTAGCTAGGATTACAAGGCTTGAACCACTGTGCAAGCCACCTGCTGCTTTTTTGATTGAGTGGTTTGATGTTTTTTTTGTCTAGGAGTTCAAGGTGCATAATTAGGCTATTTGAGTCCTCTCTCTCTCTCTCTCCCCCCCCCCCCCCCCTGTAGGCACTCAAAGTTTCACTCATTTTTTCCTCTTTGCCTGTCCTTGCTCTGTCTCAGAGGTTATTGTAAGTTTTTTTCACTTTAATCAAATTCTAGAATTTTTTATTTTTTTCCTTTTTCTCTGTTCAGTGACAATCTGGTTATTCACCAATGTACTATTCAGATTCTCACTTGCTTAGTGTGTCCATCAAGAGACATTGGACTGTTCCCTTTATTAATATGAAGTGACTTGTGTCTCTTCTGAATTATTTTGGTCTGCTTTATCAAATATGAGTATCGTTTCTGGGTTTCATTTGTTGAGAAAACCTTTTTCCATCTTGTCACTCTAAGCCAATGTGTTTGTCAGTAAGATGCATTTTAATAATTAGTTCTTGATATTTGATCCAACTCACCTGTCTTTTGATTGAAGAATGGAGACCATTAATATTTACTTTTAACAGTGAAAGGAATATGGTATTTTCCTGTCAAACTGTCAGGATGATATTTCTATTTTTAGTGTTTCTGAGGAACACTATTTTTAGTGTTTCTGCATTAATGTGAATTCTCACCAACAAGATATAAAAGTTCCTCTCCTCTTGTCATCTTTGCCAACATTTGTTGTCATTTATCTCCTTAATACTGCCCTTCTATCGAGAGTGAGATAGAATCTCAGTAGTGTTTGCAAAATGATTCACAACTCCATTATGACTAATAATGTTGAACATTTCCCCATATATTAGTCACTTGTATTTCTTCTCTAAAATGTCTGTTCAGTTTGTTGGTTTATTGATTATATTGTTACTTTGGCTCTTCATATATTACAGGTATCCATTCCTTGTTTGATGTATAGCTGAGTGTGATCTTTTCTCTTTCGTTAGATTGTATCTCCACGGTTTCTTTCAAGCAGCATAGTCTTTTATTTTAATGTAATCTCATTCATCAAACCTTGTTTCCTGAGCAAAAACCTAGTGAGAAAGTCATTATTTGATCCCTATGATTTCCTGTAACAGTTTCAAAGTTTTGGTTCTTACATTAAGGTCTTTGATCCATTTTTTAAAATTGATTTTTGTACAGGTTAAGAAACAGGGATCTCATTTCAGTCTTGCACATGTGGATATGCAGAGTTCCCAACACTACATGTCCAAGAGCTCCCTTTTCTCAGACATATATTTTTTGGCATCTTTGTGAAAATCAACTGACTGTAGCTGTGTGGGCTTATTTGTGTATCATCTGTTCTATTGGGCTTTTAGTCTACTTTTGTGTCAGTATCATGCTGTTGCCCTGTAGCATAATTTGAAGTCACATATTATGATACCACCAATTTTGCCCTTTTGCTCAGATCACTTTGAATATCTGGGTCTTTTATACTTTCAGATAAATTTTAGGATTTCCTATTCCTGTGAAGAATGCCATTGGAACTTTGATAGGGAGTATAATGAATCTATAGATTGTTTTTGGTAGTATAGCCATTTTCACAATATTAATTCTGCCAGTCCATGAACATGAGAGGTCTTTCCATCTTCTATTTTCTTCTTAAACATCTTCAGTGTTTTATAACGTTTGTTGTAGAGTCCTTAAATTTATATATTAAAAAAACTATTATGATTGGGATTGTTTTCCTGATTTTGTCTTAGACGGTTTATTACTGATATTAGAAACAATTTTGCAATAAACATGAGTATGCTTATTTTTTTTGGACAAAAGTGGCAGACAACCTGTGTATATCATGCCCTATTCTTGTCATTAAAGAGCTCTTAAATTTTCATCTTAAACTTCTTTTCACCTGTAAAATTGAGCTGAATCTTAGGAACGGGAGACATATAATTCACAGCTTTCAAATGAGTGTAAAAAGGTCCAGGGGCAGGGAAGAAGGGGGGGAGATGTAGGACACATAGACAACCATACAGGAAAAATATTTTCTAGAATACTAATTTTATTAGAGATTTTCAGACCAAGTATGGATTTCTCCTATTAAACACAAATAAATGAGAGTGAAATATGACTATTTTTAAGATATAAATAAGACCCTTGGGGGGGAGAAATTCATATTTCTAAGAAGATTGCTTTGAGCTTTGCCCCCAGAAGTCAGGATTTTTTCCCCATTGCTACTAGGATACAAGGCAGGGTCTGGATTAAGAGGAAGACTTACTCAGCCAACTCAAGCCATTGGAGAACTGTAACCATGATATATTTGAAGTTGCCATTGAACTTGAAATTAAATACACATTCTAGTCTTTTTACTATTTTATGCCACAACTTGCCATAGGTAAGGTTTGATTTCATTTTTTTCTTAAAACTGTTCCATCTTGCTTTCTATAATTCTGTTGAATATCTACCTTGTTTTTTAAAAACAAGAAGGTCAAGCCAGCCGGGGCAAGGAAAGTCTGAGAGACTCTTATCTCCAATAAACCACTCAGAAAACTGAAAGTGTTGCTGTGGCTCAAATGGTAGAACACTCACCTTGAGCTGGAGCTGAGGGACAGCGCCCAGACCCAGAGTTCAAGCCCCACAACGGACAAACAAAACAAAACAAAAAAAAGAGGGCCCCTAACAGCCTTTAAGGCATACCCACTGGGAATATCAACCACTGCGTATATGTAGTTGATGTTTCTCAATTAATTTTAAATCTAGTGTTTTTTACTTTCACATATATTGTATTTCACATGCTTCACATAATATTCATATTAAACACACTGCGAACCTGCTTTAAAAGCAGAACTTTTAAGGAAGATGGTTCAGTGGTAGAGTGCTTGCCTTGCATGCATGACACCCTGGGTTCGATTCCTCAGCACCACATAAGCAAAAAAAGGTGGAAGTGGTGCTGTGGCTCAACGCTAGCATTGAGCTGAAGAGCTGAGGGACAGTGCCCAGGCCCAGAGTTCAGGCCCCACGACCAAAAGAAACAAAAACAAACAAAAAAACAACTTTTAAAAGATAAAGATTTCAAACGTGAGGGGGAGAACTTAAGGAGAGACTTAAAATTTTCTGACGGGCAAAAAAATAACCCACCTTTATATAAAAATATTAATTATTGCATTGCAAAATCCGAATACACTAGAGTTCTCCCCCTGACAATAATTATTGGTAGAAAAATAAGTGTATCTTATGAGCAAACTGCATCAGGGCCTTGATTTTAATTTGCTTCAAAACTGAAACAGCGTTCAGTAAACGATAGCAAAACAAAGTTAAAAATCATGAAAGAATAAACCAAAAACAAGAATTAAAAACCTCCCAGTTCCCTTCCACTCCCTAGATGCAGAGGGCAACTTTCCCTTTCTTGAATGCACTACACTTTCTTATCTATTTTAAAAGGACTGCTTTCCATGTCAGAGGCCCCAAATTCGCATGCAGGTTCAAAAGGAGGGCAGCCCGCAGGGTCAAATAGGAACTCCAGCCACCAGGACGCCAGTGGATCTCATTCCTGTTAGGGGCCTCGGGTCAGGGGGCCGTGCAAAGGCCCGGGGACCATCGGGCGTGTCCTGGGGCAGTTACCTGCCTGCACGGGCGGGGCCCAGCTGGGGCCCGCGCGGGTGTCAGGCTCAACCGCAGCCTCTCTGGTTGAATGGACTCAACAGTGGAAGGAAACCAGCCAGGAGAGGGTGGCTCGGGCATGTCGTTCTAACCACGCAGGAGGCTGAGATCTGAGGATCGCGGTTCGAAACCAGCCGGGGCAGGAGTCCGTGAGTTAACTACCAAGTAGCCTGTGGCTCAAGGGTCAGGGCCCCGAGTTCAAGCTCCAGGACGGACAGACAGACACAGACAGACAGACAGGATAACGCCGCAAACCCATCCGCAGCGACTTCCGACGCGGGAAGCCGGGAGGGACGACTCCTTGAAGGCCCGGCGGGACCGGACAGGACACTCACAGGCCAGCCGCCGCGGGGCTGACCCGACCCGGAAGTGCTCGGCGGCCGCGGCGGCCACGCGCCCTCCCCTAGCAGCGTACGCACGCACGCACGTGCGCGCGCGCGCGCCCTTCCCTCCCTCCCCCCCCCCCAGCTCCCCGTCCCCCTCCCCCGCGGAACTCCCGCCGGCGGCACGGCTGTCCCCGCGGCGCGCCCCGGCCTCCCTCCGCGGCCGCCACTAACATGGCCGAGACGAGCGAGGAGGTGGCGGTGCTGGTGCAGAGGGTGGTGAAGGACATCACCAACGCCTTCCGCAGGAACCCGCACATGTGAGTGGGAGCCGCGCGCCCCGGGCTCGGCCTCCGGGGTCCGTCGGGGCGGCCGGGCGGGCGGGGCGGGGGCCGAGCTCCGGCTGACCTCGGGTGACCCCGGCCCGCACCGGCCTGTCTCCGCGCGCGGCTGCGCGGGGTCGGGCGGGCCGCGGCCCGGGGTGGGGGGGTGGGGGGGTCTGTTATTACCGGGGCGCCTCCAGCCTCCCACCCGCGACGCCGATGCTTCCGTCCGACGTGTGCATGTGTCGCCCTCGCCCTCCTCGTCCCTTCGCGAGGAGTTCTCGAAACTCCCACCAACCCCCCCCCCCCCCCGCCCGGGTGGTGGTGGGACCCGCGGCGGGCGGTGTGGGTCTGGGGTCTGTGTGTGTGGGAACACAGCTTTGCACCCGGGCCGCCCCCCCGGACCCCGATTTCCCCCCCGGACCTCGACCCCCCCCCCCGGGTCCCGATCCCCCCCGGGTCCCGATTCCCCCCCCGGGCCCCCATACCCCCCCGGGCCCCGATACCCCCCCGGGTCCCGATCCCCCCCCGGGTCCCGATTCCCCCCCCGGGCCCCGATACCCCCCCGGACCCCGATCCCCCCCCGGACCTCGACCCCCCCGGGTCCCGATCCCCCCCCGGGTCCCGATCCCCCCCCGGGTCCCGATCCCCCCCGGGTCCCGATTCCCCCCCGGGCCCCCATACCCCCCCGGGTCCCGATCCCCCCCCCGGGTCCCGATTCCCCCCCTCGGGCCCCGATACCCCCCCGGGTCCCGATCCCCCCCCCGGGCCCCGATACCCCCTCAGGTCCCGACATCCCCCCCAGGTCCCGATCCCCCCCCGGGTCCCGATCCCCTCCCCCGAGTCCCGATCCCCTCCCCAGGTCCCGATCCCCCCCCTCCGGGTCTCGATCCCCCCCCCCCGGGCCCCGATCCCCCCCGGGTCCCGATCCCCCCCGGTCCCGATCCCCCCCCCAGGTCCTGATCCCCCCCCCCCGAGCCCAGACCCCCCCCCCCGAGGGTCCCAAAGTAAGTTTGAGGGGTTGCCTTTTCCCCGCGTCCCCCGGGAGGTGAACCGAGGACCTGCCCGGGAGCACAGTCTCCGCCTGCGGGCGGGGCGGGGCGGGTCTGGGTCCCGCGCTGAGTCGCCGCGGCCCGGGGACGTGTTGACACCTGTCATCCCCGGCGGGCCCGGCCCGGCCCTCTGACACCCGCCGCCCGACCCGGCTCGGGCTGCACCTCGCCCGGCCTTCTCCCCTGCTTTGGATGTTAGAAAGCTTGAGCCCGCCGACGGTGCGCTCCCGGACACCTTAATGAATGGAGTTAAACCAGAAAAGAAAAAGAAAAGCGGAAGCTATGGCGAGCGATCCCGGCAACATTGTCCAAAAGGATTTAAAAAGAAGCAGCGGCAGCCACAGTGTAGCTCCTCTCCCCTGCCTCCTCTTCTGAGGCTGGGGACCTGGGTCCCAGTGCTGCTTGGTTTTCACGTCATTTATGGGGTTTATTTGCAAGCTTTTTTGTCCTGAAAACTGGAACACTGGAATCACTCTTTTTAAGCATTCCAGTCCCGTTCACTTTTCCGCCTAAAAAGATGTGCCAGAACCCTACATCTTAACAAAGTGTGGGGTGTTTCTCCTCCCACCCCCAAGGTGATGCTGTTATAAAAGAATTCAGAAGCCCTCAACGGCCTTGCTCCCTTGTGGCACACGATCGGAGACTTGCACTGAGCCTCTTTAAACGCAAAACACTGCTGGGCCTCACAGCACACCTTGCCACCTCGCTCTGACAGTGCCACTTCCTGTCTCCCTCCTGACTGCCGCCTTTTACAGAATGAGCCTGTTTGGAATGATTTCCTGGCGGTAGCCAGAGTGGTTGCTGAGCCTTTTAAAGAATGCTTTGATGCCTTGTGTATCAGTCTTTCAAGACTTTTGAGGATGAGAGCATCAGTACAAATAAGAGTCATCCTTTAGAAAAGAAAAAAAAAACATTGAGCAAATGAAGAACTGGTTTTTTTTTCATCACTGGTGTAATTTTTTCTAGCAGAAATTATAGCAGAGGTTAGAACTCTTAACATACGAATCACCTTAGTTTCTCTGAAAGACAGTGACACTAAAATAATGACACTGAAAGGACACTTAAAAGAATGTCATTATTTTCTATTTGAAGAAATTGAGATTGGGTGTTAATTGGTTTGGCAGGTTGACACAGTACCCGGTGGAACATGCCCTAGTTCTGGCTCACATTTATCAAAACTCCTAAGGCTTTAATGTCCTTCCCTTCCTCAGACTTTTACTGTGAAATCTCATTAATATGCTCCTTTGAATACTTAATTTATATAACTGTTAGTAGGCATTTGGGTCAGGCAAGATTTAAAAGTTTAAGAAGAGTTGAGCATGTCACATAGTCTCAGAAAAAGAAGGCTACAGTCCTAGTTTTTTTTTTTAATGAGGCATGCTTACCTTTATACTTAGAACCTAATTACAGTATTATAAAAGGTTTCATTATTTAATGATTGTTTTCCATCTTCCCCATCATGAGATAGACTGATTTTTTTTTTTTGCTAACATCTACTCCCTTGAATATATATGTCTTTGTAGAATAGCTAGCCAAAGCCAGTCAATGATGCACTAAGCAAGATGTAGATTCTGTTACTGTTGATGTGGAATCCCCTCTCAGCCTTAGATTCCTCTTGATCTTGTAAGGCTAATGAGAACAAGAGAATCACAATGGCACTTGTTATTGCTAAGTAATCCCTCTGTCACCTGCCCAAAATACATTGATCCAATGAAAGATCAGTGTGAAGCACTTTCATATAAGTTCCATACAGACGTTGTTTGTATGAGTGACTCCGAATGGCAATGGATTCTCTACAGCTGAAGGCTTGGCCCAGGGTAAGGTATTAGCATAAAGTATAGACCCTGTGTTCATGTGGAAAACAACTATCTATAGTGTAATTAGGGTCATGTTAATTAGGGCAAGTTATCACTGCTTTTACTTAATTGGCTGCCTCTCACTGTGAAGTACCAATTTCAATATATGGGACAGGAAGAAGTACACAATACGATTTTCATATGGAAGATACAGAAATTTTCTCAATGATGGAATTGTTCTGTATCTGTTGGAAAAGCCACATTGAGCACTTGAAATTTGCCTAATGTGAGGAATGAATCTTAAATTTAATTCTGATTTATATATAATGGTACCATGTGCCCAGTGATTACTGTTTTTCATGGTGTGAGTCTAAAATGGAGACCAAGATCTATCTATGTGCACAAACAGTAAATTAACCCTGCAATTCAGTTTATAGTAAAGGTTATATTAGTAGTATGATAGGTAAGTGAGTCTATTAGAAGTACAGGGGAAGCTGGATACTTCTGGGTCAGAAATCTTGGGGATGCGGGTTTTAAGCTGAACACTGAAGCCTAGGATTTACAGTGTCAGGGAGATAGAGACCTCCACTAGGAGCAATGAATCCACCCAAAGCGGAATGTGAGTGAAGAGATGCCATTGGACAGATTATAGAAGTCATTGACCGGCTTCATCTCCTTAACCCATTTAAACCTTCGGCCAAAGAACACCGCTAGTTGAGTGGTACCTGGTCCCTATCCTAATGGAACTTTAAACCAATCGTACAGGTTGTACAGAGGTAGAGAGGGTGAAAAGGGTATCTTGAAAGAATATTAACAGGAAAACCTTATTAGATTAGATGGTCAATATAGTTCTTTCTGAGGAACTAGCATTTAGATTGAAATGTAAAAATAGTTCAAGGAAAATAGGCTTTTTAAGCTGTATGAGGGCTGAGGGAATGTTTTTGAGTAGAAGAGTAGTAATGAAAGGCAGTTTTAAATTGTCTTCAAATTGAATTGAGGAATAGAAAATCAGAGAGTTTAATAATTATCTTTTTGCCTGATTTTTATTTAAATAATGTATAGTTATAGAGTTTGGATTTAGAATTTGAGTCCTGAATTTGAACCTTGTCTTTTTACTTACTAGCTGGATAGACCTAGACAAAACTGTTTCCTCATCTCTAAAAGGGGCTAAATTTTTTTTTCTGTAGAAGCCTATTGTTCATAATAAATGAAATAATGTATATTAAACTAACAGGATAGCATATAAAAAACAAATTGTAATTTGTGTAGCTGTTCTCTAAAGTCAGTAATATACAAAGTTATCTTTAAAATTAATGAGAAAGCATGGTAGGTCATTGAACTCTTGTTAACAAGAGCTAATTCCTTTAGATATTTTACTAACATTCCTTTTTTAAAAATCATTCTAGAGAGAATTTCCAGTTTTGAAGTGGGGGGTAAGCTAGCAAAAACAACTATTAGGTTAAAAATATCTGTACTAGTTTATGAATCCTTGGACTTTTTTTTTTTTAATTCAGTTTCCACATGACAGGCTTCAGTATTTGGGACATCTACCTCTCCTAAAAGGATGGTTGATGATACTTTTATGAATAGAAAGAGGATTTACTTGCAGATTGATGTTTCCACAAGACACAACCAAGAGAAGCTTGCTAGACATGTCATTATTTTATATGAACCCTGAACTTCAATGGACCGCCATTAAAAACTGAGGGATTCCAAGAACTGAGTTTTATTGTGTATTCTTATTAAGTAAACTCACTTATTCATTCCTTGTTGTATGTCTTTGGAGTGCCTTTTGAAGGTAATCTAAATAGTGAGCATTTTACATTATGTCTTTCTGAGGAATGGAACTTGCTCAATATCCCAAACTTCCCCCATCTTTAAAAGTCCTGTGCTCAGGCTAGGAATGTGGCTTAGTGGTAGAGCGCTTGCCTAGCATGCATGAAGCGCTGTGTTCGATTCCTCAGTACCACATAAACAGAAAAGGCTGGAAGTGGCTTGCTGTGGCTCAAGTGGTAAAGTGCTAGCCTTTAGCAGACAGGCTCAGGGACAGTGTCCAGGCCCTGAGTTCAGTCCCCAGGATTGGCAAAAATAAATAAATAAATAATCCTAGCCTGGCACCAGTGGCTCACACCTATAATCCTAGCTACTTAGGAGGCTGAGATCTGAGGATGGTGGTTCAAATCCAGCCCGGGCAGGAAAGTCTGTGAGACTCTTTATCTCCAATTAACCATCAGAAAACTCGAAGTGATGCTGTGGTAGAGCAAGTGGTAGAGCATTAGCCTTGAGCTGAAGAGCTGAGGGACAGCACCCAGGCCCAGCGTTTGAGCCCCACAACTGACAAAAAAAAAAAAAAAAAAATCCTGTGTCCTTGATATTGTAGAAACTATTTACTTGAGCATTTTGGTAATACCAGGAATCTAAAGGGCTAGAAACCTACATGTTAAACAACAAAATTTAATGGTGGTGAAAAGGTCATTATTTATTTATTGCCAGTCCTGAGGCTTGAACTCAGGGCCTGGGCACTGTCCCTGAGGTTCTTCTTGCTCAAGGCTGGGACTCTACCACATGAGCCACAGTGCCATTTCCAGCTTTTTCTGTGTATGTGGTGCTGAGGAATCGAACCCAGGGCTTCATGCATACTAGGCAAGCACCCTGCCACTAAACCACATTCCCAGCCCATATCATTAATTTTTTTTTACAAGACTTTTGTGAAGAAATACTTAGACATATATTTGGTATGCATCACATAATCATTGTGCTCATTAAAATACCATTTAATTATGTAGGAAAACAATAAGAATTATCAGATTTTGCAAAGAACCAAAAAAGGATTATATCCAATATAATCACATACTTTATAAGATACTTGCAGGGGTGGGGAGAGATGTATACCCAAGCCTTAATAGTGACAGAAAAATGACAAATAGCTTTTAGTTTGTATTTTTTCCCCCTGAGTTTTCCACCTCATCTTGAGTATGAAATTAGAATTTAAGCTGCCAGAAATCTAGGAAGAATTGGTCTAAATACTGTTTTGTTTTTTTCATTCTATGTCTAAGGTTTTAGATTAAGTATCTGGAGGCTCTAGGTTCTTAGCTAGTAGTTATATGACCTTAGCTAACTTGTTTGCATCATTAGATCTCAGTTTCCTCATCCTATAAAATGACAGAAGAGAATTGAGTTCCATGCAGTTTTTTAAATGATTCTGGAATACTATTTTAAATGGTCTGGGAAAAAAGTGGACCATAGTCAGCCACCATCAGCTCATGCCTATAATCCTAGCTACTGAGGAGTCTGAGATCTGAGGATAGAGGTTAGAAGCCGTGAGAGTCTTATCTCCAATTAACCACCAAAAAGCCACAAGTGGAGCTGTGTCTCAAGTGGTTAGAGCACTTGGCCAGGCCTTGAGTTGAAGCTACAGGACACACACACACACACACACACACACACACACACACACACACACACACACTTGGCCAGGCCTTGAGTTGAAGCCACAGGACACACACACACACACACACACACACACACACACACACACACACACACACACACACCTGTCTCAAGTGGTTAGAGCACTTGGCCAGGCCTTGAGTTGAAGCCACAGGACACACACACACACACACACACACACACACACACACACACACACCTGTCTCAAGTGGTTAGAGCACTTGGCCAGGCCTTGAGTTGAAGCCACAGGACACACACAAACACACGCACGCACGCGCACGTGCGCGCGCACACACACACACACACACACACACACACACACACACACACACACAGAGTAGACTCTGACCTAAGGGACGCTCACAGAGATCTGAAGTCGAAAGTATTTACTTCGGAAGCTTAGTGACACAATGTGTCTTTACAAAATCAAGGCTATGTCTTTAGGAAGCAGCAATACATTATGTGTCTTCAGGCTCAAATAACAAAGGCTTAACATTCTTTACCTCTGCTTCCCTTTGCCTGTTAACCAAGGAGCTTTACTAACTGATCTCAGGCTCTTAAAAAAATGACAGTACAGTTGTTCATCTTTGTCTAGCATTTCATAATTTACCACATTCTCCACATGTTGGGTTTTTATAATGAACAGGAAAATTATTACTAGTCCTATGTTTCATTTTCACATACACTGTCAGTAGTAGAATGGAGACTTAATTACAGTTCTGGACTTTTGACAGTCTTGTGTTTACCCTACTAGTTTTATTTTCATGTCCCCCCTCCAAAGCTTTATATTTTTTATAACTTTTTATTCCCCCTACATGTAAATAGCTGGCAAGTTTCTCTCTGTCATAGCATTTGAAATCTGGATGAGCTTTTGCCCGTTTCCTTTACTAGAGATAATGTAGTCCCACCATTTTACAGCTGAGAAAACTGAGGTCTGTAGAGCCCAGAGTGATAGATGGATGGTCCAGGCTGTTTTCAGAACACTGTAGTAGAAGAAAATCAGAGGTAATGCTCTTTTGTAAGGTTTAGAAGTTGTAGCCTTTGGAAACTATTTAAATCTCGCTGAAGTATAAGGATAATCAGCCTTTTAGGAAGTGTTTATTTAGTAATTTATGCTTATCCTTGGAATAGGGATAGGTTTTGTTTTTTGTTTTTTGCTTTAATTGTACAGATGGCTTTGTCCCGTAATTTAGATACCAAATTAGTACTTGGACATTTTATTCCCAGTACAACTAGTGAACATGACAGCTTTTACACTGTGGATTTAAGTATAAAAAACAGAACAACAGCAAAAACTTTCCCAAAAAAGATTATACTCAGAAGCCAGAATCCTTTTATTCTTGTTACTATAACATTTAAATTTTTAGCTCTTAGTTTTTTGAAGTGTTCTAAGTAGTTATTAGATCTCAGACAACAGAATCATAGACTGAATTATAAAACTATTTTTAGCTACTTTTGTAGTGCTCTACTTTAGATGCTAACACTCTGAACACTAGAAAGTAC